>NC_063182.1:9373008-10019675 GCF_023159225.1 Perognathus longimembris pacificus | reverse complement strand
TTTTAAATGAACATTTGGAAATCTGTAGATGAAAAGTTATGTATTTGTTCATAAACTCTAGGCAAGGTCCTGGTTTTTGAAGTGTTTATTTGGATAACATTTTCTATTGAAGCTGTTTTATGTCTAACTTAACTTTAAAAATTGTGTTCCTTCATAACTTTTGTGGCCTAAGAACAAGGAGGTATTTATTACCATTTAAATAAACTTCTTTAAGGAAAAGAAATAAGCTTGCATTAGAAGTTGAGTTCAATTTTTTAAAATGTGTCAGCTACAACATATTACTATGTAATTTTTCAAGCTAAATATTTTATCTACGAACTATAATTTTGAAATACAGTATTTCTGTGCTTAATGTGGTATATCAATACACTAAAAATTTATACATTTATTCGTTACTAGGGTCAGAATTGTTGGTATTATCTATCTCTTTGTTTGGGATTCTAAGTTGGTATTCATAGAATCAGGTTTTGTACATCTTAGATGTTCTGTGCTCAAATTATTTTGAGGGCGGCTGAGTTAAATTTTGATGTTACTTGTATGTAAAATTACTCAAAGCTTTCATTGTGTGAATCTCTGTGAGGTCTAAGAGTATGCAGTCTTTCCTAAGCTTTACTTGTTCATACTTGGGTATTTTCACCACAGTATTTCTTTTTTTCTCTAAGACATCTGTTTTCACATGTGAACAATAGCAGTTTGGTAGTATTTGCATGGTCAGTAAAGGATAGAATTTTTCCCCCTATAGGCATACAACTTTGAGTTACCTTGCTGTAATTCTAGTTCCCGTGTCTTACCTCAATTCCAAATGTACTGCTGTTGCTTGAATTAAGTTGGTTAGAGAAAGGGAAATGTGACATCAACTTGTCTCCATATGTAGTCATGTAGTTTCTCCACATAATCCGGGTCCTTAAAGATTCTACCGAATCACTCGTGAAATAGCTCAAGAAAGAAAGCTATTGGAGAACAACTTGGAAAAAGTTGTGGTGTTCTTAAAGTGCCAGAAAATACATTTTATATGTATATATGAGAGGGAGAGGTAAGGTTAAGGTTAGAGGTTTTCTATGTTTCTACATGCTAACCCATACTGTTCATGGAACCAAATGCTGAAGGTGGTAGTCCTGAGTATGGTTCTAGTTTTTTACACAATGTGACACTTTAAAACCGTGTACTGGTTAATTGAGAAAGCCAGGCTATAAAATAATTGTTTTATTTCACTCTAAGTAAATTGGACTTATTTTGTAACTAGACAAAATTCAGGTGTCCTAGTTGATGTTGTCATTATAAGATGGGACAATCGAGTAGTCATATGACTCAAATGATACTTTGAATTTGCTGATTTGAGTTGTGATAGTTTATATTAGTTTAGTGTAATCTGCTTGAACGTCTCAGCCAAACAGCTATTTCACAGACTAAATATTTTGCCACCGTGTTCTTCTTCTTTTTTTTTTTTGCCAGTCCTGGGGCTTGAACTCAGGGCCTGAGCCCTGTCCCTGGCTTTTTTTTGCTCAAGGCTAGCACTGTGCCAACTTGAGTCACTTCTGGCCTTTTCTATATATGTGGTGCTGAGGAATCGAACCTAAGGCTTCATATATACAACACAAGCACTCTTGCCACTAGGCCATATTCCCACCCCCACAACCATGTTCTTATACATGTTGCCTTCAATCCATTATGGATCCAAGTTGGTAGGTAGATAGATAGATATAGATATAGATATAGGTGTGTGTGTGTATATATATATATATATATATACACAAATACAGCTTTGGAAATCATAAACAGTAATATGCAGATGCAGTTATTCCAATGTATTACTATTTGTGTACTCTGTTTTGTTTTTTGCTGTTGTTGTTTTAGTACATCTAACATAGGATTCGTCTTTTGTTTTCCTTTGTAACTGTATCACTTTGACCCATAATAAACTGCAGACAACTGCAGTTTTTCCCATGAACTGTTCACAAGCCAGGCCTACTTTATCAAGTGCTTGTACGGGTGATCTTTTATTTAAAAAAAAAAAAACTCTGTACCCCAAACACCTTTCCCCCTATGCACCTGTGTTGTACTTTTTTCAGTCTTTTTCAGACTTAGCCAACCCATTCACTAAAGATGGTTTCCAGTCATCAGTATCACAAGGTTGTTAAGATTTGAGAGCAAAAGGACATAGCCACCAAAATAGAAAGACAGCCAACGATATGGGAAAGGATATTTACCAGCACAGCAACAGACAAAGGCCTGATATCTGTCATCTACAGAGAACTCAAAAAACTAAGCCCCTCCAAGCCCAATAAACCTATTAGGAAATGGGCAAAAGAGCTAAAGAGAGACTTCACAAGAGAAGATATAAAAATGGCAAAGAAACATATGAGGAAATGCTCAACATCCCTGCTAGTAAAGGAAATGCAAATAAAAACAACCCTGAGATACCACCTCACCCCAGTTAGAATGGCCTATACTCTGAACTCAGGAAACAACAAATGCTGGAGGGGCTGTGGGGAAAGAGGAACCCTTCTCCATTGTTGGTGGGAGTGCAAATTAGTACAACCACTTTGGAGAACAGTATGGAGGTTTCTCAAAAAGCTCAATATAGACCTACCCTATGACCCAGCCATACCACTCCTAGGCATCTATCCTAAACAGCAAAATCCAAGATATCAAAAAGGCATTTGTACTTCCATGTTTATCGCGGCACAATTCACAATAGCTAAAATATGGAAACAACCCAGATGCCCCTCCACAGACGAATGGATCCAAAAAATATGGTACTTATACACAATGGAATACTACATAGCGATTAGGAATGGTGAAATACTGTTATTCGCAGGGAAATGGTCGGAACTCGAACAAATAATGTTGAGTGAGACAAGCCTAGAACACAGAAAACAAAGGGGCATGATCTCCCTGATATATGACTGTTAACAAAGGGAGACGGAGAGACAGTAGAGACCAAGTCTGTGAATACTGTATATGTTCTTGATACATTGTATATTGCATATATGTCAACCTGACCTAGACAAGGGATAGAAAAACAGGTCGTAAGACATCATAAGAAATGTACACACTGCCCTACTATGTAACTGCACCCTCTTTGCACAACACCTTGTAAAAAAATTTATGTCCAATTAATAAAAAAAAATTTTTTTAAAGAAACACACAAAAAAAAGATTTGAGAGCAAGATTTTGACACTTGAAAACTCAAGTTAGGTAGGGATGATGATGAGCTAAGTATCAACCTACTTTGGGTGCAGGTGAGATGTTTAAATAGAGATGTTACAAAGGCAGTTACAGAGGACAAGTCAGAAATGACAAGAGTAGTTTGTAATTTAAAATGGCATAGTGTTTGTAATGATAGGAAGTGGCTGTGGGAGGGGCTATTGCTTTCTTATAAACTCACAATATCCTAGGCTTTTCAGCTTTGTACACTTTTAAATCCCACTGACATCTCAGAACCTTTAAGGGATAGTTTAGAGGCTTAGGGAAGTAATTTGTTTTATATTGGTAGGATTTAATTATTCCTGATGTTATTGGTTTGTTACAATTTATAGTTTAAAAAATTATATTGATTTTGATTTGGGCTAGCATCATTTTAGCTATTTACAAAATATGTATTATTTGACCAATTTACTAAACTTAATTAAGCATATATTCTACTTGAGCATTTAGTAGAACTTTAATGGAATGATTAGTGAGCGAATAAAGATAACATATCATAAAATTAGACATTCATTTTCTTTCATTTAGGCCACACACAAAGCCACAAACACTTACCAGGTTGTGGGTGCCGAATGATTGGGGGCTGGTGTGTGTGGATAAGTTGCCTCTCGCCATTTCTGATACTCTTGGGATGCTCAGATATTGAGCCATGGGGCCATTGTATTTTAAAGATTTACGTACAACTTTTAGTTTTAAGTGTTAAGTCTTTAACACAAAAATGTATATAAAGTATTAATACAATGGAAGATTGGGGATTGTATTTAATCTTTACATTCTTTATGCTTATTTACATATGGCAAAAAAAAAGAAATCTCAATCTCTAAGGTATCTTGGAGGGATGTCAGTCTCAATTTATCAGTTTGGGATTTACTAGTCCAAAGTAGAAAAGCATTAGTTCTGGACCTGTAAAATTATCTTAACTATCCTATCACTTCAGGTACTTTTAGCATCCAGAAAAAAAAAAAAAATCAAGGTTTATGTGGTTGAAACAATAAATTAGGAATCTAGTGATAGTGTACTTAAAAAGATTGATTTACCGTACTTCAGTGACATCATTAAGGACTGGTGCTCTCTGACAACTTCAAAGTAATCTGTCCTTTAAAGTAGATTTCACTGGGACATGATAAATTATACAGATCTCTAGGCATTTGTCCAGAGTGAGACCAAAGGAGGATTCTTAGGAGAGGATCACAGAGGCACAATAACTATGTGCATCTGATCATATAAAATAATATTTATCGAAGTGAACTCCAAGAAATGGAAATGAGGTTGTTGGGGTTTTTTTCCCTTTTGTTTGTGGTTTTATCTGTTTTGGGGAAGGAAAGGGGGCACAGAAATGGTGGGACAAAGAATGAATAAATGCACAGTGATACTAGACACTAAGTTGAAAATGAGCTATACAACCTGTGAGTGGGGATGGGAGGGAACAACTGGGAGAGAGCAAGGGAATGGGGTGACATTGTTCAAAAGGAAATATGCTCTTTATCTGACGTATGTAGCTAACCCCTTTGTAGATCACCTTTATAATAATGAAAGAGAGAGACCGACCAACCGACCTGCCCCAAGTGATAGGTATCACATAGAAATGACAATGAACAGGACAGGAATTGTGTCCCATTTGGGAGCAATAACATCTTTCTCAAAGTCCCAGTAGAGTTCCTCCTGCAGTTTTGGCCATAAGTGAAAATATATTGGTGGTAGCTAAGGATATGGAATTTAGAATAAAACAATTCTTCGGGACTTAGTAGCTTTGAGAATTTGGGCAGGTTACTAAAGCTTCATGAATTTCACTTTCATTCAAGTAGAAATAGTACCTATTTCATAGGATTGTCTTTAGGATTAAATGACAACCTATTTAGCAAACTGCTTAGTTCATGCAAAGAGATCACTACAGGACAACTGTTCCTCCCTCCCTCCTCCTGAGTATCTAGGATTAGAGGCACGAGTGACAAGTACCTGGCACAACATGAACAGGTAGAAAATTAAGATATACCTTAGCCTTTAAACAAGCTAAAAAAAAATATTTCTAATAAGCGAGGAAAGGTATGTTTTGTTTGTAAACCTATTTTAAAAGCTGAAAATTCAAAGGGAATACCAAATTTGAGAGACACAGGGTAAAAAAAAAAGAGAAACAACTACAAAAGCAAAAAAAATAAAAATAAATAAAAGCTGCAAATAAATGAATTATATATCATGCTAAATATGTCAGATATATATAGAGAGAATTACATCTCTCGTATAGATGATTTATTGTTCAGGGAGATTATAAGTCTCGGTTAAATGGCATTTTTCTGTTAGTTGCTTTAAACTGTAACGATAGATGTTGAAGAGGATTCATAGGGTTTCTTGTTGTTTTCCTTTTTTTAATTGAGAAAACACCTGACCTCTTAGTGATATCTTATAGCTAGCTCATTGTCTCTGTTCTTAGAATCTACTCAGTTATTTTTTAAACATGTTCCCATATGAGCCCAAACCAAGGTTCTCATTTGGACTGCCTTTCAGTCCAACAGAACAGTTTACATTTTGGGATTCCCCCCCATTCCATTCCTTAAACTATATGTAATATTGACTGTAGCTTCTTGGATTCATTGGTTCCTTTTCTTGGTTACATGTTTTTGTTGGTTTGTTGCCTGAAACATCTGATATAACAAGGGAGAAAGGCTTTCTTTTGACTAATAGATTTTGAGGTTTCGGTTCATGGTCATCTGGCTCCATGGTTTTTGGCCTGGGTAAGGCAGAACATCATAGCAGAAGGGGATGATGAAGCACACTTTTAGTGGCCAGGAAGCAGAGGTATAGGTAGTGACTAAGAACAATGTATACCTTCAAAGATAGACGCCTAGTGACCTACTTCTGCTAACCAGGTATCGTCCCTTGCTTCCTATAATTTTAAAATCCCAACAAATTATGAACCCATCCCCTGTGATAAAGTCAGAACTCGTCATGATCCAATCACTTTACAAAAGCCCCTTTAGTTGGCAACCAGGCATTAAATACATTAGCCTTTGAGGGTCATTTCAGATATAAACTATAACACATAGCCCCAAATTTTTAACTAAAGGTGTTCATCAGTGTTATAACAATGAGAATGACCTAAATATCCACTAGGATAAAACTGACAATACATATCAGTACTATGAAATGTCTTGCAGGAACTAATTCCAGCATTGTATAATGTGTGTTGTTCATGCACTGATTGATGCTGCTTACCTGGAACCTTTTCTATTTTTCTCCTTTTTTTGCTGATCCAGGGACTTGAAATATGGGCCTGATGCTGTTCCTAAGCTTCGTTTTTGCTTAAGACTAGTGCTTTACCGCTTGAGCCACAGCACAACTTCTGGCTTTTTCTGAGTAGTTTATTGCAGATAAGAGTCTCATGGACTTTGCTGCATGGGCTAGCTTCAAACAGCAGTCCTTAGATCTCAGCCTCCTGAGTAGCTAGATTTATAAATGTGAATCACTGGCACCTGGTCCTTTTCTATTTTTCCTATTGTATTTTGCCCAAGTGTTTTATTCACTTTAATTTTATATGCCAGCATCACTAGATTCTCATTAGTTGAATGGTTTTTCAGGGCAGTAATTGTGCTGTTTGATAATTTGTTTCCTGTGCCTTTTCACACAATATAACTTTTGGTGAGACTAGTACTGAGGTTTGATCTCAGAGTGCTCTTGCCAGTCAAGCCACTTACCACTTGGAACCATGCCCCCATGCAAAATAGACTTTATAATTTCTTTTGAATTTTTTTTAAATTTTGGGTGGTTTGTGGGGCTTGAAATCAGGGTGCCATCCCTGAGTTCCTTTGCTCAAGGCTAACTCTCTACCACTTTGAGCTACAGTGCCACTTCTGGTTTTCTGGTAGTTAATTGGAGATGCGAGTCACAGGAGTTTCCTGCCTGGGCTAGCTTTGAACTGTGATCCTCATATCTCAGTCTCCTGAGTAGCTAGGATTACATGCGTGAGCTACTAGTGCCTGACAAAATATGACTTTAAACAAATTTTTCTTTGTTTTGATACTTGAATAATTATGCAAACATTCAGTACTTGCCACATGTAATATGTAGTTAGTTATACAGTGTCTTCAGTTTTGCCAGAGCCATTGCTGCTATTTTCCATAGAGAAGCACAATGGAATAGGATGACTACAATCATTAGTACAAATATCTATGGACTTGCGCCAAGGCCTACACTCACCCCTCTCTATTGTATACTTCCTCAAAAAAAAATTCTTGATTCTCAATTACTGTAAATTGCTTGTTTCACAATTGTTTTATATAGCTCTTCAATCTGAAAATGTTCAAAGACTAGAAAGTCTAAAGATTGATTCACTTTGTAATTCATTCAACTTACAGCGAGTACCTACAATGTGTGAAATGTGAAGAATACAATATGAATATTATCTAATCCTGCCTTCAAGCAACTGCAGATTTAGCAGGTAAACCAGCCTCAGTGTAGTATACAAAATGCTAAGACAGTTAAATAGCCGTTAAAGTTAAGTGGAAGCCTTCTACATCAGGCCTCAGTAACCCTGGACCATTTAGAAATATAAAAATTATTCATTACCTTTAAGTCTTACAAACAGCACATTAATCTTTAGAGAACTATATCTATTCTGTATCTTTCAGTGTGAATCTTTTTTTTGGGGGGGCGGGGGAGCAGGCAGTACTAAGCTAATCAGAGCCTTATGCTTGGTAGGCTGGCTGTCCCTTGAGCTATACCTCCAGCCCTGCTTTTTATTGGCTATTTAGCTGGAGTCTTGACCTTTTCTGCTTAGGCTGGCTTCAAACCTCAATCCTGGAATTTAGCCTCCTGAGTGGCTAGGATTACAAAAGTAAGCCACTAGTACTTGGCCAATTTGAATATCTATTCCAGAAAATTAGTAAGCAAATTTCCAAGGAGGGAAGATACGTGACAAACTTCAAAATAAAAATTAGGGTGTCTGTCTCTGGCTTAGCAGTAATAGGGTTTGACCTCTGGACCTTTACTAAGCAGGTGTTCTACCACTTAAGCTATGCCTCCAGCCCCTTTTGCTTTTGTTATTTTTCAGATAAGGTCTCACATGTTTGGCCAGTCTGTTTATACTTCCTGAGTAGCTGGGATAATAGTCCCCTATCATGTCTCTGTTTTTATGGGTTTGGGTATTGGCTCAGATAGGGTCTCAAACTTTTGCCTGAATTGGCCTTAAAGTGCAGTCTTTCTTACCTCCGCCTCTGGAGTAACTAGGATTACCAGTGTGAGCCACTGTGCCTGGTTACTCTTAGTACTACCTTTTTAAATGAAGTAATATTTTTACAGAGGAGAAAAATCTCATACTCTGAGTACAAAATAAAGATTTCCCCACTCTCTAACTGATCTCCCCTTCTCTAAATTACCAAGAACAATTCCATGTGGTCTTTTGTTATTTGTTTCTTGAGCATCCTTTTTGTTTATATTTTGGCAGCATAGAACTTATACCCTGTTGTACTTTGGACTTTTCATTTGGGGGTTTGGGTACTAGAGTGTGAACTCCGCCTCTTGCTTGATAGACAGATGCTCTGCCACTTGAACCATGCCCCCCAGCCCTTTTGGAGTCTTTTGGGGTTTTTTTGCCCAGGGCTGGTCTCAGGCTGGGAGCCTCCTAAACAGCTGGGTTTCAGGTAGGAGTCACTGTGTCAGCCTCTGTACTTCAGTGTTTTCGCTGGTGTTATTTCAAGGTGTGCATGTATGAAGGTCACATAACATTATATGTAATGTTAATGGTTTGTTGTTTCCTTCCACCAATGGAAATAATACAAAATCATGAAGATGAGCCACTCGCATACCATAAAGTTCAAAACTGGAACATTTTAGTATTTAGTATATGATAACTTAAATCTTGATTTTAAATCCTTCCAGGTACTGTGCCAAACATTTTGGAGTTTTATGTTCTTGTTTCCTTTTCTATGCTTTAAAGATTTGTAAATTTACACGCAGTCCAAATAATTTAAAATTTAAATATAAATGTAAAATAGAAAAATTGCATTTTTGAAATATACTTTTAAAAGTATCTTCATTGCAAACTATTACACCAAAGCTACTTCATTATGGATAGGGTTTCTTAAGTCATATCTTAGCAGAATGAGTCTAGAAGTAAATCAAATAGAGAAAGCTGTTCTTTATGTATATTGAGTCAGAAAGCTTTCCATTTTTTTCTTTAGGATGTATTTTTATATATTTTTTAATTAAAACTTTGATTAATAGCTGAGCACCTATAGTCTAGCTACTCAGGAGACTATCAGGGCCAAGCCAGCCTGAGCAGTAAAGTCCATGAGACTCTTACCTCAGTTAACCATCAAAAGGCCAGAAGTGACTCAAGTGGTGGGTAGAGTGCTAACCTTGAACAAAAAAACTCAGGGACAGCCCAGGCTGAGTTCAAGCCCCAGGACAGGTACACGTATGCATGTACACACACACACATACACACACACAGAGAGTTTGATTAACCAGAATTAGGAAAGACTAGCTATTGTAAATTTGGTTACCTAAGGGACAGTCAATCAGTGGCGCTCGTATGGTACTTACTCCTTGTTAGTTTTTGTTTCGTTTTTTGTTTTCTCATAATAGGGCTGGAATTCAGGGTCAAGCCAAGCTCTCCCTGGGCTTTTTTGGCTCAATATTGGTGCTCTACCACTTGAGATGTCAGTTCCTGTATGATTTATTTCTTATTATCAAAAATCTGCCTAGTAATCAGTACTTTTTCGTGCCACAAAATTCTGGCTTGTTGGCACTACTTGGCTGTGAGAGAGCTGTCTCGAAATCATCCTAGTTCTTTGCATAAGGAATGTCTGGCACACATTAAGTTATAGTAAAAACTTGCTAACATTTTGTTGAAAATAACCTTTCTTTGAGCTTAGCATAATGTTGACATTTGTCCCTAATAAGCTAAACTTTTACAGGTTATAGTGTTTCGAGCACATGTATAAAGTTTGGGAAAATATATCAATAAGTAATACAAAAATGTCACTGAGTAATTTTGAATGTTGTTTCTTTTTTTTTTTTTTTTTTGGCCAGTCCTGGGCCTTGGACTCAGGGCCTGAGCACTGTCCCTGGCTTCTTCCCGCTCAAGGCTAGCACTCTGCCACTTGAGCCACAGCGCCGCTTCTGGCCGTTTTCTGTATATGTGGTGCTGGGGAATCGAACCTAGGGCCTCGTGTATCCGAGGCAGGCACTCTTGCCACTAGGCTATATCCCCAGCCCTGAATGTTGTTTCTTGGTGTAAAGAATATAATGATATATGTGGGCTGGGAATATGGCCTAGTGGCAAGAGTGCTTGCCTTGTATACACAAAGCCCTGGGTTCGATTTGTCAGCACCACAATATATAGAAAAAGCCGGAAGTGGTGCTGTGGCTCAAGTGGTAGAGTGCTAGCCTTGAGCAAAAAGAAGCCAGGGCCAGTGCTCAGGCCCTGAGTCCAAGCCCCAAAACTGGCAAAGTAATAATAATAATGATGATGATGATGATATGCAATTTTGATTTTAAAATTAAAACTATGCATCCGTAGATTTTACTTGTTTCCCTCAAGACTTTTAAGAGCATAGTTGTATCTGTGGCTAAAGCGTTTTCCCCTCTCTCCAATCTTTCAATTTTAGTACTTTACCTGCATTTCACATTTATGTCGTTTTTTTGTAATATATCCTTTAGAGAAAGCTAACTCTCTAAAACAATTTTTGTTTTATTTATAGATTGGTCAAAGAAAAAGTAATGTATGAAAAAGAAGCAAAACAGCAGGAAGAAAAGATTGAAAAAATGAAAGCCGAAGATGGTGAAAATTATGCCATTAAGAAGCAGGTAAAAGTTTACCTTAATACTAACAGCTATGTAGTCTTCATAAAGCCCTCCAAGATGGTGCTATTACTTCTTTACGTATACCTCCCATGTAAGCTAAGAAAGCTGCAATTCATTCGGGCATTTGCGTAACATAGCAGGAAGTTGAGCACATAAAAATGAGCTCATATTTCATGAAGTATACTTACATGTTTAATAAGAAAAATTTTCTCCAATCCCATGTGAAGATTACCGAAATAAAATATGTGTTATGCATCCATAATTTTTTTCTTAACATTGCACATAAGGTTTTTGATTTGGGCATCTGCTCTGTCTCTCAAAGCATCTATCTCCTAACAGTTTCTACCTGGAGATCTTCAGTCTTTGCCTTTTCATTCTCTGCACTGTCCTTTCTTCTTTGTTCATGCCTGGTATGTTTATCCAACTTCTTCCTCTGTTCTCAAATTCTTGTTCATCCTTTAGACCTCCTACACCCACCTCTACACTGTTATGTTTCTGTAGCACTTTCTATATTCCATAATATAGCATTATTGAATGTTCACTCAGCTGACAGTTGCTTCATAATTCCTGGAAAAAATAGTGACTGTCAGGAAACTTCCTCATATCCTGCCACAAAATGTGCTGCCTTCTTTCCAGAAGAAGGATTATGTACTTTAGCCTTGGTCATAACTGTCAGTGTTGCTGTCATTACTCCTCTATCCCTAACCTTACACACTTTTTCAGTATTTGAAACAAGTAACCACTTTCTTATGGACGCATTCTTTTATTGGGACAGATGCATTGATAGAGCAGACTCCTGGTTTTAGTCATGTTTTATCACCATTATTCCCTAGTCTTTTTTAATCACACACCTACCTAATTTAAAAAATCTTTTTTTTGCCAATTTCTGGCAGCTCATGCCTACAATCTTAGCTAATTAGGACACACACACACACACACAGGGTTTTATTTTTTTCCTAAGATAGGGCCTTACTGTATTGTCCAGACTAGCCTTAAACTCACTGTGTAGCCCAGGCCGGCCTCAAACTTGAGATCTTCCTGCTTCAAACCTATCAAATGCTAGGATTATAGGTGTGTACCACAACACCCAGCTATACTTTTTTTTTTAAACCCTTTAAAAGTTCTACCTACAGTCCCATGTAGGTAATCTCAAAAACATCCTATAGCCTTAATTTCCATCTTCATATCCATTTATATGTTGACTCAGCAGAATTTATTGAACATTTGATGCATGCCAAACACTGCTCTAGACATTCGTAGGCAGAGCTTTTAAAAAGTAACAAAAAATATAAATAGCCAAGTCCTTGCTTACTTAGCACTTACTCTACTACCAGTGATTCCAAGTTTATATACCTACATTTGACCACTCTAGGAACACTCAAAAAGTAGGTAATCCAAATAATTACTTACCTACTTTACATATGCTCTTGGGGTGTTCAAAAATCTGACTTTCCACCAATCCAACCAGCCTGCCCTCCCAAACAGAAAGCTGTTCCTTCTTCCATTCCCTTTATCTCAGTAAATGGGACTTCCATTCATGCCAAAAATGTAGTGGATCCGTTTTGCTACTTCTCTCCCTAATACTAACCACATCTGCTACCAAGTCCTGTTTCTTACTCTACGTGTCTCTCTTCTACCATCATTCTGTCTGGTTTACTGTCTCCAGTGTACTAATGTAAAACCTCCAGATGGCGTATCACTTGACTCCACTTCTTCCGTTCCTTTTCTACCACATCAGTCAGATAGAGCTCTTTAGAATGTACATCAGGTCACTCACTCTTTGTAAAGTATAATGTCCAGTGCATTTAAGACAAAATCCATATGACACTAGAAAAAAAGGACATTCTGAACCTGGTTATACACAGTATGTCTCAAAATTTTTATTTTTGCCATGCAAATTATGCTATAAATGGCAATTATCTAGATTTAAATTCAGCAAAATTAACCACTTTAAATGAGTTTTCTACATTTAGTTGCTTTTTACAGTAAGAAAGGAATGCAGCAACACCTGCAATCTCTTCTTCCTTTCGTTCTTCAGGAAGAAAACCATATTTTCTTGAGCTACTAGGAATGCCTGTCTTCCTCTATGTGTGGACAGTACTTTGTATGTAAGCAACATTTTGTGTCTGATATTTGCAAACAGATGTATGTCTCCCCCAATGTGTTGACCTCTGTGAATTATCTCTCTTCATATGGATTTACATCTAAAATGTAAGAATGTAACATTGTTGTTGCCTTTGTATATTTGTTATATCCCCTTTTTCCCTCTATATTAAGTAGACAAATATTATAACATAGGATATTTTAATTTCATCCAGATTCTTCTTAGATCCTGTTCAAGCTTGTATTTTCTTTTTTTTTCTTTTTTTGCCAGTCCTGGGCCTTGGGCTCAGGGCCTGAGCACTGTCCCTGGCTTCTTTTTGCTCAAGGCTAGCATTCTGCCACTTGAGCCACAGCGCCACTTCTGGCTGTTTTCTCTATATGTGGTGCTGGGGAATCGAACCCAGGGCTTCATGTACACGATTCAAGCACTCTTGCCACTAGGCCATATTCCCAGCCCTCAAGCTTGTATTTTCATACTCATAAGGTCATATAGCTAGTGACCTCATTTAGGGTTTCTCTTTGCTTGGTCTTTTTCATTACCAGTAATGTGTCAAAAATAGCCCTGTAGTTTACATGGAAGTTGTAAGATACACAGAGTACCAGAGTAAAATGTGTTCCCTTTATAAATCAAATTCTACAAATAACATTCTAAGTTATCACGGAACCTGATTTATTTACACTTAATATATGTATTGTTTTAGTAAAATTACTACTTTGTAGGTAAGGATTAACTATAGACTCTTGTGCTGTAGTTGTTATTTAAAATGATTAGCCACACAATGGTTATATTGTTGAATATATATTCACATGTAAAAAGGAACAATTGTTCAGAATTCACTTCTACGTTCAACCATGTTAAAATTCTCTTATTACAGTGGTCATGGTTTATAATATGATTTGTTAGATTCATGGACAACCTAGTACTTGTATTCAATATATAATTCCATGTCGAACTATAGGACAATGTATTTTTCTGTTTGCTGCTATCATCAACCTATAGTATATAGGAGTTGACAAAAATCAACCATTCATGGCAAAAACACTCAGCAAAGTAGGAAAAGGGAACTTCTTTAACCAGAGAAGAGCCTATAAACAGAAATGTATAGCTAACATTAGAAGTAAGAGTCTGAAAAGTATAAATGCTTTCTCCAGAAGACTGTGAAAAATGTAAGGATGTTTGTTCTCACTCTTCTTTTTGGCTGTGGGGTTTGAACTCCGGGTCTGGGTGCTGTTCCTGAGCATCTTTTGCTCAAGGCTATACCACTCCACTTCCAGTTTGGGGGTGGTTAATTGGGGGTAAAAGTCTCACAGACTTGCCTGCCTGGGCTGGCTTTGTACCTCAATCCTCAGATCTCAGCCTCCTAAGTAGCTAGTATTAGGTACATGAGCCACCAGTAAACCAACTTACATATTTTTTTTATTAGAGATTTTTTTTAGGCTGTTATAGATTACAGTTTCAATATCCTTAAGGATTATAATAAGGCAATTTAGGATATTAATTTGACTTTTCATGGTTTAGAAATTTTTGAGGAGTTATCTTATTGGTTCTAAATTATTTATGAGCATTATGAAAAGTAATTAATTAGCTGGGAATATGGCCTAGTGGCAAGAGTGCTTGCCTCCTATACATGAAGCCCTGGGTTCGATTCCTCAGCACCACATATATAGAAAATGGCCAGAAGGGGCGCTGTGGCTCAAGTGGCAGAGTGCTAACCTTGAGCACAAAGAAGCCAGGGACAGTGCTCAGGCCCTGAGTTCACGGTCCAGGACTGGCCATAAAAAAGAAAAAAAAAAAGAAAAGTAATTATTCCCAGTAATTTTTTTTCCTTTGAGTGGTTATAGGACCTCCATTTTGGTACTACTTTGGGTGATTTGTGCCACTTCACTTTAACTTTGTCTACTAAAGATATCAACTTTATTTTTGCTTTATTGCTTTTGTTCCATTTTGTTTTCTCAATAGTTTTCCTATTTCTTTAATTTTATTAACTTGTACTTTATTTATACTTACACTGTTACTTTATTCCTTCTGCTTGTTTTGAGTATATTTTGCTCTTTTCTATCTTTTTATTTTTTCAGGCTAGTAATAGGGTTCAGACACAGGGCCCAGTGCTCCTGTGTGGCTTTTCCACTCAGAGTTCGTGTTCTGTCGCTTGAGCCTTGCCTCCAATTCCTGCTTTTTGCTGGTTATTTGAAGATAAGATTCAGATTTACCTACCTGCGCTAGCTTTGAACCACAATCCTCAGATGTCTTTTTGCATTACAAATGTAGATTCTAATGTAAGTCCTTTGCCAGTATAAGCACTTAGTGCCACATTTTCCCTTCTTTGTATTGGTTTAGGTTTAGCTGCATCACAGAAAAAATAGACTTTTTTTCATTTTCATGTACCCATGTATTTCTGTATTTCCTTGAAGACTTGCTTTTTAGCCCCCTGAGTTACTTAGAAATACCTTGATGAATGAATAATTGAAATTTTTCCTTCTGTCGTTTCATTATTAGTTTCCAACTGTAATCTAACAGAGAACGTACTGAATGATAAGTTCTTTTAAATTTATTGAGGCTTTTCATGGTCATTTTTTTACCCAGCATATGATCTGCTACTATAAAATGTCGCATAGGGATTTAGAGGCATAGAGAGGCTTAGATATATAGATCTATAGGATATATCTATCTATCTAGATAGATATTTATATCTATAGATTATACATCTATAGAGATTATCTATAGATTTATATATAGTTATATATAGTTTTGTAACTGTCACTTAGTGGTGGTATCCAAAAAATGCTGATTTTTTGTCTAGCATTTTTATCAGTTGCTAAAAATGAAATGTTGGATTCTTCAATTATATATACATACATATATATGGATTTGTCTGCTTCTCTAGTTTTGTCAAGCTTTTGTTTTATATATTTTGAAGCTCTGTTGTTTAGTGCATATACACAGATCACTGTTTTCTTGACCACTTGATCCTTGTAATTTACATTTTTTAACTTATTTTTTACTAATTACATTTTGCTCTGTAATCTGCCTGATATTAATATAGCCACTTAGGCTTTTTAAAAATATTTTAAATGTTTTCATAATGTATATCTTTTCCCATTCTTTTATATCTATTTCATTATGTTTGAAGTAAATTTCTTATAGATAATGGTTGAATCTAAGCAGTTAATATCTATCAGTTTCTATCTTCTATCTAATACCCATCTTCATTCATCTAAGTAAAATTTTGTATACCATTTACATTGAGAATTATTGATGTATTCTTATTTTTGACTCATTGGATTCAATCAACTACAAAACACAAGTCAAATGGATTTCTTAACATTTGAGCACATTAACATTGTACCAGCATATAAAACAAAAGTCTTAGCCATAATTCCAGTAATCTGTGGATTACTCTAGAGTTCAGTCTAGCAAACTAATTCTATTACCATGGTTTAAGAGGCAGCAGATATCCAATGTTAGAATGTCTATGGGTTATTAACATAGTGTCTATGGATATTATAACCAGCCCCTGGTTAATGATCTGTATTATTAAAGAGGCTAAAAACAATTAGATAGGGGGTCGGGAGAGAATGCATTCAAGAATCCATTGTATGTACCACAAAATTGAGAAATGGAAGGGGTAGGCCAATGGTGGATGAGATTCTTAAAGGGGGTGACAGATCAAGATGCATTCTAGAAAAAAAACAAGATGTGTCCATTAGGACATTTCCTTTCCAATTTATATGTGTTTAACCATAAAAGAAATAAGTCAGATTTTGTGTTTCACAGTTTTGAACCTTGCCTAATCTCACCAAATTTGCATTTACCTGAGTAAATACCATAAAACATCTTAACTTGTTCTAAAACCAATTGACATCAGGCTGAAAGCATGGCTCAAGTGTAGAGTGCCTGTCTTACCAAGCTCTAAGCCCTGAGCTCTGAGCAAAATGTAATATATATGCATGTCTAAAACACCATAGTGAAACTCATTAGTATAGTTAATACTTTAAAATGGGGGGGTGGTGACGACAGTAAAGTAAAACTGGCACGTGGGGTGGGGGGTTTGCACTAGTAGGAGGGAGAGAGCTAATGAGGGTGAATATGATTGCTGTAGTTTATTTGCATATATGGAAAAAAATTTTAATGAACCCTGTTAATGTTTTCAGAAGGGAGTAGGATGGAGGCGGATGATGGAGGTGAGGTTTGTCAAGATAGGATACATTGTATACATGTGTGGAAATATATGCTAATTTTTAAAGATAGAATCAAAAGTTGGTCATCATCAGTGATCCCCTAAGATTCCTTGTACCTTCTAATCTGTGCCAAGCTCCTGATTTTACTTCAGACTTCTCATAATTAGTTTAAATAGAGACACCTTCATTTGTGTGACTGTCTTCCAGGAGAGATACTTTGAAAGACTAATCGTCATATAGTTACATTCAGGTATTTTTGAGGGATCTTCACAATATAATAATCTCATATACTGTCCTTTTGGGGGCTAGAGTACTGAGGTTTGAACTAATACTGGCTTACTTGCTCAGCTGGTACTCTACTATATCTCTAATCCTGCTTTTTGCTTGTCATTTTGAAGACAGAGTCTTCTTAACAGTTGAAATTCATTGCTACAAGGTAAAACATATGATTTGTAGCTTAGATGGTATATGACTAATGTGGTTAATGGTATCCAAATACTTGTCTTACTTTGGCTTTCTGTGTCATGGTTTTCTTGAAGCAATGTCAAATGTGTATTGGACAGTGGGAGAAGAGAGATCTTCTCTTTTTTCTCTTCGTATTCCCTGTGCTTGCATCCTTTAGATACACAGTCATCCCTTGATAACTGTAAGCATTTGGTTCCAGGTCCCTCCTACAGATGCCAAAATTCAAAGATGTTCAGGGATTTAACATACAATGACATCCATAATATTTGTATATAAACTCTACACACCCTCCTGTTTATTTTAAATTATCTATAGTTTTGTTTGTTTTTTACAATACCTAACAAAATGTAGCTGCTTGTAAGTAGTTGTTATACCGTGTTTAGGACATAATGACAAAAACAATTCTATGCAGATACAATACAGATGCTTTTTTTTTTTTTTTTTTTTTTTTTTTTTGGCCAGTCTAGGGGCTTGGACTCAAGGCCTAACAACAGTCCCTGGCTTCTTTGTGCTCAAGGCTAGCACTCTGCCACTTGAGCCACAACGCCACTTCTGGCCGTTTTCTGTAGATGTGGTGCTGGGGAATTGAACCCAGGGCTTCATGTATACGAGGCAAGCATTCTTGCCACTAGGCCATATCCCCAGCCCCTGAGATGCATTTATTTTATCTTTAAATGTTTTAGCCCAGTGTTAGTTGAATATGCAGGTGTAGATCCTTAGATATGAAGAATTCAAAGTTAATTTCTTGAATAAATTAGGTAGACTATGAGAGACTGAACTCTTGCCCTGCTTAAGTCAGAGTTCTGTTTTGATAGACTAATTGAATATTTTTTACTCTGTAATAATAGAATAATAATAAATAGAAGTTATTTTGGATAATACTGCTTAAAGTTCATTTAAGCAACATTAAACTACAAATTGTATAAATATACATTTTTACCTAATTCTTTGTATTCATTTCATCATATTTAACTCACTAGTCTAAAAAATTCTATAGGTGGGAAAACCTGAAATGTTACTGTCACTTATTTTTCACACATTCGAACTGAGCAGCTATACAAAAATAATTTCATAACATCAATAAAATGTTTAATCTGCAGGTGAAGGCATAATCCTCTGAAGTTTCAATCTGTGTCTTATTTCAAGGTTGCAAGTTTGACTAATACATATAATACATCTCCACCTGAGCAAACATGTGGATTAAAGGACATCCTTGTATATCACTTTTGTTTATATTGTGAGCTTTGACAGAACTATGATGAAAGAGTGAAGGTGCCAAGACTTCTTAAGGTTTTTATTATATTATAGCATTATGGGTACCAAATTATGCCTTTTCCTTTCTTTTATATGAGCTAGATAGTGTTCGTTATGGTTCAAGTTTTACTTCTTTTAAGTTACTTAAGTAACTTAAGTTTAAGGAAATAAAGCTTTCTGCTACTTTAAGAAAAAGTCACATTTCTGGTCCAACATCAGACATTTAACTATTGCTTTGCTTTTCCAATTATTGATATGACTTTTTTCTTTTATAACTTGATGTATTACAAACCAGCTTTGAATGGTAGACTTTAAACACAAAAAATACTGCTGGCAATAAATATTCCTCTGTTTAATTCTTTAGTTTGTCTTCAGGAAAAATAGCAAGAAGTTCACATTCAAAGGGTGTCATGTTAGTAATTTGGCTCAAACTTCATGGGGAGAATAATCTCTCTCCTAAAATGAAGCACATGGATAAGTAATAACTTTTTATGCATGATAAGCATCAAAAATATGAACCTGCTGATCTTGGCTTTTCATTTTTCTTTACCTCTGCCTTTCAGTGAGAACCCCCTGCAGTGTGCACATGATGTGATCAATAACTCAATAACTTTTGTCATGCAGTAATTATCTCCTTGTGATATTATCTGAGCACTGTTTTTCTTTATTACTGAAAAGATGCAGGAGATATTTATATAACCAGCTGATCCCATTTTGGATAAAGGTACTTTGTAACAGCAGGGAAAATAGTTTATTTTAAATAGCCTTTAAAAATAAATGTTCTATAAAAAAAAAAAGCTTTTCCAGTTAGTTTTCATTTACCATGAGAAGATGATAGCCAAGAACAAAGCTAAAAAAACTTTAATGCAAGTTTAGAGCTTGTACTTTGCTGATTTTATAGTGTGATAACCTAACTTCTCATTAACAGTTTAAATTAAAATATTGAGGCACTTACTAATCTTTTCTTTTTTCCTGTTTCCTCTAAATCTTAGATATGAGCTAAGTTCTGTCACGTCTTCATATTTCACAGACCACGTAAATTTTATCATGTCTGCATATCTCACAGAGATCTCATTATAGGCAGAAATCCTTCAAGAGTCTCGGATGATGATACCAGATTGCCAACGCAGGTTAGAAGCTGCATATACCGATCTTCAGCAGATATTAGTAAGTAAGACCTATTGCTTTGTATTTAAAACTCTTTTCAATTTAACACATGGAGGGCTGATATCTTAAATATTAAACACTGATAACTAATTGGAGAAAATTTAATTCACTGGCCCTATATACCAGTATATTTTAAAGTAATTAATAGGGTTTCAGTTGTGTTTTGAATTTTTTAAATTTTTATTGTCAAGGTGATGTACAGAGGGTTTTGAATTTTGATTCCATTAAAGATGATGGGATTTTTACTTAATAAATATTTGAGCTATGGTAACAAGTGTGGGTAGTATTGATATTGTCAGGTAGTATCAGATTACTTTTCATGCATAGAGCTTTTTTGACACATTTTTGAAATTTCAAAAGATAAAATGTTTGAAATTAGGCCCTCCTTTGAAAAATGTAAGTGGTTGTATAGCTCAAGTGGTAGAGCCCTAGCCTTGAGTGGAAATGCTAAGAGACAGTGCCCCAGTACAATACACACACACACACACACACACACACACACACACACACACACACACACACACACAAATTTAATGCAATTCTTTCAAATCCAAAAGTAAATCTTTTGGAGGGAACAAGAAACAACAATAAAGTTGTAATATAGCCAGTCCCCTCATGTGACCTTGGAAGTGGTTGTATTAATAGTTAGAAATAAAAGCATAATACTATATACAAGCTGTTGTTGGTATTTGATGGTTGAATTCTTACATTTTCTTATTTTATATCATGGTTGTGTTTTGTGAGCTAATAGTAATTGTATAGCTATTTTGATTCCCTTCTATGACAAAAAGTACTTTTCATTATTCAAGAATAAGGTTTTATTTTTCATCATAATTAAGACTGTAGGGGGAAATGTTTATCTTTTATAGTAATTTTGGCATAGAACTTTATAAATAAATAAATCTTAAGGCAGAATTGTGTGCTCTTAATATCCACCACAGAAATCGTGGCTTTGAAATAGAGGATAAAGTAGGATATAATCAGTGTTAAAATACTACACAGAAACACCATTTGTATTCCTACCATTTTAAATGCATTTTTTTTCTCTCATCAATCTTGATCTCTGGGGGAGAAAAGTACACATTGCTTGACAAAATAATGTGTTTGGGTAATGTGAGGATGTATTCAACCATATCTCTATTCTCAATAAGCTTATATTTACTGACAAAATAAAGGCTCTTTTAAGGTATAATGTACAGGTTTAAGAAATTCTTACCTATATCCTGAGTTCAGCAAAGTGTCAGTTCTGCTTTAAGTTTGTATGTGTGTGTGTGCGTGCACACACACACATACACACCTGCAGTACTTGTGGCTGAACCCAGCGCTTCATACTAGTGCACGACTTGCTCACAGCTCTCACACTTGAGTGTGTGCATACCTCTAGTCCAACATTTTGCTGGTTAATTGGAGATATGGAGACTTCTGGGTCTCGGCCTCCTAAGTAGCTAGGATTCATTGCATAAGCTGTCACTAACCTGATAGTGTGTGGATTAAACTTTGAGTGTGTATATTAAATACACATACACTTTTTTTCCCTTGGTAACTACCTCCATCTTTTATCGTCCTACCATCAATTGTTGGCCATACTGTCTTTAAGAATACAATTTCCTATACATAATAATTTGGATGATGTTATTATATCTTTTGTCTGTTATAATTTCCTATCAATGTCATTAAAAAAAAACAAAACCCTTTGCTGGTGGCTCACACCTGTAATCCTAGATACTCAGGAGGCTGAGATCTGTGGATCACAGTTCAAAGCCAACCTGGGCAGGAATCTCCAATTAACCATCAGAACTGGAAGTGGAGCTGTGGCTCAATGTGGTAGAGCATTAACCTTGAACAAAAGAGCTCAGGGAGAGTACCCAGGCAGAGTTGAAGTCCTATGACCAACAACAACAACAAAAAAAACCTCAGTCTTTAAATATCAAAAAATAAAAAGAATGTTAGTGATTTGATTCCTTTAGTGTTAACAAAGAAATTCTTGTTTGTTAGCAAAGAGACAATTTGTTTTTCTAATTCCAATTCTGAGATTGTATTTAGCTCTGGTATGGTCCTAATAGCCAACTTTGATGTTGTAAGTAGTTGTTGGAACATTATTTTGGAGCATATTTTGCTAATAGTAAAACATTAGCAAATCTTCAGTTGATTTTCAACCTATCTTGTGTGATAACTTTAAATTTTTCTGGGGTTTTTATTGAGTTAACACCAATATCTTTAGACAACTATGTTACTAACTTAACATTAGACTATACTATAATGAAATATTTAGAGAAACCAAACCAAACCTAGCATGGTGCTTCCCTTTCCTGTAAAGAAGGAATAGGAGTGGTACACTTACAAGGCGCTTGGGATGCTTCCTTCAGTTCTTCAGCTACTTACCTTGGATGGCTTGTAGTATTTTGAAGTTTGCAGTACTGAAATTTGACATGTAAACATAATTTTTATTACAATTCTTTTTAGGAAAGTGAGAAAGACTTGGAAGAAGCTGAGGAATATAAAGAAGCACGTTCCGTACTGGACTCGGTGAAGCTAGAAGCCTGAAACTTGTGTGTACAGTGCTTTTGCATTACATCTTGGGGTCCATTCTGCAGTTCATTGTTTTGAACCACTGCTGTGTGTTTTAATTGTATGAGATTGTGATTTTATGACTGTTTTATCTTTTTTCATATTTTAATGTGTTAGTCCCTTCACCTAATAAAATTGATTATTTCATATTTTGCAAATTTTTAATTAACCTTTTATCAGACATTAAATCAGACATTTTTGGCAAATAAAATCTAGTAGTATCTATCTGCCAATTAAACATTTTGCTTCATGAGCATGGGTTGAATTAGAATAGGATACCATTTTTGTTTTTTAAAAAGTCTAAATTTTAAGCCACATATTTTTAGTAGAATTAAGCTCCCTGATAAGTAGAATTAAGCTCCCTGATAAGAACAAAAGAACTCTCAGTAAGGCCTTATATATGTATTCTTTCACAAGGGAAGTGTAACGTGTCCATTAATAAAACCTGATGAGAAACCTTTTTCCAGAAGGTAAATCTATACAAGAAATGCCAACTATTGCATTTTCAAATAACAGTCAAACAGTGAAGAATTGAATTATATTTTAAGAGTAGTAATAACTAGCCTATGCCTATAATCCTTCCTACTCAGAAGAATCTTTCCTACTGAAATAAAATCTTACTTACAAATACCCCAGATTACTTAATATCACAGGATAACATACCCAATTCATAACATACTACATGCCATGTTAAGAGTATTTGTGGTAGAGAGAAGAAGAATTAAGAAAGCAAAAACTATATAATTACAGCCACATTGCTGGTGGCTCACGCCTGTAATTCTACCTACTCAGGAGGCTGAGATCTGAGGATCTCAGTTCAAAGCCAGCCCAAGCAGAAAAATACATGAGACTCATCTCTAGTTAACAACCAAAAAGTCAGAAGTGGAGCTGTGGCTCAAATGGTAGAGTGCTAGCCTTGAGCAAAAAAAAAAGCACCCAGGCCCTGAGTTCAAGCCCCATGACTAGCACTAAAATATATATATATACACATATATACATATGCATACATACATACATACATACATACACACATACACTATAAGCTCAGTGCTAGGGAATTGAGTGCCTGGAAAAAAGTGAAACTCTTTGTTCAGTATCAGGGCTTAAACTCAGAGCCTTGTCCTCGCTTAGCTTGCTTGGCTACTACTTTGCTGCTAGAGTCACACCTTCACTCTGGCCTTTTGCTGGTTCTGGAGATGAAGTCTTCAAAATTAAAATTAATGAATTCAAAACTAATGACTTAATGATTCAGTATTACCTTCTTCTGAGTATCAGTATCCCAAGAACTATGGTTAGGGGCGTGGCTCAAGCAGAAGAGCACCTATTCAGCAAACACAAGAGTCTTTGAGTTCAGACTCCAGTACTGAAGTGTGTATTCATACATAGTCCAGGAACTAGAACTAAACTAACATGTATCCAATGCCTAACGTATGAAACTGTAACCTCTCTGTACATCAGTTTGATAATAAAAATTTTTAAAAAAAAGAAAATGTAAGAAATGTTATCTTAAGGTACCTGGAGGAGATTAAACAGCTGTGCTGAACCCAAGAACAGCACCCACATGCCAAACAAAAAAAAATAATAAACTAACATGGCATGTAGTATGTTATGTTTATTTTATCGTATACTATGTAAGGAGTTCTTTGGAAAGAAATAGAATTTATGGTGAGGGGGGAAAATACACGACTCAAGTAAGTATGTGTTTATTTTGAGTGATGAGAACTGGTTAAAACATAGATCATAATGTTCATTTAACATTTTTCAACTTTCTGGTTAGCAACATTCCTAAGTGTAGTTCTTTTAAATGTTTTTTACTCCTGTGCTTGTGCACTGAATATCTTCCAAAATGAGCAGTCAAACCTGTTTAGATCACTTTGCAAAAACTTCATTACATGAGTTGGCTTTTTTAAAGTCCTATCAGGTTTGTAAGGACATAGCTTATAAATCTTATTTGATCATTTAGATAAACCAAGGACAAATTAATCACTTTTTTGATGGGGGAATTTAAATATCAGTGAAAACTTAGTATGAATATGAAAACAAGAGCTGTGGGGCATTCAAAGAGTTAATAAAATCATTTTGTCCTCAAAGCTTTGTGAGTGCTGTAGCTGGGAAAAAATTGAATGGTGTATAAATTGTATACTGTGAAACAAATTATTAGTGTACTGGAAATTTTCAAGAGTGCTTCATGAAAATCTGCATTGCACTCCTCTGTTGGTCTTCCTATCTTACAATGTGAGAAGTATTTGTTCACGTACTACTTGCATATAGAAAGGCATAATTTTGTTAGAGTAGCTCTGTAGCTTTTGTACTTCATGTTTGCTGGGTAGTTGACAAGGTCCTTTCAAAGTTGGGTGTAAAACATTTTCAATAAGCCGTGAAGGATAAGACTTTTAACGCACAAAGCTCTTTGAAATTAATAAGCAAAAATATCCCTACAGAACAAAAGCACATGGTTCACATAAGAAGAATTGGCAAATTGTTTCTACTCTAATAGTAATCAGATTCAAAATTTAAAGTAGACTTTTTTAAGATCAGAAATGATCTTAAAACCTGATGATTGGATAATGTGCTAGCCAATGAGATTTCACACTAAGAGCAGTAAATGAGAATAAATACTGGAAAAGACATCATTTTCATTAGATGCAGATGATGTGTGTCAGGAGTACACAAGAGTCCTCAAGAAGTTAAGTTGGGTACTTATAAAATATATAGAACTGTTATGGGTAGAATTATGTGACCCAAAAAGATGTTGAAGACTTAACACCCAGTTCTGTATGAAACTGAATTTGGAAATCGGAGCCTTGCAGAAATATAAGTGAAGTCAAAGTAGGGAAAAGTTGGACTTTAACCTAATGACTGACCTAACAAGAAAATGTGATGATAAAAGGAGAAAATTAATCTCTTCTTTTTAAATTCTTCTCATATCCTGCATTGCATTCTTTAGTTCATTCAGCTATTTGTATTGTCCTGTTTGAATTTAATTCATCAAGGTTTTTTTTGTTTTGGGTGTTTGTTTTTTTGCCAGTCCTAGGGCTTGAATTCAGGGCCTGAGCATTGTCCCTGGCTTCTTTTTGCTCAAGGCTACCACTCTACTTCTGGCTTTTCCTATATATGTGGTGCTGAAGAATCAAACCCACGGTTTCATGTATGCCAGGCAAGCACTCTACCACTAGGCCACATTCCCAGGCCCTCGTCAAGTTTTTTTAAACATCTATACCTGTATGTCATTAACCAATCTCACCATTGGTTTATTGAGCTTGTTTGAACTATTCTTTATTCTCACTTAAGTCCTTTACTGTGGCATTATTGGCTTTTTGAGGGAGACACACTGTCTTGTTTATTCAAGAATTAATAATTGTTTGCTGGGATATATGCATCTGGGCCCAGGAGTTGTTGAGATTTCAATCATCTGTACTTTCAGTTGGTGGCTTTTGGTTTTTTTTTTTTTTTTTTTGGTATCTTTGTTAAGATGAGGTGTGGTTGGGTGGTGGTGTATGAATTTTCAGGATGAGTTTTGGTAGCAGTCAGTTTTAGTGCACCAGTCACTGTAAGTGGGACTCCTACACTCAGGATGAGTAGGCTTAGTTTCACAGATTATTATTGCAGGTAGTAAACCTCTTGTGTATGTGTATGTCTTGTGTATGTGATAAGATCTAATGGAAGACCAGTCACCACTACTGCTCTGAGCTTTTGAAATGGATATAGGATTTGAAGTATGTCTTTGTAGTCTCTCACATACTAAATTTTTTTCTCTCTTCCCCCCCTCCCCCCAGTCCTGGGGCTT
Organism: Perognathus longimembris pacificus; assembly: GCF_023159225.1. Classification (NCBI taxonomy): domain Eukaryota; kingdom Metazoa; phylum Chordata; class Mammalia; order Rodentia; family Heteromyidae; genus Perognathus; species Perognathus longimembris. The sequence goes on along the minus strand of NC_063182.1, from coordinate 9,993,145 downwards.
GAACTCAGGGTATAGGCACTGTCTCTGAGCTGCTTTTACCCAAGGCTAGCACTCTACCACTTGAGCCACAGCTCCACTTCCAGCTTTTTCTGTTTATGTGATATTGAGGACTCGAACCCAGTGCTTCATGCATGCTAGGCAAGCACTCTTATTGCTAAGCCATATTCCCAGCCCCTCATATATTAACAATAGTTTAAGAATCATCCTAAACACACACACTTTAAAATTAGGCATGCCAATACTTGCAAAACTGTTTAGTGTAAACAACTCATGGGGGAGAAGGAAAAGAGGGAGGGGGGAGGGAGGAATGAGGGAGGAGGTAACAAACAGTACAAGAAATGTATCCAATGCCTAAAGTATGAAACTGTAACCGCTCTGTATATCAGTTTGACAATAAAAAAAATAAAATAAATAAAAAGGCATGCCAAAACTTAAGTGGACATGAAAAAGGTTTAAAAATCATTCACATTTAGTAATTGTTTTCTGGAATTCTCAGGGCAAATGAAGTTTTTGCCTAATATTTTATGGACTAATGTGCAAAAGTAATACCTGTGCACATTAATTTAGAGCAATTTAACCGTCTGTTAGGTGTAGCTCTCCCTATCTGGTAACAAAATGGTCAGGACCTTGTGCCTGCTATCCTGTGTCATGGCTCCCTAGTGCCATCAAGGGAGAGATGGCTTCCTTAGCGTCTAGACACTAAAGCAGGTGACGAGGGCTTTCCAAAGGGCTTTCTGATGAAATATAAAGCCATGCAATACACAACAGATGAACAACTAAGCAAGTGGGAATTTTTTCCCTTTTGTTTCAGACCAAATGATGAAGGGAGTGAAAACATTTAAGGGCATCTCCTAAACTAGGGAGCTTTCGCTTTAATTGTTGATAGCCTGAGGAGTGAAATAAGAAATAGAATTTTTCTCTACCTGCTGACTTTAACAAGTAGTCTAGAAATGTTTAAAGAGAGCAAAAGGCCTTATCAAGGCAGAGTGGCAGTCTTTCTTTATTCCATATGAATTTTTGGATTGATTTTTTTTTTCTATTTTGGGGCTAGTTCTGTATCTTAAGGCTATCATTCTTACAGACAACTAGCTTAAAGGAAATATCTTACTTTTTCCAAAAATAATTGGACTGTACCATTGGTCTGGATAAGTTTTTGATTACTTAGGAAATTGATTCCTGACAGTCATAATTCACCTGAGTATCTGTTTTTATCGAGGTCTTTTTTTTTTAATGGTTATCCTATTACTGACAATATGTAGAGCTGTGCTGCTGACATATTGCTAGCTCCCTTGTATATTCAGTGTATTTATATTGCCCATGTATAGGGTTTCTAGGATACAAAGCCTAGGAAAGCACAAGTACATGCCTCTAAATAACAATTGATAATGACGGTAGTCCTTTACAGGCTTACACTCATGTGCTCCTTATTATAACAAGGTGTCTAGTTTTTTGGGTTTGGTTTTGTTTTGTTTTTGGCCAGTCCTGAGCACTCCCTGGCTTCCTTTTTGCTCAAGGCTAGCACTTGAGCCACAGTGCCACTTCTGGCCATTTTCTGTATATGTGGTGCTGGGGAATCGAACCCAGGGCCTCATGTATACGAGGCAAGCACTCTTGCCACTAGGCCATATCCCCAGCCCCCAGGTGTCTAGTTTTTTGGAGCCTCAAGTTAGTTAAAAAAAAAAAAAAGAGTTGAGCACTGGTGGCTCATGTCTGTAATTCTAGCTACTCTGGAGGCTGAGATCTGAGGATCACAGTTCAAAGCAGCCAGAGCAGGAAAGTCCATGAGACTCTTAGCTCCAGTTCACTACCAGAACACCAGAAGCAGAGCTGTAGCTCAAAGTGGTAGAGCACTAGCCTTGAGCAAAAGGAGCTCAGGTACAGCACTCAGGTGCTGAGTTCAAGCCCCATGGCTGACAAAAACAAAAGAATTCACAGAATAGGAAGAGAAAAGGTTAAGATACCATTAAAGAAAAATGGCAAGCAGCTAGGCAAAGAAGCAGAGTGTGGCTGTTACGGCTGTATTGACAGGCGGTTGGAGACAGGCTTTTACGGAGTTAGTGAGGATTTTGCTCACTCATCTCCCTTTCCATGTACCATATTGACTGGCTGGCTCCTTTTAAAACCATGGTCCTAATTTCACATGCAAGGGCATCTTAAGAACATGGGGTGGGGGGCGGCGGGGAGAACTGCTGTTTGTGTTTTGTTTTATTGTTTTTTATGGTACTGGGGATTGAACTCAGGACCAAGACATTTTATTTTTTTTTGCCAGTCCTGGGCCTTGAACTCAGGGCCTGAGCACTGTCCCTGGCTTCCTTTTGCTCAAGGCTAGCACTCTGCCACTTGAGCCACAGCGCCACTTCTGGCTTTTTTCTATATATGTGGTGCTGGGGAATCGAACCCAGGGCTTCATGTATATGAGGCAAGCTCTCTTGCCACTAGGCCATATTCCCAGCCCCAGGACCAAGACATTGATTTTACCACTCACCTCACCCATGCCTCCATCCTTTTTCCTATTGGTTACTTTTGAGGCACGGTCTTGCCTTGGCTGGCGTGGGCTTTGATCAAACTTGTGCTCTGTGTCAGCAGGGATAAGAAAGACACACCACTGCAGCCACTTGTTTTGTCTCACCTCATTGCTGGTGCATTCCACAACACCCAGGCATTGATCTAGATGGAGGGCTGGGAATATGGCCTAGTGGCAAGAGTACTTGCCTCGTATACATGAAGCCCTGAGTTCAGTTCCCCAGCACCACATATTTAGAAAACGGCCAGAAGTGGCGCTGTGGCTCAAGTGGCAGAGTGCTAGCCTTGAGCAAAAAAGCCAGGGACAGTGCTCAGGCCCTGAGTTCAAGGCCCAGGACTGGCAAAAAACAAACAAGATGGAGTCTTGAAATTTTGTTTTATGCCAGACTGGCCTCCAGCCATAACACTTGCCTACCAAGAAGGTAGGGTTACAGGTCTGAGCCACCTACCATTCCCAGTTGAAACCTCAGATGTTTTTCTGCCTTTCATCTGGTCCATTCCTCTTGCTTAGCTTTTCTCCAAACTCCCACTTGGCCCTTGATATTTCTCTTGTCTTTCATGTCCCCTTATACGGGACCTTCTCCACGATGACTGCCTTTCAGTCCTACGCTCGGAGCCTTCAGCCAAGAGGACTGGCTAAGCCAGCAGCCACCTCATTAAACGGCCAGGACTGTGAGGTACATGTGTACCTGCATAAGAATGAGCACCCCTCTCCTGAGCGGCAGGTAGGAGAATTCCTCTGGGTCAAGACTTCTATTCATTCTGGTTGTTAATTAATAGATCTGATTTTTTTAAGGATCACATTAAATCAGCAAGGGCTTATTCCATAGCTCCCCACCCAGCTGGACAATGAAAGTCACTCAACTATGGAAAAGAATGGACGTTGGGAGGAGACTTAGGAAAGAACAATGTAGACAGGGTAAACTTTATTAGAGTACATTATATACATCTATGCAAGTGTAACAATGAAATCCGTTTGTACACATAATTTACGGAATGAGATTTTCTTTAAAAGAATGAGAATTTGGGATCCCAATGCATAATGCAAGACTAGATGAGGAAAAGAGCCATGAAATGTCATTCAGAAATAATTTAAACATAGTAAATGCTATCTGTTCACTGCAATAACCTCTGTAGGTTTAAAGAATTCCTTATTCTACTTGGCATAAAGTGTAAGAAAAGCTTTTTGAATTTTCCAATGATGAAGTTAATGAAAATCATTGGCTGGCAGAGTCAAAATAAAGTCACATCTGGAAACAGCTTGCTCTCGGAACTAAATGGCACTTAACATGACTAATATCAAAAGGGTGACTTTTTCCTCCCTCTAGCATTAGGGATGCAAAATCCAGCCTTCTAAGCTGCTCGGCTGTAATAGTTTTGAATCACTGGGTGTTTGGAAGTCACTGTGATATTTATAAAGAAAAACCCCAATGAGCCATAGAAGGGAATTTGGGGGGGGGGGGGGAAAGAAAGAAAATGAACAAGAGCTGTGCAGTTTGAATTTTGAGAGCTGGTATAAATTTTACAGGTCTTTCTCCCGTAAGCATTAACTGTTCAGTGTTTCAGTTCAATGAAATAAAGGCCTCTTGTTTCCCATACCAATCAAGTGACCTCCTGCCTCGCTGTAATTAGTGGTAAACTTCAATAGGCAAGCTAAAAGGCCACCTAATTAAAAAGTGTAATTAATTTACATAGATCATTCAAAATGGCTAGATTAGATAGCTTATGGAGATAATGTAAAACTCTTTGAGCTGCATTTATTGGCTTCTTTCCCTGCTGTTCCTTAGGTTCTGAGTATTTTCATGGGAATGAGTTTATCAAAGTGGGAAGGGCTTGGGGGTGATGGTTTTAGCTAATCACTGCTAAACATTTAAAGCTTTGCAATTATTTTTATCAATTACTGAAGTGTAAAACAACAAAGAAATGGCCTTATCTTCCTGCTTGGTGCTGAGTGGCCTAATGTTATTAGTGAATATTTATTAAGTGCCTGTCGAGTGGTAGATGTCACTCAAAACACACAGTTATTTTAGAGTTTTCCATGATTAGAAATGGCTAGACAGCTCTTTGATTCTTATAATCACAGTGGGAGGCAGCAGGGCCCCAAAGAAAGGTAGTGGCCACAGAGTTCCTCCGTGTGTCTATTCGTCCTCCCAAGGCCAAGTCATGTGCTATCAACTCTAGCCTCCCTTCAGCATTAAGAATATTGGAATTCAGAGCTTGGCCAAGCTCCTGCCAAATAACCAAGTGTCTGTTCCTTTGGAGGTGGGGGAGTTCTGATCCTTACCTTCCTTGGAACAGAAATTATGGTACTCTGGTGCCATCCAATCATAAATGTCTTACCCTTCACCTGGGGTAACAATAAGAAAGTTTTCTCCTCATGTTACTAACAGAGGCAATAGACTCAAAGATCAAGCAAATGAGCAGCTGACTAGGGATCTGTTGATGTGTCACACTTTGGGGGAAGTTCAGGCACTTTGACACACTGCCTTTCCAACAAATACATAACAACAACAGAGAAGTCATTGTCATCTTTTAAACTCATCTGCTTCTCTTAAGGAAAAATTGTCAGAGCATCAAATGATCTGGGTAACATGCTACAGATTTTCCTAAATAACAAGAGTAAAGCCCAGTTTCCTCCTCAATATATTTGACAGTGTTTATCATTGTGATATAAGCCTTCTATAAGTCCTTAATATGTGTGGGCTCTGAACTACTTGACAAGGAATCCCCTTCTCTAAAAAACAACCTGTTGATTTATCACAGCAGACCGAATACTCCACTTAACAATCTGAGTCCTCCGGTTGAATTGCTTACAGTTAAATTCCCACGTAGCTCCTAAACTTTTAGAGTTTTGTTCTATGTAAACATAGCCCAGCTTCTTCTTGTTTCTCATGTGTCTGTTACTTTTCCTGTTGTATATGGATTTCAACATGAGAACAACTAAATAGCAACATGAGCACATGGTTTATAGAACGAGGATAGTGATTCTAAAACAAGAATAAACACTCAGAAGTATATATGGATTAGCCACAATCCAGCACACTTAGTTGATCAGGACCAGGGGAAGTATTCTAGTAGATTATTGATAGAAGTGTGAATATACACAACTTTTTATGGATGACATTTTGTTACAAGCCCTTGAGGGCCTTGTGGTTCTTTGCGCTTTTAGGAATTCATTCTACAGATATATTAACATGGTGTGAAATGATGCAGCATTTTTTATGATGCTGTGGCTCATACACAGAGCCTCTGCCTATGAGAAAATTGCTCTACCACCAAGCTACATCCCCAGCCCTCGGTATTGTTTTTAATATCAAAAGACTGGAAATAACCTACATGTTCTTCAAAAAAGGTTACATGGAAATATTATACAGCTTCAGGAAAGAGTGAGAAACTATATCTTTATATGGAAAGGTATCTAAATAATGTTAAGTAAAATTATGTTAGGCATATGTAAAAGTAGAGCCAGGTGCCAATGGCTCATGCCTGTAGTCCTAGCAACACAGGAGGTTGAGATGTGAGGATCATGGTTTGAAGCCACTCCCAACCCCACCCCCACCCCCACCCCCACTCCGGGCAGGAAAGTCCATGAGACTCTTATCTCCATTTAACCAGAAGTAGTACGGTGGCTCAAAGTAGAAGAGTACCAGCCTTGAGTGAAAAGAGTTCAAGCCCCATGACCAACAAAAATAAATAAAATTATATCTTGTTACCATCTACCTAACTTTATTTATATATACATGAAAGAGAGAGAGAGAGAATAAGTAAACACTCAAATCAACTCAATAATTGCCCTGGAAGAGGACAGTGGGAGCCATGTAGGTTCTGGGACAAGGCAGCCATGGGACCGAAGGGCCTATAGGAAGGGTGTAAGAAATGATTGAACTGGAAGATGAGGCTTAAGCTGGGACTTGAAAGCTAGAAAGGAGCTACTGTGTGAAGTATGGAAAAACAGCATATGTATAGGCTTTGCACCAGAGGAAACAAATTACAATTTTTTTGTTAGTACTTGAGTTTGACCTCAGTCTTGTGCTTGCTAAGCAGGTGCTCTACCATTTGGTCCATGCCCCCAGTTATTTTTCACTAAATTTTTTTTCTACCATATCTTGCATTTTTGCTTGAGGCTGGCCTAGACAGATTCTCCTACCAATAAACCTCCCAAGAAGCTGCCATCCGAGGTACGGGTCACCATCCCTCGTTTCATGATTGAGATGGGATCTTGCTAACTTATTGCTCAGACTGGCTTCAAGCCTAATCTTTGTGATCTCCAACCTCTTGATAGCCGGTGGTACAGGTGTGAGTCACTGCACCTGGTCTACTTTATAAATGTTAAGGTGGCTGATGTCATTCACCAGGCAGGGGTAGAGGATGAAGACAGATGAGGAAATGTAAACACTTATGCAACCAGGATGATGAGGGTTTAGGTATGTGTGTGAGTTCTCTCTAACCATAGGCCCACTGGTCTCAAACTTCTGAAATCAAAGGAGCAGATGTGGTATCTTAAGCAGGTTTGGTGCTGCTTACTTCTTTATGCACCCCATTTTTTGTAAAGTTGAACCTTCAATCTTTCCTTGAGATGAAGACCAGCCCCTTTCTGCAGGTTCTGCAGCTGCCCTGGAAGACAGAGCAATTGCAGTTCTTTGCTGTGGGGCCCACACAAACTCTGTATGTCTGTCCCTTTCTTGTTTCCAGTTCTGCCTGCCTCGCACACTCCATCACATGAGCAATCAAAACTTGGATGACCATGAACAGATGAGAACGAGCAAGAAAAACACTGACGGCAGGAGTCCAAGAGCACAAACAGGCTGCATGGGGTTCTGGCAGCCGCTTAGGAGCCTATGGCCTGGGTGTTGTGTGGAGCAGCCACATCTCCTTACACACACACACACACACACACACACACTTCATAAAAGGGAAACGAACAACCTAATTGTGAGCTGATGAGCGGATCAATATTCTCCCTTTACCTCTTCAGCTACAAGGTCCAAAGTGAAAAGGAACTGGGAGCACCTCAAAGGACTGGTAGCCGTGGCATGTCTTGCCCCCCGAGGAGCAGCTGTTGTGTGCCAAGTGGTGCTTCAGAGGTGTCGGGGCACCTGCCCAGAAAAGCAGGTGCTCTTGGCCACTTGCAGACTTGTGGGCGCTTCTTTGAGGTGGCCATCAGTAAGAGATCTAGTTAGAATATGATCCCATGGGCTGTGCACTAGCACAAGGCTCCGGGGACCAATCCTCTTCGCTTGTAGAACAGCTATAACCAGTAATATAACTTCTCAGCAAGGCCATGAATGGATAGATGGGAATTAAAAAGTGTAAATAAGCCTAGCAATGGCTGTCACTTAAGTAGCCCTTACCCTTGTAGGTATACTCCATGTGCAGCTTAAGTCTTACCTCACCCTTATGGTGGGTGGTTGAAGAATCCCCACTGTAAAGATCATTTAGAGCAGGTCTGAAGGTGCCTTCTTTTAATCAGTGTCACTATATGTAATGTCAGATGGAAATTTTATTTCAGTCCTGAAGATTTCTACAAAACTGATGAGGGTTAGTCTGAGAGAGATCAGCCTTGGGTTGGAGGGACTGAACCTCAGCCCTCATTTGCATGAGCAGAGGTGGCATGGGGGCCAGAAGATCGTCAGGAAGTAGGATTGTGTTCCAGGACTGAAATTAAAGAGGAAAGAGACACAGAGCATTCTTCACCAAAGCTATACTGGGTCCTTTTAACAAGGCAATGCCCACAGCTTGCCATTAGGAAGTGTCCATCTCGTTTTGGGCTGCAATGACCTTGGAGTTGGTCAGATTGACCCCATCCTGAATTCCAGTACTAATGAACTCTTCTTCATAATTCAGATTGCCTACTAAGCTAAGGCTGAATCACAAAATCTGATTCCCATCATCTGCTGTTGAACACATAGACCATGAGTTGAGTCCTTTTTTATTCATTTATCAACCAACTTTTTTTTCCTAATATTATTGTGCCACAGGCACTGTACTAGGCTTTCTAGGGATAATGAGGTATAAAGACAACGTTTCAGCCCTCAAGGAGCTGATGCTCTACTTAGGGAAAAGAGTAAAAACAAACATGAAACAAGCTTTCAGATAGGGATAAGCACTATGTTATGAAAAATAAAGCAAGGTGCCTGGCGCTAGTGGCTCACGCCTGTAAGCCCAGCTATTCAGAAGGCTGAGATTGGAGGGTCACAATTCCAAGCCAGCCCAGGCAGGAAAGTCCATGAGACTTTTATCTTTCATAAACTACTTTACAAAAGCTGTAAGTGGCACTGTGGTTCAACATGGTTGTGTGCTAGCCTTGAGCAAAAGAAGCTCAGCGACAGTGAGCACCCAGGCCCAGAATTCAAGTCCCAAGACCAGCAGAAAGAAAGAAAAGGAAGGAAAGGAGGGAGGAAGAAGGGGAGGAAGAGGAAGAATCGTGGATGAAGAATCATGAATATAGCAAGACACCAGCAGCTCACACCTATAATCCTAGTTCCTCAGGAGGCTGACATCTAGAGGACGACAGTATAAAGCCAGCAGGGGCTAAACCAGCAGGGGTGGGGGTGAGGTTTGAGTGGAGGAGAGCAAGCAAGCCAAGTGAGCTGCAAACCCAGACCATGAGGTCAAGCCCCAGCATCGCCAATCAATACATGCCTGGGCAAATAAATAAATGATATAGGATTAGGATATGGTTTATTTGAGGAAAGTATATCAGGGTAGGGATAACATTTGAGCAGAGATGTGAATGAAGAGAAGGATGTGATCTTGTAAAACAAGCAACAATGTCCCGCAGGGAGAATACACAGGACAAAGCTGAGGAAGAGCAAAAGGCCTGGGGTATGTGTATTTGAAACACTCCTCCGTTTAAGGAGTGAAGACCTCCTTCCATAATCAGATAAAATATGTCCTATAATTTAACCTTGGCATAGGTATCTCTTTTTTTAATTTTTTTTTTTTTGAGAAAGGGCCTCACTGTGTACCTCAGACTGGCCTCCTACCTCAGTTTCCCCAATGCTGGGATTACAGATGTGCACCACCAGGTCTGGGTGCCAGGTATATCTGTGTAACAATCTGGCAGTTCAAGTTCAAATGTTCAATTTTGGAAGACTGGCTCCCAGCCACAGACGCGTCCTTTGGCTTTCAGCTTGCTAGCTGCATCTGGCCCCGCCCAGGGCCTGCTGCGTGCACCAGGCGTCACCCCCCACCCCCCACCCCTCCGTCCAAGCCTCACCCACATTTTCACTACCAGCAGCTACCCTGTAAGCCTGGGAGTGTGCAGATGGGCAGGTGTGGGGGAGATCCCCAGAAGTCTGGAAAGCAGGAGCCCCCTCTTGGACAAGGGATTGTGTGGTCCTAGGTGGTCTGAAACAGCACAAGCAGGTTCTGAGCAGCTTGTCCCTAGTGAGTCTGAATGGAGCTGTCCTTGACCAAGGTCCAGAACAGAGCCTCCTCCTCCTTCACACAGGTAGAAAGGAGGTCCTCCAGGGAGTGTCGTGAGGATGGAGGTTAAAACAAGCATCCCTGGGGCTGGGGATATAGCCTAGTGGCAAGAGTGCCTGCCTCGGATACACGAGGCCCTAGGTTCGATTCCCCAGCACCACATATACAGAAAACGGCCAGAAGCGGTGCTGTGGCTCAAGTGGCAGAGTGCTAGCCTTGAGCGGGAAGAAGCCAGGGACAGTGCTCAGGCCCTGAGTCCAAGGCCCAGGACTGGCCAAAAAAAAAAAAAAAACAAGCATTCCCTCATCGAGAGGCAAGTCTGGAACCAGGGAACAGGGCCTTAGAACTTGGTTCAAACCTTCCGGAGAAGAGGAAAGAATTGGGATGAATGCTTTGGGCTTTGTCGCCTGGGAAGCGCATGCGTGTCTTGCATGTTTCATGTTGATCTTCTTTGTCCTTTTAACATCTGTCCACAGTGAACTCCTTGAAAACTCCTTATTGGCAAAGGGAAGCCAAGGGAAGAGTTTGATCTGAGTTTCAGTCAGAATATTTAGCAGCTAGCAGTAACTGGGAAGCAGGAACTAATGTGAGAGAACAAAGATGAAGGGTGACTGAGGGGTGTTTGCCAACCCCCTCCCCCTCTCTCTCCTGAAATTTTGCTTTCAGGTAAGGTACTTTGAGCTTATGAGTAAGAAAAAGAATCCCTTGGTACACCAAGACTGCCCCAGGACCTTAGCATCTCCTCTCCCTGTTCAACAGGGTGTGCTATCATGTCCTATTGTTATCTCCCTAGAATACAGCTATCCAGGATAAAGACACAATGTCTCAACTTTCCTTCTATGCACACTTCTTCCATGTCTTAATTGTGACATCATTTCTTAGGTTCCTAGACTAGGTTAGTTTCCTCTGATTTATTATCTCAAACCCTCGGGCGTTTGCTTTTTATTATACATAGCATATTTTTTATTTATGTCTCTGCTATCTTTGTCACCTATACAGGCATCATTGCATTCATTGAATCTATAGGCCTTGGCCCTTTGCTTTGGGTCATAACCTGTGTTCAATAACCATTTGGCATATGAATAAATGAGTGAATGAATGAATGGCCAGTGGTCCAATAGGTCTGCAAACAATGGTATGATTGACTTCTCTCTCTCTCTCTCTCTCTCTCTCACACACACACACACACACACACACACACACACACACACCCTTTACTTTCAGAAATCATAGGCTTTCTAAAATAAAAAATCCTTCTAGATTCTAGCCACTTAATACCTCCCCTACTGCTCCCATTTTGTCTAAGCAACCATCATATCTCCCTTGGATTATTACTAGGCTGTGTTAGTCAGACTGTTTGTCACTGTGATACACCCATGAATGACTTAAAGGGAAGAAATGGCTTTGTAAATTTCAGTCCATGGTAAGAGTGCCCCATGGTTGGGGCCTGTGTGGTAAGGCAGAACAACATCAAGTCAGGGAGAATATGTGGTAGAAAAGAGTTGCTCACTTCCTGGTGTCCCGGAAGTAAAGAATACCCGTGCCTCTTGTGTTGCACCAAACCTTCATTCAGGGCAGGTTCCCTCAGTTGAGGCTTTCTGGAAACCCTCTGCTGTGGCATTCAGAAGTGTGCTTTACCAACCCTCTAGGCATCTCTCAGTCCAACGGAGTTGAAAATCAAGATTAACCATCACAGCTCCTAACTGAACTCTCTACTGCCACTTTCTGCCCTGTCCTTCTTTCCCCTCAGTACACATCCGTGTTTTAGTAGAAGTACCAGGGGGGGCTAAGTGAAGGCCAGATTTGTGTGTCTCCCCAAGAGCAAGACAATCAGACCCTATTTCTTGTGTTTAACTAGTTCAGATAATAACTATAGTTTCCAGTCTATATTGACTTAAGTAATGGCTATATAACTAAATTCTGGTTAGTCAGTTGTGAGGGGAAATAATAGAAGCATATTTGAGCCATGCCCTTAAAAAATAATTTTTTTTTTTAAAAAGGAGCAAGCCTTCCTCTTTATCTCCCTTTCCAGCTGTTCAAAATTCAGAAGCACTGGCAGGAGCCACCTTTGGCCAGAAGATAGAAGTCAGATATTAGAGAGAGAGAATAATAATAAAGAAGGTTGAGTTCCTCCCTTGCTCCCTCAACAGTCCTGGAATGCTCTTTTGTGGGTCATGGGGCTTGAACTCAGGGCCTGGGTGTCGTCCCCGAGCTCTTTTTTTTTTTTTTTTTTTTTTGGCCAGTCCTGGGCCTTGGACTCAGGGCCTGAGCACTGTCCCTGGCTTCTTCCCGCTCAAGGCTAGCACTCTGCCACTTGAGCTACAGCGCCGCTTCTGGCCGTTTTCTGTATATGTGGTGCTGGGGAATCGAACCTAGGGCCTCGTGTATCCGAGGCAGGCACTCTTGCCACTAGGCTATATCCCCAGCCCGTCCCCGAGCTCTTTTGCTCAAGGCTGACACTGTACCACTTTGAGCCACAGCTCCACTCCAGTTTTTTGAGTGGTTAATTGGAGGTAAGCATCTCATAGGGACGCCTGGGCTTCGAACCGCTGTCCTCAGCTCTCTGCCTGGCATCCAATTTTGGAATGCTTTTGCGTGAGAGAAAAATAAAACTATCATTCTAAGCCATTCTAATTTGGGGATCTCTGTCACAGCAGAATATCTGTGTGACCTGACTAATACATAATTTTCTCCCCTACTATAGCTGCTCCACGGGGAGTAAAAGAAGATTGTGCCAGGTTAAATACATATGAAAAAGTCAGCAACTTGGGCGAGTGTAGGAAAAGGAGAAAGCAGCCCTGGCTGCTGGATTTCAGGCCATAAAATGCAAAATGCCTTTGGGGAGTGAAGGAGAGAATTAGCTTAAGCTCTGGATTTGGGGGCTTTAGTGGGCTTAAGACAGACTTTTAATCACCCTCTCCTCCCTGTGATCCCAGTGGGTGGATGTTAATGGCATTCATTTGTACCTTCACCCTGGGCAAGCTCTGCTTATTTATGACCCACCATTATATCAGCTCTTCTTCTCAGCCAGAAGGCCAGCTGCCCAGAACCTAGGAAAAAGCATTACCAAGCCACAAAGATGGTTTCCTGACAAGTCTCTGCAATATGGAAAAAGTTCACATTCATTTGGATTAACCATCAACCTATTGTCGTGTCAAATGGAAGGCAGGAATATTTCCTAAGTTTGTGAGATCTTGGACATCTTTCATCGTGATTGTTATCTTAGAACTTACTGATTCGAAATGTTTGTTCTGCTTCTCTGTTTTTCCTAAGATCCAGACTCATTGTTAGAACTCCTTTGCAAATATGGGTTATTTCTTCTCAGAAGGACATAATCATAAATATTAAAGTTTTCCCAGATAACACACTTCCATACCCTAGGCCCATTGGTGGGCTTGTGAGGGCCACTTGGAAAAGAGGGACAGTCTCTCTCTCTCTCTCTCTGTCTCTTTCTGTCTGTCTCTCTGTCTCTCTGTCTCTGTCTCTGTCTCTCTCTCTCTCTCTCTCTCTCTCTCTCTCTCTCTCTCTCTCTCATCCTTTTTGAAGTTATTTCACCCAGGTATGAAGTCATGCAGACAGGAAGCTTACTCACATAGATTTCCCCAACACCACAAAAAGAAAATCAAGCAAAACACAAGGGCTACTTCTTGGTTTATTTCTGCTGCCCCCCCCCCCCGCCCCCAGGGACAAATGTCTGCTGTCCAGAGCTCACCAGGGCTGACGAGTCCCACGCAGGCCACGTCGGCCTGCAGGCTCTTTCAGGACACGGGTCTGTGGGTTCACCTCTCCCCCTCTAGAACCCAACACCTTGCGTCTAGCACAGGGTGGGTACTCGGGAAACAACTGGCTAGATGAGTAAGGGGGGGGGGGTGCCCTTCCTCACCCCTTTGCCTGCAGTTCCAAAGGAAACTTGCAGCCGTTCTGCCCCTGGACGGGGGTGGGGGGGCGGGGGGGGCAGGGTGCACGCGGTCCCTCTCTGAAAAGCGGGTGAAGCGTGCGCTCGAGGGCCCTGATCGTCCGTCCCGCAGGCCCCTCGGTGCGTGCGGGGCGCGTGGGGGCCGCCCGGCCCGACGCGCTGACTCTCCCGGAACTCGACTCCCTTTCCACCTGCTCCCCCCCCCCCCCGCCCCCTGCGCTCCCAGGCGTGCGGGGCGGGGGCGGGGCGGGGGCCGAGGCGGGCGGGGAGCGGGGCGGGGCGGAGCGGGAGGGCGTGTCCACGCGGCCGCGGGGCCGGCGGGCTGCACGGCGGGCGCAGCGCCCCCTGGGGGCCGGGCGGGGCGCGGCACCGGAGGGAAGCCGGCGGCGCCCGCGAGGGCGGGCCGGGCGGGCCGGGCGGGCCGGGCCTGCCGAGGAGTCGGGCTGTTTTGTACCGGCACACCATCCACCCAAGCCTCATTACCACCCCTTAATGAGACCCCTTTACTCCGTGACGTGCAACCGCTCCATCTCATTAAGGAAATCGCTCTTCAATGCTGATTATTTTATTTGCAGCCATAATTATATTTCTTTCGGCTAAATCACGGTTTAATCGAGCCCACATGGAGGGCAGCAGCACTAATTACGGCGGGGGATGCGGCGGCGGCGGCGGCGGCGGCGGGGCGCGGGGCGCGGGGCGCGGGGCGCCGGCCGGGGGTGGGGGGGGGGGGCGGCGGGCGCGGCCGCGGGGCGGGCGGGCGGGGAGGGGCGCCGCCGGCGGGCTGGGGGGGGGGCCGGGAAGGGGGGGGGCCCCCGGGCTCAAACACAACAACTTATTACTTCTAATTCCCCAACTGTCACCAAATCACCTGCACGAAACAAGAATCTAATTTGTTAAGCTGGCATGTCTGCAGATGGAAGATCGATCTTCTCTGTAGATTTCTCTAATTGAGGGAATATAGACGCCCGGAATGAGCCGCGCTCGGGCCGCGGGGAGGGGGCCCGGGGGAGGGGGGAGAGGGAGGGAGGGAGGGGGGGGAGGGGGCGGCCGGGGAGGGGGGGGGAGGGGAAGAGAGAGCGAGCCCCGGCGGGTTGGTGAGACGGGAGCGATCGGCGGGCACAGAAAGCAAAGCGCTCACCCCACCCCACCCACCCACCCCACCCCACCCCACCCCACCCTGGGGGAACCGGGTCGCCCGCGCCCACCCCACCCGCCAAGTCCGAGAAAGCGCAGCGCGGCGCCCCGGTCCGTCCCAACCCCGGGCCCCACAGGGTGAGAAAAGCACACACACACACAAAAAGGAAAGAAATGAAGGCTGGGGAACCCCCAGAGCCCGGGGCGGGGGGATGGGGTGGGGAGGGATGGGGGTGGGAGGGTGGGGAGGGGAGGGGGCCGAGCGCGGGCTTGCAGGATCTTACACTCGTTTTTCCTGTGATTTTATTAAAAGTCACTCCTCATCTCCAGAATGCGTGAAAAGATCTACTTTCCACTCAGATACACCACATTAACTTGTTGGAGGCGAATTTGTTTGTTTGTCTATTTTATTTATTTGCTAGATAAGATTGATGCAGTCTTATTAGCGCGATATCTAGTTATAGGAAGAGATAAGGATGAGCTTCCCCCTCCCCCCCTTTCCTTTTATTCCAATTACTATCCTTGTCACCTAACCGAATAACTGATATATGATTATTTATCCTGGCTAAATAGAAATCAGAAAAGCAAGGAACGTAACACACGCAAACAAAAAACTCCAGGTCACTTGTTATATTCGGTGTGGCTAATTGGGGCCATTAAAATTACTAGGCGAAAGGCATTTATTTAAAAAGAGAGCGAGAGAGAGAAAGGAAAGGGAGCGGGCTGTGCCGGGGACGGGCGGGGACGGGCCGTCGTGGGGTTTGATGGGGGCCCCGGGGGCCCGTTGTCAACGGGGGGAAGCTGAGAAGGAGAGAAAAGTCGGAGCGCGGCCCCTGCGCCCACCCGCAGTCACGCAGGTGGACGATCTGCTGCTGGTGTGCACGCTCGAAGGTGCGGGAAGCCGTGTGGGTGCGGGGCGAGGGCTTGTGAGCAACCCCCTGCAGCCCTGGCCCCCCTCCCCACCCCCCACCCCCGCAAAGCTTCCGGGAGGGGTGGGGAAATCAAAGCGTGGGGCAGGGGCTCTCCTGCGCCGCGTCTGGACCCCGCACGCCTCGCCCGGCGGGTGAGCTGCGGGCCAGGGGACCCGCGCTGCTCGCTGCCCACGCAGGAGCGTGCACGGAAGCACACGCAGTCCTGCTCTGGGAGCCCTCAAAGGGAGAGAGACAGACACACACAGACACACACAGACACACAGAGACACCGACAGACACACACAGAGACACAGACACAGACACACACAGACATAGAGTGACACACACAGAGTGACACAGAGTGACACACACAGAGACAGACACACACAGAGTGACAGAGAGACAGGCACACAGACACACAGGCACACATAGACACACAGACAGACACACACACAGAGTGACACAGAGTGACACACACACAGAGACACACACAGAGACACACAGACACACAGGCACACACAGAGTGACAGAGAGACAGACACACAGACACACAGGCACACATAGACACACACACAGACACAGACACACACACACAGAGTGACACAGAGTGACACACACACAGAGACACACACAGAGACACACAGACACACAGGCACACACAGACACAGAGTGACAGGCACACAGACACACAGGCACACATAGACACACACACAGACACGCAGACACAGACACACAGACACACAGAGTGACACACACAGCGTGACACACAGAGACACACAGAGACACACAGGCACACACAGACACAGAGTGACAGAGAGACAGGCACACAGACACACAGGCACACATAGACACACACACAGACACGCAGACACAGACACACACAGACACACAGAGACGACAGACACACAGAGAATGTGGACTTTAGGCGCTGAGACAGGAGCCTGGGTCCTGTTGGCTTTTTATTCCTTTATTTTATTATTTATTTGGGGCCCCAGGCTGCAGTGACTCGGAGGGGCCGACCACACCACACCACGCCGGCTCTGAGCCTCCCAGCACCTCGCCCGCCCAGGGAAGCCTGGAAGAGGAGCGTGTGGTCCGGGCCCAGGCTTGCTGGGCTAGGACTTGGAAGATGCTCTCCCGGCGGTGGGGAGCCCCAGTTGACAGCCGGGGGTGCGGGTGGGGTGGGGTGGGGAACTGCTGCTCAGCCCAGCCGAAGCCTTTGGGGCTTGCGAATCTTGAGAAGAGTTCCTTGATGCAGGAAGAAAGTGTGGGAGCCTTCGGCACCCCCTGGAAGAGACTTGGCCGCCCTCCCAGACCTTTGCTCCATACACTCACTCTCAAATCGACTCCCACAAATAAGCCAGACGCAATCTACCCAGCCTTGCCTGGGACCGGGCAGGGGGCAGTGATGTATGACCAAAGTGGACCCCATTGTTCCCAGGGCAGTGGGCGCCAGAGCTTCCTTTATTTGCCTCCTGTACTTGTGCCCCGCCCCCCTTAATCGTTTCTGGGGTCTAAGGTAGGCCCGAAGAGCAGCACCTGTTTTGCCGTTGCGTTGGGGTTATTGCATATCTGGAAAAGTAAACAAGAGTGTTCAAGTCACTTGATTTGTTTTCTGTAAGCAAATAATACCCAAAAGCATGGCTGTAATTTGCCACGAATTAAAATTGATTCTTTTCATCAGGCAAGAAAATAGGAAAATGTGAGATCGTTAATTATTGAGGGAGGCGCTCCTCATTAAAGGGAACAATGTTACAATTCAGCATTTAATAGCAGGAATGTGAATAATAACGCGCCATATTTCAGCCCACTGTCTGCATAGAAAAACAAGCAGTTTACTAACAACCCAAGCAGATGAAAGTTACATTTAACAAACACCCAAGGTTTCTGTAAGTGGAAAAGGCAATTAGGGCTCTGGGTACACTACCCAATTCTTCCCAAGGCACTCTGTATGTGGTGTTGTGTTTTGTTTTTTTTTTAATTCTGTCTCTGCCATTACAAAGGATTCTCAAAGAATGTATAAATACAATTAGAAAGAAAATCAGGATTGCAAGCCTAATCAGCATAAACCCCATCTTTAAGGCCCTTCCTGTCCGATCTCCCATCCCGACCCAGCCCACCCCATCTCCGAATCCTAGCACACCCGTGTTGCTCTGCCCTGGGATGGCTAAGCAAGAGGAAATGCATGGATTGTGTAGTTGGTTTTGTTTCTCATCTACATCAGTCGGCAAGGTTTTGTTTTTAAAAAGAATTCTCTCTCTCCCTCTCAGAAAGCCATCTTTCAAAGCGACCGAGTTCAGCACCGCCTGGGCACTCAGGCAGTAGGAGTCACGAGCAGGTTCCTTGGCCTTTAAATGCTCTTTGTGCTTCGTTAAAAAGGAGAAGGGGGAAAAGGAGAAAGAGAAAAAAAATGATTTCCCTGTGCATCGCCCCTTGGCAGGCTCTTGTACAAAATTCAATCTCTATTTTTTATGAGAAGTAAACTGTCTAAATAAATTTTATTAGGGGCAACCAATATATTTTCTGGTAGTTCCCTTTGTTCCACTTCTACGTGTGTGTAACAATCTAAAACCTATTTATTGAGGAAAAATCACTGGATCCGTCATAGAAAATCCTTTTACTTTGCTTTGAAGTGATTTCTGAAGACATTCTTGTCATTCCGAAGATTTGGGGGCCATTGCGCTAAAGCCTGGCCTTGTTAAGGACTTCAGTTCCCATGATCATGTGGGAAATACCTTAAATTATCAACAGCAATGGGCCTGACCGGCACTTTCCCGGCTGCCCCAGGAACGTGGAAAGATGACGGGAATAAAACTCTGGTAAATACATTTCAGGCGCTGCCCAGGTGGTTTCAGACATTGGCCAAAAGGAGTTGTCGTGGGGCGCGGGGTGGAGGGGGCAGCATTTTGCATCTAGACTCGCGTCGTTTCCCTTGCCAGCTGGCAGGCTGCTACCTCGGCCTGCAACCCCAGCTCTGGCTTGGCTGCCCTCCCCATCTTGACACCCCCCCATCTATTCTCAGATTTCCCTTCCTTCCCCCCCCCCTTTGCTTTCTCCACACACACGCCCCCCCCCTTCAACTCCCACCCACTTCCTAGATGCTTGTGCTCTGAAGTCTTGGAAGAAATGATTTAGTTTGTTTATACTGCTATAAAAATCAAGACCAATAGAAAAGTCATAAAATGAAGCGGGCTATCAATCATGCCGCAACATTGTTATTCAGCGGTTACTAACAGAGATGGATAATCCTTTGATTTCGTCCCATTGTTATTACTCTGATGTGTCTTCACATTAACTATTACACATTTATTTATCGACCTGAAAGATACAACAAAACAGAATATATGAGCGAGTGCGTGCGTGCGGGAGGAGGCCGCGGGGCCCGCGCCCGTTCCCGGGCGGCTGGGGGACCAGGGCTGCCCCGCTCGTGGGCACGCACGTGTGGACTTGGATGAGGGGCTGCCCCGCTCGTGGGCACGCACGTGTGGATTGGATGAGGCTCGTGGCCACACCTGTGTATCCTGGCGGCTCTTCCTCTTCGCTTCCCGGGTGACCCCACCTCGCCTCCCTTCTTCCCCGGGGATTGTGGGGAGCCACCTCAGTCTTTGGGGAGCACGGGGCGGGTGCAGGCCTGCCTGTCCCTTCCTTCCTCACTGCTTTCCACCTCGCCCCCCCCCCCGAATTCCTGCCTGGCTAACCCAGAAGGCCCCACGCAGGTGGGGGAGAACCCCCCCCCCGAGGATCCCCGAAGGAGAGGACCCCCAGCTTCCACCCCCCACCCCTCTGGGCTGCTGCTGGGACCTCCTTCCGCTGCGCCCCCCCCCCTCCTTGCCTTAACTTTTAGAGTTCAACTTTTGTTGGGAGGGGAGGGAGGGCTTTGAGTGGAGTGGCTTTCAATCTTGGGGTCCCCCCACCTCCCCTACTTTCTCTGAAGGGCCCTGGGCACCTGCAGAATGCCCTGGAGGCTGACAGACTCGCCGCCAGCCCCCGAGGCTCCGCCCGCCCGCCCGCACCCCAGCTCCAGCTAGGCCGCGGGGGCAGCGGCTGCCGCGGCCGCCCAAACCCGGCCGGGTCCGGAGCTTCCGGGGAAGCTCGGGAGGCCCCGCGCTGGTCCGCGGGTGTGCACGGGGGCGCGCGCACGTGTGTCTGTGTGTGCCCGGGAGGAGGTTGCACGAGCCCGGAGGAGGAAGAAGGAGGAAGCAAAACTACCCCCAGAGTTCGCTTTACCGCCTCCTTTGTCTCCCAGCTTTGGTCCCTGTCACGCAGCTAAGGACACACACACACACACGCACACGCACACACACGCACACACGTCCTCTCGCATCTGCGCTCAGACAGCATTTTCAGGGTTTTGTGTAAGTCAATTGGACAGCGAACCAAAAAAAAAAAAAGGCCATTTGTTCGGTATTATTTAAAACAGACTTCATAGGGCCACCCTTTTGTGGAAGCTTTATTCGCACTAAATGAATAATCTTAATTGCATCACTCTCGAATTAAAAATCAATGTTAATCAAGTTGAGAGTAGTAAATATTAGTTTTCATTGTGCTTGGGTAGAGGGCATTTTTCTTGTGTTGCAAATAAAAATACAAGTCAAGTAACTTTAAGAGGGCATTATGTTCTGCTACAAATACAATTGAAACGGATTGTTTAGGAGCAGATCAGAAATGGTACAGAATTTTGCACTTAATTTCCTCAGTTATCATTTACAATAAGAACCTCTGGGCTTGACAGCCAAGTCTAAACAGTAGTAAATTAGTACAAATTTATACTGATTTTACTCTAATAATCGTAATAAAAGCTTATAGATTTGGCACTAATTACATAAATGCCTAATGATCTTGAAAATTACTCTGGTTAGAAATATATTACTAATCTAAACTTTGTTGTTGGCTGGCTCTGAAAAATCAGAACATTAGAAATGGTTCGCTTCACTTGTGCAAAGCACTTTAAACTGTGCAAGTAGTTTAACATATTCAAGAAGAAAATAAAGAGCATTTAACTTTATTTACAGCCTTAAGTGGAGTGGGGAACCGTGTTGAACTTAGAAACTTGGACGCCAGAGCCGGTTAGGGACTGGGAGCCGGGTGGGGGGCCTCGCCCGTAGGGTGCCGAGTGCGGGAAGGCACCTTTCCCCCAGGCCGAGGAAGCCGACGGCGGGCCTCAGCCGGGCCGAGGAGCCCGTCTTCTTCCCGCACTCAGCCCGGGGTGGAGTTGGGGCTGGGTAGGCCCTGGGCCTAGGCAGAGCCCCAGGGATCTCTAGCGCGGGCCTAGCACGCAGAGGGCCAAGCGGAGGTGCAGCCGGGGTGCCCCAGGTCTGGCCACCGCCCTCCGGGGTGGCCTGGATCGCCCAGGCGGGGCCACGCGGAGGGCCTTCCCTGCCCCCCACCCCTCCCCCCCACGCCCCCGGGTCTCGGAAGCTTGGCTACCCGCAGCTGCCCCAGGGAAGCGAGGGGAAGGGAGACTGTGCTCGGATTCCAGCTCCGGGAGGCAGCGCGCGCGCGAGGCCGGCCGGGAAGCCCGGGGCGAGGGCGAGGCGGTGGCCGCCGCCTGGAGGCTGCTGCGCGGGCTGGAGCGGCCCGGGCTGCGGCCGCCGCCTCCCCCGGGCGGGCGGGCGGGCGGGCGGGCGGGCGGAGTGGGGGACTCTCCGGGCGCTGACATTTGCAGGCTGCCCTCCTGATTGGTCCCCTCGCCGAGCCGCTCACGGGTTCATTCAACTGTTAAGCACCTCCCCGTCTCTCTAAAGGACATTATAATGCAAGAAGCCCCCTTTTTAACCACAAACCGAATTTTCTTTCATTTAGGTGATCTATATATATCTATATCGTATAGCTTATAGCTTATATCTATTTTAAATAACTTAAAGCCGCTAAAATTTGGGGGGGAACAGCTTTCGCCCTGGAGCGGTGCGCGATGCTGTCTCACGCCGACCTCCTGGACGCCAGGCTAGGTGAGTGGGCGCCTCGCGCCCCGGCAGCCGGGAGAAGCCGGGGCAGGAAATTGTCAATTTGTTCCTTATTTTACCTTAATGCGCCCTAAATGGACTAATTTCTTTAAAAGTAATTGTGCTGTATTAAAGTTTAATTTGATTTAGCATCGTCTTTTAAAAAAAAAATCTATGGAATATGTAGATCCACAAAAGGAGTTGGGGGAATGTTGTTACTTTTTTTGTTTTCCTTATTTTCCCCCCCTTCTCCCCTCCCCTTTATGTGTTTGAAGGGCGATCTACCCCCAGGATCGTTTGTTTGGCGGTGTTTCTTTTTTTCTCTCCACCTGGGCTCTGATTTGGGATTTCTTTCTCGTTCCCCCCCCCCCCACTTCTCTATTTCTTTCTTCTTCTTATCTAAGTGTGGTTGAATTATTATTATTTTTTTAAAAGTCTTGTGTGAAGGAGAAGCGGCTGACACCGAGGTGGAGTTGCTAAGTGCGCTGGTTGGGAAAGAGAAAAAGCTCAAATGGTCCGGGGCCGCGGGCCGCCCTGCCTCGACCAGGGGCTCCGCGTGGCCCATGGCGGAGAGCAAGGCGCCTTTTATTTCTCGGGAAAGAAAAGTTGGCTTTTCTAAAGTTTGATTCACGGTTGAGTCTGGAGGGTGTCTGGCCTGGCAGTCTGGCTTTCCGCTTTGGGAATCTTCCCTGATGGATGGGATTCCATTTCCCCAAACCCTTTCTGTGCTTTGAGAGGGAGGCGGAGTTGATCTGGGGTGACTTCGCGGGGTGAAGGGCTTGGGGGGGACCCCTGGCTCTCCAGCGAGGGAGAGGGACCGGAGGACGCTCGCTCGCTCGCGTGGAGGAATCCTTCCACTTCTTTCCCGCCGCCCGCCCCTCGGGCTCGAGGATTTGCCTTCCATGTCCTGGGGCGCCAGGGGCCCGGTGTATGAAAGGGACTGGGACGAATGCTTTCCTGGCCGGCTTGGGGGTGTTCTCCTGTGGGGGACCCGAAGGCGCGCCCGGTGAGCCCCGGGAGCCGGCCGCCGGGAGAAGGGAAGGAGCCGGGCGATGCCCCGCCGATCGCCCGGGAGGCTGCGCCCCTGGGCCGGGCGTGGGCGCGGCGGGCGCCGCCGGGGCGCGGAGGAGCGAAGCCCGTCCCTCGTGGCGGCTCCGGGAATCGAGTGACCGAGTCGATCCCTTTGCCTCTGCAGGTATGAAAGATGCCGCCGAGCTTCTGGGCCACCGGGAGGCGGTGAAGTGTAGGCTGGGCGTGGGGGGCTCCGACCCCGGGGGCCATCCGGGGGACCTGGCGCCCAACTCGGACCCGGTGGAGGGAGCCACGCTGCTGCCGGGGGAAGACATCACCACCGTGGGCTCCACGCCCGCCTCGCTGGCGGTGAGCGCCAAAGACCCGGACAAGCAGCCCGGGCCCCAGGGCGGCCCCAACCCCAGCCAGGGCGGCCAGCAGCAGGGCCAGCAGAAGCAGAAGCGCCACCGCACGCGCTTCACCCCCGCGCAGCTCAACGAGCTGGAGCGCAGCTTCGCCAAGACGCACTACCCCGACATCTTCATGCGGGAGGAGCTGGCGCTGCGGATCGGCCTGACCGAGTCCCGCGTGCAGGTACGCGGGCGCCGGCCACGGGGCGCGGGCGGCGGGCGGGAGGGCTGCCGATCGGGTCCTAGATCGAGCCAGCTCCTTCCCGGGGGTCCCCCCCCCACACGCCGCCATCCCCCCCCACACACCCCCAAAGGACTTGCCAGGCCTGTCTCCAAGGCCGAAACCCTCCTGCAGGGCAGCCAGCTATTGTTGGGGTGCTAGAGGGGGTTCCACTCTTCTCTCCAGAAGAAGCCACCTTGGTATCGTCCAGGCGGCGAACCCTCACTAGCAGCTCTAGTTATGGACGAGTTTTTCAGGCCCCCCTAAGGAGTCTGTATTAAACATTTGAGGTGAATTGGGGAAATGCAACAATTAACACACAAAACATGAAAAAAAAAAAAAGGAGGAGATAAAGTGTCATGATTTGGGGGGAGTAGGGGCAAAGCCACTCAGACTTCACGGTGTGAGGCTAACCCCGAATCCCGTCTTCTTCCATCACTCAGACAAAATATTCTGCTAGGGTATTGAGTTTGGTGGTCTACCAAAAGCTAGAGGCGCTGGGGATATTCGCCACGGCCCTGTGTGCTAAAAAAAAAAAAAAAAAAAAAAAAAAGATTTCCCTAAGGAAACTTGGGGGTCCGATGGTGGGAAATGAAGGCTTTCTGGTGGGGCTACCCAACCAATAAAAATAGAAACAAACGAACAAACAAACAAACAAACAAAAACCCCCAAAGGTCTAGATCTAGAAATGTCGACCCAGAGAGGAAATCATTGTTGAACAGTTATCCTGGCACCCACAAAGTTGTAAATTATATGTGACCTCAAAAATCACATCTATGGCTCTTCTGAACACGGGAGAATAAAAATAGAATCCTAACGAGCTCCAGCTTCTTCCCATCCCGCTTTTCAAAACAACAACAACAACAAAATAATAAGAATCAAATAACAAGTATTCTAGGCACAGCCTAGAAGCGCGCTGGGTCTTGAGCTGTCCCGGGTGCTGAAATCCTTCCTCTGCTTTCTGGGACCTCAATATTTGTCCAGTGTACCGAGCGTCAGCCGCATTAATTTATTAAACCAGTGCTACCTTTAAAATGAACGTTAAAGCGCGCTCAGTTACTTTACATTTAATTTAAGACATGAGAGACAAGGGTACCTATAATCGCAATACTGAATATTTTTGTTTTCATTTCAGAATTTAGAGCTAGGCTAAAAGGCAAAAAAAAAAAAGTACACTTTTCTGTTCTAGTAGTAAATGAATGCTATCAAGGGCTTAAGATGGTTAAATTACTAGAGTGATATTTTGTTCAATATAACTCTAGGTGGTTTTGTTAGTGGACTCTGAAAGGCCTTTGCCATGGGCAACTGAAATAACACGTAGAAAAAGTACTAAGCGCCTTGTGAAGATATATTATTTTAATGCCTTTTAAATATTTTACCTTTCACCATTTTAAAATCTGAAGTTGAGTTCAAACATTCACAGAAAAATCTAATCGTAATAGCACATCAGTGATAATACCTGGATGTCGGTTCAATATTAGAGGCACAAAATTAATAAATTTGTTTTTTGCCCCTCAAGAGAAATGTTAAGTGTTAATTTTTGTTTCAAAGAGTGAAATGTGTCTTAACTCAGACATACTGGTAATTAATTCAATTAAAATAGAACTTAGAATCACAAATGAAATGTAATCGGACAGCTAATTTTATGAAAAAACGAAAACAGGTCTATTAAACTTTCTAGGTCTTCCGAAGGTTAATGACAGTGGTTCTTTTGATAGAAAAAGCTGTAAATGAAATAAAATATAAACTGTGTGGTAGAAATAGTTATTTTGAAAAAGTACACAAGAGAATATGCAAGAAGAATGAGACGAAATATGTTAATTGTCCTAGCATAATGTTCTACCAAAGATAATAGCTTGAAGCTGGTGCTAGAAACAATTTAATAGAATGGCAATTTCAATATTTTTAAAAATAATACTTCATAGTTTAAAAAGTAATCAGATCAACATAACCTTCTTAATTAACATTTCAAAATGATTAACATTATGTAATGTAATACAAAAATAATTTATGGAAAATGTATTTACTTCACTATTTGCTATACCACCGCTCCTTGGCCAAATTCAAATTAAATAGTAATTGGTTTATGTTCTTCTATGATGAGTGCTTCATACTTTTCTTTGTAGTGAACAGACTGCCACATTCTTTTCAGTATGAGGGCCACTGCACTGATTCAAAATGATCTAAACATTTAATTTATTGCAATTGTTTCTTTGCAGAGATGCTTTTTTATTCTAGGCTAAATTATTCAATAGATTTATTTTGTCTATACTTGGTATAGATCACTTTTAAATATTTATCAAAGCACCTCTACTCACATGGAGGCCAGTTCTATTCTGATATTGCTCCCCTTTTCTGCCGACTGTAATAAAACCATTCCTTTTATAGCATGCCATTATTAGAAACCAATTTCAGAATTATTTATAACCTGGAATGGCTTATTAAGCAGCAATGCGAGAATCATGCAAATTACGCGATCAAATGCAATATAATAAGCATAATCATTAGTCTCTAGCACGGATTAATTAACTTTCAATATTTTATTTACATAAAAACCAAATCAGTGAAATAACTTCTGCACAGTCAGGCTTGCCTTTCAATATTTTATATGAACAAAAATAATGTGCTGTAATTCCATTGACCGTGTCTCCCAGAATGGCCCTGTCACCTGCCACATCTTAATAGGGGGACAAGCTGAGAGTATTTTCTAGTTTTCTAATGGAATGAGAAATTGCATTTTCTTCCTCTCCCAGCACTATTAAAGTGTAATGAATTCGGCCCAGAGTTCACGGCTGGCTGATCGAAATGAACCTGAGATCTAGGCTTTAATACAGCTCCCCAGATTTCCTCCCAAATCTTCACATTAATCATTTGCTGGATTCCAATGAGATCTTCATAAAGCATTTGCGTGGGGGGGGGAGTAATATTCTTTCCTTTTCCCCCCTCTTTCTCTATTTCGGAGCCATTTATAGCTGGGGAATTAAATGGGCTATATATTTTAAAATACATTTACAGTATGTCTATATTACTGTAACAGCAGATATCATGAAAGTGGATTTTTAGATTCTAACCTCCATTAGATTCTCACTGTTGTATTAAGCATTTTCTAAGAAGAGCTGCATTTCAAACTAAGTACAAAGTTGGCCCCGTGGCTGCGGTTAATATATTTCCTGGAGTTGTCATCTGTGCATTCTGAAAATCTCCCTTAGGTTTTACCTGTATTTTAATCTGCCATGCTCTAGTTTTCAAGTGGAAACATTCACATTTTAAAAACATATGCATCATAGCTTGGAACGGAGGCGCTCAGATCCCGTGTAGATTTTTTTCCCCAACCTTAGTAAGCCATGAAACATTAAAAAAAAAAATTGCAGCCATCATTTGACTACTAACCCTCGAACATAATTGAGCATGCTTTCTTTTTTTATTCTTCCTCTAGTATTTAATTCTTTAACAGCTGTTTTCCCCCTTCCTTTGATCTGTGAGCAGATTCTGGATTCAGAAACCTTTCTGACAGCAATGTTTGCGATTCAAATTCCTCTAGGCAAATTTCCACACACCCCCTTCTTTGATTTCTTTCTCCACTCCTTTTTTGACCTCACTCCCTCCAATATTTTATAGGATTCACTGGCACTTAGAGGGTGTTAGAAGGTCTTGGCTTTCTCAGGTAACTTTGAAGATATACTTGTGTGCTGCACATGAGGGGCAGGAATTATTTGGACACAGATCTAGTCTCTGCCAAGGGTGTCCTACCTTCTAACACCCCCCCCCCCAAGCTATTCAGTATTGGCTGGGTGTTGCAAAGGTGCTTGTGATGGCTTGTCACTCCTCCACTTCGGAGGTTTGTTCTCCATCAAAGGCCCTAACAGCTCAATCCTGAAGCATTGATCCCATCCACTATCAAGGACCTGTTGTCTCATTAATCGGTAACACACTACCTCAGGGGCTGCACTGAGAAAAGGATGCTGAGTATTTACCAGTTGCAAATATTGTGTAGGAAACTTGTGCCAGTGAGGTAGGAATCAGAGAAAGATCAAATGATGGATGATATTCCCCATAAATTATGAAAGCAAGAATCCGTCCAAAGAGAAATCTAGACTGCGATATGGTTGGCACTGTAGGTGGAGAGTCTGTCTTGGCTTACAAGGATGAGAACACAGCTGGGAACTGTTGGTTTACCAGGAAGGGCAGGTTTGTCCCTATTTCTGATACTTCATTTTGCAGAGCAGAGGGCTTGAGTTGAATTAGCCAATGGATCACCTTTTGGGCCAGAAATATGATGATGAAATTGTGTTGGCCTACTTCTAAGAGGAAACTCAGTACCTGAGCTGTGTCCCCCCATTATTTGTATTTAGCAAGATTTTGCACTGAAAGTCTGCCAAGTAGGCATGTTGGCAACTATTGTTTTTTCTTCCTTAAAGATAAAACGGAAAAGAAAGAAGTGGAGATGGATAGGTATCATAGTACATATCATCCAGACATAACTCTTGCCCTGTTACACTGAATTTCACATCTGTAGGCAAATTTGCCTGGTAGGATCTGAAATTCCTGAGCCCTTCAGTCAAGAAAGTGGAGGAAGCTTGTTTCCATTTGGAATGTAGTTCATCAAACACACCTCTCCGAAAAAGGACCTCTGGGTCGGCCTAAGCAAAATTCAATTGGTTTCATAACTAGTGTGTTTTACACTTCGCCCTTAAAAAAAAAAAAAACAATTGCCTTGGTGGGAAACATGCTTTTCGTTTATAAAGGAAAGGGAAGACGACTTGAAAGCACCAGAGGCCTTGTTACTTGCGATTCTCATTAAGTTCCTGGGAGAAAAGTAAAAAATAGTCTTGAAGGTCTGGCCTCTGGTAGCCCAGAGAGACCAGACAAAGGTGCCCCGGGAATGGCTCGGGCTGGGCGGTGTGGGGGGAACCAGGAGTCAGCTGGGCGACTCCAGCAGCACCACCCGATCGCTAGGTGAACCTCTCTGCTCTGCCAACCGTGCCGGTCGGGGCTTCCCTTTGTCTTTCTCTTCTGAAACCGGTGGGGTCGTCCACGGCCTTTCATCCATTTCCAGCTCGCCAGCGTTTTGCGATGCCCCATCCGTGCCCCACGAGCCGCCACGAAGCCAGGCGGGCACACGTGTTTGTCTCCAGCTGTACACCTGTGGGTCGGGGCCTGGACGCTCGCCGGCCTGCAGACCCGGGCGTGGGGGCCGGGCCTGGGCTGGGCCCGTGTTCGGGGTCGGGGTGTGTGTGTGTCCGCGCCGCGGGGCACCATCACTAGTGGGAGAGCCGGAGTCTTTGCCCGGGGGGGGGGGGAGCGCAGGAAACTTGGGGAGGGCGGTGGATGGGGGAGGTGCGGGCGGGCGGGGAGCCCGACGGAGCCGGTCGGAGGAGGGTGGGGTCCCGCCTCGATCCCCCCCCCCCGGGTTTCTGGCCGGCTCGCTCACCGCGCCCTCCCCCCGCCCCCCCCGTCTTGTCTCCCGCCCCGCCCGCTCCAGGTCTGGTTCCAGAACCGACGCGCCAAGTGGAAGAAGCGCAAGAAGACTACCAACGTGTTCCGCGCGCCCGGCACGCTCCTGCCCACGCCGGGCCTGCCTCAGTTTCCCTCCGCCGCCGCCGCCGCCGCCGCCGCCATGGGCGACAGCCTGTGCTCTTTCCACGCCAACGACACCCGCTGGGCGGCGGCCGCCATGCCGGGCGTGTCGCAGCTGCCGCTGCCGCCCGCGCTCGGCCGGCAGCAAGCCATGGCGCAGTCGCTGTCCCAGTGCAGCCTGGCGGCCGGGCCGCCGCCCAACTCCATGGGGCTGTCCAACAGCCTGGCGGGCTCCAACGGCGCCGGGCTGCAGTCGCACCTCTACCAGCCTGCCTTCCCCGGCATGGTGCCCGCCTCCCTCCCCGGGCCCAGCAACGTCTCGGGCTCGCCCCAGCTCTGCAGCTCCCCGGACAGCAGCGACGTGTGGCGGGGCACGAGCATCGCCTCGCTCCGCCGCAAGGCGCTAGAGCACACAGTCTCCATGAGCTTCACTTAATGCAGCCGCGCCCCGGCCCGCTTCGCCGCCCCCCCCCCACGCCCCCGCCCCGCCCCCGCCCCGCCCCAAACGCCGGGCCGCGCGCCCGGCCGCTCCCCACATCCCCGCCCACCCCGGCCCGGCGCCCTGCCCGCCCCGTCCCACCGCGCTCGGTCCTGGCCTTCCACCCTCCACTCGCTCGGGCGTCCCGCGAGCCCCGGCCCGCCAGGCCTCCCCTCGCCTGACTTCGTTTGCCCGCGGTCCCCCCCCCCCCCCCACGCCTCCCCGCTCCCCCCTCCCCCCGTCCCCGGGCCTCTCCCGGTCCCTGGCCACCCTAACCCCTCCCCCCCCCGTAGGCCCAACCTCCAGCGCCCCATCCCACCCGCACCCCACGGGCCTGCACCCCCCCTCCCGCTCCCGGCTTCCCATCGGGCGACGTTCCCACCCACACCTAGGACACGACGCCCGCGACCCCCTCGCCCTCCCCGCCCCCCCCCTCCTGCGCCCCACCGAAAGCATCCTTTCCCGCCATGTTACTTACCAGGGAGTCGACTCAGGATCTGAAATCAGACGCCAATGGACTGGTTTGTGGGCAGAACACACACACACACACACACACACGCACTCTCAGACCCTCCACGCGCGCGCGCGCACACACAGTGCATCGAGGTCACACGTGGACGTGTTCAAGGGACAGCACAATGTTAGGGATTTTTCTTTTTTGTCTTAAAGGAGGACAAGCATCGGCCACCCGCCGCCTCTTCCGAGGGCCCGGTGGATGGATCGCTTTGGATCCGCCCTCGGGTTCTTCCTCTCGTTCCCACCTCCCCAGCGCCCAGCCCGGGGCCCGGGTACCCGGGCGCCCCCCGCCCTGCGGCCCTCCGCCGGCTGCCCTTCGGTTTCCCTTCTCTCCTCTCCAGAGGGCTCCGGAGGGCAGGCCGCGGGCTTCTCCCTTGGATTAAGTCTTTCTAAAGGTTGAATCAAAGAACCGCGTAGGGAAAGTTCCCTTTGGTCAAAGCAAAAGCCACTTCTCTTTTCCGGATCCTTCAGGACGGGGAGGGGGGGTGGTGGTTGTTTGCTTCCTTTTCTCTCCTCTTGCTGCTCTGTGCCCTTGGTTGTTTTGTGGTCGTCCCCGTCGTCCCTCGTGCCCCGTGGGTCGGCTGCTGCCCCCCCCCCCACCTCCTCCCCCGACGGGGCGCACGGGAGGGGGGGGGGACATCTTACAACCCTGCAAACTCTGTACAGAGAAACACAATCAGCTCTTTCTGCATGTGCTGGTCAAATCCCAACCCAGAGAACAGAAGCGCTTTCGAAGAATGAACAAACGTGAAATAGGATGTTTTGTGTAGATAAAGCATTCTTGTTACATACTGGTCAGTTTGTGATATGTTTTAACTTCTTGTCTGTGCTTCTTTAAGGAATTTGGTTTTCTTAATAAATGTTTGAGCTAATATAAAAAGCATATTATTTGACTTTTCCGGACAAGTTTATATCGAGTTAAATGTAAATGGATACAATAAAATCATTTTCAGTATGTGATATGGAGAACGGTGCGTTCTGGTCTCCTTCGTGCACCTCGGGGCGGGGGCCCTGGAGGGTGGAATCGCAGGCCCGGGTTCCCTCCCGACCGGAAGGCCCCGGAGCTGGGGTTCCGCAGGGTCGCCAGGCCGGAAGTGCCCAGCCCGGCCGCAAGCGAGCGCCGCAGCCACACGTGAAGCTCGGAGCCTCGCGAGGCTTGGGGGCTTTTCCCCCCTCCCCCCCCTCCCCAGACCCCGGGCCGATCCGGGCTTCGGAGCCTGACGAGGCGCAGCTGCCGGCTCGGGACGCAGCGCTCCAGAGTGCCACCGCGTCTCGTCGTGTGTGGACGGACGGCTTTCCTCCACAACGAGCAGGGTGGAGGGGGGAACGCCTCGCGCGGGCTGTGTGCGTGACGCCGCCGGGAGCCTGAGGTCCGCCGAGGACCGGGGTTCAAACCTGCGGCCTACAGATCCCCGAGCTCTCCCCTCCCGAGCTGCCCCGAAACCACGTCTTGTCCCCCCGGTATGCCATGGACTCGAGGGCCGCTGCTCTGGTCTCACGCAAGGCCCACACTTCGGTGGGGCCTCACTTCCGGTGAGGTGGTCCCGTGTCTTCGTGGCCCAGAGCTAGGCTTGGCCCGAGGGGCCCTGGGGCCTCTCAGGTAGGGGGCACAGGGCGCCCCCCAAACGCTGCTGCCCGGTAGCGAAGGTGGCCTGTGAGGGCCACCTCGAAGGCAGCCACGTGCGCAGGGGACTTCCCTGGAGGAGGAGGAGGTGGAGAAGGAGGAGGAATTGCTGTGGTTTAAGTAGCCTGAGGGGGAAGATGTGTTTGCAACTCGGAGGCAAATCGATATCGCAGGCTTGCCTTGGAAAACGAAACCCAAATCAATCTCGTGGCTTGAAATTTAATGGTCATTATAGGCTTTGACGGGGTACCCCTTGTCCCATGGGAAGAGTTCTCCTTTGATTGCCACAGAGGGCAGGTAAACCCTAAACACACCCCATCGAAGGATACCGGGTTTTTTTTTTTTGGTAACCACCGTGTCTCATGTGAACTTGAGGAACCTCATATGTTGTAATTGCTACTCAACTAAGAGAACACAATGAATCCCTTTGAGGATGGGGGGGGGGGGAAGCATGGGTTTCTTTGATAAAGAAAACCATATATTCATGTTACTTTAGGTGTTTTTACCAGGGATAGGTTGGTGAGATTACAGAATAATTTCAGTTACAGTGTTCCCAAGGAATATTTTTAACACAACCCCAAAGTATTAAGAGAAAAAACATGCTCATTTGGGATTTCACATAAAAATGGAAGGTTCTCTAGAATTCTGCAGCACAACCTTCACATTTCTAAAATATCGGTAGGTGAATACTGGTTTTCTTCTTTATTCATGTTCTCATATTTCCTCCCCTGGCCTTATGTTACTGCTCTTAAAAAAAAAAAGAAATAGTAGATATTGTAATCTCAACTCACATTTAGGAGATCAGTACAAATCACAGATTGCTTCAACATTGGGCATCGAAGGTTGTTTACAAGGATGCTAATTTTACAGCTTTTTTATGCTGCTATAAAGCATAACTTTATGATGTAGGAATGCAATAAAAGATGCTAAATGGAATCTTTAAAACTTGTATTTCTCAAAGGCAAGGGAAATGAGATCTTACATTTGAAAAAAATGGAGTGACTCAGAACATGGATGAGAAGTTGCAAATCAACTAAAGTGATAGGTGCTTTCAAAAGTACTTATATCTTATAATATAGTGATTATTTATCAATATTAAGGTAGGAGTGTGCAGTTTTTCACTTGACCTGACTCTAGAATAATATTTGTTTCTATGGTAATGGATTTTTGCATTAAAATCCTGAACATTTTAAAAGTCATATATGCCATTAGGATAGGAAAAGGTAACCTAGCCGAAATTGTTAAGGTTGACAATTTAGTGAGGACTTAAAGGCAGAGAAGAACCACACGATCTGAAAGATTTCTGCTTTTGAGGAAGGAAAGGAGATCAATAAAAGGTTTCATATTGGTTTTAACTGATTTTTAACACAATTCTGACTCAAAGGTATGAACTAATGAAAGTTAGGAACAAATAATGGTGAATAATATAGAAATTTAATATACTAGATGTCTTACCTCAGATGAATTATAATTTCTGCTGAGTAGCCTATTTGGCACTGACTACTGTCACCACATGCTACCAACAAGTCAAAGTCCATTATGACATATCTATATGATTGATTTGTTTTTATTTATGTATTTCTCCTTGTATGTTTAGTTTCCTCTGGATATTGGTACTAAATATATTTGGCATACAATTGATGGCATAGTAATGATGTCTCACTTATTTTACCTTTTGTTAGTGGTGAGAAATATGATATAGGAATGCAACCTGCTAATGATGATATTGGCTACTGAATATAAAATAGATTTCAAGGCAGTTTGGGTAGACCAAGGTAAATATGAATACACACACACACAGAGGAAATACAGGTTAAATTTGAACTCTGGAACAGTTTTAAGTTTGATGCCTTCAGTGACTTTGTTCCCTAAAAATGTGTTTTTAATTGGAATTGCAACCTTTGTATTTTAATTTTTGGGATAAAGAAGAAAAGAGCTCAGCTCACCAAGATGGGTGTTCAAGTAATGGCAGTAGTTAACCTGTCAGTTGAAAGAATGTAACCTTCCTTTTCTCCCTTTCATGACATAAAGATAATCTCATCTGAGGGCATTTATGTGAAGAAATAACAGCATGGCATGGTGAAACTACTGGCTCATTAATCCTGGTATCTACTTCCTACAGGGTTCCTTGATTAGTTAGATTCATTCATCGGGTATTTCAGAGTTTTTGATTTGTCACCATTGGCTAGGTTCACTGAGTTCAGGCTAAATTGAGCCAGAAGCAATGTTTATTAGTAATTTTGTAGTACAGGCTATCCTAATAATTCAGCCCAAATATCTCATCTGAAAAATATCCATTCATCCTCACTTCTAATGTGGGTTGCAGCTGTGTTCATGGGGAATTGAAAGAACACAAGTGATTGGGCATGTATTTTCTAAATTATTAATATGATGGCTAATAGCTGTAAACCCATCTTCGGATCCAATGCAGAAATTATGATTCATTTTAAAGATGAAAGCAGCAACAAAGGGGGGCACCCCCTGCCTGGCTATCTGCTGACTCTCATCAGTGTGGAGCTTTCAGTACAGGAACCATGGCCTATTTAGCATGTGGCCATTGCAGAGAGAAGCAGAACAGTGCCTTTGGCTTTTACTCATGCATGTGCTATCAAAACAAGGATAGAAAATAATATTAAGAAATTTAATATCTGAGCTGCACAGAGGTCTCTTATCATTTCCATGATGTCATAACCAGTAGTTATACAGGAATAATTAGTTTGTGCAGTTAGACTGCATTTTCCATTTTCATGATTAGATATCCAGTATTTCCAAGTTTCCATCTATACTAGATATGTGAGACACTTGTTGAAATTGCTCAGGCTGCCATTGTCTTTCTTTATTTCTCTATTCTGTATTAAAAATAACTCACTCACAGGCTGAGCATCAGTGGCTCATACCTGTAATCCTAACTACTCAGGAAGCTGAGATCTGAGAATCATAGTTCAAAGCTGCCTGGGCAGGAAAGTTTGAAACTTTTATTTCTAATTAACTACCAAAAAACTGGAAGTTGAGCTGTGGCTCAAGTGGCAAAGTGCTAGTCAGGCCCTGAGTTCAAGCCCCAGACTGGCACATACAAAAATAACTCATAAGTACCAGGAAATAATTAACCCACATGACATAAGTGATAGGTATTATTTATGCCTTTCACCCGAATGTCATGAGGCTTTATATGCATTTACGTTTATGTATATATGTTAGAGTACTTATTGAACACTCAAAAGATCACA
The DNA here is from genome assembly GCF_023159225.1 of Perognathus longimembris pacificus. NCBI lineage: Eukaryota > Metazoa > Chordata > Mammalia > Rodentia > Heteromyidae > Perognathus > Perognathus longimembris. The sequence goes on along the minus strand of NC_063182.1, from coordinate 9,958,228 downwards.
TGATTCTTATGAAATTAAAAATAAAAACAAGTTATAAAATGGAGATATATTAGAATTACATTATTTCTAGATAGCGTGTGTGTGCGTGCATGCACACACGCGCTGATCCAGGGGCTTGAACTCAGGGCCTGGGTGCTGTCCCTGAGCTTCTTTGCTCAAGGCTAGTGCTCTATCACTTGATCCATAGCTCTCCTTCTGGCTATTTTAGTAGTTAATGGGAGATATGAATCTCATGGATTTTCCTGTCCAGTCTGGCTTCAAACAACAATTCTCAGATCTTAGCCTCCTGAGTAGCTAGGTTGGCAGCATGAGCCACTGGTGCCTGGCTAAGACTTTTTTTTTTTTAAGTTGCAAAATCCTGAATGAATTCAGTGAAGCTGCACTGGCATTTTACTGTTCTTGCTTTATTTTTATTTTTAATTTTTTGAGACTAGTCTTGAACTTGCAGTCCTCTTGACCCAGCCTCCTGAGTGCTGGGGTTACTATGCTTTTAAAATGACCACATTTAATGTGATTTCCAACACTAATTTCAGAAATCATATTCAATTTTTTTATTACCTTCCTCACTGGTACCTTATACTTGAATCACACTTCTAATTACAAAGCACATTGTCTCATTTAAACCACAGCACATTTTTTTGAAGTACCCGTTCTAATCCCCATTTTGTAGATGAAGAAATTGAGACTCAGAAGCCAAATGTCACATGAACCTTGTAAGTGGCAGAGATTATTCCTTAAGTCAGGTCTTCAAATCATTCATCAATACCATCATGTATGTGATGTTGCTATTAGCATATTTTCAGAAAAGAAAATTAACTTTTCAAGTTTAGCATTTCACCCTTGTAATTTAAAGAAGGGATGCTTTGGTAGGACACGTTAGTTGCATAAAAATAAAATATGGTTTAAAGAGTCTGGGAACATTCATTTCCTTATGAATCTTATTTCTAGACAAGTGGGCCATGGAAAGCCTTTTTATTGTGTAAAAAGTATCAGTAAGTGAACTGATCTTGTGACATGAGCTCTGGTCTGATGTTGCAAGTAACTTACAGGATTGCTCTATGGTACTTTGAGAAGGTGACATTGTAGGTGGAGAGGGGAAGTTTTGACTCTGTCTACAAGAGAGGATATTTGAGTCTTTTGGTATTTCAAACATGGTTCTAATTAGTCCCTGAAAAATTTGATAGAGGGATTTTCTTTCAGAGCTGAAGACCAAACTTGCCAGGAAATGCTCTCCTACTGAGCTAAGTCCCCAACCTCTGTAGAAGTATCATTTGATGTTTGTTTCTATTATAATATTAAATAGTCACAGCTCAGAAAAAAACAATTTCTCCTTTTCCTTTCTTCTCCAAATTTGAAATGGATAGAAGTCATTGATAATCACAGATCATAAACTTATAGTATTTTTAGAGAGAGAGAGAGAGAGAGAGAGAGAGAGAGAGAGAGAGAGAGAGAGAGAGAGAGAGAGAAGGCAGGTCTGGGGTTTGAACTCAGGGCATGGGCAACTGTCCATCATGGTATAGTACTCTACTACTTGAGCCACAGCTCCACTTCCACCTTTTTTTTGGTAGTTAATTGGAGACAAGAGTCCCACAGACTTGCCTGCTTAGTCTGTTTCCAACCTCAATCCTCAGATCTCAGCCACCTGAATAGCTAGAATTATATGTGTAAGCTACTGGTACCTGGCCATCTGAAGGATCTTTGAAGTCATCTAGTTCAGATTCCCTGACCATTATTGTCCTTTGTATGTTTCTTTCCAAGTGGTCTTGCAGTTCAGGTTGAATACACCATCTTATTTCTGGCAAGGAAGGACTTCTTTTTATTAAGTGTAGTCTGCCTTCCAGTTCTTCCTTTTATAGTTATTAAAGGTTTTCTATTATATCTCTTAATTAAAATGATTTTTTTCTTTTTAGTCTTGTCTTAATATTTTTATCAGTCAGTACTATACGTGGCTGTGCTCTACTACCAGCTAAACCTTATACCTAAGGCTTAACACAACCAACATTTCTTTCTTTCTCACAGAAATTTCAGCATGAGTAACTCTATAGGATAGCTTTCCAAATGTGCCTTAACTACCACATTAGGGGATTTTTTTCAATTGTTCTTTGTGGTAGGAAGAGAAAACAGAAAGTTTGTGAACTGGTGCTTAAGGCTTAGGCCAGAAATTTCTACACTTGATACAATAAATAAGAACTAATTACATGAGTTCTCCTAAATGTAAAAAAGGCTGGAAAATGTGGGGCATTATGTAGATTCCAGTGGTCACAAAATATTTCTGTTATAATCTGGTTCTCTCTGTTCTTATCATGTCTAGTTCTCTCATTTAACATATTTTTCATACTTGTAAGTCAATAGCTATTTTGTGTGTTTATTAGTAGGGCATAGAAGAGAGAACACCAGGGAAATATATGACATCTAAGCTTAGATGGAGCTTGCTATATAATTGGGGAAATAAGACAAATAGATTTTTAAAAATGAACATTCAAGGAAGTTTTTAATGGATATATCAAGTGCTATGCTCTGACATAAATCATAATGGAAAAATCACAAAATCCTTGGGAATAGAGAAATATTGGGGAATGAGATCACTGGGGGATAGAATTCCTGGTAAGGTTTCTTGAAGGAGCTAGGCCACATAGAGTATGTATCAAGTTCAGTATTTTTCTTCTTGACTTTGTGGGTCTGATTCTTAGATCTACAATTTACATTTTGAATGTTTATGTAAGTCAATACTAAATTCTCCACTGTCATCTTAAATGTAGAGCCACGAACTAGATTAGGTCTCCAATGGCAGGGCAGTATATGTTGGGCCATTTACTAGATTCACTTTAATAGTGACTCATAATCTAATTCATAGTGTGGTATCTCTGATTGTTGGTGATAAAGCTCTAAGCATATTTGTATTTCCAACTGATTTATCATATCTAGTGATAGTTACTATCTACTATGTATGTATGTATGTGTATATCTATCCATCTATCTGTCTACTATCTAAAGAGAGAGCTTATATGTTTACTAATAATAAATAATTCCTAGCAACAAGAAGATAATGTTTTCTTGTGATATGGATTTTTTTTTGTCAGTCCTGGGGCTTAAACTCAGGGCCTGAGCACTGTCCCTGGCTTCTTTTTGCTCAAGGCTAGCACTCTACCACTTGAACCACAGCACCACTTCTGGCTTTTTCTATATATTTGGTGCTGAGGAATGGAACCCAGGGCTTCATGTATACGAGGCAAGTACTCTACCTGTAGGCCATATTCCCAGCCCCAAGAAGATAATGTTTTCATTCTCAGAAAAGAGACCAGCCTTTGCCTGTGGAAAGCAGTGTTCAGTTGGAATAAACTAGTCACATATGGGAGGCTAATTACCTTTTCCAAAGAACTCAGGACCATGTAGTGCCTTCAAAAAGGTAATTTAGTAAATGACACCCTAGTATCTTGGAAGAGTTAATATGCCTCTCTTAAAAACTCCAGTGACTAGATTGTTTCCCACAATAGAGGGAGGGGCACACACTTGTCAGGAAACTAGCTATCTTAGATTTCCCTGTTGGAAGACTTAAGAGCTTCATTTTCATTTTAAACTTAGTGGCTTCTCTGGGAACTGGTTGTATGGTATGAGACATTTCAGCTTTGAAGAATCAGGAATGAGAATCTTCCCCTTAGGAAGAAGAACTCCAAAGGATGACTATAACATTCTTGTAGAGGTTGCTTTGGCTATAGGAGATTGTTGCTTCTCAGGGAGGTAGCAATCCTGTCCTGTTGTTCCTCTTAAACACTGGGGACCCAGAAAAAAAAAGTAGCATGTTTGCAAAACATAGGTGTAGTCCTTGATCAGTCATTACGCGACTTGTGATTCAGTCACTTAGCAGCTGTGAGCTTCCATTTCTCTCATAGTATCTGAACTTCTTTCCCAAAGCAAACCACTTCTAATAATGATAAAACTATACTGCAGACTAGTGTGGAGCAATCCAGTCTATAAATGCAGCCTGTGGTGTGTGTGTGTGTGTGTGTGTGTGTGTGTGTGTGTGTGTGTGTGTGTTCTAATTTGCTTGTTTTAAAGGCATTATCCTTTTCTCTCCCCTAGGTAGAGGGTTTCTGATTCTAAGTGGAGTCAACCTTGTGGCAAGAGGGTAGAAAGGTGAACACATAACACCAATGCCCTGCTGAAAAGTTGTTACAGCTGACACCAACCTTAGCCTCATCCAGGACTCTTCTCAGGACTCATCCAATAGGCTAGAGTTACCTAACAATTGTTTTCCACAATTGGATATGAAGATTGGATTATGTAAAAGAACACTAACTACATTGGACAAATAAAAGTCTTGCAATGAATACTCTTCCCTATTATTAAATAAATAGTACAACAAGTTTTGTGATTCATCCACAACATATGGATTTAACCCAGAAGGAGAAATTATAGTGAAAATAGAATCTAGCATATTCTCATATAGGAAGCACCCTGTAAATTTAAGTTAGAAACAATCAGGTTCAAATAGTACTGGTTCCTTGCATAAAGTTAGTTTAGCAACTTAGAACCATAGAGTAGAATAGTACCAGAATGTTTATTCAGTTGCCAAGGCAATGCTAGGTGTTTATCATTTTGTGGGAGAATGCAAAGAGTGCTCCGTGTGGCTGCTCCAGTGAGTATATGTACGCAGTCCAGGAAGAGTTGCTTTTATAAACTCTCCTTATGTATGCATGAAGGTTAATAGTTCAAGAACAGGGGAAACTGGTGAAATAAAATCTGGAGGAACCTTAAGCTTTCTTTATTTTTAGTGTTATAGTACCTTATTTTTCAAATCAATTTCCCCTATCAAATCAGGACATTAGCTGGGATTTATTTACATTTTGAATGGATTTACAACAAAATACTAACATATCCATTTTAATATTAGCGTAGAAACAATACTTTTATCTTAATCTATGTAAAGAACTTTTTTGTTGTTGTTGCCAGTCCTGGGTCTTGAACTAAGGCCTGAGCACTGCCCCTGGCTTATTTTTGCTCAAGGCTAGCACTCTACCAGTAGTTAGAGAGCTCAAGGATCTAGGAAAAAAGGAAGTTGAGAAAAATTCTTTTTTAGGGAGATGAAAATATGGTTGTTTTATTGCTTTTATATTGTAAATTATATATACTCTTAGGTTCTCATAAGAAAAATACAGCAGTAATTTCCTCCCTCTTTCAACATCTTATCTTCATCAGCTTTTCATATTTTTTCTTTTTTCTCCTCCTCCTCCTCCTCCTTCTGTATGTGGGGGGGGAGAAGGGAGGTGGGGGTGTGTGGATATGTGTGTGCTGGTCCTGGGGCTTGATTTCAAAGCCTGAGCACTGTCCCTGAGCTAGCTCAAGGCTAGTTCTTTTACCATCTGAGCTGGTTAATTGGGGTAAGGCTTTGAACCTGGATCCTCAGATCTCAGCCTCCTGGGTAATATGATTACAGGCATGACCCACTGCTGCAGGGCAAGCATTAGCTTTTCTAGAGTAATAAGACTTTAAATATTTCTTTATGGGTTGATTTTCTCAAAGTTGCTAAATAAAGAAAGTTGCTAAATAAAAGACTTCTTTGGGCATTGGTGACTTCTGGGTGATTTCCAGAATTCCAGTCACCACCATCTATCTCCTGACTTGCCTATAGTCCTTTTCAGTACTCCCTATGAAAAACCCGTACCTCTTTTCTGTCTGCTTTGAAAATCTCTGCTATGAAATACTCAGAGTTCATTCCTACTGTGAAATTTCCTTCTCTTTGTTTCCTTCTTTCTTCCCTAATTCTGTTGTTCCCTCTGGACAGGCAATCCTCATCCTCTGGGCCCCAAATTTCTGCTGCTTGAGAGACACCTGAAGTTGCCCTCCGGGCTGGGAAGAGGCAGCAACTGGACATGTTGCATAAACACCCTGCAGGTAACTGGGGTAGGGGAGAGGGACTGTGGAGGTAGGCTTCATGTAGGTGTAACACATGAAGGTCTGCTAGACTTAGGGTAGGGTTGAAACAATGAAACCCGAGTTTGGTGAGGATTCGTCCAAGGAATTTTATTTTCAGTGTAAGTGTATTGATGATTAGATTAACTACTTCTTGGCCAGAATGCTTGGTATTTGTCAATAAGTGGCAGGAAACAATTCATTGAATAAATGATATTTGGATTTTATGTACCAGAATAGTAAAAGATCAGATGATTTGCCACCAAAGAGTGAAATATTGGGGCTGGGAATATGGCCTAGTGGCAAGAGTGCTTGCCTCATATACATGAAGCCCTGGGTTCGATTTCCCAGCACCACATATATAGAAAACGGCCAGAAGTGGCGCTGTGGCTCAAGTGGCAGAGTGCTAGCCTTGAGCGAAAAGAAGCCAGGGACAGTGCTCAGGCCCTGAGTCCAAGGCCCAGGACTGGCTTAAAAAAAAAAAAAAAAAAAGTAAAATATCATATCGATGTGAACTGTTACTTAATTGTAACTTAAGAAATTATATGTAAAGTAAAACACTTTCTTTTTTTTTTTTTGGCCAGTCCTGGGCCTTGGACTCAGGGCCTGAGCACTGTCCCTGGCTTCTTTTCGCTCAAGGCTAGCACTCTGCCACTTGAGCCACAGCGCCACTTCTGGCCATTTTCTGCATATGTGGTGCTGGGGAATCGAACCCAGGGCCTCATGTATACGAGGCAAGCTCTCTTGCCACTAGGCCATATCCCCAGCCCAGTAAAACACTTTCAAATGAGATTTGAGTTTTACTTTGTAGTATTAGTAAATTGTACTTAGGTGTTAGAATATATTAAGGTAGGAAGAGAGATAATACATCATCTTATTATTTCTGGTTAATTATTCACACAAATTATAAACCAAATGGTCATTTAGCATAGCTTAGACATATCCAAGAAATAGAAAATTTACCACCTTCTAAGAGATCCTATTTTTTCTAGAACATTCTTTTATCAAACTGATGCCACTCCCCTTTTAACTTATTCTTGATGTATAGCAAACAAGTAGACAACCTTTATTAAATGACAGGTTCCTATGGATCAACACAGCTTCTTTGTTTCTCATCCTTCCCTAAACAAACAAAAAAAAGGTCCTATGCTCAGAGGTGCTAAAGCTCCTCAAGGCATCAAAAACTTGTTCAATCATCGTTATTCAATAGAAGATGAATGTTAGCTAGAAAAAGCATCAGAGTTCCTATCTCAGATGTTTAAAGCAAATTATCCTCTTAAATTAAGACTTCTCAGATTTGAGGAATGGGGCTTACAACTTTCATTTTTAAGTCTTGAAAATCACTATTTCAGTTGCTGAAGCTGACCAGGTGAATTAACCATAATTGATGCTGTCCGGCATCATATTACCGGCAAGCAGTGTTCACCCTATATGGTCTCTTAGCCAACAGCTTTGGAGCAACCTTGAGTCCTTTGCTGACTGAATATTAGCACTGATCCTCATTAGTATCTTATTTATATAACTTGTTTTCATTACTTACAACCTGAATTTCTTTCAGTTGAAAGTCTCCATAGCCTCAGTTTTCTCAGGATACTATCAACATTCAAGCTTTAGGAGACTTTCTATACTTTGCCTTTTATATCTCATTAACTCTTCAGTCTCCATGTTTTTAACAAAACCTTATTAATATACAAATGTTAATGCAAATCACTATGAAATAATGAGACACACTACAATCTGTTCTTCCATCTGATTAATTTTATTCCTTATATTCTTTTCCAGCCCTTCTCCTTCTACATGTACCTACCTAAATTTTAAAACAATTGTGCTCAACAAATGAAGGATAGTTTGTATTTTTCTTCCATATGCTTCAGTAATACTAATTTACTGTATTTCTTTGTAGGTATGGTTTAAGTAGCTAAAAGCTATAGATTTTTCTGACTATATAAGGGTTACCTCTATTATAAGTACTTGTTCAATATAAACTTTCAAAATATATTTAAGTATCTGATTTCTTAGCACCTCAGAGTTAAGGATTACTAGGACTGTAAATATATATTATAAAGAAAGTATTATTATTATTTGTGCGGGTCCTAGGGCTTGAACTTAGGGCAAAAGAAGCTCAAGACTAGCACTCAACCACTTCAATGCTCCACCTCTGGCTTTAAAAAAAATATATATATATATATAGTTTATTAAAGGTAAGAATCTTATGAACTCTTTTGCCGGGGCTGGCTTTAAACTGTGATCCTCAGTTCTCAGCCTCCTGAGTAGCTGAGATTACAGTTGTGAACCACTGACACTCAGTTGGAAAGAATTATTTTAAAGAATATTAAGTCTCCCAAGAGAAAACACAACAAATGAACTGTGTCTTATTGCCTCATGAACCAATACATGGTAGCCACTAGCTACATATGACTGCTTAAATGTAAATTAAATAAAACCAACACTTCAGTTCCTCAGTTATAGTAGTCATATTTCCTCAAGTTCATTTTCTACCATCTAGAATTCCTTTATCCATTTTCTTATCTTATTTCATTTCCCCTCTTACGTATATTCAAATACTTTGAAAATAAACTCGTATTTGACCAGTTTTTGGCACTGTGTATGAAATTACTCTCTGTCACAGGGTGGACTGATAAATTTTATCTTCAAGGAACACCTAGACAGATGTACAGACTGCTAATTTCAATAGTAAACAAAATAGTAGTTGTAAAGATGGTAGGAATCTGCTTGGGATGGCACTAATGACAAAGTATGCTGGGAAAGGGCCCCATCTTCTTTCTTTCTTTTTTTTTTTTCTTGGCCAGTCCTGGGGCTTGGACTCAGGGCCTGAGCACTGTCCCTGGCTTCTTTTTGCTTAAGGCTAGCACTCTGCCACTTGAGTCACAGCGCCACTTCTGGCCATTTTCTATATATGTGGTGCCGGGGAATTGAACCCAGGGCCTCATGTATGCGGGGCAAGCACTCTTGCCACTAGGCCAAATCCCCAGCCCGTCTTCTTGCTTTCTGATTGCTCCATATTATTGGCTTCTCTCTTGGAACTTTGACATATCCTAGCACTTTGCCTGAGTTCTTTATATCACTTAAACTAGATGAGCATTTTCCTGATAATAGTGACCACGTTTGTATTGTATACATCTCTACTCTTCCCTGCTTACAATAGGTACTCTAAAATGTTTATTTAAGTGTACAAGTCAGCAATTTTGGTGGCAAGCAACAGAAAACTTTGCTGTTTTGAGTGAAAGGTTTATGGAAGGATAATAGAGTCATACAGAAATGACAGGAGACCAAGGATTGGGCCGAGAAACTGGGCAGGAACCAAGAGGGCCCCAGAGACTAGGCAGCCTTAACAGTCTGGCCAGCTAGATGCTGTCATCTCTGGATACTGTCATTCTCATTGCATTCCTCCATAAATCAGTCCTATCTGAGATTTTCCTTGGGTCATTCTCTCAGACTTCAGAGTTCTAAGCAGCTCTGCCTCTCAGAAGCTATAAAAAGAGTGCACATGTTTCATATAGCCCCCCAGAGCAAAGTCTCTCATAAGACTGTGCATAAAGACATAGATTCCCCTTACAGGAAGAGGAGTTGATGGTGGATAACCCCCAACCCTCACCCACTTAGGGAAGGTTACCAACCACAAATACCTATTAAAATGAATACAAATATATGAAGCATTTGTTTTAGGAAACCTGGAGGGAGATGTGGAAGACAAGTTATTTGTGTTGAGGCTCTTCAGGCACGTTGGCCAGTGTGAAGGTCAGTGAAGGCTTTGAAACCTTAGTAATGAGGAACAGACAGAATGCATGCTAGCCTGGCGGAGTAACAGGACATGTAGGATGAAGATCCCAAGGACATTCATCATTGTGTTTACAGCTCTGCTATGGTTTGAATGTCTCTCCTGAATTTAATGTGCAAGAAACTTAATCCCCAAAGTCATGTTAATGGTGTTTGAGAGGGGAACCTTTGGGAGGAGATTGGGTCTTAAGGGCTCTGCCCTTATAATTAATTAATCTATTCATGGATTAATGAATTAGTCGATTAATGGGTTATTGAGAGAGTGGCTTTTTTATAAAAGCACTTGGGCTTACTTGCATTGTACTGAAATGTGATGTCCTCTACCATGTTGTAATGCAGCAAAAAAGTCCTCACCAGAAGCTGAGAAGATGATGAGACCATGCTCTTCAACTTCCTGGACTCCAGAACTGTGAGCCCAAATAAGCGTTTTTTCTTTATAAATTACATAGCTTCTGATGTTCTGTTATAGCAACAGAAAACAGACTAAGACAAGTTAGTTATAGTGTGTGTGTGTGTGTGTGTGTGTGTGTGTGTGTGTGTGTGTGTGTGTTTGTAAAGGTACTGGGGCTCAGGGCCTTGGCACTGTCATTTAGCTTTTTTTAATTTCATGTTGGCTCTCTACCACTTGAGCCACAGCTCCACTTCTGGCATTTGGAAGGATAATAGAGACATATAGAAATGAAAGGAGACCAAAAACCAGCCTGAGAAAATGGGCAGGAACCAAGAGGACCCAAGAGACTAGGCAGCCTTAACAATCTGGCCAGCTAGATGCGGTCATCTCTAGATACTGTCGTTCTCGTTGCATTCCTCCATAATTCAGTCCTATCTGAGATTTTCCTTGGGTCATTCTCAGAGTTCTAAGCAACTAGTTGGAAATAAGGCTTGTATGAACTTTCTTGTTTGGGCTCACTTTGAACTGGGATCCTTAGATCTCAGCCTCCTGAGTAGCTAGAATAACAGGCTTGAACCACTGGTGCCTGGCAGTAGTATGTCTTCTGTGGCTTATCTAGGACGTGGGAACTGGTTCATCAAGTTGGAAAGCCCAGATTTAAGAAAAAAATTTTAAAGACATTTATTCAAGTGATTAAGAATTAAAACATGAGTCTGGTGAAAGCCTTCCTTTCACTTCTGTTCTCATATATCAAAACTATTCTTTGTTTTTGTTTTTGTTGTTGTTGGCTGTAGGGCTTGAACTCAGGGCCTAGGCATTGTCCCTGAGCTCTTTATTATCAAGGCTATCACTCTACAACTTTGAGCCACAACACCATTTCTGGTTTTCTGGTGATTAACTGGAGATGAGACTCTCACAGACTTTCCTGCCTGGGCTGGCCTTGAACCACAATTCTTAGATCCAAGACTCCTGAATAGCTAGGATTACAGGCATAAACCACCATCATCTGATTAAACCTATTCTTATTAGGTAGTTACTGTTGCTAGTTTTCTGTGTATTCTACAGGTTTTTTAAACAAAAATGTATCATAAAGTATTATATATTCTTATTATTATATATTCTTTAACCCATTTTATGCAGAGTGGTAAAATTCTGTTCCACTGTTTTGTGCATGGCTCTTTCATATAATACCTACCTGGAACAGTTTTATTTTATTTTTCCCTTCCTCCTTCCTTCTTTTTCTTCCTAAATTTAGTGTACTTAGAGTATTGGACCCAAAGCCTCCCACATTCTGGGCAAGTGCTCGATCAACAGTAAGCTGTGTCCCCAGCCCTTAAAAAAACATTTAAGAATGTGTAATACATTGTCCTCAGCCTCCCAAGTAACTGAATTAATTGGAATTTACTACTTACTATACCCATCTTGGTGATTTTCTACACAAGTGTATAAATTTCTGATTTATTCTTTTTTTTTTTGCCAGTCCTGGGCCTTGGACTCAGGGCCTGAGCACTGTCCCTGGCTTCTTTTTGCTCAAGGCTAGCACTCTACCACTTGAGCCACAGTGCCACTTCTGGCTGTTTTCTATATATGTGGTGCTCAGGAATCGAACCCAGGGCTTCATGTATACAAGGCAAGCACTCTTGCCACTAGGCCATATTCCCAGCCCCTGATTTATTCTTATAGTTACATGGTATTTCATTGTGTGGATATAGCATAAGTAGGTCTTTAATTAATGGGCATTTAGATTTTTTGGTCTTTTCCTGTTATGATTTTCTGTATTGCATAATCTTGAACAGTTGTCATTTAAATTACCAGGTAGAAATGCTAGGTCAAAGAGTTTTGCTTTGTTTTGTTTTTGTTTGTTTTTGTCAGAACTGGGGCTTGAACTCAGGGTCTGAGCACTGTCCCTTCTTTTGCTCAAGGCTAGCTCTCTACCACTGGAGCCACAGTGCCACTTCCAGCTTTTTCTATTTATGAGAAATCAAACCCAGGGTTTCATACATGCTAGGCAAGCACTCTACCACTAAGCCACATTCCCAGCCCCATTGGAGAGTTTTGCATCTTTAATTTCATAGATGTACAACGTTGTCTGCCACAAAGGCTTAACAACTTACAGTTTCAATAGCAATTTACACAAATTTCAGTTTACTGCTGACTGAGGATAGTTTCAAGGATTCACTCATAAGGTTTATGTATAGGAAAAGAAGCTGATGAAGAATTGTTTTTTAAAAAATTTTTATTTCCATTTTGAGTCTCCAAAGGTGACATCAGAGGCAAATAAAGATGAGACATAGACAATGAACTTGAGATGAGGGGTAGGTCAGCTATATTTGGAAAAGTAGCTTCATATTCTCTCTCAATCCTTAATGCCAATCCTTTCCATTCTAATAAAGTCTTTAGGCAATATGTTTTCTACTTTTCCCCCTCTTCCCTAAAATGTCTTGTAATCTAAATGTAATTTAAATTTAAAATTAACTTAATATTATATATAATTTCTTTGGATGTTTTTTATTGACATCCTTGTAATTCTTTCAAATGAGGATTTAGAGAGAATGCTATATCTTTATGCAATTTTTTCTTCTTGGAAAGTGAAAAGCAACTTTGTCATTCCCAGCAGCTAAAATATAGTTGGTTGTAGCTTTCAGACTCACTTTAATTTGGGATTCATGTCATCATAGAACTATGTAATCAGTTCCATGCCTCCGTCTTACTCTCTAGTTCTAAGTCCTTTGATTTTAAAGAGAACATGTTCCCTGGATATACTTTGAACTTCTAGAACTCTAGTGTTTGAGGCTTACTTGAACCTCTTTTCAGTTATGTCCTTTTATTTTTTAAAATAAAAAAAATGATTATTAAGGTAATGTGCAGAGGGGTTACTGTTCCAGAAGCCAGGTATTGAGTACATGTCTTTTGAGCAGTATCAACCTTCCCTTCTCTCTCTCTCCCAGTTTTTCCCTCCACTCCCTGCCCACAAGTTGTATAATTAAATTTTAACATAATGTCTATAGAGTACTACTGCTGCATTTGTTCCACTTTGTCTCTCCATTTCTGTGCTCCCAAAGAAACAATAACAACAACCCAAGAAACAATAACAACAAAAAACCAACCCTAAAACAAACATGTGTCATCTTCACCAACAGCAGCAGAAAAAGAAAAACACCCTTGTTTCAATTTCCTGGAATTGATTTTTTTTTTTTCTTTTATTTATTTATTTATTTATTTTTTTAATTTTTATATTTTTTTTATTAATTGGACATAAATTTTTTTACAAGGTGTTGTGCAAAGAGGGTGCAGTTACATAGTAGGGCAGTGTGTACATTTCTTATGATATCTTACAACCTGTTTTTCTATCCCTTGTCTAGGTCAGGTTGACATATATGCAATATACAATGTATCAAGAACATATACAGTATTCACAGACTTGGTCTCTACTGTCTCTCCGTCTCCCTTTGTTAACAGTCATATATCAGGGAGATCATGCCCCTTTGTTTTCTGTGTTCTAGGCTTGTCTCACTCAACATTATTTGTTCGAGTTCCGACCATTTCCCTGCAAATAACAATATTTCACCATTCCTAATCGCTATGTAGTATTCCATTGTGTATAAGTACCATATTTTTTGGATCCATTCGTCTGTGGAGGGGCATCTGGGTTGTTTCCATATTTTAGCTATTGTGAATTGTGCCGCGATAAACATGGTAGTACAAATGCCTTTTTGATATCTTGGATTTTGCTGTTTAGGATAGATGCCTAGGAGTGGTATGGCTGGGTCATAGGGTAGGTCTATATTGAGCTTTTTGAGAAACCTCCATACTGTTCTCCAAAGTGGTTGTACTAATTTGCACTCCCACCAACAATGGAGAAGGGTTCCTCTTTCCCCACAGCCCCTCCAGCATTTGTTGTTCCTGGAATTGATTTTGATAAATATTATTTTATGTGTTCAGAGGCACAGAGGCATTGCACCTTTGCATTGTTCCCCTAAGAGTATCCTCTTTTAGTCTCACTGTGTATGAATGCCCAGAGTCCTATATAATTTATCATTTTCTCTCTTCCACATACTAGACTTGGCTTAATCTCACTTAACATGATTTTTTCTAGGTCCATCTATTTCTCTGCAAATAAACATATTATTCTATCTAGTGGCTGTATAAAATTTCATTGTGTATAAATACCACAGTTTTAAAAAATCCACTCATCTATTGTAGGGCATCTGAGCTGTTTCCATAGCTTGGCTAGTATAAATAGTGCAGCAATGAACATGGGTGTATAATTGTTTTTTTTGTGTTTTTTTTTTAACAGTATCCTGGCTTATGATGTTGGGGATAGATACCCAAGAGTCATATGGCTGGGTTGAGTTGTAGGGAAGAGCTGTGTGTTTTTTTTAGGAACCTCCAGGCTACTGTCCAAAGTGCTGGTACTGGTTTACATTCTCACTGACAATGCAGTAGGACTCCCTTTTCCTCACATCCACACCAGCATTTATTGTTTTTCGAATTCACAATATGGGCTAATCCAACTGGGTGAGATGGAATCTCAAAGTTGTTTTGATTTGTATTTCCTTTATGGCCAAAATTTCCTCATATGTTCCTTTGCTATTCTTATTTCTTCTTCTGAGAAATCTCTTTTTAGCTCTTTTGCCCATTTAGTGATTACAAATAACCATATGTTTCCATTAACTTCACTAAGGGAATATGTACAAATGAACTTAGTCCTTTTAGAAATGTTAACAATAACTTGAAATGTCTTATTATTATCTCTGCACATTCCTATAGAGATTTGGGATTTGTAACTACTATATGGTTTCTAAGGAATATTACCCAAATGTTTTGAGAACTTGGACTTGTGGTTCTCTTAAGCCCATAGGATTCCAAGATGTAAGAACGAACTTTGGCCTTATGCTTTTGCTTTCATTAGCAGCATTAGCCTGGACCCATAATTCCTATATTAGTCTACATTCGGCCTTATACAAAAGTGCTGGACTCTTATTATTAATATTAGGAAACCCAATAGAAACTAACATAGGAAAAAGAGAAACTTATTGATTCATATGATTGGAAAGGCAAGGTTGGCTTTAGGCATTACTTGAGTCCAAGCATTATTCATAAAACCTCTTTCTGTGAACTTCTAAGGCAGTTTCTTACCTTGCTTCGTGGATGGATGCAGCATCTCTAATTGCATCTTTCAGTCCAGTAGAGAGAGAGGCTTTCCCACAAGAATTTTATCAAGTCTCAGTCTGACTGAGAAATGTAGTTATCTTGTACAAGTGATTATGTAGAGGGAAATGAAGCACTGATTATGTAGGCTTAGGCCAATAAACTTAGGTCTAAAGTTCCATCCAAACTATATGGACTAAGAACTAGGTAAGACATTGTATAGAGACTACTTATTATCAAAGGACTACTCATTACCAAAGGAAAGAGAAAAAGAACAAAAGAAGGTAGGAAAAAAAAAAACAAAAGAAGGAGCTCAGTAGCAACTATCTAATTCATTTAATATGGACTGATTTCTTACACTCCAGGCACAGGACTAAGTATTCTCACAAAATATTCTCATGATATTTCACTGAGACAATTATTTCTCTCTCTGTTTTATGGTCAAGGAGATAATCTCAGAGAAGTTAAGTCACTGTCCAATTACATATCAGTCAGTGGTAATTTCTTGAAGCAAGATTCTAGGTGAAGTATTTCTGAATCCAAATACAGTTTATTTCACATCATTTCCTCCTTGATGTTTAAAAATACCCTCATGAATAGATGCAGAAAACACTGGAAAATGATTGTCTAAGTAAAATGATTGTCTTGCCTTATTTTGAAGATTGAAACATTCATCTGGATGTGTTTGTGAAATGATGAATTATATTATTTTAAGTGTATTTTTTGAATAGGCTTGTATGAGATGCATTCAATAAATATTTGTTGAATGCCTATTATGAGCCAAGTACTGCTGTATGAAGTGAGAATAAAACAGAACAAGTCCTTATCTCAAGAAGCTTATGTTCTACTGTAGCCAAAAGACGAAGATGTATAATAACAGTTTATCATGAGGATTCTGTTCAAATCAGATTATTTAGGGGCTCAAACTGTCATGAGCAGAATCATGAAATGTCTTTCATGGTTTTCCTGGTATTGACTGGTTAACACTCACTATTCACTGAGGGCCAGATCAGGGCCAGAAGCAAGATAACTAAATGGGGGAGATATCTGGAAACAAACTGTAGGAAAGCAAAGGGAAATGAACATTTCCTCAATTTTCTGGATTGTTTTCAAAAAGAGTTTCTCTCCACTTGCCCCCAATCACTGTCTTCTATCCATAAGCAGAATAGTAGATGCTAGACCAATGGTTCTTTGACTGGACTAGATATCTGTAGTTCCCCCTTCAGAGATCTAGGAGGGTTATCTATAAGACAAAATGCTTTTTCATCATTTGGACATTTGCTCTGATAGTGGATAAATCTCCTGTTTTAGACAATGATAAACATTGGCAGGAATATGGGGGAAAAGGAATCCTATTGCACTGTTGGTTGTAATGTAAACTAGTACCACTTTGGACAGCAGTCTGGAGGGTCTTCAAAAAATTTAACATAGGGGGCTGGGGATATGGCCTAGTGGCAAGAGCGCTTGCCTCATATACATGAGAGCCCTTGGTTCGATTCCCCAGCACCACATATACAGAAAATGGCTAGAAGTGGCACTGTGGCTCAAGTGGCAGAATGCTAGCCTTGAGCAAAAAGAAGCTAGGGACAATGCTCAGGCCCTGAGTCCAAGGCCCAGGACTGGCAAAAAAAAAAAAAAAAAAAAAAAAAAAAAAACACAAAAAACACACAAAACTTAACATAGAACTTTCTCTATTTTCTCAGCCATACCACTCTTGGGCTTCTATTCAGAACACCATAAGCCAGGATGGTAAAAATAAATGTAAAAACAACAACAACAACAACAAAAGCAACACATATACATCCATGTTCATTGCTGCACAATTCACAATAGCCAAGTTAGGGCAACAGCTAGATGCCCTACAGTGGATAAGTGGATTTAAAAAACCTGTGGTACTCATACACAATGGGATTTTACACTGTCATCAGAAAGAATAATATGTCATTTGCAGGGAAATTGATGTACCTAGAACAAATCATGTTAAGTGAGGTTAAGCCAAGTTCAGAGAGACAAACTTTTTTCTCATATGCAGAAGCTAGATCTAAAATACACCAGAACTCTAGGCATTCACACACAGTGAGACCAAAAGATATTCTTAGGGGAGCAACACAAAGGCACAATATCCTCTGTACCTCTGAATACTAAAATAAAGTTTATCAAAATGAATTCCAGGAAATGGACACAAGAAATTGTCCCTTTGTTTTTGTCTTCTTTTCTCTTTGTCTTGTTTGTTCATTTATCTGTCTTTGGGAAGGCAAGGGGGAAGGCACAGAAATGGAGGGACAAGGGGTGAGCAAATGCAGCAGCAGTACTCAGTAGACACTGTGTTGAAAATAAACTCTACAACTTGTGGGTGGGGACAGGAGAGAAAAATTGGGAGATAGTGAAGGAAGGGTGACAGTGTCCCAAAAGAACTGTGCTCTTTACCTGACTTAGGTAACTGTAACCTCTTTGTACATCACCCTTACAATAACAATTATAAGAACTCCTGTTTTAGAGTAAAACAACACAGAGACACCAAATGATGTCAAAAAAAGAAAAAGAACCCATTCAAAGCCATTTTTGATAAGACAATGAAAATTATTTTAAAACTCTTGGAAAAACATCTTTTTCAAAACTGTGGGTGATGAACAGTGCAGACATTAAGCACTTTTGCTCGTGTGACTGTAAGATGTTTCCTGATGAAAGCCCGTGTGAAAATAAATGAGTTGTGAGAACTGATCGAGCTACTTTGTGGGGGGGGTGGGGTGGGAGGGGCAGTCCTGGGGCTTGAATTTGGGGCTTGGGCATTGTCCCTGAGCTTTTTTTTTTTGCTGAAGGCTAGAGGTCTACCACTTGAGCCGCAATGTACTTTTTGGTCGTTAATTGGAGATAAGAGTCTCATGGACTTCCCTGCCCAAGATGGCTACAAACTATTACCCTCCTATCTCAGTTTCCTGAGTAGCTAGAACTACAGGAATGAGCCACTGTTGTCCACCTGAGCTGTTCTTTTTTGGAATATTACTTTTACTACTTAAAACAATTGGCAAACAATGCTTATTCAGAGTTGATATTTGGGAGACATCTTGAAAACTGCCAAAGTGATCTTTGAAAGTGAATTCAAGTAAAACAGCTGACCCTGTTGATTGCTAATACTAAAATCAAGCTCTCAAGTCAAAATTAGAAATTTGGAAAGCTTATATGAGCTGTTATGTGTTTGATGGTGACCAAATGTTTGAAGACCTTCAGTTGAGACTGTAAGTTCTATTAATGAATGCGATTTTTAAAAATATAATGAGTATGTCAACATTTGATAGGCCCACATAAGTCAGAGTTGGCAGTTTCTAAATAACCATTATATGATGGTACAAAATGATGCATGGCTAGAGATAAGGGCTAGAGTGTAACTCAGTACTAGAGCATTTCTCTGGCATTTCTAATCCCTGGGTTTGATCCCCAGCACAGAAAAATTAAAACAAACAAACAAATAACAAGAACAACAAAAAGGTAAAAGAGAAACCAAGGTCAAAGAGAAACCAATATATTTAAAGTGTGAAGGCTGGATAATTTGAAATGGATTCAGATCCTGTACTGAAATTAATGCCTAAGAAACATTATTAGTAAAGTAGAACCTTCACAGTTATACAAAATGTTAAAATAACCTCTTTTTCAACTACTTACCTATATGGAGTTGGAGTTTCTTATCTATTTCAGTAAATAAGCATATTATTGAAGCCAAGGTTATTTTTTTAAATTAAATTTTATTGACAAGGTGTTGTGCAAAGGGGGTACAGTTACATAATGAGGCAGTGAATACATTTCTTGTGATATCTTCTACCCTTGTTCTTCTTTCGAAGCCAAGGTTATTTATGAGAACTTAAGAACTTGTCTCTGTAAGACAGTCTCTTCACTATTTTTTCAGAGGAGAAATAGTTATTTTTAATCAAATATACCATATGTTAACATATAGGTATATTTTCAACATTTTATAGGTATAATTATCAATACTCTTATATCTAATACAACCTATATGCAAAAGTTCCCTTGTGCCATAAGTAATTTTTAAGGGAACATGAAACTTTGAAACTCTTCAAACTGAGAATTCTTGCTTTTAAGAGTTTCTTCTTTTTACACCAAGGGATAAAAAACTTGTTTGCCAAAGGCTAAAAAAATGTGTCTCAAGGTGTGGGGGGCACATCCCTGAATTGAAGCAGGTTTATTATGAGTTTAGGTCAACCTAGGCTACTTAGTAATGTCTCAAAAAAAACATATATCTCTGTTCTCTCCTTTTCTTGTGTAATGAACTGAAACAAAAAGTTCCCTAAACCAAACAGTTCACTGCAGACGTAAAAACTTATTAGGAAACCCTTCAACCAGGTGATAGGATTTATAGGCCTGCTCTTAGTATTAGAGCCTGGTTCTTAACAATTGAAACCTTGGGGAGGATGTTGTTTGAGAAGTAGACTGAGGTTTCTGGTCACGAGAGTAAGCCAAGAAAAATCTTTGATGTGTACTCCAGCAAATGACTGCTGTCCCTCTAGCTCTCACTTCTGTACTGTGTGAAAAGACCTTTTGACTTCAGACTTCCCAGCTATTGGTGTTAGCAGTCAGAGCCTTAAAAGTAGGAGACTCCTCTGATGTCCCTGAGGCAGGAGAGTGGGTAACTGTGGCTGAAGACTGTTTCTGGTGTAAAATCTGAGACTCTTCCCCACTGAAAAGGGTTTAAGTGTGTTAGGCTACCTACTTTAAAAACCTAACAAAGTGGTGGCTTTTTTTCAGTGTGGAGAGAATAACATTTTGGTTGGTTCATAGGATTTCTTAGGCTTGCCTAGGAGCTTTATGTGTTCTAAGTTTAAAGAAAAGGTTTAATTTTTTTTTAAGTTAAAACTTGCTTCTGCTTAAAAATTTTTACATTTTAAGTCAGGTTTAAATATAAAACAGGTAAAAATTAAAGGACAGCGTTGTTGTGGAAAAGTGGGGTCATTTTCCTCTTTGTGAGACTGAATGATGAAATTTCATCTTTAGGCTGTGAAGTCAAGTGAGTGGTCAATAGTTTGAAATACAATCGAGATAATGCCCAAGGAGTGTCCAGATTCCCAAAATTTATAAAATGGCATCATATTTCTCAAGACTTCTGGCACTGAGAGATAAAGATAAGCATTCTTCAAAACTGTCTATTTTCAAGTTAAGCTGATATTCTATCACTGTTTCTGAAATGATAAGTTGTAATTTTGAGGACACCATGGATGAGAGAGAAAAAATGACTACCACTAGTAACAGATGTGAAATTACATTAGATAAATATAATCATTAGTTTCAGTCTCACCCTGGTTAATTTGTTTGTGGAAATGTGCAACCCATTATTCATTAGATAATTTTTCACACATTGATTAGAAAGCCATGTCGAATTGTGACCCTGCACATTTGGGTTTACCTATCTTGCAATGAAGTAGACCGCTTACAATAGTGGAAATGGGGGACAAAATGTTTATCTCAAGCTGATTTTGTGCCAATAAATAAAGTAAATCAATAGCCAGTGAAGTGTGAACAACATTTCTCTGCTGTATAATATGGTTTTGGGGGCAATTTGACATGCTACAAGGGGAAACAAGGGTCTTGAACAGAAAGGTAATAAAAGCAAATCATGCTGGTAACTGTTATTGAAGTTCTATATTTTTCTATACTTGGGCAGCTTTAAGATGTGAAAAATAATGCACATAAAATTATAAAAATGTTGAGGCAACTCTCCCCCATATTTATAAACATTCTTTCTTATAGCTGAACTTGATTTTATTTGTCATGCACTCTATGCCTGTGACAAATCTTTTCTATTTTCTATTTGATCTAATTTAGTACACAAATCCAAATAACTTTAAAGTATTTAGAGCAAACAAAGCACAGACACCTTAAGTTTCACGTAAATTTTATTAGTGCTCCGTAAGCCTCATTTTCAAATTCAGGTAGCCACTTAGAGTAATCAGACGTCTCTCAAATTAAAAATATATCTATTTTCTGCCCTGAGAAAAGCTTCAGAGACAAGCCTTTATTTCCTAATCTCTCACCTTTCAATTTCAAGCCCTGATGAATCATAGAAGTCTGCCTTCTCTAAGTCCAGGAATCTCTTCTTATACACACAGGCACACCCACCTACTCCCCAACACCACACCACACACACACACACACACACACACACACACACACACACACACACACACACACATTTCTTGTCCATGGGAACCTCAGATTTTTGTCTTTTAAAATGAAGATGAAAGCATCACGTTTCCCCATATAATACAGCTTGCATTCTACTAATTAATGGTTTAATTAAAAACAGGATTCCCCCCCCTCTCCCCTCCAGAATCAGTAAAGAGCTGTGTTGAATTACCATAGGAAGGAGTTTAGGCTGTTTCGTTTCTAACAGGAGCCCTCTTGGTCTAAAATCAAAGCCAGGGAAACCTGCAGATTAAAAGGAGAAATGACTGCGGGTATCACAGAAACAGTGTTCTGATGCACAAGAATGTTATTTCCTAGTTAAATTCTGTAGCATTCAGGCTGACAATGTAGTGTACTTTATATTCAATGACTTTACTAATGTGAAGAATTCTGCAAATTATCTACCATCTGTCTCTATCTTAAGTTATATTGGGCACTATTATTTAGACAGGGCTTTACTCTCCTGTAGATTAACTTAAAATATAGATTTTTAGTGAATTTGTAGCATATAAATAATATAAAAGATCACATTATCTCTAATTTTCTGTTTGAATATATTAGTAGAAGTATAAATACTTATGTGATCTAATATAAGCCATGGGTGAGCTGTAATGAATGTCATATTGATATTTGTATGTGAATTTTAGGCCTTTCTCTGTCTTTGTCATGTATTTTTTCTGGTCTTGGAATCTAGTAAAGCTCTAAGTCCTTTCCATTGTTAATATTCCATGTGTATGTTTATACAAAATAGTATCATACTCTGTACCCGGATGAACAAACTTTATGACTCAGATAATAATCTACTTTTATAACTTGCTTTGTTTGCATTTATTATAAACATCTTACTATGTCCTTACTGTTCTTTCACATCATTTATAATGGCTGTGCCATATTCCATTATGTGATTTCACTATGATTGTTTTAATTACTTCTCTGTTGTTAGACACAGTCAGTTATAATCATATCTTCTTTATAGTGCTGCTCCTATAGTTTATTAAATGGTCTCCCTTTTTCTACTCTTGTCTCTTACAGCCTTTTATGGTCTATGTATTGAGATTCCCCTTTCATTTTTCCTTCTGTTTGCTTCTCTTCTCTCTCTCTCTCTCTCTCTCTCTCTCATTTTCTTCTATCTTCTCTCTTTTTCCCACCCTTTCTCTATTTCTGTCTCTGTTTCTGTCTCATATGATCATATACACCTTTGCCTTGCAAAGGCATGACTCCTCACAGTTCTAAACTGGCCTAAGAATAAAACTCAAAGCCAGTATGTGAACACAACTCCTCCTATTGCCAAGTCTCTAAGCTTATCTCTATCTCAGGGCTTTTGCTCTTGGTGTTTCCTTTGCTTGGGGCACTCATCTTTCAGATATTTGCATGGTTTGTTCTATTGCTTCCTTTAGGTCTCTATTTAAATTGTCTACCCACACCTGCACATCCATGTTTATCGCTGCACAATTCACAATAGCCAAAATATGGAAACAACCCAGATGCCCCACTACAGATGAATGGATCCAAAAAATGTGGTACCTGTACACAATGGAATACTACATAGCCATTAGAAATGATAGAATAATGGCATTCGCAGGGAAATGGTCAGACCTTGAACAAATAATGTTGAGCGAGACAAGCCTAGAGCACCGAGAACAAAGGCTCATGCGCTCCCTGATATGTGGTGGTTAGGGGGGTGGGGGAGAACAAACAGTAGAGATCATGTCTGTAAAATGACAAACTTCTTTTCAAATGGTATTTCCACATGTTTTGGTCAGTGACTTTACAGTATGTCTCTAAAACCAAACAATTGGGGCTGGGAATATGGCCTAGTGGCAAGAGTGCTTGCCTTGTATACATGAGGCCCTGGGTTCAATTCCCCAGCACCACATATACAGAAAATGGCCAGAAGTGGCGCTGTGGCTCAAGTGGCAGAGTGCTAGCCTTGAGCAAAAGGAAGCCAGGGACAGTGCTCAGGCCCTGAGTCCAAGCCCCAGGACTGGCCAAAATAAATAAATAAATAAAATAAAACCAAACAATTGCTAAATAAACAAAAAGGTCTAGGATAGACCTATCAGAGGATCACAATAGCTCAACAGCTATGTACATATGATTATATAAGATGAGGCTAAGCAAAATGAACTCCAAGAGATGGAAACAGGAGGATTTTATTGTTGTCGTTATGTTTAATGTACTAGGTGAATTTCCTTTGGCCTGTGGTCACTGTATATGATTTTGATACACTGGATATCATATAAATGCTTATCTGAACTAGGGAAGGGAAAGAATAATAAGGGAAGGTGTAACAAATAAGACAAGAAATGTACTCACTACCTTATTATATAACTGTAATCACCCTCAGTACATCACCTTGTCAATAAAATTTAATTTAAAAATAAATAAATAAAAAGAAAAAAATAAATTGTTCACCCAGAGTTTTTTGTTTGTTTTTGAATATCCTACTTAAAGTAGCACTCTCTACCTCATATTTTATATACTATTTATTTTGATCTCTGTCGTTTATTTAAACTGTCTGAGGATAGAGTTGCATCTATTTTTGTTCACTGCCAAACCTCTAACACCAAGAACTATGTCTGGCTCAATGAAGACACTTGGAAAATATTTGCTGAATGACTCAAGGCTTTGTTTAATATTTGTCTCATGAAAATGTCAACTGTTTTTGTTTGAAAAATACCATAAGTGGCATCTTCAAGTTCCTTAAGGCCTCAAGGAAATGAATTGAAAGGAAATAACAAAGACATAGCAAAAGTACCTTGAGAAAGAAATGAATAGTAATTTTGGAGTTGGAGAGAGGGGAATGAAGGGGTAGGATAAGTGTGGTAACAGGGGGTGATGTTCATGTAGTGGAAGCATGAGTAGGCAGAAATGACTGAGAAAATTATTAAAGAACAGGTGTATCTCCTATTTAAACTATGCTACAGTATAAACTTTTTCTTATGTCCCCATGTTATTATTTGAAAATGCCTCTCAATATTTATTTTTAGAAATCTAATTTCCAAGAGAATAGTGTTAGAAAGATGGCCTGTAACTGGTGATTAGGCTGGGAGCACTCTGTCATCATGAATGGATTAATATAATTTTTAAAGGAGTAGATTAGTTATCCAGAGAATGGGTTTGTTACCAAAGCAAAGTCAGTCTCCTTAGCTCACTTGCTCTTATCCTTCTGCCTTTGGTATGGAAAGTTGTCACCTGAAGCCTCTCACCAGATGCCATTTCCCTGGCTCTAGACTTCCTAGCCTCTAGAACTTTAAGAAATAACCTCTTTTCCTTACAGACTACTCAGTCTCTGCTATTTTGTTACAGCAGGATAAACGAGACTAATCTATTTTCTTAATCTTCCTCAGCATATACCTGCCTAATGGTGGTATGATATTAGGGGAAATCAAGAAAAGCCAGTCTGGGGCTGGGGATATAGCCTAGTGGCAAGAGTGCCTGCCTCGGATACACGAGGCCCTAGGTTCGATTCCCCAGCACCACATATACAGAAAACGGCCAGAAGCGGCGCTGTGGCTCAAGTGGCGGAGTGCTAGCCTTGAGCGGGAAGAAGCCAGGGACAGTGCTCAGGCCCTGAGTCCAAGGCCCAGGACTGGCCAAAAAAAAAAAAAAAAAAAAAAAAAGAAAAGCCAGTCTGATGTTTGAGGGAAAGCCCTGTTAATGACAGTGAGACTGAGAGTTAGCTGGGTGCCAGAAGTGGAGCTATAGCTCCGGTGGTAGAGCACTAGTGTTAGGCAAAAAAGCTCAAGGATAGTGCCCCAGCCCTAAGTTCATGCCCCAGGACACACACACACACACACACACACACACACACACACGAGAGAGAGAGAGAGAGAGAGAGAGAGAGAGAGAGAGAGACAGAGGGAGTGTTCAGCTGAAATAAGAAATTAAACCAAAGGATGAACAAATGCAGTCATTATAATCAATGTACATTATGTATAAATTGAACTACATAACTTGAAAATATGGGGAAGAATGGGGAAGAATGATGGAAGGGGTGACATAGTTCAAGATGCATTGTGCTCATAACCTGACTTATGGAATTATAACCTCCTTATAAAACTACTTAATAATAAAATAAAAAAGAAATGAAACCAAAAGTGTCTGGGAAACCACTGGACTGCTCAACTGAAAGAGGGAGAATTAAGAAGATCTTGCCTACTTCTAAACCCTGATATACACAGATGTAAAAATCTTTGAAGGAAGTTCTTTGTACAGTATCTAAGATTTATTTAGGTACATTTCTAAAACTAGAACTACTAGATCAAATCAGATTGCTTTTGTAAGATAGGTAGAAAACAAGTATTACAGTAATTGAGATCCCATAGATTTGGAAGAGAATGTAATATGATGCAGTTACTTGGAAAATAGGCAGTTCTTCAAAAGATTAAACATAAAGTTACCATATGAACTCAGCAATTCAACTCCAAGAAACATGCCCAAGATAATTAAAAACATATGTCTAAAGAGAAGTTGCATGCCAGTGTTCCTAGCAGCGTAAAGCAGTTGTTATGGACATTGGAATCTTATTTGACAAGGTTTTAAAATCCCCCTTTGCTACTTTCAAAATCTGTTCATAACACAAATCCTGTCATGTCTTGACTTTAGCTTTTTTTTTTTTTTGGTATTATGTCTATATGTGGATCTATATTGGAGTTCATTGTGCTTCTTGGGTATGTAGATAAAATTTTCAGTGAATCTGGGAAATTTTCAGTCATTGTTTCTTCTAATAACTTTTCTTTTCCTTGTCTTTCTTCACTCCTGTTACTCCCATTGTGTGCATGTTAATGAGCTTAATTGTGTCTGGCATTTCTCTGAGGCTGTATTCATTTTTCATTCTTTTTTCCATGTTTACTTGAATAATTGCTACTGATTTTTTTTTTCCAGTCCTGAGGCTTGAACTCAGGGCCTGGGCACTGTCCTTGAGCTCTTTTTGCTCAAGGCTAGCACTCTACCACTAGAGCCACAGTGCCACTTCTGGCTTTTTCTGTCTGTGATAGCGAGGAATCAAACTTGGCTTCGTGCATGCTAGGCAATTGCTACTGATTTATCTTCTCATTCACTATTTCTTTCTTCTACAAATTCAAATCTACAATATTTAAGAAATATAATTGTACTTTTTAATTTCAGAGTGTCCATTTGGCCTTTTAAAATGATTTGACCTCTTGGTTGATATTATGATGTTGATGAGACCTTCTATTTTTTTTCTCTTTACTTCTTTAATCATTCCTTCTTTCTCAAAAGTGGGCTGGAGGTGTGGCTCAAGTGACCAGACACAGTAAGTGTGAGACTCTGAGTTCAAACCTTAGTACTGGCCAAAAAAAGAAAAGAAAGTTCAAAATCTTGTTTTGTTAAATCTATCAGCAATTTTTGTTGCTTGCTTCTAATATATGGGCCTATTCCCTTAATTTTTCATGAAATATATTTTCTTATTAGAAAATGAATGCTTTAGATAATTTTAGGTACCGAGCTCCTAATTGTTTTTTGGTAGATCCTATGTTTCTTAATGAGTTATTGCCTATTACTTTTCCCCTTGCACAACACACACATATGCCATCCTTACGTTGCTAAGGCTCTGATGTTGCTCTTCAGTGAGTTCCAGTGTTGTCTGTGCTCATCAACATCCTGCAATGGTATTGGTATTGATAGGGTTCTCTTCCTCTCTTTCCATGTCCATCTCCAACAGTTAAACTCTGATAATTGCTGGCTGATTTTTTTGTTTTGTTTCCAGTAATTCCAAGGGTACATAAGTTGCTTTACAAACTTATCTAATTTTTAGTTGTGGCTCTATGAACGAATTGTTTCTGGGGTCAGTATTTGATATTTGTTGTCATCCTGAGAAAGCTGCTCTCAGCTATCGTTTTCTTTGTTTCTCTTTTGTAAATTAGCCACTTTTAAGCTAGTTTGTCTTTCTTAAGTTCTTGAATCTTCTCCCAGTTGTATTTTTCCTACAACTTCTATAGTTCTGGAGAATGCCCTAAGGTTTGAATCATGATCTGTTATAAATGTAGTCAGTTTATTGGGTAAGAGATTACACTTGATTCTCCCCTCAAGCAAAATCTCTGAACCAGTGCTCTGGGGCTGAGGTTGGGAACAGTGGGAAACTTCTGTCTGAACATCAACACTGCTTTAAGAGCTGGGGGCTCAGTGGTGAGAAACCAGTATTCTGAGGCCTTCTTGCCTTGTCATTCCTAGCATGTAACTTCATGTTTGTTTTCTTTAATCTCCTCAGGCCCATATGCAAAATCTTTCTAGATGCAAAAATTCTAAGTAATTAGGTAAATTATGGACAATTATTTAGAATCATCAAAATACTTTCTAAAATATTTAGATTAATTTATACTTCCTTTACCCACAATAGTTGTTTTAATGGA
Organism: Perognathus longimembris pacificus; assembly: GCF_023159225.1. Taxonomy (NCBI): domain Eukaryota; kingdom Metazoa; phylum Chordata; class Mammalia; order Rodentia; family Heteromyidae; genus Perognathus; species Perognathus longimembris. Next base: position 9,930,412 of record NC_063182.1, on the reverse strand, counting down.
GCTTTTTTTTTCAATTCTGTTCAGTGTGAAATGAATGAATCTCTTTGTTGTATTTCTTGGAATCTTTTGCTACTAAGATTTGTCAATTTCTCTTATTTTATTGGTGATATGTGTTTTCTACTTTTCTTTTTTTTCTTTATTGTCAAAGTGATGTACAGAGGTGGTTACAGTTTCATACGTAAGGCAGTGAATACATTTTTTATCCAACTTGTTACCTCCTCCCTCATTTTTCCCCCGCCTCCCCATTTCCCTCTCCCCACATCAGTTGTACAGTTGGTTTACACCATATAGTTTTGTAAGTATTGCTGTTGCATTGGTTTGTCTCTTTATCCTTTCTCTTGATTTTGGTATTCCCTTTCCCTTCCCTAGTTCCAATACATGTATATACAATATCTAGGGTACTAAAATCAGTTACAGTGATATCAGGGGTAAAACCACAGGAAAGAAATATGAAAAAAAAGGGCACAGTTTCACTTGGGATGTTGAGAATAACAACAATGATATACCACTTGTTTCCATAATAAAATGTCCATTTATCTTTGTTCATTATCTACTGTAGTTTTGGGAGGTTCAAGAAAAAGAAGTCACCTGGTGTGGTGGTTCATGCCTACAATCCCAGCACTCAGGAAACTGAGTTTGTGAAGTATCTCAGTATATTTCAATACTGACCTATTAAAAAATATTTTATGCTCCCTGGAGCCATTTTTTGATGCTTCTAACTTCTCTGCTCCAAAAAACCCCTTCAGTACAACTTTCATATTTCTCACTTAGGTAATCAGTATGTAGTGATGCTATTGACCAAAATAGGGATTATAAGAGAAAGAGCAGAGGGTAATGTTTGAGGAAATAAATAGAACAACTTTGGACATATAGAGTTACATTAATTGTAGAGTATCCAGGTAGGTCTGCTCAATTAGAGTATGAAATGAGAGAAGGAAAGAGGCCTAACAACAGCACCTTGGAACATACCAATCCTGAAAGGATAGGAAGAGGAAAGGAGGCGGTAGAGACCTGAGAAAGGCATCTGGAGTGCACAGAAGGGGTAGGGGAGATTCAAGGAGGCAATAATGAACATACTGAATTGAGAGACCCAAGTCTGAATAAGAGAGAAGTTAGTTACTAGGTCAAGTAAGATTTGGCAGTGGGAAGTCAAAAATCTGATAGCCTGGGTCAGCATTTGAGACTAGAAACCAAATGATCACAATCAAGGCATAAACGAGATGTTAGGAAATGGAAAATGAGCATAAAGTATTTATTTTGAAGTATTTACTGCTAAATAAAACAATAAGAAGATCTGAAGGAAGTATTGGATTTGAGAGGGATAAAAAATGTAAGAGACTGTTCAGGTTTATATACAAGGCAAAGTAGCTAGAAAGAAAAGCCAGAAATTGAGGCTAGCAAAGCCAGGATTCTCAGGAGAACTGGAAGGAATGGGGCAAAACAAAGATAACGGACTTCTTATAGAAGAAAGAGGAGGATGTGTCTTGTCACATGGCAAAAAATTATGCAATGAAAGTCTTGTCGTGGGGCTGGCAATATGGCCTAGTGCCAAGAGTGCTTGCCTCGTATACATGAAGCCATGGGTTCGATTCCTCAGCACCACATATATAGAAAACGGCCAGAAGTGGCGCTGTGGCTCATGTGGTAGAGTGCTAGCCTTGAGCAAAAAAGAAGCCAGGAACAGTGCTTATGCCCTGAGTTCAAGGCCCAGGACTGGCAAAAGAAAGAGAGAGAGAGAGGCAGAGAGAGAGAGAGAGAGGAGAAAGAGAGAGAGAGAGAGAGAGGAAGGGAAGGAAGGAAGGAAGGAAGGAAGGAAGGAAGGAAGGAAGGAAGGAAGGAAGGAAGGAAGGAAGGAAGGAAGGAAGCCTTGTGAGGTATATGCGAAATGGAATGTTATCCGGGAAAGAACAGCAGTGTCTGTGGTGTCAGGAAGACTGCACCTAGGAGGTCCATTTAGACTTGGTACAACTGCCTGCCAGCGTAGCCTGAATCCTCACAGAACCACAGACATGAGCTTTGCTACCTCATGGTCCGTGGGATCAGGGGTTTTACAGACTATGTACTTTTTAGGCCCTTTTTTTCTCAACTGTGTTAAAAAATGATAAGTAGTGCAAAAATATGCTAGCCCTTTACTCTCTCCATGTTACCATATGCAAATCCCATGAGGCGACTCCCAGTTCACCAGCAAGGACAACCCAGAAATACAGAAGCAGCTTTCCCAAGGAAGCATTTCCCAATAGAGAAGTGCTTCCCGAATGTTTCAACTTGGTGATCCACTGAAAAGCAATGATAGTACGCTACCCTGGGCTGAACAAGCTGCTCTCAATTGGTATCAAGGGTTCCTGCCTGGCTCACTCAAGGCTCCAATAGCTTGGGTACAGCTGAGCACAGCTGTAACACACTTGATATCCCATGGTATTCTGATTGAGATGTCTACCCTAAGAGCTGTTCCTTGCTCTTAGGTCTTTTTCTGCTATGTAATAAAGGTCTTCCTTGATACCACTTGAATCTTTACTGAAATATTTAGTGTATAATACAGTAGGATATTTAAATAGTAACAGCAGATAGTTTACCATATCCTTAATAACTCCTTCATAAATCTTAAATAATTATCTATTTTCTAGGTTACTAAATTCTCTCACTGTGAAGGTCCTCCTTATTTCTCACTACAGCAAGTGCTGTAGCTGCTTCTTTTATTTTTTTCCTTTCAGAAACTACGAAGATATTTATGTTACGAGTTAGAGTGATATAATACTGAAAGAAAACATTCATTACATCAGATGGTATACTGTAATATACTTAATATACCATGAATAAAGTACTATGTAATAAGTCATTTGTATGTCTCAGAGGAAAAAAGTTATGTATATGAATGTTTAATTTCTTAAATGCATTTTAGGCCATTTTCCCGTGGATGGATGCTCTAGTGAAGTGTGATTTTTGTATTTAAAAATTTTCTTACATTCTATTGGGTTATAATTTTATGCTTAGTCTCTAGAAGTTAAGAGCTATGAACTGTATGTTCTTAGTGTTTAGAAAAAGTAGGAAGAACGTAGCCTTTCCCATTAAAATTGCAATAATAGACAAATATGAGTATATTCTTCAAGGAAGTATTGAGGTGTATGGGGAGTCCTGCTTTAAGACCTACTGTAGATCTATGTCGCTGTCTGTGAAAGAGAGGATAATTAGTGCCTGCTCTCTCTGTCATATCAGACTAAAGGTAATGGGGTGTAAGAAATGGTTCATTAGGCTCTCTCAAGTACTTTTACTGTGTCCATACTATTTATACCAGCAGGAAAAAATTTAGTCTTTGAAATCAAGTCAAAGCATTAGCCTTAGAGTCTTTACTATGAGAAATACATTGAATAATGATCCCGTAAAGCCAAAAGAAAAAATGTACATAAAGAAGCCTACACAGTGTGTATTTGCTTATATGTTACCCCCACTGAATATCTAAAACATCTGACCTTCTCCCTCCAGGCTGCCGGCTCCATACCTGATGTATCACCAGGAATTTGGGGAAAAGGAAGAGGTGAGATCAGAAACCAAGCTTACTAAATGGAATTTACTGCCCACATAGAATTGAATTGAACTCATTTGAAAAGGAACTCTTTTAGAATGACTTCTTATCTAGAATGGGTTAGGGAATAGGTAGGAAGAAGCAAGCACCAAGGGGACCATAGCTCTGTCTCGCTCAGAAAATTGCCTATGGTGGCAGACGTGAACATGGAGCCAATTAGGGGTGTGTAATGTCTTTATATAAACCTATTCAAATGCTGCTCAGAGAGGTATGGAGACAGTAGTACTAGAAAGGAGAGGGATAATTTGTTCGATGCTGTGTAGATCTCAGTGAGTTCTAATGAAAGTACCTTAAGTAAGCATCCTTACTTAGTCCTTTCCCCCTGTCTACAAAACTTCTGAGCCTTGGTATCAATGCTGGGCAGAAGATAGAAATTCTGTGCCTGAAAGCAGAACTGTTTCTTAGACTGTGGAAAGGAGGAAGATTGTGGGATAAGGTCTATCAGTTAGCTCCTTGGGATAAGCTGCATATTTGATTCTGCTACGAGTCCCTTCTGCAGAGATACATTTAAATCACTTGAAAATTCTGTACTGAGTGGGGGCTATGAATGTTCTGGCAATGTGCTGAAAAACTCATCCTTTTAAAGAGAATCTTGGGGCCGGGGATCTGGCTCAGCAGAAGAGCGCCTGCCTGACAAGCACAAGGCCCCGAGTTCGGTCCTCAGCTCTGGAAAACACAAACAAACTATACACTATAAAGAGAATCTTGCAGTAGATTAGAGCATACCCAGTACTTTGTGCTTGGTTTAGTCTCAAGTTCTCATTATTTTGTGAACTCCACACCTTGCAGGTGGCTAGGTAAAAGAAGTGAAACCAGCTCTGTACTAGTCAGAAAGGGGCTTTTGATGATAACATCTTTAAGGACAGAGAAGCACTCACATAGTGGCTCCGTGGCACAATGTGCAATTGAGATTTATAAATGTGCAATTTGATTTATAAATCAGAAGCAAGGGACTAGAGGGCCTAGGAACTACAGATACCCTGTTATGCATTACTTTAGGGGCCATGTGGATCTAATGGGAGATTCACAATGAAAAAAAAAATCAGAAACTAATAGTTACTGAAAAACTTAATTGCTAACTGATATTTTGGTCAAATAAACATCAAGCAACTAAAAAGGAATTGTTTAATGAAATTGGCTACTTTAAGAAACTGCCTAGGGCTAGGAATGTACCTCAGTGGTCTAGCATTTGTCTAGCATGCAGGAGGCCCTGGATTTGATCCCCAACACTGTAAATAAGCAACTCCTTCGCCACACAACTTTGCCTTGATACAAGTGTTTCTGAAACGAGAGACAGTAGGTTATGATAGAGGAGGAGATATTTCTTAGTAGGCAATTTTTTTTAATACTTGAATGATTGGCTACTGACTAATGCACACTGTCATTAAGTTTGGTCTTATCTGAATGGAGAGTGGAAAGGTGGGTGAATACAGTCATAATATTCAATGTACATATGTGAAAATGGCACCAGGTAACTTGAGGGGGTGTGTGGGGTTGGAACAGATGGAGGAGAAAGATGGAAGGGGTGATATTGGTCAAAATACACTGTATGCATAATCTGACATGTTGAATTAAAGCCCTTTTGTACAACTATCTAAAAATAATTACAATAAAAAAGCCAGATGCCAGTGGCTCACATCTGTAATCCTAGTTACTCAAGAGGTTGAGATCTGAGAATCACAGTTCAAAGCCAGCCTGGGCAGGAAAGTTTGTGAGAGTCTTATCTTCAATTAATCACCAAAAAAAAAAAAAAAAAAAAAAAGAAGCTAGAAGCAGAACTGTAGTTCTAGTAGTAGAGCAGTACTAGCCTTGAGCTGGAAAAGCTCAGGGGCAGCATCTAGCCCCAGGGTCCAAGCCCAGCACCAGCAAAATAATAATAATAATAATAATAATAATAAATAGAGAAGGAAAAGAAAGCAAGATGGGAGGAAGGAAATAAAGGAAGGAAGGAGAGGGAGAAAGAGAAAGAAGGAAGAAAGGAATGAACAAAGGAATGAAGGAAGAATCTCTCCTTCCTTCCTTCCTTCCTCCCTCCCTCCCTCCCTCCCTCCCTCCCTCCCTCCTTTCCCCCCCTCTCTTTCTTTCTTTCTTTTTCTGCCAGTACTGGGGCTTGGCTCAAGGCCTTATATTTACTTGCCTTTTCTGGCACTCTATCACTTGAATCACACCCCTAGCCCTGATTTTTGCTGGTCATTTTGAAGATGGTGTCTTGTGGACTTTTCCTCCCTGGCTGGCTTTAAACCACAATCTTCCACATCTCAGCCTCCTGGGTAGGTAATATTACAGGTATAGGCACTAGTGCCGTCTTGTCTTCATTTACTCTTTTTTTTTGGCCAGTCCTGGGCCTTGGACTCAGGGCCTGAGCACTGTCCCTGGCTTCTTCCCGCTTTGGGCTAGCACTCTGCCACTTGAGCCACAGCACCGCTTCTGGCCGTTTTCTGTATATGTGATGCTGGGGAATCTAACCTAGGGCCTCGTGTACTCTTGCCACTAGGCTATATCCCCAGCCTTCATTTACTCTTTTTTTTTTTTTTGCCAATCCTGGGGCTTGGACTCAGGGCCTGAGCACTGTCCCTGGCTTCTTCCCGCTCAAGGCTAGCACTCTGCCACTTGAGCCACAGCGCCACTTCTGGCCATTTTCTGTATATGTGGTGCTGGGGAATCGAACCCAGGGCCTCATGTATATGAGGCAGGCACTCTTGCCACTAGGCCATATCCCCAGCCCTCATTTACTCTTAACAAGCTAGAATATTAGGAAATGGTTAGGTACAAACTGCAACTGGAAAATGTCCATAATTACCTAATACTATTTATCAGATATTAGGAGTTTTAACTGGTTAGACATTCACCATATGAAATAAAATAAAAATCAACTTCTGTTAGCTCAGATAACTAGAGCAAACATAGGTGAAAAAAATTCAACAGTAGATTTAGAGTTAAAAAAATCTCTGGGCTGGGAATATGGCCTAGTGGCAAGAGCGCTTGTCTCGTATACATGAAGCCCTGGGTTCGATTCCCCAGCACCACATATATAGAAAATGGCCAGAAGTGGCGCTGTGGCTCAAGTGGCAGAGTGCTAGCCTTGAGCAAAAAGAAGCCAGGGACAGTGCTCAGGCCCTGAGTCCAAGGTCCAGGACTGGCCAAAAAAAAAAAAAAAAATCTCAACCTCAGCATTGGTATTTCCTGTGTCCTTCACTCATCTGTGAAATGGGTGGAATCATGTTAAAAAGTAGTACATGCTGTAATGGGAATGATTGTTCTAAAGTGCTATACACATAGTAATAGGAACAGGTGTTCTTTGAAAGACAGGTCTATAAAATGAACCTTCTCATCTACTTTCTTTCTTTCTTTTCTTTTTTTTTTCTTTTTTGGCCAGTCCTGGGCCTTGGACTCAGGGCCTGAGTACTGTCCCTGGCTTCTTCTTGCTCAAGGCTAGCACTCTGCCACTTGAGCCACAGCGCCACTTCTGGCCATTTTCTGTATATGTGGTGCTGGGGAATCAAACCCAGGGCCTCATGTATACGAGGCAAGCACTCTTGCCACTAGGCCATATCCCCAGCTCATCTACTTTCCAGCCTATCTTCCTTAACAGTTTTTCAAATTCTTTGGAGTTTCAACATCTATTTCATCCCAAATAACCTAAGCAATAAAACCTAGAGAAACTTAGTTTTTAGGCCTTCCATGATTGCTTGCAGATTGTGTGGTTCAGAAGCTTAACTTTCTTTTTAATCCAGGCACTAAGAATGGAAATATTAATGCACTTTCCTCCATTGGAGAAACCCTTTCTCCTTTTCCCTGAGAATTGGGATTTAAACACATTAACAGCAATTAGTACTTGAGCCAAGAATTCAGATTTTGAATAAAACTACAGTTGACATTTGCTCCTGGACGAGAGAGTGAAAAATGGTCCATAAAGTTTCTATTAACTTCAAAAGCAGCAACATCTGCTCCAATCCACAAAGCATCAGGGTCTACCAGGGAGGAAGAGTGCTCTCTGCAAACTAACAATCTAACCAGAGGATAGTCTTTGTAGCGTGACATCAGAGCATTCAATGAGAGACTCATTTGCAGCAAAACTTTAAAGCAAGATGTGAACCCAGCATTATGTTTGGGACTGGCTGTGGAAACAAGAATGTGGTAACTTGAAAAGATTTCTGCCAAGTGCATTTATTTCTGCAAATGTCATTCCAGCTTTTCTCCCTCTTTCTTTTTTTTTTTCTTCTTTCTCCCCTACCTTTCTCTCTTCCTGCTGACAACTTGTTTTTCTTTCTCATTTTTTTCATCTTCCTCTTCCATATGTCTTTTCCCTTTTTTTTTTGCCAGTCCCAGGGCTTGGACTCAGGGCCTGAGCACTGTCCCTGGCTTCTTTTTGCTCAAGGCTAGCACTCTACCTTTTGAACCACAGTACCACTTCCAGCTTTTTTTTCTGTTTATGTGGTGCTGAGGAATCGAACCCAGGGCTTCATGCATGCTCAGCAAGCACTTTACTGCCAAGCCATATTCGCAGCCCCTCTTTTTCCTTTTTTTTTTTTTTTTTGCTCTTCACCATGACTATTACGTAACTCAATGTAGGGGTTTTTAATCCTTTGATTCTATTATTGAGTTACTTAAGGTATTAACTAACATTAAAAAGACCCAACAATTTCCAAACAACGCTGTAGCTTTCTCAGTTACATAAGTTTTCCCCATAAATTCAGGGGAATTCCAGACCATTTTGCAATTAGTTAAGGATTATATTTCCTTATTTTTATTAATTTTATGTAAAGTGGGATTTATCAGTGGAGCATTCATTGACACTGACTTCAATTTATTCTGATGAAACTGACTGACATCTGTGTGTGCTGTTCATCAGTCATCATTTAAACCATTCTTAATTGCATTAAATGTAAATTAAGACATTCAATTTCAGCCATTATTTTTCATAAAACACTGTGAACTGAATTTTAGTGGGTCATAAGATCTTACATTCAAGATAAATAGGGTAAATTCAAAACTTACCATTGATGTTCATATTTCACCCTTTGTCGACTATTTCTTTTGTTGCTTACTAGATTGGAACAATTAATTTGCTCTCTAAAGGGATGGATGGCTAAGGAAGATGTAACTGGAGTTTTTTTAATGGCTTTATCATCTTTAGCACTTGTCTTTAAATAAGATTCTTTAACCCTTAATGGACTATATAACTAATGATAATTTAATTGATAAAGCTAAACTAAATTCTTTGATATGGAGCTCATACTTTAAAGTCTTTGGATTTCAAGAATTTAGGATTCTTAATGGTTTGGTTTAGATATGCAAATATGTCACCATTAACTATACTAAAATGTCAATACTGTAGTTTAGAATGCTAATGTGAAAATTAGCAACATCTGTGCTATATTACATATTATATGAAATAATATAGTAAGGTATAATTTTCCCCCTTCTTTCTTTGGTAAGTGCTGCTGTATTCAAAGAATTTATTCTAGTTTCCTTTGAAAGCACCTGTCTCTGACTCCTTCAGTTGTTTGCATCCAATAAGATCAATCATCATTTAGTCATGTAATGATTTGAGTGATAATTATTAATATTAAATAATTTTCATGATACATTTTAATAAGAATACACACCCGCCCATTGTTAATATTCACCTCTAAAGAAACATTCAAATGATAGATACCCTGAGAGGAATCAGACTCAAGTAAAAAAAATCACATGATTGCCAAGTTATTTTCAATACAATGAATATCTAATAGCTATGGCTGGTTGGATGTGGCTGGTGCCTCATGCTTGCTTATTTATTTATTAATTTATTTCCAGTACTGAAACTTGAACTCAGGGCTTTGTGCTTACTTACATGTCTTACTTGCTTACAGCTAAGATTCTAACACTTGAGCCATGTCTCCAGCCCTAATACTTATTTTTATCCAGGAATGAATGAGAATTGTTTAGTGGATAGACTTTTTCTTTTGCTAATTAATTATTTTATTTTTTAAATTTTGCAGTGCTGTTAATCATACCTATGCATGTGAGACAAGCACTGTATGCTGACATCCTAAATGACTGAACACCAAATTATTCTTTTTTTTTTTTTTTGGCCAGTCCTGGGCCTTGGACTCAGGGCCTGAGCACTGTCCCTGGCTTCTTCCTGCTCAAGGCTAGCACTCTGCCACTTGAGCCACAGCGCCGCTTCTGGCCGTTTTCTGTATATGTGGTGCTGGGGAATCGAACCTAGGGCCTCGTGTATCCGAGGCAGGCACTCTCGCCACTAGGCTATATCCCCAGCCCCTCCAAATTATTCTTAGAAGAAAAATTTCTTAAGATGTCATGTGCCCATTTGCTAGTCTTGTATTGCATTGTGCACAGACCTTGTAGGTCTATTTCAGAGAACATCTCTCTGCTACTTACCCGTCAATGGTGAAAGGTTTCCTTCAATAACAAACTAGCTTGAAGTTTGCCGTGTCATTACACCCCTTTGCTTTCCAGTTGAAAGTTGGTCAACAAAGAGAACTAAACTGTCACACTTGCCTTTGTTACTTCTGTAGTAAAAATTTTGTATGACTGTTATATACGACATTTACATTCCCATGTCAGTTCAACTGATGGAAAACGAAGCGTTGCAATAAGTCTGGAGATGGGTAGTGATGCAATCATCCTACCAGTTTCTTGCTATTAATATATGTCTCTTACTCGTTTTTAAAGATAGCATAAATGAGAGTGCTGAATATAAATGGCTTTTGTAAGTCATCCAGGTCAGTGAAGCATGTCATTGTTTGCAACTCGAGTTCCATGAGAGCTCTGGCTGGTTGATAGGCATACCATATATTTTTCTCATAAATGAAAAACACAAACAATATTCACAGCATTTAATGAATATTATAAAATAATAGAATATGAATTTCGATGGGATAAAACCTAATCACATATACTTACTAGTATGACCTTAGAGTGTCATCTTTAAATTATGTAAAGCCCATGTAGAAAGGTATTACATAATACATTTTTCAAGATGTAATATTAACAAACATTTTATTATGATTTATTTTTTGCCTTCTTAAAATATGAAGTAAGCTCTTTAATATTAGCATTGCTAATGATTTTAATGAGGCATTAAAATGTTGCAATATTGTAGGAACATTTTTCTTTCTTTCTTTTAATACTTTATTTCATTAATATTTCACAGGACTTTTAATTTTAAATTGATGAAAGAACCTGAAAGCATAATCTACAAAGTGTCAAAGAGCTTGAACAGTGGGCCAGAACCAGGGAAAGGCAAGACTAATCAGATTGCTAGCTCTGTATAACAGAAATGAAGACAAAATAATCCTACGTTCAGGGCTTTTCTGCTACTATGTTATGTGTGCTAGATTCCTAGGTGGGACTTTAGCATACATAACACAAAATACACCTCCACATTTAAGGATGAGAGAGCCAAATGCACAGAAGTGCTTTGTAAAAAGGATAGTCCATTGATCACATCTCTATTAGAGGTGGCAGAAGGCCTTGGGCATAGCTCTGTGGTAGAACACTTGCCTAGCATGCTGGTTCAATTTCCAGTAGTGGGGAGAAGGGAAGACACACACACACACACACACACACACACACACACACACAGAGAGAGAAGAGATGGGGAGAAAGGGAGAGAAGAGTGGAAGAGAAGAGAGAAAAGTGAAGGAGGAAAGGAGAGAGAAGGACTATTCTGATTGGATTTCCATAGTTTGAGTTTGAGTACATACTATTTAATAATGCTAGCATATTCTGCAGAATGTTTTCATGAGCATTACACTGTTTAATCCTCACAAACTCTCTTGTGAACTTTGTGATCTTTAGGAGAAGTGATTTTCTGTACTATTTGGATTATTACTGCAAAGCATATGCACCAGAGGAAATAGGGATGAGGGCTTTCATTGTCAGCTAGTAGAGTTCATAGAGTCCATAATCTCAGGGAGAATAGTTAGCTTTATCCCAGGCATTTGAGAAAATTTAAACAACAGATGAACCAAGGACTAAACAACCTTTGCAGCTGTATTGTGGAAATCCTGGCACAAAGGGAAACTGTTCTTGAATAAATTCTCCAATGTCACGGGCAAAAATAGCCCTTGTCATGGTTTGGCCTCAGCAGCTGTTTGTTCTGCCTCGATCAGAGCATGGCAGAATCATATTCTGGCTGGACAGAATTGCTGTTTTGTACATTTAATTATCTATAGGCCTGATTCTGCCCGTAAGCAGCCCTCTGCACCTTAAAGCTACATACATACCCTAAGCAAACATTCCTCTCTGTCTTCTCTCACTTTAAAGGAAATGGGAATGGATTTTTAAGATGGTCGTTAAGTCAGTGGAGCTGATTTAGACTTTACCTATTTGGGAGTTATGGACCCAGAGTTTAAATGATGTCTTGCTTAGGAGACCAAATATTTTCTTCATGCCTTGGGCACTAAGTTTTCTTTCTTTTTTAAAAGTATGGTTCATATGTTCTCCACCTCTGAGTGTGAGGTTGGGACAGGAGTAGGAGGAGAGAGGAAGGAAATGTGTGAGTACAGATTTTGGGGCCCAAACCTATTAATCTTTATTTTAAATAATAATCACAGGTGATTCAGAATAGCAGCAACTCTTGTCTTGGTTTTTTTTCTTGTTGTAGGGCCATCTGCAATACATTTACTTCAGTGCCTATTAGCTTGTAAAGGTCACCTTTTAAAATAGCCCTGTTCATGAGGACTGGGAATAGGGACATTCACTAACCCTGTAGTGTTGCTATGTGCATGAAGCAAGTAGTCTTTGAGGATCAAAGTGATGCTCCTGTTTCAACTCCAGCATCCGCGTCCATCTTGCAAATATGCACTCAGTAGCTGGTCATATTGGTCAAGGTGAGAAAATGGGTATCTCTTGTTTTGCAGTGGCTCAATAACATCTACTCAAGAACTCTAAAGATATAAAGAAAACTCTAAGAGATGAAATGCAAGCAGCCAGTTATACTGTTTGTTAGCTAATGTGATAAAATCTCCATTGAGGAGGAAACAGCTTAATATCTTGACTAAAATTAAATTTTGATATTATCTGTGGATTTCAATTATTGTTGCTATTCCCAAACTCCAAAACATGAAAAATCTAGACCTGCTTATTACTTGAACTACGATAGCCACTAGTAAGTGTGTGCAAGCCAATATTAGTATAAATAGAGCAGTGGATTCTGTCACTCTACCTCATTTGTTTTTAACATTTTAGTAGGGCTCAAATTTCCAGTGTCTGATTCTAGATATGATATCTGCTTCATGTCCTACCTACATTAGTTCTTTACTTAATCTTGCATCTTATTTTTTCCCATTGATATGATCTGATAGAAGTGTCTTATTGCATCTTATGGCGTGCCATTTAACTCTAGTGATTTCTGGTCCCCCTCTGATCATGCATACACCCTGATTACAGCAGTTCTGTATGTCAGGAGTGAAACAGAATCAGGGTGAAAACAAGTCACTTATTTCTGTAGGATAAAAAAATTTTGATGTCTATTCTACTTTCAGAAGCATATTCCTTTAACTCCTATTTCCCCCAAACTGCTAACTAAACATGCCCACACACATAAGCATACTTTCCAATGTATGTAATCAATAAATTCTTTCTTTTAAAAAATTGTAGCAGAAGCCTAGAAATATTGAAAAGGAAGTCATCTCATGAAATATGTACACTGGATCACTTTAACATCCTTCAAAATGGACTGTTTTGTTCAGAGGGAATTTTTATTTGCATACTTTGGTCCTAACATTGTGTTATCATTATAACTAATATGCATATACTAAGGATTGTTAAAAAAGGAATGTAGTGTCAAAATAAATAGAAGGAACAAACAAAGAATCTCCTGACCACTGGCATGTTCCACTATGCCCAGCTTGAGCAGATGCCTTCACATCAATAAACACATAAAGATTAGTAATAGAAAAATATTTTCTGAGTGCTAGGCAGATGAGCAGAATAGATAGCCCCTGAAGCCCCTTCTGAGATACTAATGTTTTATCACTCCATAGTGTTTGGTAAGAGCAAAGCTTTGTAAAAAATACCCAAGTTTAAATTTCAACTCCTCCACTTATAAACTATGTATACTTGTTATTTCACCTTTATGTGTTTTTTCTTCATTTGGAAAGTGAATTTATACTAAAACTTTTATAAAATTGTTATGAGAAATAAATGAGTTAATTTACAAATGTCAGCTATACAATAAGAAGTCAATGGAACTGAGGTCCCACTGATTCATGTCTATAATCCTAGCTACATTTGTGGCTATTCTTTAGAGTAGCTAGGGTATGGAGACTGTTAGAAGTTGGCAGAAGAATGTAAGCTTAATGTTCTTGGCAGTAGGAAACCAGTAGGCAAGTCTTCTATTATTGAGATGTTACAATGCTATTGGAATTTAAATAAATTTTATACATAGGAGTAAATAAAGGCATAGGATCAACTGAAACAATGGTTCCAAGTCTTAACTATGGATAAGAGCCCCCTTTGAGGGTTTCCATATTCAGAGTCCATAAGCCTGGGATGACCTGAGAATCTGTAGTCTGTGAAGTTCCTCAAGCCACTGTGAATCTGCGTGCAGAATTGGAGAAGCACTGAGCCTTTCCCATCCTTCTGGGCTTGAGGTCATGTGGCCATGACTAGCGTTATGGCAATGGTAGTGGAAAGCACTACTCATATTTGAATGCCATCAGAGACAAAGAAATTGGTGAGAGAGTGACTGTAGGGGATTAAAAGAGTTAAAAGATACTTCTAAGTTTCTACTTGGATAGAAGAAAAAGTAATTTGAGATGAATTGTGGGCCTTTGGGTTTAAAGAGATGGAAGTTCATTTAGTAACACATATCTCAGAGGAACCCAAAGATTGGAGAACAAATCAAAGGTCAGGACTAAAGACAAGGATTTGGGAAACACTAACATACAATTGAAGACATTGGGAGTGGATATGCTTGATAAGAGGACTAAATGAAGATAGAGAAAACAGTAGTGTTAAAAAGTAGAACATAATATGATACTGCCCATTGGACAATGAAAAGATTTCATCTACAAAGGAGAGAAGTTAGGTCATTTAGAATGTGAGACAATTGAAATACAGACTTTTGAAAGTTTTAAAAGTAATGAGCTCTTAACAGGCTGTTCTACACGGAGAATAGGAATTTATTGTGAAAGAAAGCAATGTGACTATTATTGCTATTACAGTTATGCAGTGGTTTAGGTGAAGTGGTAGAGTCTTGAAGTGAAAGAGTTGCAAGTATTAGAAACTGATAGGTGTCTTTTGGAGGATGGTTAAGGTGTTGCCTTTACATTTTACACATAGTCACATAATGAATTCACATTCAAGGGGACAAAAAGCAGTCGACTAGAAGTAGGAATTCTTGAATTCTTAGATTAAAAAAATTCATATAGCTGGGCACCTGTGACTCACACTTGTTATCGTAGCTATTCAGGAGGCTGAGATCTAAGGATCACAGTTTGAAATCAGCCTGAGCAGGAAAGTCCAAAAGACTCTTATCTCCAAACAACCACCCAAAGCCAGAAGTAGAGATGTGGCTCAAGTGGTAGAGTGCTAGCTAACAGCTCAGTGATAGTGCTCAGGCCTGGAGTTCAAGCCCTAGGACTGGCACAAAATAAAATAACAAAATCTGTGTACATTGTTATCATCCTCTTATTTCAATATCAAATAGTGAGTTTTAAATTTTTTGTTTTTAATGTTTAAAAACTGACACATAAAAATTGACTCTACCATGTAAATGTCCAGCCCTAAGTAGTTTTTTAAATTACTCAATCTTACCATGGGATGATTTCAAACACTTCTGAGAAATGAATGCTATTTATATTTTCTTTCCTAAATTATCTTTCAGTAGGTGTACAAAGGAGTTGCCATTTAACAAGACAGTTTATGAATGTCACTGTCACCCCTTTCAACATTCTCACTCATCCCTCCCTACCCACATCTTCTTTCACTTAATTGTGTAGGATATATATTGGATTCTTGACTCCATTCTCCCACTCTTCTCATCTTCATTTGTCTATGCCTTTCTCCTTGACCCTACCCCACTTCTTTCGAGTACCTACTTTCTGGTGTTTTACTTGGCTGAACTTTGCCTTTCTAAGTAATCACACAATTTGAGTTTTTCCTTGAAGCTACCATATTTTAGTTAATACATTTGTGTATACTTGCATACCACCCAACATATTTACTTACAAGTTTATAAGCTAAATCTACCTTTCACATATAAGGGCAATATGCACCCTTTGTTTCCCTGGGCCTGACTTACTTTACTTAACATAATTTCTCCAAGCTTTCCGTTACTTTACAAATGGTACAATATTATTATTTCTACTGGATTAGTAAAATTTCATTACATATATATAATGAATTATAGTTATAAAATGAAATATACACGTATCACATTTCCTTGATCCATTTGCTCATTAAGGAGTGTCTGGGCTGATTCCATGTCTTGGCTATGGTGAATAGTGCTACAATAAACATTATTGTGCTGGTTACTTTACTGTTTTCTTATTTGTAATCTTTTGGGTAAATGCCCAGGAGTGGAATTGCTGGGTCATAGGGTAGTATTATGTTTAATTATTACTCTGTGCTTAGATAAAGCGCAGCAAGGGTATTATATGTTGAAGAGATCTGAACAGAATATGGGAGGGAGTGTTTGGTTAAGCTCAGTGGTAGAGTTGTTTTGTAAGGATGAACATGTGGTTGTCTTGCTGATAGGAAACATATCCAGAGAGAAACCAGAAACTCCAAAGTGAGACTTATGAGCCTGAGTTGTGGTGATTAAAAAAGTAGACAGTCAACCAGAGAGAAATGATAATGATAAAATGGTAAAATGACCACAAATACGAATAACTCTAAAGTATCACCAATCTGAGACTGCGATGAAGCTGTAGGCATGTATTATCATTCATTTATTCACCAAATATATGTTGAGCATATATAATGTGTCAGGCACAGTGCTATGTAAGGCAATAGTTATAAATAGGAAATAGAGTGCTGGGGAGATATAGCTCAGTAGTAGTGTGCATGTTTTGCATGACCATGGTCTTGGGTTTGATCACAGAATTGCAAAAAAAAAGAAAAAAAAACAACCTCAAAAAACAAACAAAAAATGCAGTGCTTACTCCTAAGAAGTTTATAGTCTTACAGGGAAATAAGTAAAGGATGTCTATCATACAAATGAGGAGGAATAAGAACAAAAAATACATATCAGATATCGAGGTTGAAGAAGATGATTATTAAGAGAAGCAAGAACAGCTTCTGGAGGAGACTGTATTTGGACTTAGATTTGAGAGATTAGGATTCTGTCTCATAGTTGTACTAATAACATGTGGACTAGCCTCTTGGCACATGTTACTCTCACCTAAGCCAGAGTGAGTTAGAGGCAAATTTTATGTGTTTTTGTTTCCTTATTTCATGTCTGGGATGCCCTTCAGTAGTCAAGATGCCTTTCCGAGATGATATATAAGCTGAGTTGTTATATTTTTTCTTTAGATCCATCTCTTTCTATAACAATTATATCATTTTGTGTTTTCTTAGAAGGAAAAAGTCTGGACATAGGCAATTTTCTGTTGAAGAAATCATTAAGTAGCAGAATTTATTAACAAGTACAGTTGAACCAAAGGACATATCAACTAATTGTTAGTTCCCTGCCACCAAATGAAGATATATTATCAGTATTTGTGTTAAATATTCCATTTTAACACTGCAGATACATATTCATTAGCAGGCAAAATAACCTTAGAGTTTGCACTTTGCAAATGCTTGTTCTTTTCACCAAGTCTATGCAGGTTTTTCAACTTTGCTTTCCTTCTGCATGTAATCTCAGAGTCTGTCATTCACATGTAGAAAACTCACCTCTCTATTTAGCCCTGGTTGGTGAGAGATAGACATTTACAGGGCCCCTCTGCCCTTGAGCTGTTCCATTAGTGCATGGAAAGCACCTTGCAGCCTGTGACAAGCGCAGCAGATCGGCACTAAATCAAAAATCAGTGCCAGCCAGGGATCTAAGCCACCATGAAGGTCACAGCCATCAACTGCATGCCATCTCAATCC
This sequence comes from Perognathus longimembris pacificus, assembly GCF_023159225.1. Lineage (NCBI taxonomy): Eukaryota > Metazoa > Chordata > Mammalia > Rodentia > Heteromyidae > Perognathus > Perognathus longimembris. The sequence goes on along the minus strand of NC_063182.1, from coordinate 9,912,780 downwards.
AAACAAAACACATTGGATACAGGGGGATTTTCACAACTCACAATAGGTGACAAACATTTCATGTTAGAGTAATCCATAGCAGTGAAACTGGAAACTGACCTTTTAAATACTTCTGCGTATTCAGTCAACTTTGAAAAAAACCTGGAGGTAATTTTTGTTAATATTTTAAAGTAAAGTAAAATCTCCATAGCATGCTGTTATTCTAGTAAGATTTGGTGGAAAAAAAAACACTACTTAAAAATGTGTTTTGGAAAACAAAATCATCAGAAACTTTATAGAAAAATAGTTTCATTTGACTTATTGCTTTGAAAAATGTGCCATTGATCTCACATGAATGAACACTTAAGGCTTAAACTGCCCAGTTTTGTTTACTCTGAGAATTTATGCTTTGCATTTATATAAAAGAAGAAATATTATGACTTACTCTGACCAATATAAGTTTACCTTCAGTAACCCAGTCTAGATGAAGTTATTGAATCAGAGTTTACATTCTATTGGGATTTTAGTACTATCCAAAAAAAGTTTTGAATAGTGTAAACATTATTTAAATGTCATAGTTCCTATTACTTTTCACCTGTAGCTCAGAAAAAAATTAAGAGAGAAGGAGCATTTCAGAATTAAATAATAAATTTTATACATACTTCATGGATTTCTTTTTATATCTTCTCAGATTTAATTGCCTATGAATAGGAAGTGTTGGATAGCTGAGCACACAACGCCCGATTTTTGTTTTTTACTATTTTAACTTGGAAAATGTCAGTATTTTACAAAATGAAGCATGTATATACAAAATTGTTTTCACTATTGAACTATGTGATCTGACCTAGTGTGTTCACCCTATTCTTGAGTGGCCAAGGAAAAAGCGTATTTCTTTTAACTTTGGTAAGATAACTAATAAGGGATATTTTCACATTATTCTTACTAAAATTAGCTTTTGTAAATGACATTCAATAGATACAGAGAACAGAGTAAAAATGAATTGCTCTTTACAATCCAGTTCAGAGTAACCAAGACAATTTTGAAAACACACGATTTGAGAAATAACTGCTTGGACCCCACTATTTCTATCACTGAGTAAATTCCTTGTTAGTTTACACTAGCTGCTGAGATTTCCTGACACTGTGAACCCCAGCCCAGCTGAAGTGTATGTAATGGAAGAATGCCATCTGCTGGTGAGCCATGACTAGGAAAATGAGAACAAACTACTCAATGAGGACTCAAAGTTTGTGGAACTCCCCCACCCCCTACCAAGAAATCTGCTTTCATTAAGCTGATGCATACCTTTGATATACATTATTCATTTTAAATTAACTTGATTACTAATTTCATGGAATCACTAGTCAGGAAAGGCTTGAAAGGAAATGGGCTCAAAGGGAGGGCTTTTTTCTTCCTTTTTGCCAATTTACAAAGTTTTTGTATTCATCATTCATCAGTAGTCAGCCATGAGTGTGTTCTATTTAAAAGCTCTGGCTTTTCACTTAATGCATCCCATCTGTTTCTGAAATAAATTGCAATAATCCGTGTTTAATTTTAATCAATGTATTACTAAATATGCAAATTATATTAAAAGCCGTGGTTTGAAAAGGCTTTCATTTGTAAATATGGTAGCTTAAAACAGGAAGCATATCTAAAAGCCATTTAGCTACAGTAGCCTAACTCTAACACTGTAGCTGATTTATAAAGCAGATCACAAGTTGATCTTTCTCCCACAAGGGGATATGTAAAACTGTTGCATATCAGATTTTGTTAACATCTGATGGGCTAGTGCTAACAGTGTAAGAGACATACTTCAGCAACCATGTCTTTTACATTTAAATTAAGGTAATCTTATTCCATTCTACATCTTTCTAATTTTTTTTACACAACCTAACATATGAATTTGCGTGATTGGTTTATGAATCACAGTTGAAGCAATTTGAGCAAGGCTTTCAATCAATCTTAAATTTTTAGTGTCTAATTTACTTGTGATTTACATAATTAATTGTGGAAGGGATCCTTTGGGAGTCTCCCTTTCTCCCTTTTTTTCCTTCCTACCTTGTGTTTCACATTTGGCCTAGTCAGGTTGGGAATGATACTGAAGTTCTCTCAGGCCTGCTAGATGACTTTGTTAGGAATGCAGAAATTACTGTGTTGGCATTATTCCCTCTGATCTGGCTGGATTAATGGATAAATTCTGAACATTAGGTTTGTTATCTACAAAACAATCCATTTAGCATGGCTGTCTTTTAATTGTGTATATAGTTCACGATGCAACAAACATGAAGGAGGATTTTGGAGTTCTTTTCTGAGTATGTAGGAATACCACATAAACTTATTTTTATACAGGACTGTTGTCTACTCATGGTTGTACCAGTGTGGTTACATTACCTAGAGTATAGTCTACTTAATGGTATGCTAAAGCAAAGTCTCAAGAGTTCTACCAGTCCATACACCATGATTTTTTTTTTAGCAATCAAGTCATATAAACTTATAATTAAACAAATTGTAATTAAAAACAGAAGTGGTAAATTTTGAACATTTACTACTAAGTAGTCAATGTTTACTTAGTAGTAAACTTAGTTGTAAACTTAGTAGTAAAAATTTACTTAGTAGTAAATGTTCAAAATTTACCACTTTGTAATTATTGCACTACATTTTAATGTTATTTATACTCAAGGGTATTTGCATCCATGTATTGAATCTGTGGGGTAAAAATGCTAAATAATAATGTGTTGTTGTACATGTCTCCCAACTCCACATTTATTAATACGAATTGGTGATTGGAAATTGGCTATGGCAATTCGTTTATACCAAATGAAATTGGCAAGTGCTACAGATCAGATTTGTTTCTCCTTTTGTGTAGCTGGCTGTGAACCCCCTACTCTCACACTACTGTTTTTCTCCATCGGTCATGTGGAACTACTCAGTGCACGTTCTCGCTTATATCCCAGGGCAATCTTGGGAAGAAACAACACCTATTGCAGATCCTCTTACAAAAAGTAAATTATGGATTTGGCTCCTTAGGAAAACAGACCACGATTTCATGGTAAACTTTCAAAAATTATTTTTTCTTACGAATGGGACAATGTCATTTTTTCTGATAGAGGCATAGAATTCCATTGTGTATATATGTACCACATTTTCTTGATCCACTCATCTACTGAGGGGCATCTGGGTTGGTTCCATATTTTAGCAATGATAAATTGTGTTGCAGTGAACATAGTTGTTCTGGTGGCTTTAGTGTGGTCTTGCTTGTAATCTTTTTGGTAGATGCCCAAAAGTGGGGCTACTGGGTCATAGGGGAGCTCTATGTTTGGCCTTCTGAGGAACCTCCATACTGCTTTCCAGAGTGGTTGAACAAGTTTACACTCCTACCAACAGTGTAGTAGGGTTCCCTTTTGGCCACATCCCCTCCAGCATTTGTTATTATTAGTTTTCCTGATAATGGATGTTCTTACTGGGTGAGGTGGGATCTCAGTGTTGTTTTGATTTGCATTTCTTGTTTTGTTTTGTTTTTGCCAGTACTGGGGCTTGAACTCAGGGCCTGAGCACTATCCCTGGCTTCTTTTTGCTCACAGCTAACACTCTACCACTTGAGTCATAGTGCCACTTCTAGCTTTTTCTATATATGTGGTGCTGAAGAATCGAACCCAGGGCTTCATGTATACAAGGCAAGCACTTCACTAGTAGGCCATATTACCAGCCCCTGATTTGCATTTCTTTTGTGGCCAGTGATGTAGAGCACTTCTTCATGTGTCTCTAGACCATTCTCATTTCTTCTTTAGACGAGATCGGGTGCGTTCAGGGTGGTATGGCCGTAGACTCGTTTCTTCTTCAATGAAGTCTCTTTTTAGGACTTTAGTCCATTTGTTGAGGGGGCAGTTGGTTCTTTGAGGATTTGTTTTGGAGGAGTTCTACATATATTTTAGATATGAGGCCTTTATTGTATGGCTGATAAAGATCTTCTCCCATAAAGGACTTGGAAAAAAATCATACTAAGTGAAGTGAGCCAGACCCAAAGAAACATGGCCTCTATGGTTTCCCTCATTGGAAATAATTAGTACACTTCTAGGATAGTCCTAGCAGAAGATCACAATAGCTATGTCCATACAAACACATAAGATGATGCTAAGTGAAATGAACTCCAAGTTATGGAAACAAGTGGTATATCGTTGTTATTTTCAGCATACATGTGAAATTATGCTTTTTCTTTTGTATTTCTTTCCCATGGTTTTACCCTTGATATCACTGTAACTGATTTCAGTAGCCTGGATACTGTGTATACATGTATTGGAACTTGGGAAGGGAAAGGGTATACCAAAATCGAGAGACAAAGGATAAAAAGACAAACCAATGCAACAGCAATACATACAAAACTATATGGTGTAAACCAACTGTGCAACTCATGGGGAGAGAGGGATATTAGGAGGGGGGAGGGGGAGAAATGAGGGAGGAGGTAACAAGTTGGATAAGAAATGTACTTACTGCCCTACATATGAAACCACAACCCTACTTTGACAATAAAGAAATGAAAAAAAACCCCAAAAAAATAGAAACTTGAATAAAGTTTATATATGGAAATCCAAATTATAAATGCCCCTTTTTATGAGAGTTGACCTAAGGGAGGAAGAATTCTTGAAGGCAGGAACAGATACAATAATTCTACTATAAATTCTATGATTTCTTAGTAATAAATATAAAAATGTTATTATATTTGGCTTTTGTTAGCAATTTGGGTATTAATTACTTCAGACTTTTGATGTATGATATATTGTATTAAAGAAGATAGAAACCTTGAGAAAAAATATTTTTTCCTCACTATAATGAATAATTTGGGAAACATAGAAAGCATTTTAATGGTTTTATTATTTCAAAAGGTGAGTTATAGTCATCAGTTATTGTACAGTTTGTGTCTTGTATATTAGTTTATCAGGTAGCTTGTTGCCAAGTTTAAGGAAGTTCTTTTTTTTTTTGGCCAGTCCTGGGCCTTGGACTCAGGGCCTGAGCACTGTCCCTGGCTTCCTTTTTGCTCAAGGCTAGCACTCTGCCACTTGAGCCACAGCGCCGCTTCTGGCCGTTTTCTGTATATGTGGTGCTGGGGAATCGAACCCAGGGCCTCATGTATACGAGGCAAGCTCTCTCGCCACTAGGCCATATCCCCAGCCCCAGTTTAAGGAATTTCTAAGATTAAAATATGCTTGAAAATTTGTGAAATGAATTCACTGCAACAAAACAAACAATAGAATCATACCAAAGATTATCTTTGTTAAAAATAAACATTTTCTGTGTAGCACGTTTGTTAATTATGCCCTAGGATGCTTAATAGTGTAAACAAATTAAAACCTTCAGCTTGTGATGCAATGCCACTTTTAAATTGGAGGCGACCTAGCATCTTCTAAGAGGGCTGATGAGGTAAAAATAAGTAGGGCTCGGTGGTCTGAGAACTCTGGGCCAGTGAGGCTATTTTGGCGAATGCCCCCATCTGCTCTGCTTCCACAGGCCCGTGGCTGCCAGATTCACAGGGAAAGGTGGGTTGACTGCTGTGTGTAGGACGTACATAAAAATTTTGTATTTTCGGGCTGGGAATATGGCCTGGTGGCAAGAGTGCTTGACTCGTATACATGAAAACAAATTTTTTTTTTTTGTATTTTCACTTTCTGTTCTTCAACTTATACTTATGGACAAGAAATAGCTCATAATCCACTAAAATTGTTACCACGGTCTTCTGTTAAATATGAAAATTCAAGATCTATGGTTTGCCCACATGAAGTTATTGTCAAGTTAAATATTTATTTGAAATGTGCTTAGTTCAAGAGTCATATTTTACTCCTGTTTAAAGAACATTTGAACTCCCTTGTGTGTCCATCTCTTCACTTCCCACTTTGAGAGTTATTTTATTTTATTTTATTTTTTTATTTTTTGGCCAGTCCTGGGGCTTGGACTCAAGGGCCTGAGCACTGTCCCTGGCTTCTTTTTGCTCAAGGCTAGCACTCTGCCACTTGAGCCACAGCGCCACTTCTGGCCATTTTCTGTATATGTGGTGCTGGGGAATCAAACCCAGGGCCTCATGTATATGAGGCAGTCACTCTTGCCACTAGGCCATATCCCCAGCCCTTGAGAGTTATTTTTAAAAGACCAATTTATAGTTATTATAAAGGTGATGTACAGAAGTGTTACAGTTAAGTCAGGTAAAGAGTACATTTCTTGGGTATTGCCCAAGAAATTGCCTAGAGATTTGGTCACATGTACACATATAGCTGTATTTGTGTATATATGCATATGTCAATTGGCATTATAGTGTATTCATGCATATATTTATGTGATGTAGCATATATATATCAATCAAATTAATGTATTAACATCAGCTTTTCAATAAACTCTATAGCCATCGAGAAATAAAGAGTACATTTCTTTCTGAGCAATGTTACCCTTTCCCTCTCACTAAAGAGAGCTATTGTAGTAATGGGGCTTTTAATTCACTTACTTTTACTCACTGTTTTACCTTATTTTCTTCTGAGAATATATTAATAAAGTATATTCCAAAGTGATTACACTAGCCTCTATTGGCCAGCAGTATGTGTGTGTATGTATAGTGGTTCACACACTTCATTGTGTCAGAATTTTTTATTTTTCCAAACTTACTTGAAATGCTATCGTGTTATCATCCTTCATTTTGTTTTGCTTTCTCTTTATGAAGTGATGGCTCAAGTCTTCTGTCCATTTTCTGTTACGTTGTGGATATTTCCTAATGATTTATAGTAGTTTTTTTTATCTATTATGAGTACAGTTTGGAGGGTTATTTATAGGATATGCTAAGTAGCTTCTCCCAGTATTTACCCTGTTGGTAGTTTCTTTTGATCAACAGGCATTCTTTAAGACAATATTAATTTTAATTCTTTATTGTTAGTACTATCTGTACAGTCTAGTAAACTGTTCAGTACCTTGAGATCATGCATGTATTTGTCAATATTGTCTTATAAATATTGTGTCTTTGCTTTTAATATCTAACATTTTAATCTGCAAGTAGGGTTTTGTTTCTATGTGTAAAAGGATTTCTAATGAAAAGTCAGACTCTTTTTTTTCTTTCTGATCCTGGGGCTTGTACTTAGGGCCTGAGCACTGTCCCTGAGCTGCTTTGTACACAAGGCTAGCATTCTACCACTTGAGCCACAGCGCCACTTTCTTTCTGAGTAGTGTATTGGCGATAAGAGTCTCACAGACTTTTCTGCCCAGACTGGCTTTAAACTGTGATCCTCAGATCGCCACCTCCTGAGCAGCTAGGATTATAGGCGTGAGCCACAGGTACTTGGCCAGACTCACTTTGTGATATTTGACTAATAAACGCCTTCAGACCCCATCCCTCCCCTCCCCGTTCCCTTTTGCCTAGACCCTGACAAAGTCAGCAAGAGAGTTGTGGTGCTCTTTCCCTTGATTCCAACAGGAAGTTCAGTCGCATGAGCTCCAAAACCACTCCTAGCCACAAAAACCATCAGTCACTTTCCTCCCTTGGCTTAAGTTATTTAGAACTGGCTTGGGAGCTTGTCCTGCTCTGCCCCCAAAGCCTCACTTTATGTAACGACTTTTTTTGTAGCTTCTTGTGTGTGTGTGTGTGTGTGTGTGTGTGTGTGTGTGTGTGTGTGTGTTACCACTGATTTTGGTATCTTAACCAATTTTGGGTTGAGAATTTGATCTCACACTTCATTGGAGGAACCACAAAATAAAGATCCCCACATCCTGGCAATTTTCTTGAATATAATTTTTTTTCTTGGTCAGCTGTGGGGCTTGACCTCAGGACTTGTCCTGTCCTTGATCCTCTTTGTGTTCAAGGCTAGCACTCTACCACTTGAGCCACAGTACCACTTCCAGTTTTATTTTGAGTGGTTAATTGTAGGTAATAGTCTCGTGGGGACTGTTCTGTCCAGGCTGAATTCAAACCTCAATCCTCAGATTTCAGCCTCTTGAGTAGCTAGGATTACAGGCATGAGCCGCTGATGCCCAGTTTGAATATGACTTTCTAAAAGTTTTATAGATTTTAATTTCCCTTTAAGTCTGTGATTCATTTTTTATACAAAATATGGAGTTTAGGTCTAGGCACTTTTTCTCCTTACAGACACACTATTGTTCCAGCATGATTTATCGAGATTGCTATATTTTCTCCATTGAATTGGTTTTACACTTCTGTTAAAAGTCAGTTTACTGTATTTGTGTGAGTTGATTTCTGGGCCACTCTGTTCTACATATTTGTATGTCTAATGCTCTTCCAATACCATGCTTTCTTTACTATTACAACATAGAAAGGCTTGCTATGGGTCATTTTTTCCACTTCTTTGTCAAGATTATCTTAGCTGCTTTGGGACATGTGTGTTTCATATAAAGTTTAGCAAAAGCTTGCCAAATTTTATGGGGAACACTTTATGGAGAGCACTAGTACTTTACTGTACAGAATCTTTCATTCTATGAACATGACAAATATTTTTACTTACATCTTCTTTGACTTTTTAAAATCAGAATTTTATGATCTTGTACATACCAAGTATATACATAAATGTAAATCATATTGTAGTTCATATTGGTTTATGGCTTAGCGAGAATTCATGCCTATAATTCTAGCTACTCAGGAGGCCTGCATTGGGAGAATTGTGTTGCAAGGACTCGGCGGAAAATTTGAGAGACTCCAACTCAACCAGTTAAAAGCTAGGCAGGACAGTTTGTGTTTGTCATCCTAGATATGAGAAAAGTATAAATAGGAAGATCTTGATCCAGGCTGACCTGGGCATAAATATGAGCTACTATTTTTTTTTAAGTCTTAAAGCAAATAGAGCTATAGGTGTGGCTCTACCTAGCAGTGTAAGGCTCTGTGTTCAAACCCCATATTCATACACACTGCTCTGTTTTTAAGTGTTCATTGCTGATTTTGTGCCTCTATTATTTAAATCATCAATGTATTTTGTATTTGTTTGGACAATTTCATTGTGTGATTTCAATTTGTCTTATGCGTTTTGTGTTTCATTCTGGTTCTCTTCTGTATTGCACATTTTTTCTTACTCAATTTTCCCCATTTTGTGCTCTATTATTATTTTGACAGGCATTCTAGAATTAGTTTTTGACTATAACTTACCAAAAGCTAACATTAATTAGTGTCTTTACTTCCCTTATTAAACATACAAAAATAGAGCATTTTAAACTCTTACCTAAAAGACACCACTCCATACCATTGTTTTAATGTAATATAAGCTTACAATTTTTGTTGAGCTCTACAAAACATTATAATTTTTATTTTATAATAATCACTGATTCAGTTTAATCACATCTACATTTGGGGAGAGGCAGTATGTCTTTAGCAGAAGCTGGGTGATATGGGGAAAATGAATCAAGCATCAAAGTACATTCATGAATTCTATGCATCCTGAGCATTCATTCACGTTTTCCTCAGTAGTGGTCAAGAGAAGAGACATATCAAATCTCAAATCCAGCCAGACCTGATCTTCAATTTGACACTGGCAGAGCAAGAAAATACTTTAGGGTTACTGAGTTATAATTATATCTATATGAGTCACACATCACTATAAATATAGCAAATGTGATTTTTTATCTGTGACATAAAAAGGGTCTTTTAGGTGGAGTTTCACTATAATTTTAACAGACTGGAGAAAGTTATGAGAGAGGCCTACTTTGTGTGTATTAGGGTGAGAAACCAGGAAGGATATCTGAAACAATCGTTGAAGTGTTCAAGAATATATTTAATCCAGGATCAGGATTGGGGAGGTGTGCCTGAAGTTAATGAAATATATAAGGTCCTTATAACTTAAGTACCAATTCAGAATGGGAGTTTATAAAAATCAAGAAAAATATGGTTGTTGAATCCAAATGTGGAATGCTGCTTTAGAGTGAAATAGAAATATTAAAAGTGGCTAGAATATGGGATGGGGATATAACTCATTGGTAGAGTTTTTGTTAAGCATACACAAGGTTCTAGGTTCAATCCCTAGCACTACAAAACAAAACAAAAATACCCTAGAATAACTAAAAAATATTTTTAGGTAAGTAATGCAATTCAGGTATTGATTATTAGATGATATTAAAAATAATTTTAAACTTTGTAGGCACAATCATATTATGGCAATATAAAGGTGTCCATATTTTGTAGTAATACTCAGAAGTATTTGGGGTTGAAATAAAACATGTCAGGAATTTTTTAAAAAATATTTTAATAGCAAAGAAAGATAAAAAAGAATGAGAAAAACAAAGGAGTGCCAAAATATTGAAACTATCAAATACAGTCCACATGTATTATGATAGTACTTTATATTGCTTTACTTCAGTTTAATTTTTGTTTTGATAGGTAAAATAATATCGTGTCATCTGCACAAAAACTATGACAATGAGTTAGTGCTGGAAAAGAGCTTAAAGAGATCTTTAGGTAAAAGTACTGTTGTCGGGCTGGGAATATGGCCTAGTGGCAAGAGTGCTTGCCTCCTACACATGAAGCTCTCGGTTCCATTCCCCAGCACCACATATATGGAAAACGGCCAGAAGGGGCGCTGTGGCTCAGGTGACAGAGTGCTAGCCTTGAGCGGGAAGAAGCCAGGGACAGTGCTCAGGCCCTGAGTCCAAGGCCCAGGACTGGCCAAAAAAAAAAAGTGCTGTTGTCATCTCTTGGAGTCCAGTCATTCTGGAATCAAGAAGAAGCTTGTTTAAAATACTGTCTTATGTAGTTGTATATACAAGATTTTTACATAGAAAGTAAAACTATATATCATATACACTGAAGTATATACTACCAAGATCATCAAACTGTATTTGAGTGGCAGATACCATAATCATTTATACGGGTGACTTTATTTTTAATTCACCTAATTTACTAAATAATCAGGTTGTGATTTAATTCCAAATATTCAGTCTTTATTCTTTGCAAATTTAATCTACCCGCTACTCTTATCAAATTACAACCAGCATAATTTATTAAGAGATTCAAAGAGAATTATATTTTTTAAGAAGTAATTGTTTAAGATTCAACTTGAAAATAGCCTCTTGTGAGGACTTGTACCAGTTAAATTTTTTCCCCCTTAAAACATTGACAGAAACTCTGTGCTGCATTAAACTTGGCCAATTAAAAAGATTTAAAAAGGGGGCTGGAGATATAGCCTAGTGGCAAGAGTGCCTGCCTCGGATACACGAGGCCCTAGGTTCAATTCCCCAGCACCACATATACAGAAAACGGCCAGAAGCGGCGCTGTGGCTCAAGTGGCAGAGTGCTAGCCTTGAGCGGGAAGAAGCCAGGGACAGTGCTCAGGCCCTGAGTCCAAGCCCCAGGACTGGCCAAAAAAAAAAAGATTTAAAAAATATTTTCTTTCTCAACTGGGCACCAGTGGCTCATGCCTGTAATCCTCGCTATTCAGGAGGCTGATGTGTAAGTGTCAAGATTTGGGCAGGAAAGTCTGTGATACGCTTATGCCCAATTACCAGAAAGCCAGAGGTGGAGCTGTGGCTCAAGTAGTAGAGTGCTGAATTTGAGCAAAGAAGCTTGGGAGACAGCACTCAGGCCCAGAGTTCAAGGCCCATGACTAGCACACACACACACACACACACTCACTATGTTCATTACTAAATGAGCTTATATTTTTATACCAAATGTAATGTCCGTTCCAAAATTACTTCAATTATAGGCATGCATTTAAAGTTTTTCATGAGTTTTGACTGGAATTGGTTTTTTAAAAATCTTTTATTCCTACTAATTAAAGGCACTGCCTCACCTACCATTTAGATACACCCTTTGTCATACTAGTGACTTTTATAGTAGTCAATACAATGCTATCTTTCGTTTCCTAAAATATATATAAACACAAGAAAACTATTTCGCCATTTTGTGTGTGTGTGTGTGTATGTGTGTGTGTGTGCAGCTAGGCTTCCCACAGTCATGGTTAATGTTCCTAAAACCCACCAAAATTTCTGTAAGTGTGGCAAGTTTCTCTGGGTGCCCAGGGTAAGTGTCTTTACAACAGGAAGCAGAGTAGCTGTGGTGATCAGACTAAGCCAATTTTCCAGAAAAAAGCTAAGACAACAAAGAAGATTGTGCTGAGACTTGAATGTGTTGAGTCTAACTGCAGATGGAACAGAATACTGACTATCAAGAGATGTGAGCAGGTGAACAAATGCAGCAGTGGTACTCAGCAGACACTACATTGAAAATGTAAAGTATACAACTGTGGGCAGGGACGGAGGGAGAGGGGCTGGGAGAGAGCAAAAGAAGAGGTGATCTTGCCCAAAAAGAAATGTACTCATTACCTAATTTATGAAATCGTGACCCCTTAATAATAACAATATAGCCTAGTGCTGGTGGCTCATGCCTATAATCCTATCTACTCAGGGCTGAGATATAAGAATCGCCGTTTGAAGCCAGCCTGAGCAGAAAAGTCCATGAGATGCTGCTTATCTCCAATAAACTACTCAGAAAAGGCCAGAAGTGACACTGTGGCTCACATGGTAGAGTGGTAGTCTTGAACACAAAGAGGCTTAAGGACAGTGCCCAGGCTCTGTGTTCAAGTCCCAGGACCGGCAAAAACAAACAAATAAATAAAATAGTAATAATAACAAAAATTTAAAAAGAGATGCAAGCATTTTGAACTTGGCAGAGATAAGAAGCGATAGGGCAAGTAATCCAGTTCTAAGCTCTAGCTCTTGTATGAAGACAGTGTAATCAAGAGCTCTAAGCTTAAATGTCTGTTACAGTATAATCACGAGGTCTAAGTTAAAACTTTTGTTATGAAAACAATAAAATCAGGAGATGAAATGAATAAACAAGGAAAAGTATATTTCAGTCCAAGCTCCCAGAATGTTATTCAGTTTCAGCCCTGGAATACCCACTGGAAAAAAAAAAAAAGGAAATAATTCTCAATATATCATTTCAATATGTCTTTTCCAGTACATAAAAATGTTGTGTTTTTAAGTAGGTAAAAGAAAAACATCTTGAAAATTTTAGGCCTTGAAATCACTTTTCCTTTTAAGCCACTTGGAGTGGAATTTCAAGAGGGCCACAGCCTCGCTGAGGAAAAGTGTGTAATTAGAGAACTAACAGTCAGTTGAGAAAGCCAGTGCAATTATCTCTCTTGCCCTTTTGGTGTAAGATCATTCTCTGATGGGGTTGCAGGCCCATTTTAAATGGATTGATCAAATAAAATTAGATTAGCTAAATTAGAAATCACAGCTATAACTCGACAAAGTATTTACTCTAATAAATGTGCATGGACAGTACCTTAGTGATCTCTTTAGAACCATGATTCCAGAATGATTGGACTCCAAGAGCTGACAACAGTACTTTTACCTAAAGATCTCTTTAAGCTCTTTTCCAGCACTAACTCATTGTCATAGTTTTTGTGCAGATGACACGATATTACTTTACCTATCAAAACAAAAATTAAACTGAAGTAAAGCAATATAAAGTACTATCATAATACATGTGGACTATATTTGATAGTTTTCAATATTTTGGCACTCCTTTGTTTTTCTGATTTTTTTTATCTTTTTTTTGTTCTGGATCTTAAGTTCCTATGATTTGTATGGATATTGGGAAGTACCAGACATACCTTCCCTTCATCCTTGCCTTCCCTCCACTAACAGTACTTACACCTGCTGTTTGAATAAGGGGATCAAAAGTATCGTTCACTTCTGTAAACATAGTGCTCTTGTTTTGAAAGTGAGAGAATCTGACTTAATTTACTTTTTGTTTCAGATGTCACAGTAAAAGTAGTAACAATTGCAAAGAAACTTTCTCATTCAGATTAGTTATTTGAGATTAAATTTATATTTTACATATACAAATTTCACATTTTGTTGTTTTGAAAGTTTTGGCTCATGAACAATTTTATATTATTAGGAAGATTCTTTATCTTATTTGAATAAAAACATTTCAAATTCATAGCAATTTCAAACTTAAGGAACTTATTAAAATAAAGAAATAGGAAAATAACATTTTTCATGTGGACATTTGTTATTGGGAGTAAAGAATTTCTTGTTAAAGTAGGTTGTGATCTGTGTCATATGAAAACAAGCAATTTAGGAAAAACAAGGCAATAATGCCACCTGGGGGCTTTTAGGAACATCACAGTTCACCAAAACTAATAATCCCACAGAGTAATACAGAATTAATCTCATTTGTACTTTAGAACAATAATTTTTACTTATTTTTCTCTTCATATTGATTGTAGTGAATAGGCAGAGGAATATAATTTAATATATTATCGTGTGTGTGCGTGCGTGTGTGTGTGTGTGTGTGTGTGTGTGTGTATACCATTCCTGTGGCTGTTCTGGGTGCTGTTCCTGAGCTTTTTTTGTTCAAGGCTAGTGTTCTACTACTTGAACCACAGCTCTACTTCTGGCTTTTTTGATGGCTAGTTGGAGATAAGAATCTTAGGGCCTTTCCTGTCCCAGCTGGCTTCAAACGTTTTTTGTTTTTTTTTTTTCTTTTTTTTCAGATCTCAATCTTGTGAATAGCTAGGATTACAGGCTTGAGCCACCTCAGCTCAACTTACCCTATTTTTTTTTTTTTACAATCCAAATTATAGAAATTTTGTTTCCTATAACAAATCATTTTACCTTTTAAGAGACAGGGAAGATACCTAAAATTTCATGGTAATTATGAGATGCAATAGGACCACAGAGTCAAACCAAAAAAGAACAAGCTTAAAAAGATGCATATGAATATGGATCTGTAGCTTTGAAAATGGTCCCTGCTCCCCCTCCTGTTTTCCCTGCTAACTTAAAAAACACAGAGTAGAGCTGGGAATATGGCCTAGTGGCAAGAGTGCTTGCCTCGTACACATGAAGCCCTGAGTTAGATTCCCCAGCACCACATATATAGAAAATGGCCAGAAGGGGCGCTGTGACTCAAGTGGCAGAGTACTAGCCTTGAGCAGAAAGAACCCAGGGACAGTGCTCAGGCCCTGAGTCCAAGCCCAGGAATGCCCCTCCCCCCCCCCAAAAAAAACCCCAGGGTAATCATACTGCAGAGCCATCTTAGGGAGATAGCACTTGAGAGGTGGGCATAATGCAATGCTCTCTTTTAAGGAGTTCATTTGCATTCAGTATTTAATAGTCTTCCCTGAATACCTGTTATTTGCTGAATATTATTAGAAAAAAGACTTTTGTGCTAGAAGGAAGTTAGTATATATAATACTCAAGATATAAATATATAGGGTCTGGCAGTGTGCATCAGTATTTTGTGATCGTTTGTTTTGCTCCATAACAAAATGTTACTTATTCTGGGAGGCATTTTGGCTGTCTTATTTTGTATCTTTCCCATTCGGATGTATTACTCTAAGCAGTATCATATTTATTTCTGCTAATTACTTATTAGCCTGATAGAAATATTCAGTGAGTATAAATAAATAAATAAATAAATTTATAAATCAATTTTTGGAATTTCCTAGTGGTCAAAATAGAATAAAACCATATTCCATAAAAGAAAAAAAAAACCTGAAAATAGGCCGTGATTAGAGATGTGGAAATGAAGGATTTGGCCTGTGATTTGCAGCCTGACTCTGTCACTAATTTGTACATATGTTCAGATACTAAGTGTAGTCAACCTGCTACTGCAGTGTTAAAAAGCAAGAATATATTTGAACCTGAGTTTGGTCTATATTTTCAGGTAACTGGTCACTGTAGCATCTGCTAGTTCCTTTAAAAATTTATGTTTGTATTATTTAAAGATGAAGATCTGTCAATTATCTGTAGATCATTTGAACTGAATGACAATTCCGCTGGCAGAAACTCTTAGTGGCTCCTTAATGTGCATTTATGTAGTCAGCAGTAGAGATGTTTAGCAATTGATGGCTCAGAATAGAGGCTGCATTTCCCAGTTCCCCTTGAAATAAAAGCAAGTTCTAGTTCTAAATGGAATATACATGGGGTGACTTCTGAAAAGCATTTTTTTGGTGCCGGTCTTGGAGCTTGAACTCAGGGCCTGAGCACTGTCCTTGTGCCACTTCTGACCTTTTCTGTTTATATGGTGCTGAGGAATTGAACCCATGTCTTCATGCATTCTAGGCAAGCACTGTACTGCAAAGCCACATTCCCAGCCCCTGAAAAACATTCTTAAAGAGACAAATTGCACACACTATTTGTCTCTTTCACCCCTTGTCTATCCTGCTGTCTGAATTAAGATACTACTATCTTAGACTGTAATAGAGAAACCACATAAATAAAGCTAAATGGGAAGAACTAGGTCCCTTGATACTGTGGAGTGTTAAACGGCCTAGACCACTTAAGTTAGCTTCTAGTATGACACTTTTACTCTAGATTTCTATAACTTGCAGCAGAATCTAACATTAATCCATACAATTACCATGGAGAGTTTGTTTCTTGGCTCTATATAACTAGTAAATATATTTCTAAGGCCAAGCATGCTGGTATTTACCTGTAATCCTAACATGAGGAGACAAGAGCAAGGGGATCAAGAGTTTGAAGCCAGCCTAGTCTACATAGTGAGTTTGAGTTTAGCCTAAGCTATATTCTACTTTTGTCTCAAAAGAAGAATATTAAAGTTTAAAAGTTTTACAATTAATTTCTATATAGTTTGTGTGTTATCTAATTTTTTATTTGTTTCTTTGTCAGTTGTGGGGCTTACACTCAGGGCCTGGATGCTTTCCCTGAGCCTCCTTGTTCTCAAAGCTAGTGATCTATCACTTCACTTGAGTCACAGCACCACTTAGTTTTTGAGTGGTTAATTGAAGAGATACGAGTCTCATGGGGTCTTTTTTGCCCATGCTGACTTCGAACCATGGTTCTCAGATCTCAGCCTCTTGAGTAACTAGGATTATAGGTGTGAGCCACTGGTATCCATCTATATCATGTTATTTTTTTTATTTTTTTCTGTTTTGCCCATCTTGGGGCTTGAACCCTGGGCCTGGGAACTGTCCCTGAACTTGTGCTCAAGATTGGCCATCTACCACGTAAACCAAGCACTTCTGGCTTTTTGTAGTTAATTGGAGATAAGAGTCTTTTGGATTTTCCTGCCTGAGTTGGCTTTGAACAGCCATCCTTAGATCTCAGCCTCCTGAATAGCTAGGATTACAGATATGAGCCACCAGTACCTAGTTTATCATATTAATTTTGTTCATCCTCTCCGATTAGAAGCATTATAAGACTTTTAGTAATGTACAGTTGATAGAAACATAAATAATAAACATGAGAACATCCCAAATGAGAACATCCCAAATGAGAGAATACATAAACAGGGAAGTTAAAGTTAAGAAATATTAGAAGGGTCAGAATCAGAAACTTGAAGCAGAAACTGAAGGCAAAACAATCAATAGCAAGCTCCCTTCCCATTAGGTATTAGTTACAAGGATTGGAGACAAGGGCTGTATGCATTGGTCTTTCCCTTAAGATGTTAAGAAGCTGCAAAGTCTTCCACTAATGGATAAAGAGGCAAAATCGCACACACTGTCCCTGTGTTTTGGGTGAGCTTTAGATCATATTTTCATGTTTCAGAATAATAAAGAGCACCCATTATAGCCACCCAGAATCATTGTCTAAGGGCCTGTCAAGTGAAATCTCCCAGCTCAGAAAGTATAAAGACAGTAAGGTGCCAGTGGCTCACACATGTAATCCTAGCTACTCCAGAGGCCAAGATCTGAGGATACAAGTTTGAAGCCAGCCTGGACAGGATAGTCTGTGAGACTCATCTCCAGGAAACCACCAGAAAATGGGAAGTGGCACTGTGGCTCAAGCTGGTAGAGTGCTAGCCCTGAGTTTAAAAGTAAGCTCAGGTACAGCACCCAGGCCCTGAGTTCAAGCCCCATGAGTAACAACAGCAACAATGAAAGAGAGAGAGACAGAGAGAGAGAGAGAGAGAGAGAGAGAGAGAGAGAGAGAGAGAGAGAGAGAGAGAGAGAGAGAGAGAGAGAGAGAAACGAGAACGGATGGATAATGGCCACCTAGAAAAACTAACATTTTGAGTCTTTATTCACATTTCCTATGTGGGAGCAGGAAGTATTTCTTCATTTTTCCATTTCTTTCTGCTTTAACATACCAAAATAAATTCTTGCTGAAAGTTCCACCTTTTTTTTTTTTTTTTTTTTTTTTTTTTTTTTGCCAGTCCTGGGCCTTGGACTCAGGGCCTGAGCACTGTCCCTGGCTTCTTTTTGCTCAAGGCTAGCACTCTGCCACTTGAGCCACAGCGCCACTTCTGGCCGTTTTCTGTATATGTGGTGCTGGGGAATCGAACCTAGGGCCTCGTGTATCCGAGGCTGGCACTCTTGCCACTAGGCCATATCCCCAGCCCTGAAAGTTCCACCTTTTGAGGTTCTTCTTTCAGTGACACACCTTGAAGTATTTTTCACATGTGGATCTCAAGTTCTTGTGCTTGTGTGTGGAAACTAGGGAAACCCGATCTGTAACTAAAATGCAAATTAAAACAAGTTATCTTTGATCTGTTAGTAGACTATGTTTTGTTTTGAGACAAGGTCTCACTATGTACCACAAACTGGCCTTGAACTCACTATGTAGCCCAAGCTGGCCTCAAACTCTTGATCCTTCTGCCTATCTATCTCGAGGTCAGGGGTCACAGGTAACTACCACCACAGCCAGCTTCTTAGCAATTTTTTAAGTGTTCATAACAAAGGAAACTGGCATTCCCTTCCATTGCTGTGGCAATATAAATTAGAAAATAATTTAGAAATGTGTATCAGGAGCCATGAGAATATATTTGACTTTTCATCTAGCAATCCATTTCTGGGAAATAGTTCTAAAGAAATAATTGTAACTATTGAAATGTTACATGTAAACAGATATTGAGCCCTTATTAATAATAGTGATAGGTTGGAAGCTGTCTAAATGTCCAGCATAGGGATTAGCAAATATATTGTAGTGCTATATGGCCATTGAAAATGAGGGATATCATTCTGATACTATCTAGAAGATTGGATTGTTTTCCTCTATACAACAAATAATTAAAAGGCAGGAAAGTATTTAAGTAAGTCTACTTGACAATGAAAGGAAAGCCCTAGAAGAAAGTATCAAGAGGAGTCCAACAGAGTCCTCTTGGGGAGTAGTTTGTGTAGTGCAGTGTTCCTCCCATATCTCCTCCTTTAGGTTTTGAATTGATTGCTTGATAGTCTGTATAGAGCCTGCCAAGCACCTTTCATTGATTGAGCAGATACCCAGAAGTGCTTGAGCAGAAGTCAGAGGCACTATAGGAACAAGAAACATCAGAATGGGACACGTGTTATCAACCAGGTATATGTCAGCCACTTTTCATTCCTATTTACCTCACATTTTCCCCCTTCTCATTCAGTTCATGTATTCAAACAATTTTTTGTTGATACACAGTGGCATCTCAATAAATATTTGTGAAATATTAGTGCCTACTATGTTCTAGGGTTTGTGGATGGACACGGTCTTGGTTACAATGGATCTATAGCCTTGTGGGAAAGACAAAGGATAAAATAACTACATTATGGTTAGTGCCATATAGTAAGCTCACTTATTCATGGATTGATTATATATGGTTTTGATCAAGCATGGTCTAAATAAATAAATATCCAAAGAAATTTCAGAAAGCAGACATTTCAATTCCTGGTGTTCATTACGCAGCTTAGTGGATGAGGACAAGTTCTGCGTCTGGCCCACATTGTCATCGGTTATGTTTAAATTGTGGTGTGATCTTCTGAGTATTCCTCTGCCTTTAATTTTGGAAAGTATGGCTCCTCTGAAGTAAATGGTACCTGAAAAGCAAGGTAAAAATTATAATCCTTTCAAGCCCAAAAGGGAACATAATGTGCTTAAGTAACAAGGTAAAAAACTTAAATTGCTTGAAAGGTAGCATGTCTTTTATGGAAGTTGGGTGACACTATGTGAAAGATGAATCAATTCACAGTATTTGAGGTAAAGAACATGAAATAAGATTTCGTTTTGGTGGGCATTATTAGTGAGTGTGCAATGGTAACTTTTGTGACAGTAATGTTTTCAAGTCCTGGATGCTCAGACCTTGTGTAGAGTATTAGTACAGTATAGATTTAGCGTACTGAACTCTGTGTGTCCTGAGAGTTCACAGCTTTTTTTCAGAGGCATCTCTTTGGAGCTATATACCCTCAGATACTAAGTGTCTGCTTTAAGGAAAGAAATATGGTTCTACAAAAGCACATAGCAAGAGAGCTTGGCCTAGACTGGGATATGAAGATTGGCACTGCTAGTTAAAAATGTAGCTTTTAACTAAGAATGGAGAAAAGCTTCTGAGGACTAGATATAAATGCCGAATATTGACATGGAAAACGCTTAGGTTATTGTAACTAGAAAGAGCACAAAAATGAATCTACAAGGTGATTGCGTGTAGAAGTAAGTAAACAGCAAAAAATAAAAAAGATTAGAAAATGTTAATCAAAATGCTAAGAATGATGTATAAGGTAGGATAATTTTAGGTGACCTTTGTTTGTATTTCCCAATTTTCTATAATGTGCTACAGTTACTTTTGTGAAAAATAATTTTAATTTTAAAGAACTGCATTGTACTTATAAACTGATTTGTTGAATGGTAACGCCTTTAGATAACTGTTTAAAGATAATAAAAGCATAACAATAAAATAACTGCTTTTCTATTAGAGAAACATAAAACCAAAGCATAATCCATTGACTCTTTAAGTGTAAGGAATAAAAAACTTGAAGATCTTAGAAAACACAAGAAGCAAAATAAACTGTTTCAGCAGTCATTGAAAGAGAAAATTCTGGACAGGCACAGTGGCCCATACTTGTAATCTCAGATCCAGAGGATGGAGGTTTGAGGCCAGCCCGAGTATAAATGTGAGGCCTTATCTGGAAAACAATGTCGAAAGGACTAGATATGTGGCTCAGATGGTAGAGTGCCTGTCTAGCGAGCTTATGGATCTAAGTTCGAACTTCAGTATCACAAAGAAAAGGATAAGGAAAGTCTTCTGTGGATCTACAGTGTAAAATCAAGTGAAAAGAAAATTATTTTGATTTTAATATTTTTAGATCTTCTGTAATTAAGAAAGCTAGAAAAATAAATTGTGTTTGTGAACATTTAAAAAGCAGGTTTAAAATATAATAATACTATATACAGAAATGATTAGCAATTAAAATTATTAGATTAATTGTATAAGGAGGTTTCATTGTGGTATTTCATACATACATATAATATACTTTGATCAAATTCACCCATCTATATAACTCTTTCTTAACCTTCCTTTCTCCTCTTCCTTCCTTTTAAACAATTTTGCTGAGTTTTATTATTTTCATACATGTCTATAACGTAACTGGTTACGTGTATCACTTATCACCAACTTCCCCCTCACTTGCAACAGTTCTACCCCCAAACAATCCTTCTTTTGCAATCCTGTCATATTAGATTAGTAGTTTGGAGGTATTTTTATTAAAATAGATTTAATACTTTATAAAGAAAAATGATCTCATAGCTTTTTGAAGGGTTGATTTTGAAAAAAGCTTGGATGACTTCTTCATGTCATCTTGGATAGAAGATACAAAATCACTTTTGTAGCTTGACTGAAGGCAGGGAGGAAGAAGACAACTAGATGAATGAGGGATAGTGATTTAGTTCCCAAGGAAACCCTGTGCTAATTGGGTGGTGGAGAACCATTTGGATCTGTGGCTATAGGGATGTATCCAGACAGTTGTGAACTTTTCCTGCTGCTATTTGCTAATCTTGAAAGAAGGAATGACAATGTAGATATTTTAAAGCATAAGAGCCAATTTAGTTATCTAGTGAATGCTGGCCACTAGTAACAATGAGACAGCAACTCCATGGAAGAATTCAACTTAAAAAAATTGTTATTGTAGAGTTGATATACAGAGGGGTTACAGTTACATGAATACATTTCTTTGTGACCTTATGTCTCCCCTTCCATCAATGTCCCCCAGTTTTAACCACCCATCCCCACCCACAAGTTCATTTTCCACATAGTATCTAGTGAGTACCTCTGTTGTATTTGTTCACCCTTGTTCTACCTTTTCTATGCCCTCTCCTGCCCTCCCAAATACAGACAAACCAACAAAAGAAAAAAAATAAGACAGCAACAATGGCAACTAAAAATATCTCTTGTTTCCTTCTTGGAGTACATCTCATAAAATATCATTTTATATGATCATTTTCACATAGCTATTGAGCCTTTGTCAACCACTCCTATGCATATGCATATTCTCCTTTGGCCTCAGTGTGTGAATGTCTAGAGTCCTATATATTTTTGTGTGTGTGTGTATTAAATCATTCAGTGTGTTTACTTGTATATTTATAGGCACATTCTAGTTACCACAAATGAGAGAAACCACACACAGGTCAAAACTTCCTAAGTGAAGATCCAAAATCACAACAAATCAAAGAAAGACTAGGTAAATTGGATTGCATCAAACTGAAGAGTGTCTGCATGGCACAGGACATAGCTAGGAAGATAAACAGAAAGCCCACAGAATGGGAGAAGATCTTTATTAGCTATGCCTCAGACAAGGACCTCATATCTAAAATATACTTAGAGCTCAAAAAATTACCCCCCCTTAAAAAAAAACCCTCAAAAACTCAACCCAATCAATAAATTGGCCAAAGGAGAAACTTCTCAGAGGAAGAAGTAAGAATGGCTAAGAGACACATGAAGAAGTGTTTAACATCTCTGGACATCAAAGAAATGCAAATCAAAGCAACATTGAGATTTCACCTCATTCAAGTTAGAATGGCAGTTATCAAGAAAACTAACAGTGGGGCTGGGAATATGGCCTAGTGGTAGAGTGCTTGCCTCGTATACATGAAGCACTGGGTTCGATTCCTCAGCACCACATATATAGAAAAAGCCGGAAGTGGTGCTGTGGCTCAAGTGGCAGAGTGCTGGCTAGCCTTGAGTGAAAAAGAAGCCAGGGACAGTGCTCAGGCCCTGAGTTCAAGCCCCAGGACTGGCAAAAAAACAAAACAAGCAAAAAAAAAGAAAACTAACAGTAACAAATGCTCATGGCCAAACGGGAACTCTATTACACTGTTGGTGGGAATATAAACTTGTTCAACCACTTTGGAAAACAGTATGGAGGTTCTTTAAAAGACTTAACATAGAGCTACTCCTATGACCCAGCAACCCCACTCCTGGGCATTTATCCAATAGAAAATAAACCAAACCACACTAAAGCTACCAGCATAACCATGTTCCTTATAACATTGTTTACCATAGTCAAGATATAGAATCACCCAGGTGCCTCTCAGTGGACAAAAGGATCAAGAAAATGTGATATATATACACAACAAAATTCTAATCATCTGTCAGAAAGAATAGTATCGTACTATTTTAAGGAAATGGAAAGGCTTGGAAAAAATTATATTAAATGAAGTAAACCAGAGCCAAAAAAATCCCCATAGAATCCAACTTTTCACTGGCAAGTGCCCCTTCTTACAGAGGGCTGCTCAGTAGGAAGACACTGGACTGTATGGGTTAGGTCCAAAAATCTACAAAATTTCATTAAGCAGGGAATAACAGAAGTCGAAAAGTTCAAGAATTGAAAAGAAAGTATGTCATGTCTCTCACCCTAAGTATATGGAGTTGGAATAAATCAATTTTCAAAATATGCTTGGTGTTTTAGATAGCATCTCTGAGACAAAGCAATAATTATTTAAATTCTGACTTCAGCTTTCAGTCAGGTAGGAAAGAAATCATAAGACTTCTTATTGTACTAGAAATTTTTCATTGCTCTTTAAGCATCTCTGAATCCTTAGCACTTGAAACAGGGCTTAGCATATAGTAAGAATGTATTATTTGAGTAATGGATAAAAATACATCTATGTAATATCATTAACTGTTATTTTCAGAAATTTAAAGAATCAAGCTAGCCTACTGGGGGCTGGCTCACTCCTGTAATCCTAGCTACTCAGGAGGCAGAGAAGCCAGCTCAGGCAGGAAAGTCTATGAGACTCTTATTTCCAATTAACCACTGAAGAAGCCAGAAGTGGAGCTGTGACAAGAGGTAGAGTGCCAGGCTTGAACAAAAACAAAACAAAAACCCAAGGGACAGTACCCAGGCCTTGAGTTCAAGCCCCAATTTTGGCATCAACAAAACAAAACAAAACAAAACAACAACAACAAAATCCCAGAACTTTAAACATAATTTTTCTATGAGGGAAGTTGAGATTCCCATCCATTTTATGGGAAGTTGAGATTCCCATCCATTTTATGTCTTCTGGTTGTCCTGTTCTCTTCCTGATTCCCTGTAAAATACACATACACATATACAGTATGTATTTAGAGACCATAACTTTTTCTTAATTTAGGAACACATTACAGTGATCTGAGGAATTTAATAATAATAAAAAAAAACTTGTGATGTCCAGGTTGCTCCCTCTGCTGGAACCAGGTGTCAGTATTGTTTAAAGTTCTCTTGTAAGAACTGCTGTACAGCAAGGTTGAAAAAATCACTATTCTAGATGAACAAGCAAACTAAGAAAATTATTAATCCAATCTTTCCTCATTTTATTTAGCTACAAGTATAATATTATTGTTTGTTATCTTTAGTTGCTAGCTTGAATTGCTTGATTAACTGCTTAAGTCCCTAAAGATGGTACAAGTGGAATCGGTGGTAAAGTAATACAATATAATATAATATAATATATATTACCTATTACTGATTTATGAGGTGTCTTAAATGTGCTCATCTGTAGTATTAATAATTAGGGTAGCTTCTGGGTAAAATCTAAGCTTAATATTTCTTGGTACCTAAATAGAGATTTAGTATCTTGGAAGTTTTATGTGCCAGAATTCTAAATAGGCATAGTGATAGTAACAAGAAAGCAATTATGCTCATCTATTCTTGCAACTTTCTAGCTGCTGACAGTGAACTAACCTAAGCTGACCTTTACTAATAGAACTGCAGATGTAATAGAATTGTGAAGGGATGTTTGAACAGCTTCCTATTGTTAAAGATTGCTCCGTGGGTAACATTGGGAAAAAATAAAACTTATTTGCCCGTGTTCACAGATTTAATGTGATACACTATTGACTGGCTGTGGT
Organism: Perognathus longimembris pacificus; assembly: GCF_023159225.1. Lineage (NCBI taxonomy): Eukaryota > Metazoa > Chordata > Mammalia > Rodentia > Heteromyidae > Perognathus > Perognathus longimembris. The sequence goes on along the minus strand of NC_063182.1, from coordinate 9,887,798 downwards.
TGATTAATAAGTTATTAAATAAGAGCCTGAAACTAATTCAGACAATGGAATGTGTTCTGGTAAATTTCTGTCATCACCAATGCACTTATTACAAATTCTATAATTATGAATGAAAGCCATTAGAGATAGAACTCAATTTAAAATTCTGATGCATCCTGCTTAATTCCAGTAAGTATACAATAGGCACCTTAGTTGGAGTGCAAAATCCTTAGCTGAGCAATTCTTTGAATGAGAGCTCCCATATACTGGTGCAGTGGAGTGTGTTGGAAAGAGGTCAGCTGGAGAGAATGAACTGGTTGTGTTTGTTAGAGGGGGAAAGTAGAACAGAGCTTTAAATAAGGATTGTGATTGGGATGATCTTTCAATTCAGACTTCCAAAATTATGATGAGTAACAGTGTTTACTACAAATAGCCTAGTGGATGCATTGTTTTTTAAGAATATTCTAATTTAAAAACAGTAATGTGGAATAAAAAAAGTCCTCAGATCAAGTCCTGACTCCATTGCTTTTGTTACACAGTATAATCATGCTTAAGTTACTTCATGTCATGCAGACCCAGTTTCATCATCTGTAAAATGTACCTATTTCTTCTCCAACCTCATAAAGTGGTTATGAGGAAAAAATTCAGATGGTGGGAAGGGCTTAGAATGTGAAAATGTTAAGTATGTAGCAGACACTATTTATAGCCTATCCTACAGCCACTCGCTTGCTGGACAGAACCTTAACTTAATCAATCCCTCTACGCAAAACCTTGAGTAATCTGATTTTATCCTGGTAACACTAGTTCCAGAGCAGTGATTGGTTTAGGAGCAAGAAGGGGGACTTAATCCTGACCAATGAGATGTAAAAGAAAGTAAAGGGAAGGATTACTTTCATACACTGCCAGAGAATAACAAGATTCAACAATGTTACATTACTGATGAATATCTGAATTTTAAAAGCAGCTTTACGGAGAGATAAATCACATACCGTGCAGTCTACTCATTGAAAATACACGATTCACTGATTTTAAACATGCCTAGATGTATGTGCCACTGTTATTAATTTTAGATCCCTCGTCTACTTTTTGTCTTCATAAGTTTCTCTATTCCAGACTTTCATATAAATGGGTTACAGCATAGTCTTTTGGTATTGGCTTTTTTTTTTTTTTTTACTATCCCAACTCTCCTAGGAATGGAGCTCCTTGCTCCCCCTCTCACTGGCCTCCAGTTGGCAGCCATTGTCACCACCAGCGTTCCTGAGGGACACCTTCCCATATAGGACAGGAGAAGATGGAGGAAATCTGTGAAAAAGACCCTCTCTGAGCCCAGGTGATAAGCATTGCCTGGAACAACCAGAGACGTCTTCCACATCATCTTTCTGTATCCCCAGGTGTTTACTTTCAGAATAACTGCAAGGGGTTCAGGCTGGAGGGGGTGGGAGGGGGGCTACTGGAGGGAAAGAAAATGCTGACGTGATGGCGATGATACCAGGACCTCTGGTGCTCGTCCCAGTCACCCTTTTCCGAAATCTTAGAGCCGCACCATCTATCATTCTGTCTGAGCATTCTAGTTGGGTTGAACCACAGAGAAAAGGTAATTTGGGTTTAGTATATTTTACCTAGAATTGGACCCTCACTAAATGTTCTTATTTATTGTGGATACAAGTCCCTTCTTGGATGTATGATTTAAAAATGTTTTCCTTAAATCTAAGGCTTATTTTTATTATAATGCTGTTTTAAAACAAAGGCTAACTTTAAAATGTTTATTATGAAGTTGTGCAACTCCACAAGTCAGGTCATGAGTATAATGCATCTTCATCAAGTCACCCTTCCATTGTTCTGCCACATACACCCTCTCTTGTCCCTCCCCTCAAATTACATAGTTCACTTGCTCACCCTTCCTCTCCCTATTCACAACCCCCCCCCCTTGCCCTCTCCCCAAACATGTTTCCACTTCTTGGTATTCATTTTGATAAACAGTTATTAGTTCTTCAGAAGAAGTACACATTTGGACTTCTCCCCTAAGTATATCATCCTTTAGTTACTCCGTGTGTGTGTGTGTGTGTGTGTGTGTGTGTGTGTGTATACACATAGAATAGATCCTTGTATATATTTCATCATGCATGTTTGTATCACATGTGAGAGAAAATATGCACAGTTTATTGCCCTGAGCCTGACTTATTTCACTTAACATAATTTTTTCTAGGTGTATCCAAGTGTGTTTATCATATTCTGACTTGTAATACTCTAGGTAAATGCCCAAGGGTGGTATCTGTGGTTGTGTTAGTTTATATTCCCACCAACAGCATAATAGGGTTTCATTTTCTCCACATCCTTGACAGCGTTTGTTATTGTTCGAATTCTTTGTGAAACATCGATTATCTATAGATGTCTGTTTCTACTTGAGTGCTCTGTTCTGCTGCATTAATTTATTCTCTTTTCATTGGAGTAAAAAAGTAAAAAAAAAGTATTTATCATTGTCTCCACTCGTAAGTATACAATTCAATGGCACTAAATACATACATAATGTTGTGTGTCCACTACCATGATCTACATAGACATTTTTTTCAGAAGTCTTGATATAAACCTTGTAGTCATAAATAAGAACTCTCCATTTCCCCCCTACCCCAGTCCCTAGTTCCTCTATTCTACTTTCTGTCCCTTTACTTATTCTAAGAATTTCATATAAGTGGATCATACAATGGTGTTCTTCTGAATATGGCTTATTTCAGCTAGCATAGTATTTTCAAAGTCATCCATGTTTTAGTATAGATGAAAGTTTCATGTTTTATTGTTAAATATATATTCAATTAAATTCATATGCCACATTTTTTTATCCATTCATCTGTTGACTTGGGCTGTTTTCACTTTTGGCTATGGTAAATAATACTGCTGTCAAAATTGGTGCACAAATATCTGTGAGCCTGTTTTCATGTCTTTTGGATATACATATACTTATATGTATGTATATATTTGTATGTATATGTGTATTTCCTGCATTATATTTTCTGTCCGTGTGCATGCGTGTTATGGGGACTTGAACTCAGGGCCTTGTGCCTGCTAAGTAGGTTCTCTACCACGTCATCTATGCCCCTAACCATTTTTCTTTAGGGTATTTTTGAATAATGTCTTATGCCAGACTCAGACCCATGATCTTATATCTGTGGCCTCCCACATAGCTGGGATTACAGGCACACACTGCAACACTCAGTTCACTTGTTGAAATGAGAGTCTTGCTAAATTTTTGCATGGTCCTCTTCATCTCTGCTACCTAAGTAGCAAACATAAGCTACTGTGATTGACCTATACTAAACTTCTTAAAGAACTGTAAACTGCAGTTTACAGGGGCTGTTCCATTTTTTTACATATCTGCTAGCAGTGCACAATGATTCCAATATTTCCCATCCCCACCATCACTTGTTACTTAATAATTTTCTAAAATTCTAGTCATTAGATCCACAGTACAGTGGGATATGATAAATTATACAGGATTCTAGATACACACAGTGAGATCAAAACAGGATACCCACAGGAGAGAAACAGAAAGAAGCAATGCCTATGTGCCCTTTATATCTTTATAAAATTATATCTATATAGATACCAAAAAGAATCCTAAGATATGCAAATGAGAGCTCTCTCTTTAAAAAAAATTTATTTTTTTGATGATTCTGTCTTCTTTTCTTTATGTATGTTGTATTCACATGTATATCTTCAGGACAGTGGGGGGGGGAGGTTACAGAACTTAAGGGAAAATGGGTAAAAGAAGGGCAGCACTGGAGCTCACTGGACAGTGATGAAAGTGAACTACACCACTTATGGGTGGAGAGGGTAGGGAGGGACTAGCAGAGAGTGAGAGAACAGAAGACACTGTGTGAAAGGAAAAGTGCTCATTACCTGACTCATGTAACTGTAATCTCTCTGTATATCCCCTTCATAATAATAATAAAGTAAATGTAAAACACAAAACTGTTAATAAATAGGCCAATAGTTTAACTGGAAAAAAATCATAGCCACTTTAGTGTGTATGAATAGCAATCCTATTGTGGGATTTGATTTTTGATTTGCATTTCTCTCCATGTGCTTATTGCCACTTTGGAGAAATGTCCAGTTAAGTCCCTCTGTTAGAGGTAACAGAGTTTGAACTCAGAGCCTTGTGCTATGCTTGCTTGCTAAGCTGGTGCTTTACAACTTAGTCCATGTCTCTCTCCTGAGTTTTTGCTATTTTGGAAATGGAGTTTCTCAGACTTTTCTGCCTTGGTTGGCTTTAAACTGAGATGCTCTGGATCTTAGCTTGCTAAATAGCTTGGCTTAGAGGCAAGAGCCTCTAGGGTCATGTAACTTGGATGATAGATGTCTACCACTGCACTCAACTTTTTATTGTTTTAGATGGTGGTGCTCATAAACGTTTTGCTGAGGCTGGCCTTGAGCTACAATCTTTTTTATCTCAAACTCTTGAATAGGCTTTCAAGTGTAAGCCCCTGAATCTGGTTCATAGTTGTTTTTACATATCCTAATCCTTATATATCTGGCTCCCCAATGGAAGCAAAAAGCAAGGCATTAAAAGCACTGTTGCATTGAATTCCTTGGGTACTAAGGATTCAGATAATGGTGGTTAGTCTCTCTGTCAACCAGATTTCTTCTAGAGGCAAAAACTTTGAAGTAGACCCCAGAGTTCCAAAATAGTTTCTTCAGACAGTTTCTGCAAGTATGACTGTTTTCTAAGTGAAGAGATGAATATCCAGTGCTTTCTCTTCTCCAGCCTCTAGTGTAGTCTTTTGCAAAGGTCCTCTTAGATGTGTTAAGAGGAAGCTTTCAGCCCTGAACCAGTTCTTTGGACAGATCAGTAGAGTGTTCCCTAGGTCTGAGTTTTGTGACAAATCTGAGAATGTGGACAATCAGGATAAAATTTAGGTTATCTGGAAAACTGTTACCTCATTGACAGTAGTCCTTCCAGAACTGAAGTCCTGGGGCTCCTGGGTTCCATTTCACCAAAGCCAAGTCTCCCTTTTCCAGGGAGTCTACGTTTTGTCTGTTTTCAACTGCACGTAGTCTGAACTTTGGGTTAGCACCTAGAAGGCAACCTTCATTTGATCTTTGGCGAGTGTTCCCTTGCCAAGTACACTCAGCTGGGAATGTGGCCTAGTGATGTGCTTGCCTAGCATGCATGAAGCCCTGGGTTCAATTCCTCAGTAGCACGTAAACAGAAAAAGCTGGAAGTGGCGCTGTGGCTCAAGTGGTAGAGTGCTAGCCTTGAGCAAAAGAAGTTCAGGGACAGTGCCCAGGCCCTGAGTTCAAGCCCCAGAACTAGCCAAAAAAAAAAAAAAAAAGAATGAACCCAAAGATGAATCACAGGAAGCTTGTGCTGCTGGCCACTACTAATGTACCCGACAGTACAATGCATAGCTAACTGTCTAGGGCCCTCTCTCTCTTGTCTCCAGAGAATAGCAACGTTATGGGATTCCTTCTTGCCTTTCTAGTATGCCTGTTTGCAACACATACTTATTGAATTGATGCATTTGATGGGATATGTATGTAGGTTCCTACAGGAATGTACTGCTATGTGCCTCATTGGAACTTAACGTGTATATAAATTTGTTAGGAACTGTTATAAATGTTAAATTAAGTAGACTAGTGATTTTTCAAATCTTTATATTCTACTGAATCACATAATAAACTTTCTCCAACCCCTGACTCCTGTTCTCCAGCCACAGATACTGTTTCTGTAAGTCAGAGGTGGAAGCCAGGGACCAGTATTTTTTCAAAAATCTACCCAGGTAATTTTCATATACAGCCACGTTGTAGAAAGTAAGCTTAGTAACTAAAGTATTTGGGCTGGGGCTGCTCAGTGGTATAGCAGTGGCCAAGCATACACAAGGCTCTGGGTTCTGCCTCCAGCACTGCAATCAATCTGCTTAATGCCTGTAATCTTAGCTACTCAAGAGGATGAGATCTGAGGATCTTGGTTTGAAGCCAGCGCAGGCAGGAAAAGCGTGTGAGACCCTTAGCTCCAATTAACCACAAAAAAAACCCGAAGTGGGGTTGTGGCTCCAGTGGCAGAGTGCCAGCCCTGAGCAAAAAAGCTCAAACCCCAGGACTGGCGGGTGTGCGCGCACGCGCACACACAGAGAAATAAATTAAGAAAGTGTGTGAGGTGGTTTCAGTTTTTAGACAATATAGCATATAGCATATAGTCAAGAACTAGTTTGGCTAGGAGATTGGGTTCCAATTCCACTGCAGTCCCCTCCCGGCTGTTATCTATAGACAAATCATTGACTATTTCAAAGCCTGGTTTCTTCTCAAAAGTTTTTATTATTAAGTAGTTGTGCAAATAGGTAACAATCCCCTTAGTCGTGTTATGAGTCACCCCTTCCATCATCCCCCCCCCAAAGCTTCCGTTTATTTCCCTGTAAAATAGCACCTGCAGGGTTACCTTGAGGAGTTTTGTAGAGCCTCGGCACCCTAGTGTAATCGAAAATAAATGCAGGCCGCGTTGCTTTGGGTGTACGCATGCGCAGCTAGACTGGGCCAGACGCACGGGTCTCCGTCCCGCCGGCGGCCGCGCCGCGCTCGTCCACCAGGGGCCGCTCGGCCGCCCGCGCTCCGCGCCGCCGGGGGACGGCGCCCGCGCCTGCTCACTGGGGACGCGCGCCGCCGGCCTCCTCGAGCCCCGCCCTCGGCGCCGGGTCCCCAAACTAAGTCTCCGTGGCCGGGTACCCGGTGCTTTGGGAGCAAAACCCCTCCCCTTCGCGCCCCTGGCGGGTCTGGGGCAGCAAACACCAACGTCTCCATTGCGCTTCAGCCCCGGACCCGGCGAGACCTCGGGGCTGCCCGGATGTTGCGATGGCTGATCGGGGGAGGCCGCGAACCTCAGGGCCTGGCGGAGGTAGGCCCGCGCGGGCTGGCTCCGCGTCCGCGGGGCCGCGCGCGCCCGAGCGGCAGGGTGCGCGCCCGGCGGTCCGGGTCCCGCCGGGGCCGGGGCGGAGGCGGGGCCTGCGGGCGAGCACGCGCGTCGCGGCCGCGCTCCTCCCGAGCAGCCCTGCAGTGCCCGCGCCTTCCCCGCCGGAGCCGGGCGGGGGCCCGGCGGGGGCGCGGCGGGAGCGCGGCGACACCCCGCCGGGCTCCAGTCCTGCTGTGGCTGTGCTGAACTTGTGTCTGTGCCTGCTGGAACCTGCTGTGCCAGTCCCGGGGCTCGAACTCAGGGCCTGGGCGCTGTCCCTGGGATTTTGTGCTGCCCAAAGGGTAGCGCTCTACCACTTGAGCCACCGCTCCACTTCCGGACGTGGTTCATTAGAGTCTTTCCTGCCTGGGCAGGTGTCAAACCACGATCCTCTCAGATCGCAGCCTCCCGAGCCAGTAGCCAGGGGTCACAGGCCCGAGCCTCCCCGCCTCCCGGCGCCCCCGGCCCCTCTGGCCTCCCGGCCCCCCCTCCTGCCCCCCATGGCCCCCCATGGCCCCCCAGGCCCTCCCCTCCCGCCCAGACAGTCCAGTTTCAATTTGAAAAAGTAGCTGACTTAACGTGGACAAGGGAACCACCCTTGGTTTATTAGAGCTGGTGTCTCTTCCCTACATCAGCTGGTGTTTGCACAGGCGTATAAACGTGATTTTGGTGCCTTTTCAAGAAAAAGAATATAAATTATTTTTTAAAAGTACTTGTGTCAAAGTCAAGAGGCTTTTCTGTTTAACTGCTACGTTTGATTCCGTAATTGCACCTTATTTTGAATAATTGAATGGACAATGTAGTGACATTTACATTTGAAATAGGACTTTATTTCATATGCCACACAAAAAATGTACATTTAATTCCACTTCTCATGGAAAGTACTTGTTTTGATCGTGTAACGTAAAAAATAAGATTGTAAGTAATCTGACTTCTCAGTTCTAACTTCCTCATGTCTTTGCAGTTGAGGTTTGCTGCCTACTTAAAAAAAAATTCATTGCAGATAAAGTTGTGAAAGGGACTGCAGGTCATTGAATATATGATATATATTGGCAGTTTGGTACTAATTTGATTATTTGGTTAATATGACTTGACTACCCAATTCTGCCATTTCTGGCAAGATTTTCCTCTGAGAGAAGCAGATAATAATGTTTTCAGATTTTTCACTTTTTCTCATTTGAGATTCTGCTAGACAGACAGGGCTAAACACAGAATTACTGTTGTGGGAGGAATGTTTTCAGGAAACATTGACATGTATTAACTTACACATTTCATCATGTAAAACTTTTCTGTGTGTAACTACCTTGAATTTGTACATTGTTAAAAATCCATGATTTTCTGTCATTGTGCAATAACTTTGTATTCAGCCTTCTGGTGTAAGTAGTAGTTTTGGTGATAGGGAACCAACCATGTTCTAGTGACAGGGTCAGGGCATTTATGTGAATGGCAGTGATTGTGTGTTTCTGATTGGCATCTAGTGTGTAGAGACCCAGGGATACTGCTAAGTATCTTAAGATATAGAGTAGCTTTCAATTAGAAGAAGTTATTGGGTCCAAAAGGTCAGTAGAGTCAAACTTGAGAAACCCTGGGTAGAGGTTAAGAACAGAGTTTTGTTATGAAATAGTACTGGGTTTGACTCCACACATGGGGTAATTAAAGTATGTGTCATGTGTTTAGTTCATGCGTGACTTACGGGCTGCCAGATCATGCTCTATAAATGCTAGCAACTTTTTCTTTTCTCTTTTTTTTTCTATTGGTCCCGGGGCTTGAACTCAGGGCCTGGGCACTGACCCTGAGCTTTTTTTGCTTAAGACAAGCACCACTTGAACCACAGCTTGATTTCCAGCTTTTTTGGTGGTTAATTGGAGATAAGAGTCTCAAAGCTTTTCCTGCCCTGGCTGGCTTTAAACTTGATCCTCAGATCTCTGCCTTCAGAGTAGCTAGGATCATAGGTGTGATGGTGCCCAGCAGCAACTTAAAAAAAAAGAAAAAAGAAGAGTATTGTTATCCAGAGTTGAGTTGCAAGTCTGAAGGATTTTCTTTGTTCATTTAGCAAACCTGTATTGGGTGCCTGTATTGAGCAGTGCTAATCTGTATTTTATCCTTGGGTCTGCGTTTTGGTTTTCAACAAGTTTCTATTGAGGAATGATCGTTCCTCAATCATTGAGTTGGATCATCCCATTAATTTTTGCCGCACTTACTGAGATATACATAAAATAAAACTGACCATTTATATAAATTATTATGACCTGGAAATAACTAAAATTTGTGACATAAATTTGTGGTAAGAAAAATATAGAATGGCAATTATTTAGTTGATATGAAAGGAACTAGTACTTTCTATTAGGTTGTAATACCTTGTAGGTTTTTAAACATTTATGTTCTTAAGTCAGTACCATGCAGTTACAAATCATGTTCTTTCTTTCTGTCCTTTTTTTCCATTTCAAGAAATCTGCTTTTCAGACCATAGGTGAGGAACAAACCCAGAACCCCTATACTGAACTGCTTGTACTGAAAGGACATCATGACATTGTGCGATTTCTGGTACAGTTAGATGACTACAGGTAAGAAACTCTGGTTATCTAGTTTACCACTGTGTAGAAAAGAATTGTAGGGAATTTTATACTAAAACTAACTCTAAAAATCTGTTTTCTAAAAATTTCAACTCTGAAATCATTAGTAACTGGATAAACACAGCCAATTAAAACTGTACAAATTGAAATTGACATGTATTTTCATGAAATTATGTACTTGAGGGGCTGGGGATATAGCCTAGTGGCAAGAGTGCCTGCCTCGGATACACGAGGCCCTAGGTTCGATTCCCCAGCACCACATATACAGAAAACGGCCAGAAGCGGCGCTGTGGCTCAAGTGGCAGAGTGCTAGCCTTGAGCGGGAAGAAGCCAGGGACAGTGCTCAGGCCCTGAGTCCAAGGCCCAGGACTGGCCAAAAAAAAAAAGAAATTATGTATTTGAAATCTTTTTTACCTAATTTCAGAGTTCACATTGGTAACTTTGAGGTTACACTTAGTTTGTTTAAATTTTTGAGTTACCAGAAATACTCTTGTTAGAAGAAGCAAACAATTTTAAAATTTGGATAGGAACTATAACTGTATATCAAGATGAGCCTGAATTTGACAAGTAAATATGGTAAGTGCTTAGCTATCAGGTACCTAGTAGGAATGCACTATTTTTAGTGGAAGATAAAACGATTAATTTTTTTTTGTTATTGATGAAACTCCTTTAAAATGTACATTATTCTGTACTTCCTCGGTAGCATGTATGATGTGTTTAATGTTTGAAAATAGATATAAAAGTGTACAGCCCTAGAGCTGTAGGTAAGCTATTAATGATCTATCTATAAATGCTTTTAATTCAGCTACAATTACTTGAGAAATGGTGGAACTTCTTAACTTATACTTTCTCATCTAGATTAAGCTTCATGAAAGGTTGTTTTTTACATTTATCGTATGGTCTTAGTGGCTGGAGCAGTGCCCTATATGTAAGTAGGTGTTAATACATGGTTGCTACGTAAGTGATGACTCCCTGCCTATTAAGTACTGGTTACATCCTGTTCTGAATTCCAGCCCCTTCTGGAGTTGAGACCAGTTCTGCCACTGTCATCTCTAATTTTCTCCTGTCTTCTTTGCTGTTTTTCTTTTTGACTCCATGAGCAACTGCCATGATTATTCCTCTTCCTTTTGTTGTCTACTGACTTTGCCTTCTGTCTGCCTTTTTGTGTCTTTGGTGTTTTGTTTTGTATGTGGACTGAAATTCTGACTACATGGCGTTAGGTCAGCTCCACAGGACACGTTCTCCACATCACTCTCTTCGCCGTGAACGCTAGCCATATCTGTGTTCCCAGGCCGCCATGCTTCTCATTAGCAGGCCACAGGTTCCCATTGCCCCCTCAGGCTTAAAAATTCACTGTCAGGACTCATCAAACTCAGAAAAGCACTATACTTTCGATTATACTTTATTATAAAGGGTACAAGTGTACGCTATCCAAACTACAGGGTGTTAAACATATATAATGATCTTTAGACTATTTCTGATAGTATTTGTTTTTGTTCTACCTGTAAAAGATACTCAGTGTCTTTATATAAATGATTAAAGGTATAATTTATATTAATTTTCATATAAATAAACATTAAATTATGTAAATAAAGGTAGGGTTTTGTATAGCTATAATTTTCTTATTCTTTACCCTAGTAAATTTCTTTTTTAGAATTAATGATTTAATTTATTGTCAAAGTTATGTAAGAGGGATTACAGTTTCATATGTAAGGTAGTGAGTACATTTCTTTCCAACGTATTACTTCCTCTCTCATTTTTCTCCCACTTTCCCTCCTCCCCAACTCCCTCTCCCCCATGAGTTGTGCAGTTGGTTTAAGCATATTGTAAGTATTGCTGTTGCATTGGTTAGCCTTTTACCTTTTGTCTCTCCATTTTGATGTTCCCCTTCCCTTCCCTAGTTCTGCAATTCCCAGGGTACCAAAATCAGTTACATTGACATTAGGGATAAAACCATGGGGAAGGAAGACAAAAGAAAAAGTCATAATTTTACATGGTACATTGAAAATAACAATAATGATAAACCACTTATTTCCAGAACTTGGAGTTCATTTCGTTTAGTATCATCTTATGTGTTCATATGTACATAGCTATTGAGCTATTGTAATCTTCTGTTCCAACTATTGTAGGATGTGTACTAATTATTCCCAATGAGGGAAACCATAGAGTCAATGTTTCTTTGGGTCTGGCTCACTTTACTTAGTATGATTTTTTTCCAAGTCTTTCCATTTCCTTAATATGATTTATTATCGCTAAAATATGGAACCAACCCAAATGCCCCTCAGTAGATGAATGGATCAAGAACATGTGGTACATATACAAAATGGAATTCTATGCTTCTACCCTAGTAAATTTCTAGATTAAAAAATCCAAACGATTTTTTAAAAATCACTAATATGTAGTAGATAGGCCTTATTAAAATCATCTTGTCTAGGGGAGTTAAGTGATAAATACATGGTATACTTTCAGGATCCTGTCTTTACATTTTATATAGATTCCATTTATCAGAACATGTTCAAGCTTGGTTAGAATTTCGTAGAAGAATCAAAAGGCCACCTTGTAGAGTTGTGGTCATTGAATAAATGCTGGCATTTGATTGCATTTTCCCAAAGTGGTGCTTATACTTCAGTGATAGAGTAAATATTTTGTAACAGCACCCTGAACTTAGTAGTTTAATACAAAACAACTACTTAGGTGGTTATTCTGCAGATGGCAGTTTGAATTAGGCTCATCTGGGAAGTCTCTTTACATCTGTGCCAGGATCTAGTGCCATTTGGCAAAACTCATTGAGTATCTGTGGTCACCTGGCAGATTGGCTAGAGCTGGTTCTTAGAGGTGCAGCTGGGGTGACGGCCTTCTTCTTCTATGTGGTTTCCCCTTCACATAGTGAATGTGGAGCTCTAATATTGGCAGAAGGGCAAGTTTCAAAATAAGACTTTTCATGTCCACCTGTCCTGTGTTTCTTGCTTTTTCACTGGCCACAGAAATTCAGGAGCTGAGACAAACTCTTTGAGTAGATAAATACATGCTGTACCTTTTGATGGAGAAGCAAGTACGTTGAGTATAGGTATGGGGAATAGCTTGTGGCTGTGTTGGCCATCTACCACAGTGAATTTAAGTGTCTAGATGAAAAAACCCGCCCTTTGTCTTTTGCAGTACAGTGATGAAATAGCTTCATGGATCACAATCCAACACTGAAGTCAAAATTTACACCTAATTAAGTGCAGAATTTCTCAGTTGTATAAGTTTAGAACTTTCACTCTGTGTTTTGCTTTAAAATTTAAATTCTGTAGCAAAACCAGTGAAGACTAAGAGTCACTTTTTTTTTTTTTTTTTTTTTTTTTTTTTTGTCCGTCATGGGTCTTAAACTCGGCCTGGGTGTTGTCCCTGAGCTCTTTTGCTAAGGCTAGCACTCTACTACTTTGAACCACAGTGGCACTTCTGGTTTTCTGGTGGCTAATTGGAGATAAAGAGTCTCATGAACTTTTCTTGCCTGGGCTGGCTTTGAACCACGATCCTCAGATCTCATCCTCCTGAGTAGCTAGGATATAGGCATGAACCACCAGTGCCCAGTCAAGAGTCACTATTGTAAATAAGATATAAACTGTAGGAAAATCTATCAACTATTAACAAATATCTATTCTCTTGAGAATTAAAAGCTCAATATTTTCACTCTTAAAAATTTTAATTAACATGATAATTGTGCATATTGGTGGGATATTTTCATTTTTAATAAGTTTAGAATTATTTTTACCATTGTATATATACATTATTAGTGCATTGTTAGATTCCAGAAATACTTTTTATTTTTTGTAGGCATTACATTCTGGTTTTGGGGTGATTTTTTTTTTTGTCAGCTGTTGTAATCCAGGTTTCACGCTTCAGGTCTTTAGATAATATCATCTTATTGAAAATTTTGCAGAAGGATTTTCTTGTTTTCTTGGTAGCTCAGCTAAAATCAGTGAGTGGAAAATTTTCTCAGATTGGTTTTTGAAGATACCAAATAAATCCTGTATAACCTAACAGACAGCTGCCTTTTCTTTTCTTCTTTAGTATTTTTTGAACATGAAGTGAGGGTCATATTGATTGGGAGATCACTAAAGAAGGCTAAGCCTCAGCAAGAGCCTTCCAAAAAATGGACTGTGCTAAAATTGCATGTAATACTCTAGCATTTGACACATTAAACTAAACTGAGTTGATAACACATTTTAAGAATAGTTTTCTCTGTTGATCATTTGACCATTCCTTGCTTCTCCAGGAAACAGACAAGGTTATGTAGGAAGGTGATCATGACTGGAAAAGAATCAGATGACCCATGAAGTGCCAGATTCGAGAATGAAACGTGCTCTAGGTAGCTGTTGAAGCTGTGCCTTATCAAGGCAGCAACAAAACAAAATAGTTTGATGATCCACTAAACACAAAAAGTATGCTCTATCTTTAAGAAGCTATTCTTAAGCTAAGAATATTCTTCCTCTCACAGTAACATTCAGAGAACAGAGATCAAAAACCAAAATGGCTCTTTTCCTAACTCCTAGCCTATAAGGATGGGGGGTGGGGAGTTGTACTGCAATGTGAATTTGCAGGATTTATGTTAATATGGTAGAATTCTGGGTTTAAAATCTGTTAAATTTGTTTTTGTAACAATAAATTGTACATTCATAATGCTACAAGTAAAGGTTGACGTTTCATTAATGACATTAATTTTATTTTACCGAGCCCTGTAACATTTAAATGTTTGTTGTTATTTATTTAATCATTTAACATTTATTTAGGTTTTTAAACCTACCAGAGATAATCAAAGATTTGTTAGACTATTATAAAGATGAATAAATATGGTAAGTACTATTTTTTTATTCTAAACAGCATACTTTTCTTCATGTTGACATCTCTAAAATTTGGAAGATTATACGTGATGGTGTCTTTTAGTTATAATTGGCTGTATTCTTTTCCTTCGTGGTACATAAAATGGGAGTGTTTTACAACTGATGATTCCTTACATTTGTTGAGATATAGTACATTTCTAAATGATCATTCAGTATTGAGGTTTCAAGGTAGGATACACATGCTATTCATCTTGGCCTTTTCCTAACCCTAGCATGCAGTCTCACTAATCGATGTTATACTAATCAGCAAAGAAATGTTTTTCTCACTGTCTTATACTGAGGCTTAATTCTTTGGGTTCTATTAATGGAGACTGTTTTATAAAAAAGTATATAAATGTTATGGAAATATTGTCACCATTCTTCCTTTCATAGTTTAAGTCTTACTGACATTTAGTTGTTTTTTTTAAATAGTACATTATTTCTTCTACTGTTATTAGAGATTCTTGAGTTATACGTATATGTGTATGTACATAGTTATATAGTATGTGTAATTTTTTTTTTTTGGCCAGTCCTGGGGCTTGAACTCAGGGCCTGGGCACTGTCTCTGAGCTTGTTTTGCTTAAGGCCAGCATTCTACACGTGAGCCACAGCACCACTTCTGGCTTTTTCTGTTAATGTGGTATTGAGGAATTGAACCCAGGGCTTCATACATGCTAGGCAAGCAGTCTACCACTAAGTTACATTCCCAGCCCTTGAGTTATAATTTGGACTTGAAGATGGGTAGAGTATATCCGTGACTGATTAGGAAATTTTAAATAAGCTGTGCTAATTTATTTAATAAGCTGATCCAACTAGTTTTTTGTTATCCTTTGTAGTAGGATAGATAATTATAATCCATGAATTACCTCCTAACTTTTGTTAGGTATTTATGAGAAATGCTCTTATGTAACACAGTCATACTGGTTTGAATTTTTTTTTTTTGTCTGAACTGGGTATTGAACTCAGGGTCTTATAGCTTGTTGAACCACTTGAACCATTCCTTAGTCTGTTAGTTTGTCTTTAAAACTTAATGTTCCTTCTTTAGAGAAGGTAACAATAAATACTGATATGCCAAAATATAAAAGAAGTTGTGTGTGTGTAAGATATTTATGTGTATGTATGAATTGAAAGGTTGAATAAGCTAGCACCTTAGGTAATTGACCTCTGAGCAATAAAAAATTGGCTGTGATTTCATGCATTACCATTGAGCATTGTTGAGATTTAACTTTTGTTCACTACTTATTGAATTAGTTTGAGGTGAAATGCTGTGTGTCTCATTTTTAAACTCTCAACAGTTCAGTCATCTCTCATTGTGAACTCATCTCTCATTGTGAAAAATCAAACATGATAAAACAGTAATGAGAAGTTAAAAATCAGGGTTAGAAAAAAGTACTTTAAACCTGCAGTCTTCTAAATGGGAGAAAAGCAATTATAAGAGTTTGAAGAATCAATAGAGATTGATGTTTTATACCAAAGTATACTTAAGACCTTGAGTTCTACCCTCCCTTCCATTACTATTCAAATAGAAAAAGAAATCAATAGGCCTAGAAACATGTTATTAAAGATTTGCTTCTAGCCACTTTTGATACTCAAGACAGTGTCTAGTATTCAGGCTCAGAAAAATGTATGTACTAAAGCATTGAAAAGTATAATTTAAAATACTCATCTTTTTAATGTGCGTGCGCGCGCGTGCACACACACACACACACACACGCCAGTCTTAGGGCATGAACTCTCAGGGCCTACATGCTGTCTCTGAGCTTTTTTGCTTGAGGCTAACATGCTACCACTTGAGTCACAGCTCTGCTTTCAGCTTTTTGGTGATTAATTTGAGATAAGAATCTCATAGAAGCTCAGTGCAGGTGGCTCAGGCCTGTAATCCTAGCTATTCAACAAGCTGAGATCTGAGGATTGTGGTTTAAAGCCAGCCTGGGCAGGAAGGTCCCTGAGATTCTTTTTTTTGCCAGTCTTGGGGCTTGAACTCAGGGCCACTGTCCCTGGCTCCTTTTTGCTCAAGGGTCACACTCTACCACTTGGGCCACAGCGCCACTTCTGGCTTTTTCTGTATGTGTGGTGCTTCATGTATGCAAGGCAAGCACTCTATCACTAAGCCATGTTCCAAGCCCTACTGCAGTTCTTATCTCCAATAATTTACTCAGAAAACACTGGAAGTGGTGCTGTGGCTCAAGTGGTAGATCACTAGCCTTGAGCAAAAAGAGCTAGGGATAGTGTCCAGGCCCAAATTTCAAGCCCCAGGACCAGAGAGGAAAAAAAGAATCTTACGGCTATTTCTGCTGGGGCTGCCTTTGATCCTCAGATCTCAACCTCTGACTAGCTATGATTATAGACATGAGACATTGGTGTCCAGAAATATCCAGATTTTGTTGTTGTTGGTTGTAGGGTTTGAACTCAGGGCCTAGGCACTGTTCTTTGTGTTTAAGGCTAACTTTCTACCACTTGAGCCATAGTTCCACTTCTGATTTTCGAGTGGTTAGTTGGAGATAAGAGTCTCACAGGGATGTTTCTGCCTGGGCTGATTTTGAACCACAGTCCTCAGATCTCAGCCTCCTGAGTAGGATTTTGTGTTGTTTCTAGCTACTTAACTAAGAATTTTTGTTTGTTTTTGTCAGTTGTGGGGTTTGAAATCAGGGGTGAGCACTGTCCCTGGTTTCTTTTTACTCAAGGCTAGTACTCTACCACTTGAGCCACAGTGCCACTTCCGGCTTTTTCTATATATGTGGTGCTGAGGAATCAAACCCAGGGCTTCATGTATGGGATACAAGCACTTTACCATGAGGCCATATTCCCAGCCCCTTTTTCCCTCTTTCAACTTGTAATCTCCATTCTATCCAGGCACTCCTCCCGTGACCCCTTTCCTTCCAAAAGGAGGCCTGTAGGAGTCTAGTGGTGTGTCCTGTTGTCTAAACAGAGTAGGGGAGGCATCCACTTGGGAGATTCTACCCATCAAATCAGACATCATAGAATTGATTTTTTTGGTCCTGGGACTTGAACTCAGGGCCTGAGCACTGTCCCTATCTTCTTTTTGCTCAAGGCTAGCACTCTACCACTTGAGCCACAGCGCCCCTTCTGGCTTCTCTCTCTCTCTCTCTCTCTCTCTCTCTCTCTCTCTCTCTCTCTCTCTCTCTCTCTCTCTCTCTCTCTCTCTCTCTCTCTCTCTCTGGTGCTGAGGAATCAAACCCAGGGCTTCATGTATATGAGGTGAGCACTTTACCACTAGGCCATATTCCCAGCCCCTCACTTCCCATTTTCTGGAGGTTAACTGGAGATAAAAATCTCGTGGCCTATCCTGCCATAGCTGGCTTCCAGCAGTAGTCCTCAGATTTCAGCTTCCTGTATAGGTAGAATTACAGGTGTGAGCCACTGGCATGCAGTTTAACTAAGAACTCTTAAAGGTTCTTCCCATTAGAAAGAGAAGTAGGGCTAGACTTAAAATTACCAGTCTTTATCTGACTATATTTGACCAATTTACCATTTCTTGGGTAATCTTGTAGCTCTAACAGTAGGAAATCTAATAGAGTTTTGAAATGAGAACTGAGCATGGGACCTAGCTGCACCTGCTGAAGACAACAGGGGACTTTGAAACTGAAGATTAGACATTTGAACCTTTGTTTGGAGGATTAAGGAAAGTGTTATATGACTGAAGCCACGAGAGTTTGTGTCTCCTTCATGTAGGACTAAAATCCATGAGAATAGACGCTCTTATGGGAACAAAGTGATTTCTGTGTCCAAGTGTTTTAGTTTTCTGCATTTCCCCAGTAACACATTTCAGTAAAAAATGTTAAGACACCTAAAGCTAACTCAGATTGTGTGAAACTCAGTCTTGGAGAAACACCATACATTTTCTAAATACCATAGCTTTGAGTGGAATGTCAGTTATTAATGGCTATTAATTGTTAGGGGCCAGTTATGTGCAATCCATAGCTGGCTGTCTATAAAGCCACTTCTTTTTCTTTTATTTAAAAATTCCCCTTTCATTTGAATGGATTTGAAAGTGATATTAGGATAACAAATTTAAACCAATTCTCAATCATTAAAATTCACTTACTAACTTGTGTACTATATTATTAATAACCAGTTATTTGACATTCTTACAATTTGATTATTGCATACCACTGTGTTGGATTACTGCTTGATTTTATTTTTATGTAGTCACATGATGAGTAATCCTACTTGACAAATTATTTTCTTTCTTTTTTTTTCCTCTTGTTAGTCATGGGGCTTGAACTCTGGGCCTGGGCACTGGTCCCTGAGTTTTTCAGCTCCACGCTAGCTCTGTACCACTTGAGCCACAGCGCCACTTCTGTTTTTTGAGTAGTTAATTGGAGATAAGAGTCTCACTGACTTTCCTGCCTTGGCTGGCTTTAAACTGTGATCCTCAGATCTCAGCCTCCTGAGTAGCTAGGATTATAGGCGTGAGCCACCGATGCCTGGCTAAATTCTTTTCTTGACAGTATTTCTGTGAAGGATATTTTTACTCTACAGGATGTAGAATTTGTTCATGTATGTACAGAGAAGAGGAGATATAAGCTAGAACAAATTTCATTACAGCTCTTTTTTTTATGCCATGATACAGACTTCCACTTACTTTTTTGCATTTCAAGCAAAACTACCACCAACAAAACTACAAACCTTTCAAACCATGAACTCAACACATACCTGGACAGACTAAGTAGCCAAGATGAGCAAAGGAGAAATCTTGATTTTAATTAGTGTTAAAACATCTTTTGCAAAAAAGTAATATAAAGTATTAAACTAAGGACATGATTCCATTCCAGTGATCCCTGGACTGTCATTTCTATCAGTGAAGCTGCTTCTCAACTTGATTTTATTTAACTTGTTAGGCATCTCTTAAAATCTTAAGATTTTAATACAAGGAAGAGCTTTGAAGGCCCTCTGTGTACGTACATCCCTCTTTTTTGAGGGGTGTGTGTATTTGTGTATGTTGGTCCTGGGGCCTGGGTACTATCCTTGACCTTTTTTGTTTGAGACTAGCACTCTACCACTTAAGCCACAACTCCACTTTTGGCTTTTGGTGGTTACTTGGAGATAAGAGTCTCATGGACTTTCCTGCATGGGCTGGTTTTGAAACTTGATCCTCAGATTTCAGCCTCCTGAGTAATTAGGATTACAGGCTTGTACCACCAGTTCCTGGCTTAGCCCTCACTTTTATATTTCTGGTAGGCTATTCTTTGAAAATCTGTAAATATATTCTTTATCTTTGGTCCTTAATACTTAGCACAAAATTTAGAAGGTGTCTTAAAAGTGTTTGTTGTTAAAGAAACTAATATTCATTGGTGTTAGTCAAGATTCCACTAGTAAGAGTAGGTAGTTCTTAGTTAATTTTAGCAATTAAATGTCAAATGTGACTTTTTCTTGACCTTTCTTCTTTCATTAGATTTGCATCTGCTGGGGATGACGGAATGATAGTTGTGTGGAATGCCCAGGTGTGTATTGATTATATAATTAATATATTTTTAGAAATATATGTTGTTATTTGGCAAATACATGAAATTATTCAAGTGTACAACTAATACTTGAAAGAGCTACTCAGATAAATTAATTTAAAATGGTCACCAGTATTTCATAATAAAGAGGAAAAATTTCTTAAGTTTTTTTCCCCCTATGAAACATGCCATTTTTATGGGGAAAATGTAATCATGAATAAAATTTAAGTGGTCAACAACTATGCATTGACTTTCAAAATGAATAAAGTATTTGTTTTGAGAGGTGTAACTTTTTCTTTGGACATTGTATGTTAGCATAATGAGGTACAACATTCTTCCCATGTTTGACTTTAACAGTAGTATAACAAGAGGTTTTTCAAAAATGTTTAAGACTCCAACTTCCTTCAAGGCTTCTCTTTCCGAGTCTTTGTTTTTCAAATGATTCTCTTTTAATGCATTTTTCTTTATTTCCTTATTTTGGGCCACTGTCTGGTCTGACAGATCTTCATTTTCCAATGGCTTCGCCTTTCACTAAAGCAGTTCTTAGTATACCCTCCCATCCCACAAGCTATGCAAGCTCAAATTTCTCATACAAAATGCCACAATAGTTGCATATAACCTAAATATCTTTCTGTATGGTTTAAGCAACTTCTAGATTACATGTAATACCTAGTACAATGTAAATAATATATAAATAGTTGTTAAGTGTCTTGGGGAATAATAATAATAAGGAAAAAAATCCTGTACATGTTCAGTCCAAACTCCATTTTAAATTCTTTTTAAGTTTTATTTTGAGACATGCTCTTGGTATGCCGTACAGGCTGCCATTGAACTTATCCTCCTGCCTCAGCCACTCAAGTGCTAAGATTATAGGTATGTGTTACACACATCTAGCTTCAGACACAGTTTTGTGTGTGTGTGTGTGTGTGTGTGTGTGTGTGTGTGTGTGTGTGAGAGAGAGAGAGAGAGAGAGATACTGGAGCTTAAACTCAGAATCCCGTGCTTGCTAGGCAGACACTCTACTTGCTTGAGCAGTGCTTCAGCTGGCTTTTGCTGTAGTTGTTTTTCAGGTAGGATCTCATGGTTTTGCCCAGGGCTGGCTTCGACTATGCCTCATGGTGGGGATTGCGATGTGTGCCCTGCCATGCTCAGTTGATGGAATTGGGGGTCTTAGTAACTTTTGCTTCAAACCTCAATCTTCCCAATCTCTGTGTCGCAAGTAGCTGGGATTATAAGTGTAAACTATCTCTGACCAGATACAAATTTTAAAAAAATATTTTCAGTATGTGATTGGTTGAATCTGTGGATTCACAGAGAATCAATGGATGCACAGGCCATGTGTGCTTTCACCATACTTGTGAATTTGGAAATAGTTTCAGTTTCTAGTCTATTTTATTTTTTTATGTTGGAAAATAAATGAGAGAATGATGTTAAATAGACTTGGAGTAGAGACTAAGTGATTGGTCAGTTGGTTTACACACACATTGTTATTTTGTCTTATATTTTGCTACATGACTTATAACTGTTGAGAACTAAATACCAACATGTGGATATGAAGGGCCCTCTGTTTACATAATAATATTCTTGAAAACAGGAAAGAATATTCCTTTAAATTTTCTATAGAAATGTGTTAAAGTTAGCATTTATAATGAGAAAATAAAACTACTCATAATTATTCTTTCAGAACTTGTTTAGAGTGTGGTGGTCCTTAATGTTGTCAGTTAAGATTTTTTAAGTTGTGAGAGATGAGTTTATTAAGATTCATGTTGTTCTTTCAGACAGGTGAAAAACTTTTGGAGCTCAGTGGACACACTCAAAAAATAACAGCTGTGACTACATTTCCTTCCGTGGAGTCTTGTGAAGAAAAAAATCAACTCCTCTTGACAGCATCTGCTGATCGAACAGTGATTATATCCTTAAGTCTGGAAGAGTACGAAACAGCCACAGGGACCCAAGGGCCACTACGCACATTTTTAGTCTTTAAGCCTCTAAAGAATATATATGTCCATATATTCTTGCTGCCACAAAAGTGATTTTGTTCTAGTCTTCAGAACACAGTTCTTAAAAGTCTTAAGCACCTGAGAAGGATTAGAGTGGAAATAGGTTAAGTCTTGTCTTCATAGAGACCCTATGATGAAAGGTGTTCTTTCCAGAGTTTCTGTTCTATCATGTTGTATAAAATGGAGAAAATGGAAGGATGTAGGCTTAAAAATACATATTTTATTATCTATTTGCTTCCCAATTTAGAGAAACAAAGGCAGATTGGACTGGAGAAAAAATTGTCCCTCAAATAACAAAAGAAACTTTATGCCTTCAACCTATGAGAACTTTTAGATCATCTTAGCCTACAGAAAAATGGATTACTCTCTGCTTAGTATTTATTTAATATTAATATTCTTAATTAAAAATCAATTTTCAAAAAGGAGTTGCTTTTCTTTTCATATATTTTTAATGAAAATGATAGAACAGCAATCGCAAAATTTTATAAAATGATTGTGAACTATTCATGGTTGTATTTTCCATAGATTGACCCATTTAATCTTTAAAATAGTTCTTTGGAATATATATTTTCAGTCATTTACTGAGAAAGGAGATGTTCGCCAGCCTGGGAAAAACATTTGCTCCCATCTCAATCTCTGATGGCGGAATTCCTTTCATCCTAGCTCAGAGGGAATTGTAAATAGGAGGATTCGGTCTAGGCTAGCTCAGGCATGCATGTGTGTGCATGCGCATATACACACTTTACATGAGTTAATCATGTGGTTTCCAAATAGATTGTCTATAGGTGAGAACATTTCAAAATATTTAAATGAGGGTAAACCCTATATCCTTATAAAATATGCATGTGTATGGTGTCCTGTTTTGTGTGACATAAATAAGGGCATAACATTTGCTCGGATGTTTAGGCTAGAGTAGCCTTAGTACTACTGCTCTATTGAGGCAAACATTATTGTTTTAAATCAATAAAAATTAGGTAGATAAATTTATTTTTTGGATATGTCACAAATAAAATTTTGGAAGGGATATTTGACATATGTCATCATTAACTGCCGACTTTAGATATGTTTAATGAAAGGCATTTACCTTGGCCCTTTTAATATGGGCAGAATATTCTAGTGCATGACTAATGTGAGAGATGCAATAACATATTTGAGGGGCATAATATTAAAGGAGTAAGATGTTTCTTTTCAACTGCAATTAGTTGGTAAATAAGCATATGATTATAACTAGTCTGATCACCAATGATTTGTAGAATAGACCCTACAGGTCTACCTACTTAGAAGGTTGACTCTAGTTAAAAAAAAAAAAAATTCAAAATAGTGTTTTCATCTGTGGCTTCACAATCACAGGGGATCCAGGGCCCCAGTTTTAGAAGAGAAGACAGACAGTGTGTGCTGAGTTACAGAATTGGGACAGAGGCTCATCTGAGTTCTTACCCAGATCAGGATGTTTTAGAAGATTCTAAATTGTGTCATATTAGGAAATATATTAAGGATGAATAATTTAACAGCCCCCAAACCACTTACTAATTGCCAACAGTGGATGTTAGGAATACCCAGAGCTGGGAGTAGGGTGAGGTAAAATGAGATAAAAGGCAAATGAAAAGTGGAAGAAACACGTTTGAATGTTGGGGATATGAACGGTCATTGGAGAAAATGCCTTAGTAACCATTCAGAAGTGCCCTTTCCACAGACACCAGGTTCAGAGCATAGTTCGAGAAGATACTACATGTCAGCTCTGATAAGACTATATTTAGATTAGGAGTACAAGTCTGATTGCATTAGGAGTATCAGTAAATATGAACTAAAGTTCCCTTCCCCCCCCCACATCATAACAAATGGACATGAAAATCCTTTCTCTTTTTTAGACCATTCCTAAAATACAACAGTAGTGTTTCATGGCAGTTATTAAGATCACTATTACAGTATTGGTAATTAGGCGGGAAAGTTTAACTGTAAATACTAGTATAGAGTCATTTCCTTTGCTGAATAATTTTTTTAATTTGCTGTTTAAAAAATCTAGGATTCTTAGAAGTTTCTTTTACCCAAATGAATTATTATTATTATTTTTGTTATTAGTTGCGGTGCTTGAACTCAGGGCCTGGGCTCTGTCACTGAGTTCTTTTGCTCAAGACTAATGCTCTACCACTTGAGCTATAGCACCACTTCCAGTTTTCTGGTGATTAATTGGAGATAAAAGTCTCATGGACTTTTCTGCTTGGGTTGGTTCTGAACTGCAGTCCTCAGATCTCAGCCCTCCTAAGTAGCTAGGATTACAGGTATGAGCCACTAGTGCCCAAGCTACCCAAATGAATTCTAAATCTACTCTGCTTGGGTGTATACTATTAATTAACTTCTTTAATTAAGTACAAACACTCATTTTTTTAAAAATTATCAAGCAACAGAGCCTTAAGAGCTGACAGTATTCAGTACTGAGTACTTACACTTTTAAGTAGAGAGCACTTTTATGTGCTAGCAGTTTATTGTTTAGTGTGATAACACACATACATGTATATATGGAGATATATAGCTATATCACTTCATAATAATTAGCTACATTTAAAGAATGAGAGAATATAATAAAGCATCAGACATGATAACGTTAACTAGTTTGTTAAATTCCTTTCAATTTTATATATATATATATATATATATATATATCAGACATGTCGTAAAACATTTCTTTCCATAGGAAACATAAAACTTTGAAAACTGCCATGCTCCTTAAGTCAAACTAGACCTGGATAGGCTATGAGAGACTCAGTTATTTCCGAAACAGATAAAGCACTGTTAGTGTAATGTTTGAATCAAGATAACAAATATTAAGTCATGCCAAGCCCGCTGCAGGAGCTTTCAGGAAATAACTAACAGATGCAGCGGCTCAGCGTATACGTGCTCTGTGTTCATGCCTGTTATATTATGGTAGACTCTTGTGGAGAGTACAGCTATGACAGCTGTAGTATTAATGCCCACAGTACTGAGACCGTTCTGTTGGGGCTTCCCTTATGACTGAACAAGAAAATGTATCTCAAGCATATTTGTACTGGAAACTTATCCCAACAACTTGATGATTCACTATATGAATTCATTTTTTGTAGTAGAAGCACTATTTCATGTTTTATGTAAAGATTTGCTTTAATTTCTAACTAGCAATGTTATCTCATAATTAAGAACTTAATTTAGAAACTATTTCTTAACATATATTTAGGTGTGGGATTGTGACACTGGCCGACAGGTTCAGAGAGTGTCTTGCTTCCAGTCTACTGTAAAGGTAAACTACTAAACAAGCATGTTTTTTTGTTGTTGTTTTTTGGGTTTTGGGTTTTGTTTTTTGTTTGTTTATTTTTTGCCAGTCCTGGGGCTTGAACTCAGGGCCTGAGCACTGTCCCTGGCTTCTTTTTGCTCAAGGCTAGCAGTCTACCACTTGAGCCACAGCGCCACTTCTGGCTTTTTCTATATATGTGGTGCTGAGGAGTCAAACCCAGGGCTTCATGTATACAAGGCGAGCACTTTACCACTAGGCCATGTTCCCAGCCAAGCATGAGTTTTAATGGTATTTTTTTTTAACTAGTTTACATTGAGTATATAGGGGTTGATTTCATTGTTGTATCTTCACATTTGCAGTGTATTCCCATCAGTCTCACCCCCTCTGTCACTGTCCTTGCCTCCCCTCCCACCTTCAGTACTCTGTCTCCACATCAGAGCTAACTCTTTTCTCCATCAGCTGGAAAAATAGTCCCACCTTCAGCCTAGGCGAGACAGCCAGAACTTCCCCCTTTTCCTGTCAGTTCTGTCCTGCTGTTACCAGTGTTCTCTGGGTCCTTAGGCAACAAGAGGTCTACAAGGGAAGGAACTTTCTTTTTAAATATAATTTTATTGTTATTATTAAGGTGTTACACAGAGGGGTTACCATTTCATAAGTAGGTAGTGAGTGCATTTCTTTTTTTGACAGTGTTACCCCTTCCTTCACTTTACCCCAGTTTCCCCTTCTCAGCCCTGCCCACAAGTTACATAGGCTGTTTTCCACGTAGCATTTTCTGAATAGTGTGATTGCACTGTTCACCTTTCCTCCTTCCCTTTCTGCACAGCTCCTCTCCTCTGCCCCAAAAGAAACAAGAAACCAAGCAAAAACAAACACTAACAACAACAAAAACTCCATGCTTCCATTTCCTGGAGTTCAAATTCGATAAATAGTATTTTAAATGTTCTAAGAAGTTTGGGCTCCTCCCCTAAGGGTAATCCTCCTTTAGTCTGTGAATGCCTGCAGTCCCATATTAGATATCATGTCCAGTTATATTTTAAATCTAGCTTCCACAAATGAGAGAAAACATGCACTGATTGTCTCTGAGCTTGGCTTACCTCATTTAGCATGATTTGTTCTAGGTCTGTCCATTTCCCTGCAAATGACATCATCTTAATTTTTCCAGAGAATGGGTACAATTTCGTTGTGTGCATATACCATTTTATTGATCCACTCATCTACTGTTGGGCATCTTGGGGCTATTGTGACTAGTGCAGCTCTGAACATGGATGTGCAAGTGTCTTTACTGTATCCTGGCTTGTGATGTTTTGGATAGATGCCCATAGGAAGTTCTATGATTAGTGGAAGACACTTTGATACTATTAAATGCTAGTAATAAGTATAAATATTACTATTGGTAGAAGACTTCAGTTCTTGGACCTCCTACTTTCATGAGTTTACCGAACAGAATTATTGAAAAGAGGAGGTTATTAATTTGAAACAGAAAAGGTGAGGCTATATTTTCCATTTTACTTAAAAGAAGAATTTTTACCTCAAATCTTGGTGGCTTAAAGCAGTCAACATTTTCTCATAGCATTTGTGGTCAGGAATAAAGAGCATCTCAGCTGAGTGAGTCTGCTGAGAGTCTCATGAGGTTTTGTTATCATAAAGCTTGCCCTAGGTATGAGCGTCCCAGCCTCTTGAAGAGGCTCACCATGATTTCGTAAGCTGGTGGTGGTAGTTTTTTGTGGTGTGGGCTTTGTCCATGTAACTGCTATCACCCTAGAGCAAATCTTCCATGACTTAGTTTTACAGGTCATGCCCTATTCCTTCTGTCTGGTTCTAGGCATGAAACAGTATTCACTTTAGTAGAGCCATGTTCAAGAGGAAAAAGGAGCAATATTTTTGGAGGGATTTCAAAGAACTTGTGAACGTAATTTAAGAACCACTGAACAATAATGCTTGAATTTCTGAACTGATGTACATTTCAAATTAATTTTGCAGTGCTTAACTGTTCTTCAGAAACTAGATGTTTGGCTTTCTGGTGGGAGTGACTTGTGTGTATGGAACAGAAAATTAGATCTCCTATGTAAGACCAGCCACCTTTCTGATACAGGTAAAAACAAAACAAACAAAAAAACCAACCCCCCCCCCCAAAAAAAAAACAAGGCAAGGTCATTTGTGAGCCTGGTCAATGTACTGAAAAAGAAAAAAAATTAAAACCTTAGAAAGTCTCCATAGAGACTTCATGAATACAGGAGTCCATGCAGGGGATTGTGTTTTTCAGTTCTGAAGATAACAGGTGCCAAATTTAATTTGTATTGTTATCTTAAAATCACTTAGTGAACATTTTTTAGACAGAATATTTTTTGCATTTAGAACTGTCCGTCCCACACTGGCTGTCTTGTTTCCTTTACTGTCTCTTGCATTCTTCTTTCTTCTTCTATTCTTCTTTCTCTTCCTCAACAAGACAAGATTAAAAAAAAACCTACTGGTTTATAAACCCATGTGGAGGAGAAATTTAGAAATAAGTGAGTGGAATATTTTCCAAATGTATTCATATAAGTTGTATGGAAAAATTAACCTTAGTAAACATAAACTCGGCATCTGTCTTGTTTGTTTTTCTTGCTCACAGCTGGCATTCCCCCACTCAAACCACACCTCCAGTCTATCGTTTTTCTGGCTAATTGGAAATGGAGTCTTAGGGACTGGCTTTGGAACCGAATCCTGCAGGTTTCAGCCTCCCGAGTAGTTAGGATTATAGCTGCGAGTCCTTGTAAAAGGCCAGTAAGCAGTTAATTGTTATTATTATGATTTTTTGTTAACATATATTCTAATGTATTAACTCTTTTGTTCTTGCTGACAAAAGTGATGATTATAGCATATCTTAATAGAAGTTATGGTTAGCCTCAAACCATTTCATGATTCAGTTATACTCAGAATCCTATATTCAAAGCTGGTTACAGTCTCTGGTATCTGAGAGGCTGAGGCAGGAAGATCACTTGGGCCCAGGTGTTTTGAGGCCAGTAAGAGGACAACATAGGGAAATCCTTAAAAAAATAAAATATGGTAGAGCATGAAGTCTAAATATTTCAATAAGGAAATTTGTAAATTTATGTTAATTGACCATAAACATCCTATTTGAATTCACTTCCTTAGCTATCTCTGTTCATATAAGAATAACAAACTCAGTTTCCCCTATACTCTCAACAATATGCTTCAGATACCAGCTGAGTGTCCTGTTAGTCCATTCTGATACTGTTTACTGGAGGTAGCTTTCCATCCCACAGTGTTGAGAGCTTAGGCCCCAAGCTTGCCCCAGACCCACTTGTGCCACTCACAAGGCCATACTGGAGTTTTGGCCCTACGGGCTATAAATTGATCTTTCTCTCTCTCTCTCTCTCTCTCTCTCTCTCTCTCTCTCTCTCTCTCTCTCTCTCTCTCTCTCTCTCTCTCTCTCTTTCCTTTTTTTTAACTGGTCCGGGGGACTGTCCTTGAGCTTTTGTGCTCAAGACTAGTATTCTACTGTTTGAACCACAGTTCTACTTTCAGCTTTTCATGGTTAATTGGAGATAAGAGTCTCAATGACTTCCTGGCCAGGCTGGCTTCCAACCACGATCCTCAGATCTCAGCCTCCTGAGTAGCTAGGATTATAGACGTGAGCCACCCGCACCCAACTTGTAAATCAGGTTTCTATAACCTCTTTCTTGGGTTTGTTAGAAGGGATCACGGATCTCAGGGAAACCCATTTATGCATTTATTATGAAGGGTATCACAAAAATATAATGAAATATTGAGAGCAAGGCATGTAGGAAAGGGCATGGAGCACCCATACTGCGAGCCATCTTCTGGGAGCCTCCGTGGATTTGGTTGTGTGGAATTTCTCTAAGGTTGTCCTTTGTTTTAGTTTTTGGGTTCTTTTTTTTTGTTTCTTTTCACTGTTGTTGGTGTGGGCTTGAACTCAGGGCCTGGGTGCTATCCCTGAGCCTCTTCGTACTCAAGGCTAGCGCTCTACCACTTGAGCCACAGCACCACTCCTGGGTTTTGAGTGTTTAATTGGAGATAATCTCACTGGGACTTTTCTGCCCAGGGGATTACAGGTGTGAGCCACCAGTGCCCAGCTTTGTTTCTTTTTTAATGGAGAGTTTGTTACCTAGGCACAGTTGGATTAAATCACTGGTCTTAATAAGCAGCTTTCATCTTCTTTCTACTCTGAAGGTTGAGGACTGAGGCTGAAAGTCTCAACCTTCTAATGCTGCCTTGATTTTTCCAGTGCGTAGATGACCAGTTTCCTAGGGTCAACTAGCTACCAGTCATCTTTATTGTGATACAAAAAGACATCATCTTTGATGATTCAAAGATTTTAAGAGTTATGTACCCTCGGACAGGATGAAAACCAGATACCACGTTAGCTCATTTGGTACCAAATTAGTATGGTCAGGCTTTTTCCTCTCCAAGAGAGACCCCCCAATTTTCCATCTTTGAGCTAATGATCTTGTGATGGTTGATGGGATTATTAGAAGACATCCCTAGTAAATATCCAGGATGGCCAAACATACCATGTTACCACTTTGTAGACACTCAAAAGGCATTTCCTACCTTAATAGATTAATAATGCCTTCAAAAGGCCTCAGAAACCTATTGTAACTCTTTTCCCATATTTAAGGAAGCATGAATGTAGCAGGCTTCATGTGCCTTATTGTTACTACCCTTGTGATGAGAAATGGCTGTCAAAACTGAGAATATCATGCGAAAAAATGTTTTTCTTTGTTTTATGTGTTTACAAAGGGATCAGTGATTTGGTTGAAATACCTAGGAACTGTGTTGCAGCAGCAGTTGGCAAAGAACTGAGTAAGTATGCTTATTTTTCTGCAACATATTTGTATATATACATACATAAAAATACGTGAGATACACAAATATATGTAAATGTGGAAGTCAAGTGGAGAGTAACTAGAGGCTTTAGTATTTGGTAGTGGGTTTGGAGAGTCAATAAAGGGAGTGAGTTCTAAGGGAATTCAGACTTAGGATTTCAGTTTATCATTTCACGTACGTTACATGTTTGAAAGAAGTAGCTTAAATTAATATGAATAAGGTTCTATTTGGAAGTAGCATTTCTAATATGGTAGGAGTTTTTCACTTAATAAAATGCTTACTTTCTTGAGAGTAAATCATTTTACTTTTGAGCATTTAATAAAATATTGTCTTTAGTAATTTTTAGGTTAGTAGCACCCACAGAAGCATCGCTGGAATGGGATGTTATTGAAGTTAAGCGCCTCCTTGATCACCAGGATAATATTCTCTCATTGGTTAATGTCAATGGTAAGCTCGTGGTATACTTTTATATTATGTACACTTCCATTCTTGTTAACACAGCTTACTCTGAACTTCAGTCTTCTTTGGTTCCAGGAGTCTAGAATAGACTGTCATTAAAATAAGAGTTTATATTAGTTTTATTGTCTTTGACTCTAAGATTTTAACCAGCAAAGGTGAGCAGATGTCATATACTGGCAGGGCTAAGACTAGGCACCAGCATTGGGGATGGTGTAACTCTCCAGGTATCACTTGATAGCTGTGGAGTGATCCTGGGAGGCCGAAAATTGGCCTTTTAGCATTCTGGCTTTATTAGAAATGATTCTGGCTAGTTCCTCTTGTGGAGAAGATTGGAAATAGTTAAGCACTTTTGTCTTGTTGAGCATATTGTATAATATCATGTAATAGCATTTAAGGTGGAATGAGCTAGTTGTAATCATGATCAAAGACTCAAAAGAAAACAAAGTTCTAATGAAAACGGGTTATATCTGCCCTTCTTTGTGTTATTCACTCTGACTTGCCAGACTTCTTATTTGGCTCCATAAATAATTTTGGCATGTTATCTGTGACATCAGAAAGAAGGGTAGAATCACAAACCACAGGTCTCAGCATTGGGCCCTTTCACTTTCAAATAAGTGACACGTTCCATCATCAGAGTTCTTCTGAGTGATCTGTAAGCAAGTCAGATGAGAGGACTGCTCTAGTGGGGAATGTAAACAGGTCCTGTAACAACACTTAGATAGTGTAGAACGGGATCTGGTCAGCACCCTCTTATGGACGTGAGGCTTGGGATGGCTATTCTTAAGCAGTATTTTGTATGAACATGAGACAAAGACAGGAGAAACAGAGAATACCAAGTATAGTCTCCCTTTGTGTCTTTTTACTATTTGGTCACATTTTCAGATAGATCTCTGAGGAGTCAGTTCCAAAATTCTTCCCCCAAAGCCATCTTCTTATAAACTCAGCCATATATCGTTTGCAGTACCAGATGTGATAAAAATGACCATGGTTGGTCATACCCCCTTTGTCTCTGGGAGCTCTTTCCCTCTAGCTTGATGGCTTGAGATGGCAGCTGAGAAGACAAGTTCTTATGTGGGAAGCCATTTGAACCTCCTTGGTAGCACTGAGTCATGAGCCCCAAGCTTTTACAGCTGCTGAGAAAAGCATGACTGTGGTTGCCCATTACACTTGTCCTGCCTGCCTAGTTGTTTTGCTCTTGATGGTGCCATTGAGCCAGCATAGTTACTTAAATGAAGAAGATAGGATGGTCTCAAGATAGCCTTTACTTCATTCATGGACTTCCTTTTCCTGGGTGCTGTGTAATTAATTTCATAATGTGTGTGTATGTGTGTCTGATGCTGAGGAACAAATCTAACATGTACTAGACATGTGCTTCACTACTGAGCTATACCCTCAGTCCAAGACTTTGTATAACATGTTCTAAGAATATTTCTTGGCCAGGTTCTTCTCTGTCTCCGTCTCCCTCCCTCCTTCCCCCCCCCTCCCCTCCCTGAGGCTGATCTAGATAGAAACCCTGATCTTTCTGCCTCTGCATTTCCAGTGCTGGATTAGAAGTTTGTGCCATACTTGGCTATTCTGTCAGATTCTCAAAGGAAGAAAAATGGAAATCTAAAGAAAAAAAACATGTTCATGAAAGATGCAGAGAGCCAGGCATGGTGGTGCATACTTATATTTCCAGCTGCTTTGGAGTAGGAGATTGAGCGAATCATGGTTCAAGGCTATCCTGGGCAAAGTTAGCAAAACTTTAACAAATTAGGTGTGGTAGTCACATATGTAACCGTCTGTGCAGGAGGCATAGGTAGGAGGATTGAAATCTGAATCTGGCTCTAGGCAAAAAGCATGAGACCATACCTAAACCAAAGCAAAAACAGGTTGGGGCATGGCTCAAATGGTAGAGTCACCTGCCTAACAAGAATTAAGCTCTATGTTCAAACCCCACTACTGCCCCCACACACACCAAGAAAGGAAATTACCAAAAAGCCCACGGAACTGTATGCAGTCCATGACCATAGTTTATATTACAGAGAATAAATAAGGCTAAAACATACCTAGGAGTCATTCATGGCCAGGTAGCCTGACAGAATTTGAAAAACATTTGCTAACAGTCTAATCTTGTCAGTAATGCTACAGACGTAGACAGTCCCATTTTCTGCACTCCTGTCCTCCCCCATTCCCAGTGAAGGATGTGGGCAGGTACTGGTTCCTA
This sequence comes from Perognathus longimembris pacificus, assembly GCF_023159225.1. Classification (NCBI taxonomy): domain Eukaryota; kingdom Metazoa; phylum Chordata; class Mammalia; order Rodentia; family Heteromyidae; genus Perognathus; species Perognathus longimembris. The sequence continues at coordinate 9,855,201 of NC_063182.1, read as the reverse complement.
CACCGCAGCACAAGTGGCCATATAGCAAGCGTCATTAGCTTGAATTCCCACAATGTGGGGAATATATTCCAACCTTACTGAAAAAAAAAAAAAACCCTAAGTGCCCAGACAGGTTTTCTAAGTAGATATGATAGAAATAATCTTGGAACCTCTTCTGGAGAAAGGCACTGGGCGCATCTTTATTTCTGTTCTTGTTTTGTGCTGACAGTATGGTACGGTAATCACAAAGCATTATGTTTAGGAAGCGTAGATAGATGTCAGGTGAGATTTTTTTCTAAGTGGCTTGATACTTACAAGCTGACAATCCATCCACTAGTAAAGCACCATTGAGGTGTTTGGTGTGAAACATTTTGAATTACCTATCTGGGAATGTAAATAATTTACACAGTGTTAAATTAGATGAATGTCAGTACTTTGCCTTTAGTGAAAAAAATCTAAGCAGTATTGTTAGTACTGTGCTTCTGTTGCATTAAGGAATGATAGGCACTTGAAGGGCTAAGGCAGAGTAAGAAATTGTATGGTCTCAGTACTTAACTCTGTGTATGACTACACACCCAGAGTTGGAGTCAAGAGGAATCACTACTCTAGCATCTCTAATTCCTTTTCTGTTTGAGTAAAATTGGGAAGAGGAGGGATAAAGGTGGAAGAGAGCATGGAAAGATTATTACTGCTTTAAATTTGACAATACTGTATTGAAACTAGAAAGTTGTTTCTCTTCTGAGATCAGAAGTGTGCTTTCTTCACAAACTATGCTCTGTTAATAAAGTATAGAAAGAAAATGAATAATCTACCTTTTATGGTCTTGGAACCAAGACAAAAAAGTGTTTACACGAATGACTGTTAGTAATTCTTTATTTCTAAGAGACTGTTCATCTGGTTATTAGAGATTTCTGTCCTGCTGGTTTATTTGATAAATGGAATAATTAAGTCATAATTATCCATCTGTATAGACCTAAATTACAAGTCACTGCACATTTTAATATCATTAAATCAGAATAATACCAGTTACTTAACAATAGTAGAGATTCAAAGATAACATTTAAAAAATTAATACATTTATTATTTAGTTTGGGGTCCATAATCTTCATTTTACATGTGAGGAATCCAACATAAAGGTTGAGTGGTTTTTTTTGCAATCATGTGGCTAATAACAGAAATAAGAAATTGACTTTCTGGATTCAGATATTGGTCTGTGTCTTGCCTAAAATATGTATAAGAATTCTTTTTAAGAATCATATAATTTTTGGATTTTACTTTTACTTTGGTCAGATGACTGTGATCTGATTTCTTAATTTCTATATTCAAAACCTTTTGAATTAGGTATATAATTAAAGCCTAACATTAAAAAATAGTGTAATTCAGCAATATAATTCAAGAATGAAGTTTTATTTTCTAGATAAAATATAGTTTATTGTATCAAATTTAAATGTTACTTTATAATGGTAAATTCCTTTAAAAGAATATTTAAACTATGTTGTATACTTCCTACCCCCTCCAAGACATCAAAACATTGTAATCATTTATTAACTATGTCAATTTTGCCTTATTAAACATTGTGCCTTACTTTATTAAGTTTTGTTGAAATCCAGATCTATATTTCAGGAAAATAACAGTATTTTATTCTTAATGAATAAGAATTTACTCTTAAAAAATCTAAAATCCTCATAGTGTTTGTATTTGCCTATTATATCATTGCTTATCTGTTTATTAAACTTATTCAATACATGAATCCATAAAAATCGTATAATTTTTAATTGAGCAGCTGTACATTTTCTATTAAACATATAATGTAGAAAGGATCTTGCTAACTGCTAACCTGTTTAAAGGTTTTAGAAAATACTTTGCATAAGCTATACCAAAAAAAAGTATGAAACACAAAGAATTAAAACTAGCTGGGTGCTAGTGCCTCACACCTGTAATTCTAGCTATCCAGGAGGCTGAGATCTGAGGATGGTGGTTCAAAGCCAGCCAAGCAAGAAAAGTCCAAGAGACTCTAAACAAAAAAGCTCAGAGACAGTGCCCAGGCCCCGAGTTCAAGCCCTAGTACCAACACACACACACACACACAGAGTTAAAAATCATACCATGATCTGGTATTAAAGACTAGTCCATAAGGGTAGGTTCAGTGACTCACACCTATAACCTCAATTACACAATAGGTAGTTGGGAGGATCACAGTTTGAGGTCAGTCCAAAGAGTTCTCATCACAATAAATAATATAGGTGAGTGGTTCACACCTCTAGTCTCAGTTTTAAAGGAAGCATAGTTGGAAGGATTGTGGCTTGAGGCCAGTCTGGGCAAAACGTGAGAACCTGTTTGAAAAAAGAGCTGGGGAATGGCTTAACTCAGGGCATAATCCTGGCCAGCACCACCAAGAAAAAAAAAAGACTAATCCGTATCCTTTCGTGTGTTTCTCTGATGCAGTGTGTGTGTGTGTGTGTGTGTGTGTGTGTGTGTGTGTGTGTGTGTGTGTACACATAATGGCTTATTATAACAGTATGATATATACATACCAATATAAGCATATTTTTACAATGTAATTTTCAATGGCAGAAGTTTTGGATGTCTTCTTTATTCAGTCCCCAGTTAGATGTGTCAGATCTGTCTAGCAACCCTGTATATATGTCTTTTATGCATTTCCCCTTGTGGATCAGTATGTTTACTTTTTGTGGCTTTGGTGCATATTACCAAAATAATATTTGAAAAGATTAGACCAGTTTATACTAATGTACATGAAGTTATAGCAATATGTACAATGCCAACACCCCATACTTTGCCAGTATTGGTTATTTTATGTTTTATATAGTGTATCTGTGCATATAAGATTAAAAACCTATAAATTTCCCAGCTTGAAGTCAATAAATGGATGTCATTGTTTTTAGATTTATTAGAATACTCAAATTTATTCAGATATTTACTTACCACCTGTATTAGTTTTTATTATTCCTGTTCAGATCCTTTGCCCATTTTCCCTACACAGCTGGTTCAATTATCTCCTTTTTAGTGGTTTTTTCATACTTTATGTATCATGTATATAATCCTGATTTCATATCCACATTGCAGTGTAGCTTCAGCTTTTTATCATTTAAGTGTATGATTTTATTTGTCGAGTCTATGTCTACCGGATCTTTCTTCATCCTTACCCTGCTTCCCTTAGGGCCATTACCACTTCATAGTCAGCAATGAGTGAATTTTTCTTCATTTTCCTTAGTCCTTTAAGTGCTTTTTATGCTTTTATCTATTTGAGGCTTATTTTGGTATATGATCCCAGTAAGGCTCTTTTGTTTTTCATTCCCCTAAAACCTGACTAAATGTTATTGAATTAAGTGCAGTCATTGTCATGTAACTCAGCAAATAAGAGTCTGTTTCTGATCTCTTCAGGGTTTCATTAGTAGTTTTGTTTGGCTTGTCTAGATATCTCATTGTTCTGATTACTATGATTTTATAGAGCATCAGTGCTAGGCAGTCTACCCATTTTTACCTACAGCCTAGGAAAATGATAGTAATGAAGTGTATGTGAACTCTGCCTAGATGTGAGTTTTGTCACCGGCTCCCACGTTGGAGAGCTGATCATCTGGGATGTCCTAGACTGGACCGTGCAGGCCTATGAGCGCAACTTCTGGGACCCCTTCCCACAGCCGGACTCTCAGCAAGAGATCAGACTCTCTCAGAAACCACATGACGTTTCTATTCACCGTTTCACGTGTGATGAAGAGGTACAGCTTTTTCAACACATCCAATTTCTGAATTTTAAAATTTAATCCCATGATGGACCCAAAACAAGTGATTATTTCGGATGGTTTTAAAATAGTTTTACGTTATGTGGCGATTGTACCACTTAGATTGAAAAGGACTTTCATCGTTGCTCCTAATCTAGAAGCATGGAGGTAATTACATGGCCACAGATTTAGAAACTATTGAAATTTTGGGTTGGATTAAGTGATTCCACGGGAATTGGTTGTTTTAAGAAATACCAGTGAGACAGAATTTTCTGGAAGATTCTAGTAGAGTCCCTAAAGAGAGAAAGAAAATGGTAGAGAATGTTCTCTCAGTCTTCTGGCATCCTGGCCAAGATAAATTGGGTGAGAACCTTGATCCACATGCGTCCATAGGCCTTTGAAGCATTTGTGCTGTGAAATAGATTAATTCCAATAAATTGCTTAAACTGGGCTTCAGTCGGAACAACTCTCTTCTTTTAGCCTCAGAGACTCAGAATACTTATTTAAGGGGGAGTTACTTTTAAAAGTAAAATCACAAACAAATGTTCAGAACCTTTTAGGAGAGCAGATGGGAGAAGTTTTTTCTTTCAATTTCTTTTGTGCCTTTGTATTCTTTTTAAAAATTCTGTGCGCATGCTGTTGTTTTAAATAAAATTTTCAATAATTTTGTTTTGGAGGTAGGGAACATTTTTTTTTAAATCTTCTCTGTACCACTTTTCCAAAGCAAAAAGTAGAATTAAAACAAAAGGATAAGTATTGGATTTTAAAATGTTATTTATATTCAAAAATTGTTTCTATGTATCCCAACTTTATATTAAAAAATTAAATACGATAAAATTAAGACCTCAGAAAAAATATAAACTGGATTAATTAGACCCTTCAAAATTACAAGTATATTTAATTTTATGTCCCTTTTTACACTGGTAAAAATAATACTTAACGATTTTTCATTTTGTATTCCTTTTAGCTTTTAAATTTTTTATTGATCTTTATTAATTGATAGGAATTCTTGATAAAGCATTGCTCAGTTTCCCCTAATTTTCCTCCTTTTTTTTAACCTACAGGTTCTTTTTACCTCCCATTAATTATTATTGATTGATACTGTGTGTCTGTTGAGCAAATACTGCCCTCCAAGCTTTTTTATTTTTTTGAGTGATCCACTGCAGTGTTTTCTTTTTTACCTTTTATACTTTTGTAGATTTGTTTGTTTTACATTATCCTGAAGTAGCTGCACAGAGCGATTTCAATTTCAGCATGTCAGTTTGTGAGTACATTGCATTTTGGCCAGTGTCACCCTTTTTTTGTCCACTTTCCTAGAGCTCTTGTGTTTATATTTTCTTCATGACCTGTGTAGATCACTGAAATGGCATGAGGTTTATTGGCCTGAAGAGTAAGTTTCGGGGGTTATGTGTTGAGTACAAACCTCAGCACTTTAGATTTCAGCTGCTTTTTTTTTTTTTTAAAGCATATACTTTAAAAAAGCTGTTTTCTTTAGTGTGCTGGGTGCTGGTTTCTCAGCTTGCATTACTGTAAGTAGAGTATTAGTCCTGAGGGTCAAGGGGTTCATTCCAGGTTTCAGCTCTGGTAACCCTAGAGGCAGCTTTGGTTCAGCTAGTGTAGGTCTGAGTTAGTTTGTAGCCTTGGGCCTCTGGTTGAAAACAGGGAGGTAGTCTATATGGAATTTTTGAAAAGTCTGCCTCTCTGGGTACCTACTGAGCAAGAATGATTCCATGACGAGCACTATCCAGTCTAATAACTTAGAAAATAGTTATTGAAACTGGGTGGTGTGGGGAGAGTAAAGAGCAAGGGATTGGAGTAAAATGTGGGACTTAAATATTTTTTAAATTTAAACTTGCTCATCTGGAAAATGGCAATAATGCCTGCCTTTCTTACCTTGACAAGATGATATGAGGCTGAAGTGAGATGAGCTCTCAATTTCAAAATATTCCAATAGTTTTAGTAAAGACTCCTGCCTTCCTTCCTCCCTTCCTTCCTTTCCTTTCTATCCCTCCTTTCTCCTTCCTTCCTTCCAACTTCCTTTCCTTTTCCTTCCTTCCTTCCTTCCTTCCTTCCTTCCTTCCTTCCTTCCTTCCTTCCTTCCTTCCTTCCTTCTTTCCTTCCTTCTTGTTGTTTGTAACAGGGCTTGAACTCTGGGTCTGGGCACTATCACTGAGCTCTTCAGCTCAAGTTAACATTCTACCATTTTGAGCTACAGTGCTACTTCCAGTTTTCTAGTGGTTAATTGATAAGAGTCTCCTAGACTTTCCTGCCTGGGTTGGCTTTGAACCACAATCCTCAGATCTCAGCCTCCTGAGTTGATTGAATTACAAGTGTGAGCCACCAGCACCCAGCTAAGATGAATTTCTAATATCACATATGGAAGAGAGTTTTTGTGATACCTTCAGAGGATCTTAGGGTGATCTTCCCACCACAGCATATGCTTTAAAAAAATCATTTGTAGATCTTTTGATTGCTAAAGGTATATGAGGTGCAAGCAATATTGCCCACCTTTTCTAGGTAAAAGAAGCTAAGTGATTTCCCCAAGTGCATAGTGGTCCAGGCTATACCTCAGCAGCTTTTGCTACAAGTCTGGGCTGACAGTCACAGCTCTCTCCTTGAGCTGTCATACCTCAGTGAGAACAATGAACAGGAAGTAACGTACAAAGCTCCTCTGTATTAGTGTTGTTCCCCTCTGCTTTCTAAATATTCCCAGCTACATGGGAAAGTTGACAGAGAATGATGGAAGGAGTGACATTGATCAAGATATAGTGTACTCACACACTGATTTGCTGAATTGAAACTTTTTTGTACAACTACTTAACAAATATTTTTTCTTAAGAAAACAAAGGGGGAAAGAGCAGCAGTGTAGTTGTGGCTGAAGGCCAGGAACAGGGAAGATGACCTGGCTTTCCGATGTCATATATGCTGGAAATCCCTGATAAGGTGGTCATAAATACTGGTTTTATGCCCATTTCTGACCTTTTCCCCACAGAATGTATTTGCTGCAGTTGGAAGGGGTTTATATGTGTATAACCTTCACATGAAGCGTGTGATCGCCTACCAGAAAACTGCACATGACTCCAATGTCCTGCACATTGCCAAGCTTCCAAACAGGTACAGGTTCCGTGCTCTGCAGTAGGCGGAGCCAGGCTGCAGTCCCTGGGCTGCCAGTGCATTGGCTCCAGCGGCCAGGTTACCGGCTCTGGTGCGAGCTGCGCTTCTCTGGGGAATGGAGCCTGCCCTGGCTACCTCTAGCAGAGGAATTTGTCAGAGTACCTGACAAAATTACAGGAGCAAGACTCAACTGAATTACATTGAATTTCATTGTGAGGTGATTGAAGCTTTGGTATTTAACAGAGTAACAGTGTAGTAATTTCTCTCTTTATATTTTCATGGTTGTTGTGCGTTCATGATCAAAATCAAAGGGCAGGCTCATTGTTATGAAGTGAGAGTTTTCCTCTCAGGATAGAAGCGCTGCTGAGTTTCTAGAGATTAAATTATAGGAAAGGATTAGCCTCATTTTCTAGATGACATACTTTTTATTTTTTGTTAAGTTTTATTGAGCATTAATTCCTATGTGATACAATTAAATTTGTAAAGTACAGTTAGTACATCGACCAAGCTGTCTGACAGCAGCATGGTCTAAGTCCACAACATTGTCATCCCGTCATGGATAAGTGGAGACACGGTGTGGGGCTGGTAGAAGAATTTATCGAGACAGAAGAATAGGAGATGCAGAGGTTTGCTAGGACGCCGTGGGGCGAGGGAGAGCCACGGGGCGCTGGCCAGCCAGCGGCCACTACTCTGCTGCTGCTCCTGCTGCGTCAGTAGGGAGACAAGGACAGGTTGTGTGTAGGTAGCTGGAACTTCTGGATTGTACTGACTCGCCGTTTCTTTTTAGACCATGGTTCAGATCTTGAGGGTGTGGAAAAGGCTTTGGAGCTGTTTCCTTATCTGCCCTCCATCGGCTTCCTCATTCCACCTGACCTGATGTGCGTCAGAGGCTCACCTATATCCCCCCCCCCCCCCGCCACCTTGGTGTTTCTCAATCTCTGCCATGTCCTCTTAAGTGGGAACCTCCTCCAAGTCTAACCACCGAGGAACTACTCCTTAGTAGTTATTTCCAGTTGGTCTCTGCCCCTATCACGTGACAGCCACTCATCTGATCCGTGTCTCTGTGCATTTGACTATTCTCCACAGGGCCGAGTTACAGTGAGAGCCACCCTGAAAAGAGATGCATTAGAGGAGGGAAGAGGACTGCTCAGGGCGTTGTGAAAATGTAGTTCCTACTGTTTGCCTGTTATAATAAATGTATGGTGTTTGAGCTGATGTCGCAATGTAATGTGCGCCTTTCCTGAAGGGTGCTGTTAGTTGGCATTGAGAAGCCATAATACAATTGTGATTGTTATCGGCTCCTACCTGGAGCTGAATGAAAGCCTTTGAGGGCTCCGTTGATTTATTTCACCACAGTTATTAGCATTTGACCTTCCATGGCACACTCTGTCTTTGTGTCACTGATTTTCTGTTCTGACAGGCAGTTAATCTCATGCTCAGAAGATGGCAGTGTACGCATTTGGGAGTTACGAGAAAAACAGCAGCTCACAGCGGAACCTGTACCAACAGGTGTGTGTCTTTTGCCAGAAAGCATATATATCTGCCCTCTCCTTTGTGGCTCTCCCTCCTTCCTTCTCTTTTTCCCCATCTCTTCTTTGTCTTCCTCTCCCTCTCTTCCTTTTTGTTCCTCATATGATAGGCAAAAGAAAAATGATGATGTGAAACACAGGAATAATACAAGATTGCCCCAAATGATTATCAGATGTTTACAGGAAGCTGTGGTAGCTGGGATGGAGGATTCATGTCTTAATAGTGCCCCAGTGGAGAAGTGCTTCCTTATTTCAGTTCAAGTCAGCTGGGATTGTTTTAAGGGAAAACTTTATTTACAGCCATCTGAATTAGCAAATGGCCTCCTGAAGCAATGATTCATTTAGATTGTCTGCAAGCGTGACTGATACCCTGCACTGTTCCATCAGATACAAAACTACAGTGTGAATTCACCTGAAGCATGATCACTAACAGCAAACTTATGGAAAAACTCACTTTTCTTTGTGTGTTTGCATTATAATCTCATGAACTCTTGACTTTTAGGTATTCAGTTTGAAAAACAAAACTTTGATTTTATATTGAATTGGGAGCTATTAAATACATTTAAACATTCAGACGCTGGTTTATTCTGTTTTTGCCTTTTACTTTCCTTCCAGTGTCTGGGTTTTTTGTTTTTTGTCATTTAATATACTTTCACCAATAGGTGAGAAGGGACAATAAAAAGAGATGAACAAATCTGCTTAGTTCAGAAAAATGAAACTAAGTCAACATGTTTTAAAGAGCCGAGGGTACTATCTGGTAGCATCTGCTTAGCCCTTGACTAACTTGGAACCTGTTTGCATTTAAGTTCTCCATTTTGGGGGATTATGTTGCTATTGTCAGTAAAGAATATGGTAGTTTGGGAAATGTGGGAAATGACTGGGATGACCGTGTCTTTCTAGGCTTTTTTAATATGTGGGGATTTGGAAGAGTGAACAAACAAGCCAGCCAGCCTGTTAAAAAACAACAAGAGAATGCCACTTCCTGCTTGCTGGAGCTCATCGGAGATCTGATCGGACACTCATCCTCAGTGGAGGTAGGCTTGTCACAGGTGCGCAGGGCCACGCAGCCCTGCTTCTACATGCCGCTGCTCTTTGCACTCAGTTGGTTTAAACAAAGACAAAGACCTGTTTTCACATGTAGGTTTTTGTTGGATCTGAACATGGGATAATCCGATCCCATAGATTAGGGGTCTGGCAGGTAGCAACTTCCCTTACAGAGATAGGATGTGAGGAAACCTTCAGAATGGGCTTGCTCACCCTACCCTAAGAACAGTGCGAGGGATGCTGTGTGTGTGTGTGTGTGTGTGTGTGTGTGTGTGTGACAACAGTTGCAACACAGGGAGCAGGAAGCCTTGTGGTTATATACGGAGAGCTCAGACCTTAATGGAGTTTAAGTTCACTTCCCTTTGATGGATAATAACTTATTTGTCATTGTGCATTTCTGATAGTTAGAAATTATAAAATTTTAACTGTGGAAACCCAAAGACTTTAATGTTTCGAAGTGGTACTCGTGGAGGACGATGGATTAAGCGGCCCTAGGCAGTGAATGTCTTAGAGTGTCCTCTGTGCGTGCCCATCCCTTGTCATATGAAAGGGCTGTCACGTGACTGTTGCGCATCTCTCTATGCCCAGAATATATCCAAGAATCACTAGATACAGAACGCAATCTTCGTCCTCCTAGCCCTCAGGAAGGAGGCGGACCCACTGAGCTTGAGATAGACCCAGAGGAGTGGCACCCAATGGTCGGGAATAAGGAGATGTGAGACGTGCGATGAACCTTGAAGGCCGGGTTAGATTCCGTAGATCATCCTGCAGCCTTGTCATCACAAGCCCCCTCGCGTGGGTACTGTCTTCTCACCTCTGCTTTCCTTTCCCGAGTACAACAGCTTTTCTTTTGAGCTGTTTCGGCTTGGTGACTGGTGTGGTTTGGGGTCAGGAGCGTGGAATGTGCTAGACAAAGGCTGGACATGCGCACTGGTTCCTCGAGGAGACACTAGTCATAAAGGCTAGGGGGTGCTTTGCCCTCAGATTATCGATGTCCTTTAAGGCTTGCAAAGTTTGCAGTTTTCTTTTTCACTTTTTATTCATCCCTTGGTAGGATAGGGCTCCCAGGCCCTCCACGAGAGCCCCACAGCTTGGGCTTCAGTTTTTAAGGTAGTGGTTGACCACACACATTAGTTTTTAAATGGTGGAGGAGGCCTTTAAAACGGTATTTTTGTCCTAAGTCAGATTCTTAGGGATTTTCTTGAAAGTGTTAACACTAGTTTTGTTTGTTTGGTTTTTCCTCTTTAAGCAGTACTGGGGATCAGTACAGAGCATTGCACATGGAAGGTTCCACCACTGAGCTATATCTCCAGCTGGCATTGAAAAATTGTGTGTGTGTCCTGCAGCTTGAACTCAGGGCCTGATGCTCTCCCTGGCTTTCCTGCTCAGCACCCTAACACGTGGGCCAGAGCTCTCCTTCTGGAATTTGGTGGGAGATAAGAGTCTCATAGCCTTACCTGCCTGGTTGGCTTTGAACCAGGGTCCTTCGCTCTCAGTTCCTTGAGTAGTTAGGATTAACAGGTGTGAGCCACTGGCACCTAGCTTTACAATTTTTTTTAAGTGTCTGTGGCTTCATTGATAAAATCTAGGTGCTCTTAAAATGTAGGTTCTCTTGGGAGCTGTCTGCTGAATTTCTTCATTGAGACCATATTTTCATTGCTACTGTATGGCCCAACCTCTCTACCTGTGTACTGAAGTCTTAGCTTTCCGGTCTTTTGAGGTATTTTGCTCTTATATCTCCCCTCTTCACTCTGTTACCATCAGCAGGTCCCTGCCATGTTCCTGTGTCTTCAGGAGAGAACTCTAATCCTGTGTCTTGCTATCATCTGTTTCCCTACTTCAAAGACCTCAATTGTTTCCCTTGCTGGTACCAGTGCTTGAACTTAGAAGCTTACGCTTTGGCCTAGCTTGGCTTTTTCTGGCTGCCTATCCTAAGGCTTGACCTCAGGGCATAGCTTTTTCGCTCAAGGCTAGTGACTACAGGCTTTTACATTGAGGATCCCCCAAAAGTTTTCTGTATCAATGATGATGCTGGACTCACAACATTGTGTGTGTACTTTCATGCCCTCGAGCTGTGTGCTTACACGTGCTCACCAAGCGCGGGCACACAAGCCAGCATTCAGGAAGCTGAGGGCAGGAAGATCGGGAGTTTGAACTCAACCTGGGCAATGCTTGCAGGAGACCTGATCTCAAAACTCAAACACAAACAAAAAGGTAAGAGATGTGGCTCAAGTGGCAGAGCACTTGTGTGGCCTTCATGAAGACCTGGATTAAATCCCAAGTAAATAAATAAAGGGAGGAGGTAAGGAGAGAGAGCAGGATAATAGTTTTATATGTAAATTCAAAGAAGTCATCGAATTATATTTTGTTAGCACACACATTAACCTAGTACTGGTCTCTTCTTGAAGTTCCTGTAATTAGTAGCCTCCATTTTCTTTACAGATGTTTCTGTACTTTGAAGATCATGGACTAGTGACTTGCTCTGCGGATCATCTCATTATTTTGTGGAAAAATGGAGAGCAAGAATCTGGATTGCGCAGTTTAAAATTATTTCAGAAGTTAGAGGAGAATGGTGACTTGTACCTTGCTGCGTAAGGAAGAAAGAACACAGGTGTATGAACTTCAAATAACAAACATAAATATGGAATAATACATCCTCATTTACATTTGTGAGCTTTTTACTACGATTCTGCATATTTAGGTTCTTGTGCATTCATACCTGACAGGAAATAGCTTGTCAGGTTTTAGCACATTCACCTGTGGCATCTATTGTTTTAAGTGATGAGTGCTTTGTTCGGAGCTTCTTTGCCTGAACTGAGCCCTTGCAAGTGGTAGAAACAGGGCTGGGAATATGGCCCAGTGGTAGAGTGCTTGCCTCACATACATGAAGCCCTGGGTTCGATTCCTCAGCACCATATATATAAAAAAGCCAGAAGTGGCGCTGTGGCTCCAGTGGTAGAATGTTAGCCTTGAGCCAAAAAAACAAAAAAATCCCCCAAAACAAAGCCAGGGACAGTGCTTCAGGCCCTGAGTTCAAGCCCTGGGACTGGCCAAAAAAGAAAATGGTAGGAACAGAGCGAACAGTAAAGTTGTGGTGTTTAATAGGATTTATTTTTTTAATATTATTTTTAATAGGATTTATTTCCTTAGAGCCTGTTTAATTTACCACATCATGGTAAATATATCCTTTCTCCTACAAATGTCCTTGATTTTGGGTAACTGTCGCCTGTTAGAATAAACTTCAATCTTGGCCACAAGATGAACTATATTCTTTAAGTACAGTGATTTTTGTGGAGGCTGACATCGACTGACTGGTTTAAATCATTGAAAGTATTTGGTGCTAGCTACTACAAATCCTCACACAGCACAACCCATGGCATCTTTGGAGGGTCTGTTTCTTTCTTGGTATGACCTGGCCTGAGCAACTAGTGCACAGACCGGTACCAGGCCGCCTGCCCGACGCGTGCCAGGGACCAGTGCTCCTCCCGCAGAGAGGCCCAGTGTCGTCAAGGCCAGAGACTGAAGCCAGGGACCTGCTCCAGCTGCTTGAGGAACGCTTCCCTTGCGTCACTTCCTGCGTATCCACTAAGATTGGCTCCCCTTCAACCCACTAGCCTATGACAGAGTACTCACTTTTGGTGTTAAAAAGTAAAAACAAATATTCTACACAGTGGATGAATTTAAATGGTAGAATTATTCTTACATGCTGAATCCTGTTAAAAGAAAAGGCAAGGTAATTGATCTAAAAAAACCCCAAACCTGTTCTGCACATTTATCTGTTCATTACATATACATCTATACTCATACTCCCTAAATAGAACCTTGACAAATTCTTACTGCACTCGTTCTAACTTTCACAGCTACCTACGAAGACTGGCAGAGTTAAGGTTCTCCTAGGGCGTGAGGGGCTGTGCATGAGGACACGCAGTAGCGCGGCTTTCTTGTGCCAATCCTGTAGTCAGTGTTAGGAGCAGCCGCAGAGGAAGGCTTTGATGACTGGCAGCTCCCACCGGGAACCGCCGCGTTCACATCATTAGCGCTGTTTTAATTTGCAGTGGGAAAATCCGGTGAAAACGTAAACTACCGCATCAGGGAAGAGAAGACTATAAACGCAAATCCAGCCCTCCCTTCCAGCCACGAGCCTTTCTATGGAGGTACAGGGGAGCGCTCACGCGGGCGGAGGTACAGGGGAGCGCTCACGCAGGCGGAGGTACAGGGGAGCGCTCACGCAGGCGGAGGTACAGGGGAGCGCTCACGCAGGCGGAGGTACAGGGGAGCGCTCACGCAGGCGGAGGTACAGGTGAGCGTTCACGCGGGCGGAGGCACAGGGGAGCGCTCACGCAGGCGGTCACCAGCGCGCATCAGCCGGGCCAACCTGAACTGTGACCTGGCCGGGTTATTCCAGACTCTCCGCAAGCTTCTCATTCCCTCTGCAAATGCACTTTCCCCTTTCCCCTTCCCTTGATTTTCTGATAGGCCATGAGTTATTAAAGATATCTTCTTAAATTGTGCAAGACATAAGTAACTCATGGGTGGTTGTTTTTTTTTTTTTTTAACAGTTTTGTTTAATAACCTGTTTTGCATTCTATTTTGTGATTGTAATCTACTCAAAGGGAAGGGCAGAAGTCACACCTAAGTCTTGGCAGCAAATAGTACCTTAGCAAGTCTCCTGCGCCATTATATTGTATTAGCTAGTGTTCCACCCGCAGCCTCCTTCCTAGTCAGTGGATTTGATGGCATGTTTTTCCTGAGTACCTAAGGTTAGAGACACGGAGTATGTTAGGAGATTCTGATAGTAACCAAAACCCAGTTGCTGCTCAGAATTTACGTGGAGACTACTGACAAAAGCTGAGCTTTCAATTTGGAGGAAGACAACGTTAATTGAGGTCAATATATATAACGTGCATTTGATCCTATTATTTTCCTGGGGTAGCTTTCAGCGCTTAAGATACTGGCAACACCAGAACCATCTCTACATATTAGGCCTTGCATGTGAAGGGGGGGAAATACCTCCACTTCAACTTCTGGCTACATTCCCAAAACATCATTGAAAGTTCACTCTTTCCATTTCTCCTGTGGATGGAGTGCTGACTGGGTCCTTCCTGGCCCAGAAGGAGACAGTCTTAACTGTAAACAATGATGAAAATGAGAAAATATGGATCAGTCAATAGCAGTGTTTTACACCCAACTTTCTTTTTTCAGCTTGTAGTAATACTCATCATGTACTTCTACTTTGATGGCTTTGTATTTTCCTAATAGGGCTCCCCTCAATACACGGTACTGTAGTAAATAATTTTAAGCGGCAATTAAAATAGTTTGTACCGTGTAGAAACTGAGCCATACATACTACCTGAACGTCTATATTTCTAGCTGTTATTTGGAAGAATATGCCATTTGGCAACTCAGAAAGTTGCTGTGCAGATTCCAACTGATAGGTAGTAGAGCTGTGCTAGTATTTTCACAACTACAGTCTTAAATCATTGACTATCTACAAATTTAAGCTTTGACGTTAACATGAGATTTCCTTGACATAACACTAAGCTGTAATATTTTTATATAGAAAACATCAGGAATCTGATAAATGTTACTTACCAAATGGAATTAAAAGCAAGATGTTCAGAAAAATATTGCCCTTGCCTCCAGCAAGTTTCTGAAGCTTCTTATCAGGATTTGCCATCCTGATTTTAATATGTTCTGAAAACAAAGTGTGTGATTCATGAAATAAAAGACACTAAGTCCAAAATTTGAAATTATGAAAAGTTTAGGCCAAAGAGGTAAAATAAAAACAGCTGTTGGGAATGAAAAATGGCTGTAGGAATTTAGTTACAAGTACTTCACAAAAACATTAAATCACATTTACTTACATAAGAGCATCAGAATACGAAGCTGCCTGCTGTCCTGACCAAACAAGTTCTCTTATCATCTAACAAAAATAATTTAGATACATTTCTTTGCATGGAATTGTCTTGTATGTTTCCATTTTTGGTACAAAACATGGGAAAAAAACATTGGCACATTATGTAGTGATAAGTCATTTTTTTCTTCCCATATCCCACTTCTGAGTTTTCTGAAAAATATTTTTCTTTTGGAAAAATCAACTACTGATTCAATTAACTTCATCTCTATATATACCTCTCAAAGATGTGGCATGGAGTACAGAAAAGGTAAAACTAAGATACTTGGTTTACTGAATTCCTAATATCCATCACACAGAGAAAGGCTGGCCGATGGAAGGAAAACATTTAAGTTTGACTTTAGATCACGGGGAATTGTGAAAAGAGCTGTATAAAAATATGCACTTGTGCTTTAGAAGCTTTTAGCATACAATAGCTTAAAATATTATTTGCTGCCTCTCCTTATGCCTATTTTCTAATATATTTACACATCTTGCAATAACTTTACATCATTAAAGCAAATGACATGATCTCAAATATAGATAAGTTAAAAATAGCTGAACCTTGAAGCATCCCATCCCGTCCCAAATATCGACGTAGAGGTGGTGCGTGGCACAACAGACTCCGTGGGCTTACACCCAGAAAATTTAGATTGTTTTTTAATAAAAATTTTAAACAGCAAATGTATATAAATTTTTTTTCCTTAAAAAAAGCTTTTCCAAGGGCATTCAGATTAAATGGCTTTTATATAATACTCAGGAGAGTGCTCGTGACCGCCTCTGTGAGCCCAGAACAAGGGAAGCTCATGGATTTCCTCCGAGCGAGCGAGAGGCCGCTCCTCCTCCCTCCCGGATGGCTTTCTCTTGGGTGAACTCCTTCGAGAGGAGGGAGCGCTGCGGGCTGCTGTCGCCCTTCTACAGGGAGCACTCACCAGGCCCAGGCTCATGCTAACCTGACTAGCACACCACCATCCGGGAGAACCACCTAGCCAGGGGAGTGCGGAGCTAATCACTTCCATAGTTTCGTCCCTGTTGTTCTGCTCATTTTAGGCAGCGTGTCTCCTCCTCCGTCGATCTGTTCAGCTCTGCTTCTTAGGAGTCCCGCAGACGGATGCTGTCGGGGAAAGTGGTCGAGTAGACGGTGTTGGTGATTTAATGGGAAAGGGTAAGCGGAACACTGGCTAAGCTCCCCAGCCCAGGGGCCAGGCTCACGGGTACCAGGTCTTCATCAGCTCCATGATTTTACGAGGGTGCGCAGATGACAGCCCAGCACAGGAAACCGCCATTATTCCTTCTGGCACTGAGTGATCACTCAAAAGAACATACATTTTTCTTCATGGAACATAACTTATAAAAATGAAATTTGGAGACTTGCATGACTTAAAGTCAAATATTAAACATTAGCTCCTTAACCTGCACCAGTCATTTTTGTATGAAGGACAGCCTCTTGTCCACTCCTGAGTCACAGTGTCCTTTGAAGAGGTCAGTCTCCTCCACTCAGCTTTAGGGGTCGGATGGAAGCCTCAGACTTTTGCACTTGAGATCATCTAACGTCTTCCAATGTTTGTAGTTATCCGCCAAGTGCTGCATCAGGGCTGGCAGGTGTGCAAAGGCTGGGAGGACATAAAAGAATCAAGAGAAACCCATTACCTGACGCTGGATCCCAAGGACATGTCTTAGGCTTGGCAACAAAATGGAAGAAAAAGATACCCAGCACTAGGTCTCACGCCACAAGTGAAAACAGGCACAATGGCCAGTCATCACCCGCAGCGACTGAAATACAGAGAAGGCCCCTGATGAGCTGAAAAGCAGCCAAGTCCATGGCGTGATCCCAGGAGGCTGGGATGGAGCAGGTGCACTGCCCTGGACTCCTCCTGGAGTTTCCTCTGCTGGCACACAGACACTGCGAGTGTGGCCTTTGGAGAGGCGAGGACTCGTTCATGCAGTTACTACAATGGAGTCTTTGATTTCAAGGCTCTGTGCCGGGGACTAGGGATGCACCGAGTACGGTACACGCATAGAGAGAGAGCTGACCATTAAACAAAACGCTTCACATTTTAGGCCCAGTCTGGGTCAGTAAATATCAAGTACACCAGATTTCTTGGCAGGTGATGAAGCAGTAGCTGACTTACCATCCCAGGCATCGAACATGTCCGTTATGAAGTAGTCGATGAAGGAGATCTGGGACTTGGGGATGCTGCAGGTATTGCGGTCGAACACCGGCATGACCACAGGTAGCCCTTGTCGCTTTTCTTCATCAGTCTGTAAGAAACAATAGCAGCGCCCGGGGCCGTGGGACACCAGGGAGCTTTCCCAGGCACGGCTCCCATGATGCATGGGGTTGCTGGCCAGTTTTATATATGAACAGAGACGCAGCAGGGCCCAGGAGCTTAGGTACACAATGCTGGATGGGCTGGACTATGTAAGTTCTGCTCTTGCGATTCTCAGGTTTCCTTCATCTTTTTGGTGCTGGGGATGGAACCCAAGGGCTGGCCAACGCAAGGCAAGCGTCTCTACCGCTGAGCAACAGCCCCAGCCCGTCCTGTCTATGCTATTCCGCAGCCCTTCCTGACGCACTGATCTTAGGGTGCTGTGATCTGCTTTTATTCTTGAGTGC
The DNA here is from genome assembly GCF_023159225.1 of Perognathus longimembris pacificus. Taxonomy (NCBI): domain Eukaryota; kingdom Metazoa; phylum Chordata; class Mammalia; order Rodentia; family Heteromyidae; genus Perognathus; species Perognathus longimembris. The sequence goes on along the minus strand of NC_063182.1, from coordinate 9,837,285 downwards.
TCAAAGCTACGTTCACAGCGTGATCAGGAGTACAGGTCCTGCTGTCAGTGCACCAAGGGTGCAGAGCAAGGCTGGTCACAGCCAGTACCCAGCATGCACCAGGTACTGGCACCAAGCGATATGAAGAGCAACAGGCACTCTTTTGGGCACTGCCACATGCTTGCAGTTGTTACAGTTTCACTTAACAATGACTTATCTGAAGCCATAAGAATGATCGCGCGCGCGCGTGTGTGTGCGTGTGCGAGTGCACGCACGTGCGCTTGCATGCACGCACATGCACATACATGTTGGTACTGGGGCTTGGACACAGGGCCTTGCACTCAAACTCTGCTTTTTTACTCGTGGCTAGCTAGCCCTGTACCGTTTGAGCCACACCTATAGTGACTCAAGAGCTCAACTTTGAGCAAATCTGACAGTCTGTGTGACAAAATGGGAAGTACCCAGAAAGCCCTTGTGCTGTGTACCACAGTCTCACTGTTGTCTCTAGAATTAGCAGTTGGTCAATTGAGTTGTGAGCTCAACTTGCTACTTTTCTATTTGAAAGAAGGACACACAATTGTTTGGAATTGAGTATTAGCCTTGCAGCTCTCAAGATACGCGGCAGTGTGCTAATAAGCACATGTATGTGTAGGTTTGTGTGTGCAAGGCCGTCATGTACTAAGCTGAGGGGTGAGATCCCCATTGGCAGGTGGTGTGTTGGCCTTCTGAATGTTAGGTTACGCCTCTTATGGATGTTAGGAATGTTAGGTTACGCCCAACTTGGAAGCTTACGTCAGAGCACTTAGGCCTGGCTCTCCCCCATTCCCCGCCGCACGCCAGGAGGAACCAGACGCAGGACTTCAGGTCCTGTCCACGGGGGGCCTGGGAAGCCCACTAGTGGCCTCCCACCAGCTTTTGGTTTGGCTTGCTCAGCTGATCAAGTAACCTTAAAATGCCCACTAGTGTTTAAGGAGTAATTTGGTTTTCTCTCCTCTGCTGTCAAACTCACAACTGCCTGTCCTATTTTTCCTCCATTCAGGGACTCCTCCCTAGCTCTGAAAGTCTCAGTCAACTCACTGCGTTCTCTGCTGGCTACTCTCCCTCCCAGGCCTACTGGCCCCACCAGCTGCTTTCTATCCTGTCTCAGTAGCATAGTCCAGTCCCAAACGCCCATCTCAATCACACACACACACACACACACACACACACACACACACACACACACACCAGTTGTTTGCAGCCTTTTTTCTGGAAGTAGGACTATATTTCAGATGGCATCTGACAGTCTCCTGCTGGCTAGATTTTCACTTCATGCCTCTTTTCACTGCCACTGTTAAAGTGAATTGTATATTGCTAAAATTTCTAGTCTCTGTCCTTACGAATTTTGCTTTGAAATGCCTTGTTTTCCCAGAAACTTGTTCTGTTTCCACATTGCTAAATTTTTCCAGTAAGTCCAGCTTTTATCTAGAAGAACAAATCTGTTAATTTCCGTAGTATTTAACATAGATACTTCTTTATACGTAATTTTCTCTTTTAAAACCAGCATAGACCTATCTGTCCACATCTTCCACCCCCAACTGGATTGTGAGTGACGTCTGGGCAGGGGTGTGGCTTATTCATGTCTGTGTTCCCATAATGCACCAGGGAAGCACTCACATGTGACCTAATGAATGGGGTATTTCCCGGTTCCTGTGGACCTTCAGCAGGCGACAATTTACTTCCAAAAGCCCAGTCCTCCCCTAGAGGACCTTGGTCAGTGGCCAGCATATTGGCGGGTCCCAGGGAAGCTGGAGTCTGCTCCGGGCAGGGCGAGCTGCTTCCTGGGTGGGGAGAAGCTACCCATCTGGAGCACCCACTGAGTTCAATGACCTGGGTGCCTTCCTAGAAAGAAAGTGAGGCCTCCTTAGAGGCAACGCACCTGTGCAAAATACTCCTCGGAGATCCGCCCAGCCCATTCGATGCACAGCTCCAAGGGTCGGCATGGGTTAGCCACGTCTGCACACTTGATCATCATGCGCTTGATCAAGATCTGGTTTTCAGGAAAGTTCTTGCTGGTAGGATTGCACTCACAGTCCCTGCCCTCGATCTGGAAAGCAGATGGTCAGATCAGGGCTGGTGCTGCAAGATGGCAGCAAAGCCCACAAAGGCTAGCTCACCAGGCCCACTGGGGGTGGCCAGGACTCAGGAAACAGGCAGTTTCCTTCCCTCGCTGTAGATAGCATGTGATACATTTCTTAAACCTCAATACAATATAGAGTTTGAAAGGTAAAGGTCTCTGTCACTACCCATCCACCCACTTATATACAGCCTTTGTCCTCAGGTGGAATAGCTGCAGGCAGTGTTTGCAGTTTGGAGGTTTGCACTTTTAGGAGGGCTTTCCTTTGCTTTGTATACAAGCAGAACTTCTAGATTCATGCAGAGATGTTTTGAAAGAGGATATTGCACATACATGTGACCTTTCTTCATTATGCTTTCATGTTCCTGCTCACCAGCTTCCTCTGTCCTGTGACTTTCTGGCCCACCCTACCCGCTGCTGCTTAAAGGCATGTGTTTCCTGGCTTAGCTGACGGGGTGCGACTGTGAGCCAGGTAAGCTTGGGAACAAAGCAAGAGAACATGTGTTCGGTGACATTAGGAATGTGGCCGTAGACTGAGGCATTCCTACAATGCGCACAGCCCTCTGTGGTCCTGAGAGCTGTGGGCAGGTCTGTAAGTAGACAACTTCCTCCATCACAACTACATGAGCCTAGGAAAGGATCCCCTATTTGCAAAAGCACCATCAATTGTATTTGTGTGAAAACAATGAGCTCTCTGATGCCCTGCTAAGCTGAAAGATGGCTTGACATTTAAGGAGTTTGGGGGAGTGGTCCTATTTATTGCATCACCTATAGGCAAAATACACTCTAAAAGTTGTTTGTCTTGATTGTTCAGCACTGAAAGATAAAGCTTGCTACAGATACTGTGGCAAACAAAGTATCAACAGAGTTGGGGGCTAGAACAGAATACCTCAGTTCTAAATTGTTTCATTCCCACCCTCTAAATCCCAGATAATTGCTACCTCTAGACCCTTGTTGGAGAATCGGGCCTTGAGTTGTATGGTAGACTTTGTGGATGGTATGGGGGGTGGGCTCAGCATAGGTGGGGGGCACTGTACCTTCACCTAGATAGGTCTTTAACCATCGAGAGATGAACTTCAGAACTAGCACTTTGGCTCAAAGTGGGAGAGCACTAGCCTTGAGTAAAAGCTTAGGGACAGCTCCCAGTGCGAGTTCAAGCCCCACGACCACCACCACCACCAAAACCAAAAGCCCAACAAACATCCAAGAGATACGAACTTCAGAATTGAAAAGGTTTTTGATTCTCTAAAGTGCCACCATTTATGCTCATTCCGTTGGATTTCCTGGGCCCAACTTCTTCTGTCTCTTCATTTTATCTCATGCCTTCTCTTCAAGGATCTCAAAGTTGCTGTGACCCCTGCCAATCTATTCTCCTACGAAAAACAAGTCACCAGGACTTGCAGCCCTTTGCCAGCTCCAAACCACTTTGCACTGAAGAGGCAGGTTTGCTTCTAAGCGCAGATGCTCGTAGAAACACACTTGATGTATCTGATTACACCAGGGTACTTACCTCGGCTGCCAATGGCTTGTTGATGCTGTTCACAAATTTGTTCACATGTTCAAAGTGTTTTGTCATCTCTGTTGCCAACACCATATCAATAATAGCCTGACGCAGGGTTCGATAATGATTCCTAAAATAACCAGAACACAAAGGACTTTGTTCACATCATGTCCAGAATTAGAACTGTTTAACTGCTGTTTCTCCTGCTTCACTCAACCCAGGATGAGCCGGGACAGAGTTAAATGAGTGCAAAGTCCACCTGCTCATTCTGTCAATAGTGCAGGATTGGAGGTGCTATTCCATCTTCCTAGTGACATCTGACACGGACTTAGGAGTGCTAAAGTACTGGTCGCATGGTGGACATTCACTTTACAAGGTAATTCCTTTGCCCCAACCCTAGGAACACCAAGATGGAGAAGGAAGGGGTGGCAGGTGGGGGTGGTGGCCCCATGAGCCCTCTACCGCATTCCACACCGACAGACTCCTCCTGTGGAAAGCTCACAATTTCATGCCGCAGCAGTGCAAGTTTTTCCTGCTGGTAATCCTCTAGCTCGCGCCCATGATTACTGGCCAATTCCTGTCATTTTCTAACGGCAAGAGCCAGAATGAGGCATTGAGTAAAATTGGCTATTGGAAAAAAATTGTTTCCGCACAAGTTTAAAAACCAATCCTGGATACTGATGAAACTTAAGCTGACTCTACCATGTCAGGTCTCCATGTGCTCCTAGCTGTCTAGAGACCAAACGATAGGTTCAAACAAGCAATCTGTCCTAAGAGCCAATTGAGATCCCGGGTCCCCTCCAGGGCTCTGCCTAGAAGCTGGCTGGTGCTGTTAACAAAATATCCACAATCTGACCACAGAGTTGCTGGCAGGCAAGAGAAACTCCACATCTGGCCACACCTGGCCAGCTCTCAGCAGAAGGGAGGCCCCGGCGAGTGAAGCCTGCCTCGCCTTCGGCTCTGTCACCTTTGCTGGGCCTCCTGGTGAGGGAATGTTTTAAGTAGCCAACAACTGAGCTGGAAAGACAGGAGTGAACGTTTTCTGTGAGCCACCCGGAGGACAGGCTGGTCTCTTGGGAGGGCCAAAAAAATATCTGCTAGGCTTATTAGTCATACAGTCAACATTTATGCAGTATTGAAAACATTTTCATGAACTTATCAAAGACGAAAGGAGACTTAAAACCACGAAGGCGGTCTGAACGATAAAATGAAGTTTGCCAGGGCAAGGTCAGTATTTTACCATCCAATGCAACGGTACAACTACCCCGAGACTCTGATTTCCCCCTGAGTATTCAGCGAAGCCAGGGGAAGTGGGATTTCCCCTTGAGCACAAGAGCCGCGCCCCGCACACCTGTCGATATTCTTGAAGATGTTGCACTTGGTGTCCTTGGCCGTGAGCTGGAAGGCCAGGGCCGTGTGGTGGCTCTCCAGGACCGCGGTGTCATTGTACAGCACGGCGAGCTCGCTGCCAGCGTTGCACAGGAAGGAGTTGGTCCTCCCGGGGTGATCTACGTCATGGACGGTGGCCGCAATCAGGGCCGCCACCTCATCCAGCTGATCGAGGCTGCCCTGGGAGAAAGGAGGCGAGGGTGAGCGGTGTGTCCCTCCCCCACTCTCCAGAGGGGAAGTGGGTGGGGGAGAAAGCTGCGATTTTCAGAGGTGAGAGGTGGCCTTGGGCACACAGCATCGATCACCTTCCTGTGCTGTGTATTTGCTGAGGAGAAACTCCATTTCTAAACCCTCGCTGTTCATTCACCTGCTCCATTCATGCAATGGAGTAAAAGGCTAAGAAGGCTGAGCTAGCAAGCTTCAATGGCAGAAAGAGAAACGGTGAAGCTTTCATTATGCAAATATAGAAGGCAAAGGAGAACATCTGGAGACACATATTTCCTTAGCCTGCAGCTTTAGGAGAAAGTGGGCTTGTTACATAGTGTACTTAGGAGTTCATTCAGTGTGTATTCAACGCCTGTGGGTACCAGTTCTTCACAGGGTTCCAGCAACAGGAGTGATTCATGCCGACAGACTCTGTATTAATGGAGCTTATAATCTTGAGGGAGAAACAAAACTTTTTAAATGTACAAACAGAAGTGATGGATGGACTTGCTCTTGGAGAGTATAAACACCGGACTGGTCTAGGTCAGGGTGTCACCATCCATACTTTCATTGTGGATGGAAGTGTTTCATGGAGCGTTACCTAGTGCACTTAATTCAGACTCATCTGGAGCGACTGGACTCTGAGAGTGTGACCAGTGCAATGGAGGAACCAAATGTTTAGTTTGTGGGTATCCGTTCTGGGGCTTGAACTCTGGGCCTGGGTGCTGTCCATGAGCTCTGCCTCTTGAGCCCCAACTCCACTTTCACTTTCCTGGCGGATAACTGGAGATAGGAGTCACGGCTGGCTTTGAACCTGGCTCCTTGGATCCCAGCTTCCTGAGTAGCGAGGATGACAGGCGTGAGCCACCTGGCTCAGTGACTTCTGTGCTGCAGTCTAAAGGACAAGCAGCAGGAAGCCCAGGGAGAAGGCAGAGCGAAAGAACTTTCTCCAGGAAGCCTGGAGGGTCTGGCGCTGACCCGGGGGAAGGGAAGGAGGCTCGGGTCGAGCTTCTGGCGTCCCGGGCTGCCCTCACCCGTGGGCTCGGAGGAGATGGGTGGGCAAGGCTGCTCCTGACGCCCAGCCGGCTGCTGAGCCGGAGCCGCTCGCGCTGGGCGAGGGGCGCAGTGGCTTTGCCTGTGAACTCCACAGCCGCTCGGGTGCAGCCCTTTCCATCTTGAACCCCAGCCTCAGGGAACTGCTGAGCAACCCCGGCTTGGCCTCTGTCAACATGACTAAGCCTCACACGAGAAACAGCAAAGTACTCTTCCTCTCCGCTCTGGTGGAGATGAGGAAGCGGGGCCAGAGCGCAAGCGGGGCCAGAGCGCATGCGGGGCCAGAGCGCATGCGGGGCCAGAGCGCAAGCGGGGCCAGAGCGCATGCGGGGCCAGAGCGCATGCGGGGCCAGAGCGCATGCGCAGCCCTGTCGCTGCGGCGCTCCCAGGAGCGAGGCGCCCGGGCTGGCTGGCGGCTCTGCGGCCGGCTCTGCCACAGGCCCCATCCTGCGGGAAGTCTCAGGCCGAATTCTCTTTAAATGACTCAAACTGTTTTTAAACTAGTCAACGGAAGAGTCAAGAGACTTCTAGAGCACAAGTGGCACGAAGTGAGACCTGGTTCACCCCCAAATCCTGGTGACAGCGGCACTTTCCCGAAGGCACCCATCCTGGGGGCCAGTGGCTGCAGTTCGGCGAGCACTAGCCTGCCAGGAGAGGAGAAATGCAAAGCCCTTTGTGCGCGTGCGCGTGCGCGTGTGTGTGCGCGTGTGTGCGCGTGCGCGCGTTCTGGGAGATGGTCTGCGGAAGAACCCCCCGCAGATCTGTAGCTTGGAGGTGTCTGTGTGTTTTAAATTGCTTTCACCTGACGCAGATCTGCATCGCGGTGAGGAAGGGCCGGGGAGGGCTCTGGGGTGCAGCCGCCTTGCCAGCGCTTCCCTATTCACCACAGTCGCTTAGGCCCAACGAACTGGCACGCAGCGCTGGCTGCACGAGGTCTGAGGAAGCCGAGGGTGCGGCATGTCCGCTCCGGCCAGCTGCCTCTCGGCCGGCTTGAGGCGTCAGCGGGGCTCCACACCCGAGCGCTGTGCTTGGACCCGTGAGGTCCTCGGGTCCCCCCCACATGCACGCATGCGCGAGCACATCTATCCTCGCCAAGGAATCAGAGGGGCGGGGGATGCAAGGGAGAGGTGAGCCCTCTTCATCTGAGGGAACAGGCCTCGGGAGAAAGCCAGAAGGACCCCATGAGTGTGCAAACGTGAACTGGGGCAGGCGGAGCGGTACACTTCCTCATTCTCCCACGAGGTGTCGGGCCGCCATGGCAAGCACGTCCCACCGGCCGTCATTTGAGAAACGCAATCAGACTCGGAAAGCACAAGCAGGTCTCAAGGTGAGGGGCCAGGCGGAGAGCAGAGGGCATGGCTAAGCACTCCCTATCGCACTGCAGGTGTCCTGTGGGTTTTCCTAGACAGGCTCTGGTTGAGGGAGGGGGGCAGCGGGGCAGGCAGCCCCCTGTGCTGGGTGCTAATGGCCGGGTGCTGTTGTGGGCTGGTGGTGAGACCTCTTCTGGGTAATAATCTCACCCAGCCAGAGCCCGCGGCAGGGGCGGGGACGCGCTGCATCTCACACAGGTGTGACAGACACAGGCTGAAGCTGTTACGTTTTTTGTTTTTTTTTTAGTTAGAAAACCAAAAAAAACAAGATCCCCCAAATCTCTTCAAAAGCATCACCCCTGCACCAAACGTTTTGCTTTCTTGCTGGAAAAACTGGATGACTCTGGCAATAATGGGAAGGAATTCCTCGACCTCACTTTTGGGGTACTTCTACTCCTTTGACCTGTCCCAGTGTCTCCTCACTTTCAGATCCCAAGATGGTATCCTTCATCAGACCTCTGCCAAGAAAATGAAGCCCTGTATTCACAGGCTGAGCGTAATTTCAGTCTCCAGACAGTGTCAAGAGTATCTTCATTTTATCTTTGTGGAGCTCGGGCTCAAACTCAGGGCCTTGCATGAACGAGGCGGGCACCCTACCACTAAGCCACATTGCAGCCCTAAATTTTAAGTGTAAGTCATAACTTTAGCAGAGGAATTACAAACATAACTACAAGCTGCAGTGGGACCTTGTGCCCGAGAGTATAACAGAGTATGTGGCCACCCTTCAAATCAACCCCGCTACCCATCACAGTGTGGAACTCAGATAAGACTAAGAGATAGAGCGTGCTTTCCCAAAGGTTAGACACACACATGTACACACACCAAAATACACACAGTAGTGGCTGGCTGGCATATTATGATTAGAATTGGCAATCTACCAATGGCCATATGTAACCGCGAGACCTAGTCTCTTTGTGCTATGCCAAGTCTGCTCTGCAGCCCAGTGTCACCAAGCTCCTGGTGAACTGTTGCACTGGGTTCTCGGCTCAGCCACACATATTCAGGGGTCCCTGCAGTTGCATAAATTAATATTTATACTTTTGAAGAGGGGAGTTATAAGAAAGGTAAGGTCTACGTCTTTATAATGCAAAACAACCGGTAAGGTTAAAAAAAAACCATAACAAAAAAAACCCTGAAGAAACAAAAATGTCTGCTAAAGTTGGTTGCGAAAGTAGCTCCCCATCAAATGCATTTATGACATGAATCTCTTGGGTCCTCAAGCCAGGGGCTTGTGAGGTGGCGGCATGGGAATCCTACCTTCACCCTCTCCTTCCCAAGGAAGAAGGCGGTGGCGTGTAGGACGTCTGCGGCGTGCGTGGAGTTGTGGTAGGCATTGGAGGAATGGTAGTTGGCCTCTATCACTTGTAGCCAGGCCCGAAGAGTAGTTTCGGTACAGTTTAAAAATTCACATACTCCAAACCGGGAGAAGACCTTTAAGCCCAAGTAGACTAATGGCCTGCAAAACAGGAAAACGAATCCTGGTTTACTGAGCTCACTTGCCCAGAGAACTTCCCCGATGGCGGTGGGGAGCAGAAGTGAAGTCACACCATCGAGAGCCACGTTTCCTATTTCCAGGCGACTCATTCCTCCCACAGACTAACACGACAGCAGAAACGGCTTCTACTGGAAAAGAGGTCCTTGACTGTTCACATCGGCCCCCTGCTGACAGGACAAATGCCAAGAAATCTTGCTGGTGCTTTCCAGGGCTGCCCACCTCCTCCCTCCTTTCTTTCTGGAGATGAGGTCTCACTAGGATGTCCACGATGGCTCAGACAATCGCCTTGCCTCAGTTTCCCAACTAGCTGGGGCTATGGATGTGTGCCTGTGTTGAATTAATTTTGTAGGTGAAGCATCCACAAATTTAGGGATAAGAGAACTTAGAACTCCTGGCTCTGTGGCACAAAGGACTGTCCAAACGGGAGCGGAGGACATACGAGCAGATCCCACATGGAACCCATCACCCCTCCCTCTCCGTGAAGGAGCACAAAACTCCCGGGACCAAAACTCCCTCCAAGTTTCCAGACGTGAAGGCCTCGGCGACCCGAGACGCCGCGTACCGTTTGTGTGTAACCGCCTCCAGTTCAAAGATGTTGAAGTCCCAGCTTTCCTCGTTATCGAGTAACTGGGCGATGGAAGGGGGGACGTCGTTGATCGTCACCGGCATGGCAAGGTGACTGTGACTCTGATGCACATCTGAGCAAACAGAAAGGGCGGGAGAGGGTGGGGGAGGTATTGAGTTCTGAGCCCAACACCCCTAGGCACGTCGTCTTTTTCCCAACTGCCACGAGAAAACCTGTTTGCACGTGTGTGTGTCATACTGTAAGCTGGACTCAGGGCCTAGAGCTCCACCACTTGAGTCATGGCCCCGTGTTCAGACAGGGTCTCCAGCTTGTGCCTGGGCTAGACTGTGACCGAGGCACTGTCTCTGCATGCAGAGTAGCTGGGATTACAGGCATGCCCTCCCCCTCCTGCCCTCTAGGAGGTCTTGAACTTCCACAGGTAGAAAGATGGCCATGCTGAGGTTCTACTCTTGCATTATAAGACCTTAAGACCGTATTCTTGCTCTCTTTCCCTTCCTCTTTTTGCAGCACTTAAGTTTGAGCTCAGGACCTCACGCTTGCTAAGCAAGTGCTCTTCCACTTTATGCTTTATTTTTCACGTTTTTAGCACAGCGCTGGCCTTCAACCTTGATCCTCCTACGATGCTTCCCAGGTAGCTGGGATTCCAGATTGTACCAACCATCACACTCAGCCCCGCAGAGAAGCAATTTCACCAGGAGATGTAGGTCCAGATGTAAATCACAGAAATGCATAATCTCAATGAAAGCACCGAGGCCTTTCCTGAGCCCTAGCCATAACTGGGGTGGTGGTGGTGGTGGTGGTGGTGGTGGTGGTGGTGGTGGTGGTGGTGGTGGTGTACTGGAGACAATCAGTAACAGGTGACAGATGGAAACTTACTCTTTGTGAACACATATTCATTTCCTGACAGTCTTCTCAAGCCATCCTGGAACAAAGACAGGCGCGTTAGAAGCACGCGTGACATGTAGCCATCCTTCTCTCGTTCCTTTCACTAGCCGGAGTTCACGTCCCAAACAACCCTATCAGCCTACAACTGCCAGGTAACTGAGAGCAACAGCTAGGAGACAGATGATGCTGGCCGTCGGTGGCTGCTAGTCCCAGGGGAACCCCGTGTGTAGGGGCCACCGACTCACACCCGGCTGTGTTCTCATGTGAAATGACAGCAGCGACCTTGCTTTGAATGCGCGTCATTCTGCTGTCATCCCTCAAGGGGGCGGGGCTGCTCTGAGGTCCTCGGGTTGACATTGGGAGTCATCAAAGCCATGCCACACATTGTAGGGATAACTTGGTAATACACACACACACACACACACACACACACACACACACACTCGTTTTAAATTGGGATAACTGGAAGCTAATAACTGGACTTCATTCTTTTGAACCACATTTTCTGTTTTACACAGGAGCATTGCTACTAGCTTTTTTTTTTAAACTGGATAATTATTTTTATTATCTTTAAGTAGTGTACAAAGTGCTACTAGCTTTTTAAAGAAAAAAAATCCTGGGTTTGAAGCTGAAGAGGCAGAGCAGACATGGCTAGCCCTCCGGTGTTCTGCTAACTACGGGTTCTTCAACATGAACCAGCCACAGATGCGCTTGAATCCGTTCCCTTGCCTTCTCCTTCTAGCCTTGAGTGCTTCGTTATTTAGATCTTTGCTTAAAAGTCACTTAAAACGGGTTGTTACCCTCAGAAGATGTTGGATAAGGTTTACAGGGTTATTAATTAATGATGCCCTGGAAAGAAGTCACATTCTGGATCTTTAAGCCAAGACCTAATCTTAAAAAAAAAAGTATACACGAGTAAGTAACCACAGCCAATTCTCCTGCCTCTGAGGCAGAAATAGCAATCCCTTGCTTTTATTTTGCCCTTCTCACTCCACTTCTATTGTCACGTAAACATGAAGCAGAGCCTCACACGGGGCCCTCCTGGCACTATTTGGGCAGGAGTCCAGTGGCTTTTCGAGCAAGTTCTCCTGAGCCACATCGTTGTGCTAGCCCCTTGCCGGTGCTCTCGAGAGCCGAACTCATGCAGCATTGGGAATAGGGCCTCCAAGGAACAGGAAGGAACAGCACAGATGGGAAAGCCAGCCAACACTCGGCCTTAGGAAACGGAGCTAGACAGAAACCTTCCAAGCAGAACTAACGCTTCAGGGATGCTTAGGCTTCTCCTTCTAAAAAATTCTACTTTTAGCCTTTGATGAGAAACACAAAGGAATGATTTGACTTTTATGTGCTATTTCACTTTTCTTCTTTGTTGTCACTTGGCTTGTGGATGATGCGTAAAACCAACTAGAACTTAGCAAAAGAGCAGAGCAGAGCGAGGCCTCAGACACTGGCTCTCCACACACGTGGGGGGGCTTTGTGGTTGGCAAGGGGTGACCCTCCTTCCTTTTTCCCCTCTGAGCCAGAATGGCTTCACTCTGCTTTTACCCAATTATAGGTAGAACTTCTATTTAAAATTTGATCTAGAGGAGGGATTCTGTATCTAAGCGTTGGAAGCTGCTGTAGACATGATCACCCCTGGATACTAAGATGCTCCATCCAGTCCCTTTTACATAAAGGCCATGGTGTTTGCACATAACCAGTGAAAAGCCTTCTGCATATTTCATATCATCCCTGGTTTTTATGTAATATCTAATACAATGCAAAAAAAAATCCTGCTGCGTTAATAGCTGCACTGTTTAGGGAATAGTGACAAAAATTCTGTATAGATGCAGAGATTTCTTTTTCTTGTTTGCTTTGCATTTTTGATCTGTGGTTGGTGAATCCACAGATGCAGAGCCGATAGATCCAGAGGGGTCAACTGTGCAGAGCCTGAGGGCTACATACATACAGCTGTCATCCTCAATCCAACAGTTCATAAGGGCGAGGGGAAGACGTCACAAAGGAGGGCCTAGACAACCCCGACTTGCATACACAGCCCCAATCACTTGCAGGTCTGTCTCCCGCTGCTGGGGTCAGTCAATTTCATGGAAAGATAAATGCAAGAATCATTCAAGTACCATTGCACATACACTCCAGAAATGGCTGGAGCCGCCTCTGGCTATGCTAATGCTGGTGTCTACAACAGGTGTTTCTAGACCATAGGTAACAGTTTGCTGTGAGATGGACTCGGCTGGACATTTCTGAGTTTTTCTCATCACTCACCGTCATCAGGCCTCCCACAAGATCGCTGGTGTGTGGATCTTCATCTTTGGTACCCAGCTGGGGGGAGTACAGTTCTGTGGTCCGTAAAATTTCTAGAACTCTGTCTAAGGCTTCTGCCACTGTGACTGGGCTGTTCTCTTGGGCAGCATTGATTATATTTATAACCTTTGGAAGTTAAAAAATAAAGAGTAAATTTGAGAGACTGGGCTGTTACTACCCTCAAGTCACACTTGGTCACACACTTGGTGGCTACAAGGGCAGCGCGGCCTTCTCCCGGCATGCACTCGGCAGCCCACGCTGGCCCACGTCCTCCCGCTTCACCACGTCTCCCGGGCTTCTCGGTGGACCTTCTCCTCTAGCTCTCGTCCACAGGTTGGCGCTTCTCAGAGGTAGCTCTGAGTCTGTCTCTTATTCTACGGTCCTTCCAGAAATAACAGCTGTGTTTCCATGGCTCTAGACACACCGAATCCATTCCAGATGCCCAAGCTCACCTCCGGGCCCACCTGACCTGCTCACCGGAGAGTCCAAAGCTAAACTCACGGTCTGGTTCTCCTTCCCACAAAGCAGGACACTGAACAGCAGCTGCAGCCACCACAGAACCGATGATGGAAGCTTCCCTAGAGCCTTCTCTCCACCTCCTGCCTGCCTGCCGTGCTGCTTTCCCTGGCTCCTCTGCCACTTGGACGGCTCCTCAGAGAGCCCAGTTGATTCTCTCCCTATCCATCCATCCAGGTCCATTCCATTTCCCTGGCACTACCACTGCGTTACACTGGCTCGCTCACCACCGCCGCATTAACACCAGCTCGCTCACCACCGAGGGGCCTGGAACCACAGAAAAGTTTTGACTGGCTTGTTTCCTTGTACTCACACCCCTCGCATCCGTGTGCACAACAGCCGGGCATTTCTTTTTCTGTGACACAGTTGCCAGGTCATGTCACCCCTACCTTAAAATGTTCAGTGGTTTCCGCTGCACGTACACTGAAGCGCAGACCCCTCACTACCAGCCAGCTGACCGCAAGGACCTGAGCCCCGCATGAGCCAGGCGGTATCTTCCCCTCTAGCCTCTCTGGCTTCCTTCCAGGTCACAGAGCAAAACACCCCAGTGCTGTTGCTGCTCCCCACCGTCCTCTTCTGACCCGTGTGCTTCTTGGCTTCCTCTCCAGAGAGCCCTCCCCTGACCATTCTCTCACGCAAGCGACATCCGGGCCTTTCTCCCACCGGTCTCGTGCAGCCCCGTGGTTTTCCTTTATAACACTTGCCCGACTTAGCCATTCTACACTTCTGTGTTTTGTGTTCATTGGTTTAGTATCTGTTCCTCCCACGAGACTGAAATCCACTAGACCAGCGGAAGGCAGCTCGGGACCGCAGCCCAGGAGGGCCGGGGTCCTCTCGGCTGCCACTCACCTTCGTGATGGGGGCTTCGATGGTCATGGAGTGGATCCTGGCCATGGAGGGGTAGCGGCGGGTCTGCAGGCTTGGCGCTGGAGTGAAGGGGAGAGAGTCGGGTTTGGTTCTGGTGGCTCAGCTCTTGGTTCAGCTCAGTCCTTTCACAGCTGGGGACCTGATTCTCCCCAGACCTCCCCCTCCTCCCAAAGCATATCGCTTGCTCCTTCCAGACAGACTTCCTGGCCATCCGAGGACCCCCTGGGCAGTGGGCCACCAGAGCCCCGTTAGACAGTTCCTTTGCTTCTATTCCTAGCCTGCTGCCACTGGAAGAAGACCCAGTGAACGGGGGCCAGTCGCACCTCCTTGCTGAGCCTGTGGGTCTGCACTACCCAGAACCTAGTGGTGCTAGCTCTAATCTGTAGAAACTTGCATTTTTTTTTTTAAAGGATTTTACTTTTGGGGAGGCCAATGCTTACAGATGATTAAAGATTCAAATGGAGCCAGGCACCTCTGGCTCACATCTGTAATCCTAGCTACTTAGGAGGCCGAGATCTGAGGATCATGGTTCGAAGCCAGCCCAAGCAGAAATGTCTCCAACTAACCACTAGAAAACTGGAAGTGGAGCTGTGGCTCAAAGTGGTAGAGCGGTAGCCTTGAGCAAAAGAGTTCAGAGACAGTGCCCAGGCCCTAAGCCCCATGACCCACAAAAAAGAAAAGAAAAGAAGAAGATTCAAATGGCACAAGTGTTCCTTTAAAAGCAGTGTTTCCACCAACCCCGTCCCACCCCAGTGGGGAAGGCCTGAGGGCTCATCTCAGGTTCAGAATGTGAGGGCAAGTCCCAGTGCCCCCGGGGCAGCTCGGGATCTCCTCCCTGTGCTCCCACCCCTCCATGCTGCCCATCGCAATCTCCTGCCACTAGGTCCGCCCAGTGCAAGTTCCCCTCCCGGCTCCGTGGACCGTTCCCGCACTGCACCCCGCGACTCGGCCATGTGTTTGGCCTTACACGCGTCGCCTCACTCGCTTGCATGCCCTGTCTGTCAGACTGCCTTGCTCTGGGACATAGGGAAGGGAAAGGGAACACCAGAATCGAGAGACAAAGGATTAAAGGACTTAGCATTGCAATAGCGATACTTACAAACCCAATTGGTATAAACCAACTGAACAACTCACGGGAGGGGAGGGTTCTGGGGAGGGGGAGATGGGGGGAAAATGAGGGAGGAGGTAACAAGTTGGATAAGAAATGTACTTCCCTTACATATGAAACTGTAACCCCTCTGTACTTCACTTTGACAATAAAGAAGAAAAACAACAACAAATGGGTGAGTGGAACCTACTGACTTGCCCTGAGCGCTCACGCTCCAATCTCTAGCATTTAACACTCTCGCTGTCTCTTTTCCCCAATACCCCCTTGTTCTTGCTTCACGCAATGGTACCTGCATGGCTCACCCGAGATCTTTCCTCCTCGCTGTCGTATTTTCTCTGTCTCCCTCCTGACAGACAGGTTTGGGCCAGGACTACTCAATTCTGCCATGCAGGACAGAAATGCTCTGCTACGTTCTGACTCAACAGCTTGCGCCATTGTATTAACAGAACATCAGTGCATGTAGCACAAAGACTGGACATGGGTATGTGCTGGAGTTGGGAAGCCACAACACTGCTCCCCCAATGTGTCCATCACCCCCAAGGTTTGCTACTCACACCCCAAAATGACCTTGATTGGCTATTGAAACCACAGTGCCTGGGTGGTTATGTGGCCTACGTGCTTTAGGTCATGAAGGCACAGGGAGTCGCTTTAAGAAGAGAAAGATGGTAGCATGCATTGAAGAACGCCTTCCAGAAAGCCTAAAACACGTCTAGATACTGGGGGGAAAGCCAGTTTAGCTGGACTTCCTATGCTGGTGAAGGGATTGGACATATTCCTCTTCTTGAGCCTATTTTCTTTATTGTTTTCTACTCCTTTAAAAATGCCAAGGAAATAGGGAAAGCTGCTTACCATCGCTGCTTCGAGATGATATGGACTTGACATCAATGGACTCTTTCCGCCGGCTCTTGAATCGGAACGGATGAGGCTCTGTGGGTTGCATGTTGGAAATGGAAGGGGATTAGGCATCCATGTAGTCACCCACGACTTGTTTGCCAAAGAAGACAACATTGCTTTTTAAACACCAGAAAAAACATTTTGAGAAATAAACCACTTTCTCTGCAAGTCAGCAAAGTCGATGAATGGATAGTTATGAGTCGTAAACTAATGTCTTTTCTGTCTGCTGCTTCATTATATCATGTAGATGGCGATTGTCAAAGATTATTTAATTCCAGAAGTGGAATGTCATTTTGAAAATAAGCTGAAACTTGGGGGACTTTTTTTTATAGGGCTTGCCTTGACTCAAAGAACTCCACTCATCTGGAAGGGAAAGACTCTTCCGGAGATATGTAAGGAAATAAAATCCTTGTGAAGTCCATCGATATTTTATATTATTTGGGAAATAAATTCAGACTAGTTTGGGGCCCTTTTGGAAAGTCAGACATCTAGACAGTCTTTCCAGATGTTTCAGATAAATTTCATCCAGTGATGTGTAAGAGTAGCTGATCACAGGGAAAGAAGAGAACTAGTTTTATATTTCTAACAGTTAACCTCTTATCATTGACTTTATTTTTTGAGGAGGAAAAAAAAAATCTGTGTAACTCTTTGCCGACTTGAACTTCACATCGAAAATGTTCTGTCTCAGAAATGTAAAACTCACATGTCACAGTGAGCACCAAGCAAAATGTCAAGGCGGCCATCTTAACACCCATTGTCCACCTGGACAACACCCATTGTCAGGGAATTGGCTTCTTGTGAGCTCGGGCGTTTGCCCGTGCAAGGAGGGAAGTGTAACTGTGAAGCAGTCACTGCTGTGCTAACAGGACAGACACGTGAGTGCCAGGAGGGATGCGTTTCCCAGACACCATCACTGGGCACATCCTAGGCAGGAAAATGAAAGGCCTAACCACAGTTCCTTAAGAACAAATAACTTGGGCTGGGAATATGGCCTAGTGGCAAGAGTGCTTGCCTCCTACACATGAAGCTCTCGGTTCGATTCCCCAGCACCACATATATGGAAAACGGCCAGAAGGGGCGCTGTGGCTCAGGTGGCAGAGTGCTAGCCTTGAGTGGGAAGAAGCCAGGGACAGTGCTCAGGCCCTGAGTCCAAGGCCCAGGACTGGCCAAGAAAAAAAAAAAAAAAAAAAGAACAAATAACTTACAGTCTAACGAAATGACTGCTAGGAAACTGGTACTTGAGGTATATGTGTGGGGAGGGGTTGATACCAAAGGGAGGAGGGTAGACAGGAAGGGTGGGCAGATGCAGTCATGTTACTCCAATGTGGAGATCTATGAAAAAGAAACTAGGAAAACTGAAGGAATGGGTGGGGTTGGGAGAGAGGAGGGAGGATAAGAGAAGGGGTGATTGACCAAGATGCATTGTACGCATCAATTAACATAACCCCTTTTGTACAATTACTATATTGTTTTTTTTGTTCTATGCAAATAAAAGAAAACCATGGTGTGGGAGGCGTTGGGTAAGGGAGGTTGCTATCAATGAAGAATCAAGGACTTTTTCTTTTTTTGACTGCTTCCTGCTTCACTCTACCTTTCTAGGCTCCCAATGTTAGCATTTAGCTGTCCCCAATCCTGGGTGGCAAATATCACCCTCAGTCACCTTTAGAGCAACTGGTAGACCTGAGCTCACAGAGCCTTCTACACAGAGAACTAACATGAAAGATTCTCACCTGTCTGGGAGTTATCTCCGGAATCACGATGAATCCTGTGGATCTAAAGTTGTTCCGAAGTTTGATTTAAAAAAAACAAACAAACAAACAACAAAAACAAGAGAAAGAGATTTTAAACATGGACTTGCTGTCTTCCTCAAAAAATGGAGCTAAAAAGCTCTGAAGACTTGCAGAAAGCAAGAGGCTGCACAGACAGTGTGGGCAATGAGACGCACGCCACGCGTGAGACACACAGCTTTCCACGATTGGAGTCTATGAGCAGGAGAGACCCTGAGGGCCCAGGGCCGAGGGCCACCCTTCCAAGCTGCCCATCTGTCTCCCACCAGGCTGTGGCAAGGAGGGAAGACAAAGGCTAAAACTCAGCTTGCTTTTAGTTTTTTTTTTTTTTTTTTGGCCAGTCCTGGGCCTTGGACTCAGGGCCTGAGCACTGTCCCTGGCTTCTTCTTTTTGCTCAAGGCTAGCACTCTGCCACTTGAGCCACAGCGCCGCTTCTGGCCGTTTTCTGTATATGTGGTGCTGGGGAATCGAACCTAGGGCCTCGTGTATCCGAGTCAGGCACTCTTGCCACTAGGCTATATCCCCAGCCCCTGCTTTTAGTTTTTTGAAAACAGAGTTCCTACATAACCCGTTGGGTTTCAGACCCGTTCCATGGATTTTTCTGTAGGGTAAAAGTAACTTGAATTAAAGTCTAATCGTCTTCCTAGTGTGCTAAGGTTTCTGAGTGCTGCTTCATGACAGTCAGTCAATTCTGAAATGTTTCTTCACGTTGCCATCTTGCACCTAGTTCTTTCTCATTAACAGATTTGCTTTGTGCTAATGGCTTTGTGCAAATGCCCAGTAACGATCAGTGACATGACAGAATGAAGTCATTATCACTAGAATTTATAAGTACACTTTGCTGGTGGCTCTGCATTTCCTGCGCCAAGGCAGTGGGCGACACTGTCCCTTCTCCCTTCTTCTGGAGGCTTCTCTGCTCAGGCCACCTGCTCCCCGCACAGGCCCTGATCACCCACCTCGGTAGCCACTCCGTGAACTGTTTCATTAGCTTGGACTACCAAGGTGGGGGGCGGGGACTGCAAGCGGGGAGATTCGTGTAGCTTAGCAACATGGCCATAGGCAAGATATACAAGGAAGATGGCCCTGCTTCCTTGGGCCATTGAAAAACCATCAGAGAAAAGTGAAGAGTTCAACCACATGGGGTGTGAGCACTTCTGCTCAAGGACATTCCTCAAGGACATTCCGTGTGACACAGAAGCAACCATGTGACCCACTTGTGAGCTACTGTGGACATCATGTCATTCACGGCGGTTGACCCAGTTATACCGTGATGACAGGGCCTTCATGCTTCTGTGAACAACTGCTTGCCATTTTCCTTCAGGCATAAAGACCACTTGCTACAAAGGCTACCAGGCTTGGTGTCAATGAGCAATACTATACAAATGACCAGAACTCGTGCCTTGTTTCCTTTTCTCATCAGCTCCAGCTCAAAAGCAATGGATCCTTAAATGTTTAGTTTTGCTCTCCGAATCAAAACTCATTGCTCCCTTATAACCCTGACTCCCTATATCACACAAAATGCAAACCCACCCCCTTCTTGTCTTTCACAGGCCCGTGGGCCACCTGTGGGCTTTGTACTCTGTGTGGAGAGGAGCCACATTAAACCAGGTGGAGTCCATAGCCCAGCCATCCTTGGGGAGTGGGAGTGGGCCCCAGCCGTGAAAGGAGACGAGGGAATGGGAAGAGGGAGACGAGAGGTACCACCCATCGGCTGGGGCGCTTGTGGGCAATCTTTCTCCACAGAGCAATGTTGTCTTTGGTACTTTCTGATGCCCGCTGTGCCCACTGTTGACTGCAGAAGGCAGAGATCCTTCTTGCAAAGCCTGTCTCCAGAGCTGACATTTCAGGGCTGCTCATCAGGGAGAGACATTTTTTCCTGCCCCATCCCCAAAGCACTAGGTTTGGTTGTTTTTTTTTGTTTGTTTGTTTTTTTAATCAAAGCTCTCTGATCATCTGTGAACCTTTCCTGGCTATTCCATTTTACAAAGATGGACTCACGTAACTAGAGTCTCTTAGAAGAAAAATTTGTTCCTGAGACCTAACCCTACCAGTGTCACTTATAATTCAGTATGAATTATTTCAAATTATTTTCCATATAACAGTCAAGTTCATAGAGAATGTAAACAGGGATTGAGTGATTCAGTGATCCCTGGGGTGGGGAGACTCCAGGGATTGAAGACTGTGATAAAGACCATCTCTTACAGGTCTCAAGAAGGGTCAACCCTCCATTTGCAGTCATTATGATGGCATTATTGTGCTCTGACAAGGGAGAAAGTAAGTGCTTCCATAGCTAGCACACAGAACCCAAGTCCCAGTCCTTCTACCTCTAAAACCAGTTGCTCCTTGTCACACTGCTTTCTACAGAGAGGCTCCAGAGGGGACATCCCGGGGCCTGGAATGTTAAACTGGGGTCAAAGGAGGTACTTCCGGGATCAGCGATCAGCACAGGCCATCAATTTACAATGCATTTTCCCTGCTATTCGGGGGAAGTAGTGACTTTCTCTTGTCAAAAGGTTTGTCCGCAGGCATGGTGTTACCCACCTTTAATCTTAGCTACTTATTACAGAGACAGGATTTCTGTTCAAAGGCAGCCCATGCGGAGACAGGAGGGGGGAACCAGTTGTAGTGATTCCCCTCCCTCCAGTAATTCCAGCCACTTGGGTGGTATAAGTAGAAGAATCACAGCTCAAGGTTAGCTTAGCCCACATTGAAAATCTGAAAAGCAATATAAAAGTAAAAGGACTAGAAACATCACTCAAGTGATGGAGCACTTGGCTAGAAAGCGAGGCCTTCAGTTTAATCCCCAGCACCACACACTCATGCGCATGCGCACACACACAGACACACACACACACACACACGTTTTGTGACATGTATACAAGCAGATCAGAATTCCCTGTCCTGAGGCTGCTCCCTGAGAGGGCTGCTTTTCCTCTTGTACAAACTCACAAGTAGAATCCTTGCAAGAGCAGGAATGGCTGGGAGCCAGGATTCTGCTCGCATTTCTGTACCGTGACTTCTGCTGTCCTTGGCCTGTGAAGCTGGGTCAAGCTTCTGACCAACTCAAGGCTGCAATTTCCTAACCAGCCCTTGGATGTGCACAGTTTGTTCTTCTTGTTGGGGGTGGGGTGAAGGAGAGTCATTTTAAAACTTTAATTAAAATGTTATAGATTGCTACAAATGTTGCTGTCCTCCGGCTAAACTCTACAAATGCCGGAGGTCAAACCCTTCTGTCATACACTCACTCTTGTTTTCAGTCTCTCTCTCTTCCTCCCTCTCTTCCACATTCTCTCTTTTTCCCCTCCCTCTCCTTTTCTCTTTGGCTCTCACAGGGGCTTGAACTCAGGGTCTCAAACTCACTTTGCTTTCTTGCTTAAGGATGGTGCTGTACTACTTGAGCCAAACCTCCAGCCCCGATTTTGCTGGTTAACTGGAGATGGAGTCTTGCAGACTTTCCTGCTCGGCTGGCTGTCCAGGATGTGACTCCTTTGATGAAGTGTTGGATGCTGAGATCTAATGGCAGAAAGGGACTCACTGGAATCCTTCCCTTCATTTACAGTGTGAGTGGGCATAATCCAGACACCTTTCATCAGCTTTCTTTACTGAAAAGACTTTGATGAGCATTTTCTTGAGAAGCAAAAGGATCTGAAGCATACATCAAAGATCTTTTGTCTCTGTTTTCAAAATCTACTTGAAAGATAAAATTTCTCAAAATTCAAACCCAAGCACCTCAGACATGGGCACAAAACAACTCATGCGATGTCCTCGGCTCCCGTCCTCAACAATACTCTGTACAGAGCCTAACACCACAGACAGACCAGGAGCCATTTGCCTCCCCACATTCTGAGCCTGGTTTTCAAACTTCTGCAGCACCAAGACCAAAGGGAGGTTGAATCAATGCAGACCCTGACGTCTGGGGGTGATCGCCCCACGTTGGTGACAGCGACTCTCTCCTTTTAGCTTAATGGTAATTAAATGTTATTTATATCAAAGTAAAGTGCATTGGTTTGATAGTGATACACAAAATTAAAACAACGAGACCCAAGCTGCCTTCCTAGCTCCGTGTCTGTGCATCACACGAACACCCACCATCCTCCGCTGCTAGATATTTGGTGGGGAAAATCTCCTGTCCTGTGCACGGGTGATCTCCAAGTCCAGATACCACTGTGTCCTCTGCCCAAGCGTCCCTGCCCTGCCCACATTCACCGGCAGAAGCCTGCAAGGGTGAGGCGGGGTGAGCGCTTCATGCAAGCGACCCTTCTGGCTTCCGTTCAGTATGGTATCCGTTCCCTTGTCCCGTTTCTCTTTCGATTACTTCGTAGCACCCGTCATGTAAGAATCACTTTGCTTCCTAGCCTGGCTTCGAATGAGTTTTCCAATATGGAAATGGATGTGTGGGTCTCGAATGTGAGCATGAATCCATCTCCTGGAGTCTTCTGAAAAGAGATTTCTCTGCTCGGTGCCAAGAGCTGCTGTGAGAATTGCTGGCATGCCGGGCGAGGCGGGGTCCCCGCATTGCAGGGCGCCTTCCTGCGAGCTGGGCTGCTGCACAGAGGCGCTGGTGACACCTGGGAGCTCATTAGAGCTGACTGGCAGCCTCGCCACATTTATGGACTCCGAAGCTACGCTTTAACACAATTGCCAAATGACTGGATTACATGTTAGGGCTTGAGAAACACTGGCAAGGTAGAAAAACAGCCAGCCTTGGTGCTTTTCGCTTTTGCACTGCTGAGGCTAGAATGCAAGCCACATCCCCACCAGAGGTTTGGGCCACAGGTCTTTCAGTCCCTCTATTTCTAGTCATAGAACCCTGCGGCTCGTAGGAGCTTCCTGAGTCTTCCTCTCCTCACGGGCAAACAGCCACCAGTACCTGCTGTATTAGCCAGGGTTGTTCAGAGAAATATAGCTAGCAACATGTACGTACCGGGAAGGATTCATAGGTAGAATTGCTCACGGGATTATGAAGTACCACCATATGTCCTATGCAGACCTGGGGGTCGGTGGGCGAAGTCCTGGAATGTGACACCCCGGAACCTGCAGAGCCACAGCGCAAGGGTGGCAAAGATGGACATCTCGCCTCACCTCATTTCCTCCATTCACCAATCCGGATCCCTTCCCTTCAGAAAACCCTCTGGACATAGGCAGTTACCGGGGTATTCTTTAAGTCCGGCAAAGCGCACCCGCAATTAACCACCACATCTACTTCTGAAGATCCAAGAGGATGAAATATTTAAGAGCATGTACAATATGTCTGGCCCAGGAGCTGCGAGCTCGTCTGCACATTGGGGTGAACTGAACGGCTTGCAACCCCCTCCCCCCAGCTGGGCCCCATCCTGTGGTCTCGAAACTATTCGGGCTGGAGGCTGAGGCTGCAGTGGGCAGTCCTGGGGTGCCATGGAGACCCCAGGTGCTCCCAGTGGCCCGCTGTGGGTTCCCAGTGGTACAGTGATGCCGGCCCCGCTCCCTTGGCTTTCCTCTTTCATGGATCCCTTCTATTCGTCAAGAGTTGGGGATCTCAGAGCTGGGGATATGGCCTAGTGGCAAGAGTGCTTGCCTCGTATACATGAGGCCCTGGGTTCGATTCCCCAGCACCACATATACAGAAAATGGCCAGAAGTGGCGCTGTGGCTCAAGTGGCAGAGTGCTAGCCTTGAGCAAGAAGAAGCCAGGGACAGTGCTCAGGCCCTGAGTCCAAGCCCCAGGACTGGCAAAAAAAAAAAAAAAAAAAAAAAAAGAGTTGGGGATCAGTGACGTCTACATTGCTTGCTGTTAGAGGATGGGCTGTAGTTTCATTTCCTTTGAAGCCCGCGGCTGAGAGCACTTGGAGGGCCAAGCCGTTCGTTCGCCCGGAAGCAAGCAGCAGCATCGCAGCATCGTCATTCTCCCCGCCTGGCCCTGCCCCGCTCACTGACAAAGGATCTCACACACACAGAGCTGGGAAGAACTCCATTTCCTCTTCTGAAAGCCTTGCCAGTGACGGGTGGCACTTTTGCTGTCAATGTGGAAACCCACATGCCTGCTGCATTTGTCGAGAGAATGAGGGAATTACAAGACCTACTGTTTTCCCACTCCCCTTACCCAGGCCTTCAACAGCCCTTCATCAAACTACTAATGTCACCTAGTTTCACTCACACTGTGATTGGACTAAGATAGAAATGACCCTCGGGACCAGTGTTTAATAAATCAGGTCTCCCGAGAACTACAGCAGAGGCACAAGTCGGGAATGGAAGACATGTTATCATTCTGGGTCCCGAGATTTGGCAAATGCTGTATATTAGGATCCTCCTCTGCATTTTGTGAATAATCACCCCAAGAAGAAAGGGATGTCTCTGATGAATAACTCAGCTTCTAATTTTTTTTTTTTTGGCATGCCTATCCTAGAGCTTGAACCCAGACCCTGAGAGCTGTCCCTGAGCTTTTTTTGCTCAAGGCTGACATTCTACCACTTGAGCCACAGATCTATTGGCTTTTTTGGGTGATTAACGGGAAATAAGAGTCTTGCAGACTTTCTTGGCTTGGCTGGTTTTGAACCATGATCCTCAAATCTGAGCCTGCTGAGTAACTAGGATTATAGGCACCTGGCTCCCAGCTTCTAATAAACCCAAGAAGTAGTCACTGGACCTTTGCAGCAAGCGTGGTTAGATCTAGTCACCACCTTTAAAGAACTTACTGCTTATTATACAGAAAATGGGTGTTCTATCATGAGGCCATTCATCCATTCCTTGTTTGTTGAGGATATACCATGGGCTAGGCCATGTTGGAGGCATGAGGATACGACAACTACAGAGATAAAGCTCCATGCTCAAGGAACTTAGATCAAAAGTGCCCAAAGATGGCATCTCCAAAGGGTGAGAAGCCACTGAATTCAAAGGTAGGGTGAGGGCATTCTCAGACTTGACAGTCCTAACCTTGAACCGTCATCCTAGTGATTCAGAAGATGGATATCAGGAGGATCACACTTTTAGGCCAGCCCAGGCAGAAAAATTCATAAGATCCCATCTCAACTGAAAAAGCTGGGCGTGGTGGGGTACACCTGTTATCCTAGCTACAGAAGAAAGCATAAATAGGGGAACCGTGGTCTAGGCTGGCCTAGGCAAAATACAAGGGCATGGCTCAAGTGGTAGAGCACCTGCCTAGCAATTGTGAAGCCCTAGGTTCAAACCTCAGATCAGGGGAAAAAAAATCGTGGGGGGAGGGTTAGAAATGAAGGCACATGATAGGTATTAGAACTCTTGTGCTCTGACAAAGGTAACAAATGGTTGAATAAAAGCAGCATTTATAGTTAAAGACATACTAATCTCATGTGCCTTGGGTAGAATCTCCCCCCCCCACCCCCCGCCCCGTGAAACACAATAAAAATGTCACCAAGAGATCTGAGGATCCCGGCTAGAAACAAGAAAAGTCCAAGAGACTCGTCTCTAACCACAAAAAAAAAAAAACAAAGCTGGAATAGAGTTGCGGCTCAAGTACAACCTGAGCACCAGCCTGCATATAGAAGTTCAGGGGCAGTGACTAGGCCTCAAGTTTAAGCCTCAGTACTGACACAAAAGAAACAAAAAAAATGCCACCAAACCGCCCTCGTTGCCCCTGGTGCCAGGCTGCAAGTGCGCAGTGACAGGGTCACGGCAGGAAGACCTTCCAGGGAGACTTCACTTTCTGGGCTGGCCTGGCTGACAGAAGAGAGAGACGGATACACACGGCAACCCGTTGGCAATGCAGTCAGGAGCCATTCTTTACACAGAGATGGAGCTTGCCTTCCTCCGTCCTAGCTTTTTAGTTTTGCACACTCTGGTACTGAAGATATTCCAGTAAAGTGCGTCTGGAATCCATGTTGAAAGCAGGACTTGGGACTTGGGGTACTTTTTATAGCTGTGCAGGTATAAGGTTTTCTTTCTTTCTTTGTCATCTGGATCATCTAGCTGCCTGTCTACACTGCCTCTCCTGAGGGTCCAGGCCTGTTGAGCCTTCATTATTAGCAAATACCCCCATAGGACATTCATGCTGTGGGCTTCACCGAGAAATTTCCCCTCAGGACACTGCAGGGGGCGCTATACAAGGGGAGAAGACTGAGGCACAAGCTCAGGGCTGTCCGTCATCCTACAGCAAAAGCTGCCAGACAGGGTCCTAGAAATACAGCTGGGAGCTTACCTGGTGGCCATATCACTATGCATGCATCTAATCATGCCACAACCACTTGGAAAGTTCCTAGGGGAAGACGGCTATGTTCTCTGGCAACTGTTTTAGTCTCTGAAGCTTGATATTAATAATACGACTTCTCAAGACTCAGAATCCCCAGAGCTGAGGGGACCATGGGGTCCGTATAAGGGGACGAGAGAGTCTGTGTCAGGCTATTCGGCTCGGTCTGCAGCTGCAGGTGGCTAAGGAAACAGCTGTGGATGCCCGTGGGTGGGGTGGGGGGGGAGAGGGGGACTGACTACTGAGGCCCAGTAGTCAGGGCATTGGCCCCAAAGACACAGAACCAGCCAAGGAGAGGGAAGGAAGGAGCAGATGTGCACCCTTCTCGCCAAGCACTAGTGCACAGGAATGGCAAATACTGGAGAACACTTTTCCCTTTCTATAAAATTTACATTTTTTTTTGTTTGTTTGTTTTGTCTGTCCTGGGCCTTGGACTCAGGGCCTGTGCACTGTCCCTGGCTTCTTCCCGCTCAAGGCTAGCACTCTGCCACCTGAGCCACAGCGCCCCTTCTGGCCGTTTTCCATATATGTGGCGCTGGGGAATCGAACCGAGAGCTTCATGTGTAGGAGGCAAGCACTCTTGCCACTAGGCCATATTCCCAGCCCCTAAAATTTACATATTTAAAGCAAAAATTCTAGCATTGTTTTGTAGGCTTTACCACGCATGCGGAAGTACTATATATGAAAACTAGACTAGGAGGAGGGCCGTAAATAGACCTTACAATGTAAAGGTGTTGGGGACTCACATGAACTGGTATAATGTTAGGTTTAGTGTATAGAGAGATATGAGTTAAAGATGTGCAAGCTATTCTGCAGGGCAACCATGAAACAATGCAGAGATTTAACTAAAAAGCCAAAGGATAGATAAAATGGCATTTTAAAAAATTGCCCAAATAGCTACACTGAAACAGAAAAAAAAAAATTAAAGAGAGTCAAGTAAAAGTACAACAAGAAGGGCCAGGAACAGTCAAAAAGCTGCTTTTTTTTTTTTCTGGTACATGCTTCTAACCCCAGTAGGAGGAATTATGGTCCTAGGAAAAATAATAATAATAACAACAACAATAAATTCAAGACACTGAGTAAAAACAAAAACACCTAGCTTGGGGCATGGCTTAAGTAGCAGAGTGCTTGCCTAGAAAGTGTGAGGTGCAGAGTTCAACTATTAGAATTAGCACGAATAAAAGTATTTAAAATAACCTAACGTAGAAGGAGCTGGGTTTGGGGATGGACGCGGTAGAGTGTCTAGCAAATGAAAGGCCATGTTTAAACTCCATTACCAAGGCGAAATAAAGAACTTTAGTTCAATCATATAACTACATTAAATATCAATGGACAAAAGACTCCAATTAAAGTGAACACTGTCAGAACGGATTAGAAAAAAAATCAAAACCGTTCTCCATAAGAAATGCACCTTCAATAGACGCAGATGGAGGGGACAAGGCTGGTGTGAGCGCGACATGTACTAGGAAAGGATGAGCGGCTTCAACATAGCGATTTCTGTTTGTCAACAGAAAATCATACTTTCTTCTCTACATGTCACTACCACTGACAGTTGGATATTGAAGGTCCAACTTTCCAAGGAATCCGGCCCCCCTCCTTCTGGAAGAAAGCCGGTCCCCAAGGCTGCCTGGCTCGCCTCATTGGCCCGAGCGAGGGAACAGGAGCCAACAATCACCCTAGGAGAGGTAAGCGGACATGACTGCAAAGGGCTTCCTCTCTGACTCAGCCCATCTCTGTGGCTTCACTTAGGGGCCATTTCCAGAATCAAGGTCAAGGTTATGGTCAAGGTAAGCTGGAAGGGCAGCTCTGGGCCCCGGGGGGGTTCAACCAGCAGAGGCACAATTGGCTCAGCCCCTATACAAGACACCACGGGCCTCTGGCTGCAGTAGCCACTTCCCTGCTTTCCACTTGAGAGAGGAACCCAGGCCCTGGTCAAAACAAAATAACGATTATGAACAAAATTAGACCCCCCCCCTTTCTTTTCATATAAAGACACTTGCTTTGTGCTTCCTTGGGAAAGCACTATTTTAGCGTTCACCCCTCTTTGGGAGTTTACAGATAGCATTCTCAGCATTGCTTGGGCCCTGGAGGCTGCACTACCACGTGGTGAACCCCAGACACAGGTGAACCCCAGACACAGGCCGTGCGTTCTCAGGGGAAGCAAAGCCACTGCCGCTGTGATGGGCGGTGATCTCCTCTGGCAGGAGTCTGCCTCAGTCAGCACAACTCACCCGCCAGGGCAGCCTCTCCCAAGGGCTCAGCCCCTGTCCCAGGACCCCTCATGAAGCCACACCACCCCTTCACCCCTGCACCCGCACAGTGCTACCCACGACCCAATTTGGACGACGGCCATGTGTCTCATAGCACTTCTTTCGATAAGCGACTGCATACATGATGGTGGTCCTAAAGGGTGTCTCACCCAGTGACCCTGTGGCTATCTTAGTTCAGCAAATACACTGTCACAATGACACAGTGACAAAAACCCAGCCAACAGTGCAGCTCCCCAGAACGTGCCACGCCATCAGGCGGTACTCTGTGGAATCCGAGGCTGACCAGGTAGCCAGTTTGTGTCACCTGGAGGCCCAGCAGTGACAGGCAGAGAAACGAGACTGGGAGTTTCGGCCCAGCAGAATCACAAAGCTGATGATTTATTGAAGATGATTTTCCAAAATAGTTCTCATAGCCTAAAGAATGCTAGGAGAAAATTTTCAGATTTAAATTAAACGGAAGACTAAACAAATCCCATCCACACGATTACTTCCCCTGCCAGATCTCACAGTCATGAAACATGAATGTGGAAGAGAAATACATAGAACAGAGCACTGGACAGCTGAGTCAGGTGACAGGCTTGGCAGGTAGATGGAGGAGTGAATGACAGCTGCCCCGTGTCCCAAATCCCACTGTGATCAGCAAGGAAAGCGTGGGTCAGGTCCCACAGAGAGAAATGCTCCAGTACCCAGAGCCACGCCCCGGGAGAAGCCACCCGCCTAGAACATCACCCATCTGCTCAGCCCTGGGCCCGGTTCTGCTAGGAGCCAGAGACTCAGCTGGGAAGGCAGCTGAGGTCCCATCCGCAGGTCCCCTGAAGGCCCCATCACCCCCCGGAGCACACAGAGCCCCCGGCTCCCAAGGAGCATGCCTGGCACCTCGGACTACGAAGCCTATGGCTCTGCCTGTCCCGGATGTGAAGAGTCACCCAGCAGATACTACCATGCCAGAGTGCAGGAGGGAGGGACGAGATGACAGAGGCGTGGTCCCTGTCCCCTGGCAGATCAGCAGCACCTGCCTGGTCCTCGCTGCAAGAATCAGAGCGTGGCATCCTTCCACCAGTCTGCCACCTCATCTCTTGCCTCCACCAAAGTACCCAGCAGGAACTTTTGACACACAAAATGTATCTAATAAAAAAAACAAGGCATGTAACACCCCCTCCCCTCCCAACCCCACCACACAGTCTAAACCCTGCAGAGGCTTTGCTGTCAGTCTGGCAGCGTCGCCTTGGCATACCTCAGAACATCTTGAGGGGGCCTCTCAGGAACCCGGGGGTCCATTCCCTCAGAGTTCTCCTGTGATGTGTTTCCTTCCTCTGTCACCCGCCAGGTAACTGCCATAGACAGCCATGATCGTGAGCCCCTCTGTTAGCCTTTCCACGTTCCTTGTCACTGAACACAGGGCCAGCAGTGCTGCTGGCCCCAACAGCCCCAGGCGGGTGTGGGCATTCTCCCTGACACGTTTCCAGAGTCCAGCAGATGCAGGGCTCCTTTCCACCACTGCTGCTTCCTAGGAGCCTGCCTTTGGCTTCTTCCACCCTGGACCTATGATCTGCAAATGAGCCCTTGGAGTCTTCTGAGCAACCTTACAGGCTGAGCGCTTCTCATCCTCTTTCACCAGACTCGTAGGGAAGCCTCAAAGCCTGAACAGATCCTGGCAACGGACATGGTTCTCACCATGGCTGGAACCCAGCGCCCTCTAGGCCGAGGAGCGGGAGCCGCCATGGCTGGGTTTTAGGTGTACATGGGCTGCTACGGCTGAGGTGTGATGGGGAACGGATTCTGAAACACTGCCCTTGGCAGACGATGCTTCACAGACATGACTGTGTGCCCAGGGGGGGCTGTTCGGGTGACGTCGCTGCAGTGGCGGTCCCATGCTCTGGCCCCCCGTGCCCAGTCAGCTCCCTCGCTCTCTCGCTGTCAACACCCACTGCCAAACCACCCAGCTGCCACCTCCTTTCCTGTATATCACACACGCCAGCCTCAACGCCCAGCAGCCCCGGCTCTGCATGCTAAAGCCCCCAGGGAAGGGGACATGGAGGTGCCGGGCAAAGGCAGCTGGGTAACCCAGGCTGCTCCCCGGGGCCAAGCTTCTCTAGCAGGCAAAGAACACCTCTGTATACCTACACGTGGGCAGTGTAGGTCCTCAGTCTACTCCCAGACATTTGGGCCTCATGACCTATTTTAGTAGCCACCACCACCCACGAAACCATCTCCCATGCCCTTCCCTGCACGCAGCCATAAGCTCTGTGTCCTGGGGCCTCCCGAGCTCCTGACCACGGCAGGTACTCCGTCCTTGTGTGCCCAGCCCAGGGCCTGGCCGTTCAAAATGTGGGTTCTCAGGAGAAAAACGTGGCTTTTCCAATGCCAGAGGGCTTCCTTTAAATAGCTTCTGGTAAACACGTACTAAAGCTAACTGGGAAAATTTGGATCGTTTTGTTTACTGAGTGGCTCTACCAAATATGTCAACAAACACTGCAGGACACTTGCGGCGAGGGAGGCCCATATGTATAAGTTCTGGCTCGTGGTGACCCACCAATGACGACTTCAAATATACCGCCAGCCCGGCTGGTCACTGATGACTCACACCTGGAACCCTAGCTACTCAGGAGGCATTTCAAAGCCAGCCCAGGAAAGTCCAGGGGACTCTAACCTCCAACAAATCACCAAAAAGCAAGCAATGGGACAAACAAACTCGCCCATCGATCAACAGACCAAGATCAATCCATAGACCAACCTACAGATAGAATGTATATACTTCAAACTATATGTATGCCTATTTCCCTATATATTTACATATTTCTAATGTGGATGGCCACTTTCAAAGGCAACCAAGGAAGGTCACAGGTTAGGTAATTTTTGCTTTCCCTCCAATTTTGCTTTAGAATATCACACTTGGTTGAGTGCCTTAAACAATATGAAACCTATATCGCTTCTATACAGTCTAAAACTCTGCGCAGAACCTTAATTCGGGAGGGGAACACCTGGAGGGTTGGAAGGACACACAAAATCATTTTTCTATTTTCAAACCCAAGCAGACGGTGCTCCTGGCACAATCATCAGAGTTCCCACCATCCGAGTCTTGAAGCCGTTCATCTTGGCCGGAAGCTCTCAAACGCCGGCATGTCTGGGTGTGTGTTAGGACGGGAAGCTCAGGTCCTTCCTCAGAGGTTCTGATCCTGGGTTTTTTCAAGGAGAACCAATTCCTGAGGACACTGCGGCTGCTCTCCAGGGAGTCACACTGTGGGAACCACTGAGTTAGCCGGTCCTCCAGGGACTTGCTCAGGTGTTCTTACTGCGTGTTGGGACTGCCGGGGGATTCCTGACCACGGTGGGGACCTCACTGCCCACTGAGGAAGAGCAGGTGGCAAGGAGGAGCCCCCAGGCCCAACAGGCTGCCTTTCCCCACACCAGGCTCTGGGCCAGGCTGGGAGGAGCTGGTGTCATGTTGGGGTCCTGGGTGCCTCGTCTTCCCTGGTGACTCCAACCATGGCTGCAGATCCTCACATCTCGGCGTGGTAGCCTGTCAGGGGCCGAGCCAGGATGCAGAGGGCCATGGGGAAGACTGTGTGTGGGGGGGGGGGGTGGGGTCTGGGCTATGACTGGCCTGGGGAAGGGAGAAATTCAAGAAAGAAAGTAATCATCTAGAAATAGGTTGGCAAACTTCTGCCAGGAGCCAGACAGTAAACATTCTCGGCGCTGCCGGCCGCAGCTTCTCTGTGAAGCCGTTCTAGTGAGCCAGTGGGTGACAGTAGCCTCCAAGAGCCTGACCATCCTCCAGGGGAGCTGTTCCCCAAGCAGCCAGCTCGGGCAGGGCACCGCAGCGGGCCACGCAGCCCAGCCCCCGCCCACCGTGGGGTTGACCTCCGCCAGTCTCCATTTGCCCTTCCCCACAGCTGGGCTCAGATTGGCCCATTTAACCTGCCTTTGGCTCTCCCGCTTTCCTGGGGCAGGCACTGTGTGTCTCTGGGGCCGGCACCAAGGAGGTGTTTGATACACACCTGGGGTGAGCGTGGGGGGTGGGGGGGGGGTGGAGGGGGGGCAATATTTAACAGCAGAAAAACCCGCGGAACATTTCCAGCCTCTGGGCCACAAAACAAAAAAAAAAACCCTACAGGACTCACAGAGGAAAGGAAATCTCTCCTGATGACAAACACACCCAGGAGGAGCTGCCTGGCTTAGAATGCTATTCCTTGTTAAAATGCAAACCCATGGGTCGATGTGGACGTCAGGGCCGAACCCCAGAAATCAGTGCTGGGGAATGGCTGCAGACAGGCTGCTCCCCGGGCCTGGGGCAGGGCCCAGAGCCACGCACTTCAGCCTCCTCGGATGAGGCGGAAAAGCGCTGCTGCCAGCCGGAAGGACAAAAATGCCTTCTTACTGGAAAAATCTAAGCGTCTCTCTAGGCCTGTGCTGCACCATTAGGTGACGTCAATGGTTCGGAGTAGGAGCGCGCTGCTCAGAACAGTGGCTGATTCATGCGGGAAAGGAGTTTCTATTTACAGCCAGAGCGAAGACGCGGCCCTCGCTTCTGCAGCCTCAAGCCCTCGCTCCCGGCTCCTCCGCCTCCCCTGTGGGCCCGTGGAAGAGGCTTTCTAACCGGCAAGAAGCCAAGACTGAGACACTTCATTCCATTCAAGCCGACCAACAGCTCCAGGGCCTACTATCTGCAGCCAGCTGGCACTCCGAGCCCATGACCCCACGAGAGAGGGAGGGCGGGTTAGCCCACGAATAGCTGTGCGAGCGGAGGTACAAAACTAACGAGGCGATCTGGGGGTTCGGCAGGGAGGACCCAGGAGGGCCGGTAGGAAGGGGGCTCGTGGAGCTGTAGGGACTGGGGGTTCTCTTCACCACTCAGGAGGAGGGGAGACCGAAGCTAATGCGACGGGAGAAGAGCGCGCCTGACTGCAGACGCGAGCTGTACTTAATCTCTGGCATGAGAATGCACGGCCCCAACACCTCGCCCGGGAATCCGCAGCCCAGAAATGGCGGCCTGCGCTCCGTGTGCGAAGTCATCCCCAGGGCTGCCTGTCCCTCGCCCTCTGCGGGTGTCGCCTCTCGCGCACATCTCATTCTTCCTCCCGGCATGCAGCAATGTAGCTCACTCGATGACTTTTTCTTTCCCTGTGGAAGTCCATTTTCTTCCTTTCCACATCTCCAAAGACTTGCCTCTTTGCGTGACTTTGTGGTATTAACAGAACATTTCCTGACTCCAGATTAGATTTTCAGTGGTGAAGGAAGCCTTAGGTTGAACTAAAGGTTAGGAACAAGCACGTGGCCATGGGGCCTTGGACGTCTACAGCCTCCTCAAGACACAGCCCATTGGTCCCTCAGGAACCTCTCGGGGGCGGGGCGGGGGGAGGGGGGAGCCCTGGCCCCTGCTGTCCTGCCAGCAAGCCAACACCTCACAGGCCAGGTCTCACCTGTCCTGAACCTCTCGCCATTGGACGACACCCCAGAAACCTCCGCAACTGCTTAGAAATGCTATCACTTCACCAAAAGCAAAGTGCATATTCTGTAAGTTTTCGAGAAACGCTCATTGGTAACTATGTTTTCTGCATCGTTTTTAACCAGATTACAGAGCACGAGATGAAAATCCAGGTGATCAAAGAGCAAAAGCAAAAATCACACAGAAGAGAATTCCTCTACAACTTTGCTGTTCTTTGCTATAAAACTACCTTAAATATTCTTAAATATAACAACTTGCTAAGATTCTGTTATTTCAGAAGACATCATTTAAATGCATTGCTTTACATGATATAGTATGAGAAAACACAGCCCTAATTTGGCATGATTCTGAGTTCGGATGCAGATTGTAGGGGTGAAATGCTCAAATGGATATATACTCTCACCTGCTTATGAAATGAAGATAGGAAATAGTTTGGGGGGGGGGTAGCTGGAAGAATTTTACACTTGCATAAAATACATTAGCTTAGTGAGTCAGCCAAGAGACAAAGTATAACCAGTGTGCTTTGCTAACAAAGTAAGACAGATTTGCCGGGGAATCTTTCACAAATTCACGTCCGAGGTATCTAATGTCCCCCGAAGCCTTCTTAGCTGGTAACTACAGTCAGATATGGAGAAAGACAGGCAGAGAAGGGTAGCAAGAATGTAGCACATGGTGAAGCTGACAAAGCAGATGGTGGGGGGCGGGAGGGCTGAATACTGTACCTGCTTATTATTGTCAGTGGTACAGCACAGCTTCTTGAGGGAGACAAAATGCCTAATTTTCCTAATAATATAAATAATTCATGATTAGTGAGTTTGATACCAGAGGGTTCCACAAGTCAGCACATGAAAACATCAGCAGTCTTCTGAAAGCAGCACTCCCCTAGCAGGGACTAGGGTAGATTTAGGACTCAAGCAAAAATCTAAGCTACAGAAAAGATGTTTTCCACATAGCTCCCAACCTCCTCTTCAAAAACCTGGCTTCCTGCGGGGTCCCTGCTGCTGCAGACACATTCTGAGAGGGCTCTCTTCATGTAACTGTCACTCTCCAGAAGTTTGGTTCCTAGATACCTTTAGGGAAAGCCTGAAAAACTAACATACTGACATAAATAATTTGATTGCTCATCTAAAAAGCCAAGAGATTTATTTGGGCAATGGCTAAGTTTTATAGTTGCTTTTTTTTCTGTTACATATTCCATGTTCTTTTGTACTATAGGTGATATCATAATGGTACTTTTTTTAAGGATAAAACTCTGACAGTTAGGTTATGGTCTTGCTGGTGACCATAAGGAAAACTAAAAGATGACAGGTCGTTAGGCCCCATGCAAATGTTAGCTCAAGGTGGACTTTCTGTTGAAAGTACAGCCATGAAATCCAAAGAATATATAAGATTTATACCTCAAAAGCCTCTGGGAGGGAAACTGCATCTTTCTCCCTAACCCCCCTGTGTCTGCTTGTCTCTGTGTATGTCTCTCCATCTCTGTATCTGTGTCTCTATCTCTAACTCTTTCTGGTTTGCTTTTCTCTGGAGAACTCTAAAGAGAGCATAGAAAGTACTGGCAATTGTTTAGTGAGCATCACTCAAATAGGAAGAGGTAAAATTCCCCGATTTTAAATCAGCATTGCCTCTGATAGTTCATTGCCTAAGTACAATTACATAAAAATAACATTGGAAATTGTGTCTAGATAAAAGAATTTCTTTCCCTCATCTGTCAAACCAGAAAAAAATTTATTCTGACAGAAATTGCCAAGCAATAGCACATCTCCTCTGCTTTGGTTATCTAGTGATTCTGGTCACATATACAAAAAAACAAAAAAAATCTTCTAAGAAGATGATCTAAGAATAAGGATGTTAAAACCCCAAGAGCTCTGGGCATTATCTTCTCCCCAGCACTGGTCGCTGGTAGAAGGGATGTGCTGAGGAAATGCTGGTCAGCTGGAGACTGGAGGGAGGACAGCCTGGGACCGCAGCTCCCAAGAAGCCTGCTTAGAAGCCTAGCAGTGCCTGCAACCTTCAGAGTTCAGCCAGAGAGGCATGCATGACAGAATGTATCAATTACTAGGTGGTTGTCTTCCATCTGACTGGAGAACAACTTCAAATGGCTAAATAAGTAAAATCGAAGAGGACACAATATACAAGTAGTTTGGTGATTTTGTGGGACATCTAGTTTTCTAGTAGTATCACCCCCCTACCCCAGCTGGTCATAGGTGCTCCCATTGGACTCCTCCGTGGGACTCTCCAATACCAATTATTGGTACTGGTGTGCTAGCTCTTACCTCATTATTTTCCCCACACAGTTCCATGTTCTGAGTCCCTCACAGACTCAAACTGCCAAGTGGAGTTGACCTTCAGGATGAGTCATGAGACTTATCAGTGAGGCGGTGTTAGGAGCCTTGTCTGGCCTCCTGAGCCCTCTCACAAATTTAACTGAGAGAAGGGAAAGGAATTGTACTGTTTTCTCATCTCCCCACAAAACGAACAGACTTGTCTGGTAACCTGAGGTTCCATGGGGTCAGATACCCTGAGCTGCTGGCCAGACAGCATCCCTCACATGTTAGTGGCCTCCAGAACTTTCTTAGCCCTTGTGGAAGAAACCCAGAGCCAACCTAGAGAAAACCAGGAAAGGCAGGGCCTCGAGAGAGAGAGAAGGTGGACTCTCTGTGAGCTCAGGGCAGAGGCTTAGCACCCCAGCTGGAGATTATTTATTAAGGGGGAAGAATAGCCTGGAAACAAAGCCCCCTCCAAGGGTGCTGGAAACCATGGGGACACCTAGGACCAGAAGACAGGAGGAACAAATGAAGGTTAGGGCATGCTACTGGCCTGGTAGAGATACCACAAATGGCAATACTTATTGCCTGTGAGGACCTAAGGCTCGCACTGGCCTTCCATGTCTAAACCCAATGCCCCCAAGGGCCTGAGTCCATGTCTGCAGCTGAAAGAGTCAAAGAGCTTGCTCTCACCCTCCTTGGCCAATCACTGGGGTGATCTTCACGTGCTGTTGGATGCTGTCCCCGGATTTCCGTCTGGCATAGTAAACCCCCTGCCACTCCTACACAGACAAAGAGAGCTCTTCAGATCCTTTGGTCATGGTCAGAGTTGCCCCCAGGGAGCAACTTGAGCTGAGTCAGAACATTTGCACCCACTGCCCTTACATTGCACCAAACCCTGCTGTATCATCGCTTCCACCGCGACACTAACACCGTCACAAAGCTTAGACAAATCCACGAAGCCCATCAATGAGTCCACCTGGCTGCCCGTCCTGAGTCC
Source organism: Perognathus longimembris pacificus (assembly GCF_023159225.1). Taxonomy (NCBI): domain Eukaryota; kingdom Metazoa; phylum Chordata; class Mammalia; order Rodentia; family Heteromyidae; genus Perognathus; species Perognathus longimembris. The sequence continues at coordinate 9,800,055 of NC_063182.1, read as the reverse complement.
CACGACCCTTGACCTGGAGGTCAAGTTAACCTGCTACTGACCTCCTGCCACCGCACCGAATTTGAGAAGTCACTCTCAAAATCTTCATGACCTATGAGCTTAATCTTACTGTGGTTAGTGTAGAGATGGGTAAACTGAGGCTCGGAGGGTTTAACTAACTTAGCTTCATTAGGAAGTAGAGAATCTTATCATAAGTTTGGGTCTTTCTCATTTCCTGAAGTCCCCAAGGATTGGGGTCTCTCAGCCAAGGTGTTTAGAGCTACTCTGACTCTTCAGTTTCCAAGGAGCCATGCTGCCAGCCAAGAAGAAAGCAGCGAAGCACTAGACCCTGGGAATCAGCTGAGAGAGCCAGGTGACATGGGGGGGAGCATGGAGTACCCCAACAGTTCTTGGGATTAGCTCAGAGGTAGGTTCTCATGGCTGTTCCTTGCCCCTTCCCTTATATACGACGAGGTTGGATTCTTTCGACTAATCTTTTGGGAGTAGTATATAATAGCTTATATCTTCTTTAAGTCTCATTTGCTCCAATTAAAAAAAAATCAACATTGTCTATCTTTATAATCCAAACATTTTTATCCCTGTCGAATGGCCTCCTATTCAATGAAGACAATGTTTCTATCAAATTATTACGCAGAAGAGAAGGAAATGGAAGGCAGCAGGAGAAGAAGCTTAGAAGAAAGTACCCAGGCTATCCCAGACCGGAGGGCCAACGCTCCTTTGGAGGAGAGGGCTACAGAGGAAATTCCTCTTGTACTTCTACCATGCTTTCATCTCCCTGGACAACACAGAAGGGCTGGGGGAAGAGGCCAGGAGAGAAAGAGCTACCTATGGGTTCTGAGCAGTAACAAGCAAAGACAACAGAAAAAGGGCAACTGACAAAAAAAGAAAAAAAAACAGACTGGCATTCAGTCCTTCTAGTCTCTAACTGAGAGACTGAAAAATCCACAGTAGCTGTCTGGGTAGAGCGCTGCTCAGAGACAGGCACAGTGTTCCAGCAATGACAGGTGGCATTTACTCACAAAGCGTGACATACCCTTTCACAAAACACTCAGTTATGTCAGCACGCTAAACACAAGATTCACTTGAGATGCAAAATTAACCCGTCACCTCCTTTTGCAAACAGCAAATGGCTTCCACTGAATTCTGATATTATGAAGGAAGGAAACCTTATGGAAAAAGACACCAAAACTTCCAACAACAACAACGAAGGACTGGGGAAGGGGTTTCTGGACCAGCCTTGTCGGGTCCACTGACCTTTCCCTTCTTGATGCAGGTATTGATGGTGTCGAGGAGGTCAGCCCGGTTCTTGTCACTCTTGGGCAGGTCAGCAAGTTCTTTCCCCAGCAGCTCCCCTTTGTGGTAGCCCATCATCCGCTCAAAGGCTGGGTTGACATACTGTGAACAGGGCGGGGGACGCATCAGCACGCAATGCGGGGGCCTTTGCTGGGTGGGACTCAGGACAATGGAGCAAGCAGTTCCAGCAGCAACCATGCTCAACAGCTGGGGTGCAGGGGCCCTCCTTCCCTGACCTCCACGAACCAGTGACCCCCCCCCACCCCTGCTATCTAAGTCCTCTGTGGGCAACTGGGAGGAACTTTAGCAGGGAAGGAGCAGAAAGCTCCTGTCTGGCAGTCCTAGTCTGTGTTGAACGTCGCTCGCCATCAGGAAATCAGGAAAAATCCGGAAGAAAATGGAAATGTAAAGAAAGAATCTGGAGATTTAAAGAAAAAATAGGGTTGGGGGATGTGTAGCCCAGTGCTTTGCTTAGCCCACAATGAGGCCCTGAGTTCCATCCTAGCATCAGAAATTTAAAAACAAACAAGTAATTAGAACAAACAAGTAATTAGGAACTTAATTATTTCAACAGGTTGTGACATTTATTAGTCACAGCTGTAAGGCAGCAATTTGATCTCACAGCTGCTGGCTTTCTACTTGCGCCATCTATTTCTCGATGCTGCGGTTAAGGTCACTTTCTATCACATCTGAACACAAACTATAGTGAGCCAGCATGGACAGGACAGCCTTTCAGAGCTGGGTGCCAGAGGCAAGAAGAGGGGCACCCCATCATGCACTTGGAGGTCAGCAGACTCAAGAGGTTTCAGTGCAGAAATCTGCTGCGATCTGGGGTTTAGAACTATTTTCTTCACCTCCTCGTCTCAGGCTTCCGCTTCCATTTTCTTTTCAAGAAGCACAGAATCGGATGAGGATCCAAGAGGAAGGGACAGGTGGTGTTCAAGGTAGGGAAAGCATGGGAACTTTGGTCATGGGTTTCTTTGGGTACAAGTTCCACCCCACTGCTCCTTCAGTAAGGTTCTCCCCAAACTCTAATCACTCGTGGGGTGATAGGTCATGAACTGGTTGATGTAAGGACACCTAGGGAGCGATTCCATTGGGAACACAGCTTCTATGAGCGTGATTAACCCCAGGAGCTGAAAGGGCCAGGAGGACACTCTGGTCATCAGAGCTACGGGGATGGCTAAAGAAGAGAACCCTGACATCACACATAGGACAGGTACCTGGCCTGGTCCCTTGGCAGGGTGGGGCACCACTACTAGCCTGGGCCTTCCTTCTTGGATCAGCTTTTAGCCCCCTGGTGGCCCCTGCAGGCTGTCAAGCTACCTATAAGTCTCCCTTCCCTGGGCTTTAACCCTGGGAGTCTGTGTCTCACTGATTCCTCCCTCCCTCCTTCACCCCCTTCTCTCTTTCACACACACACACACACACACACACACACACACACACACACACACACACGCCCTGTCCCCCATATCCCTCTAGAAAAGCAGAGGAGATTCCTGTCACTCCTAAGAGCTCCACTGACTCCTGGGAACATTGAGTTCATGAACTTTAAGTTTTTGTTCTACCCCATTGGACATTAAAATCCTCAAAGCCAAAGACTTATCTTGGGATATTCCTGGTTATTTAGTAGATATATGATGAGTAAATAAATGATATTAGAGAATGTGATGTTTCCTTTTCTGTTGGCTACGTCTAATACTTATTCTTTTCCCTTGTCTTGGTGGTACTGGGGTTTGAACTTAGGTACTTCCTATGAAAGCTGCTCTTCCACTAGAGGCTCACCTCCAGCCCTTTTTTCTTTAGTTACTTTTCAGATAGGGCTTTGTATGTCTGCCCAGGGCTGGCCTCAGAACACAATCCTCCTAATCTCTGTCAGCTGAGAATGCAAGTCATGCCCAGCCCTCCTTCCCTTTGCTTTGAAATGTCACAATGATGGTACATCTTTGAAAGTAGCACAAAGAGATTCCCCAAGAAAACACCTGTAAAAATCTTATTCCAGAATCCAAGCATCCCTTTTAATTCAGTGACCCTCCCTCCCTCCACTTCACAGGCACCATCGATTCTCACATCCCTGTTTCTGCCTGTCTTTGGAAGAAGAGGCTAGAAGATGATCTATACCAGCATGTGAAACCATCTCCAGACTACTCCTACCAGGGATATGGGTTGCTAACTACTGGTTGCTAGCTGTGTGATAGACTCAGTTCCCTGTTCAAGTGATCCTCCGGTAGATTACAAGTAAAGAAGGTAGAAAGCAGGAGCCCCTTCTTCTTATTTTGGAAATCACAGCCTAGCTGCCCACCTCAAAGTAGGGAGGTACAACACAAACGTGTCTCACGGACAGAACTGATTGTTCAGGTCTAGATGTAAGTGGTGGAGACATGGGATTTGTGGGATTTGAGTCAAGGCTGTGGCAGGTGAGCCAGAAACAAGCCAGCAATATGAAGAAACCTTCAGTTCCCTTTTAAGGAGCAGCCAGAGAAACAAATTCTAAAAATGCAGCCAAACAGGGAGTAGGCAGGCTTTGGAGTAAAAAAAAAAACAACATAGCTGCATATTTGGGTTTCAATGCTTATGACTTCTTAGAGAAGTCCCTGGACCTCGGAGGGCCTCAGTTTACTCTCCTATACCAAGGGGCCAGTGTTGCCAAATGGAGGTGAAATAATCTAATGAAGGTGATGCTGACAGGGCCAGGAGGGGTGGGCACCAGTGGGTTTCCATGGAGACCAGTGATCTGAGGATATAGCATGGCATGGCTGCGTATGCACTGGAAGCTTCAGAAGAGACAGAAGGCTCCTACAGCAGCACCACAGTGTGCTGGTGTTCTAACAGCCACCAGGATTCCTCGCGTACAAGGATACTCCGCAAACTAGCTACAGGCAGGCCGCCGTCACAAAGGAGCCACCGAGGAACAGCCTCCTTTCAGAGGGACAGCAGATGAATGTTTATCTCCCGTACACATTGCCTGAAGAAGATGGCATTCGCATAGTGCTTTATAATCAGTATATCAATTGCAGGCAAGGAAATGAGATTTTTTTTTTTGAATGATTCGCTCCCATAGGTATTTGCAAGCATTTGCTCTACAATTCTGGTTTGCTTCTCTAAATTCTGTCTTGACAGATGATCTAGAGAATTTATGCCAACTCTGTCAAAGAAGCCACAGCTCCTGATCTGAACAAATACATCTTATTCCTTATTGAGTATCTAATTCCTAGCTTAAGTCTATCAGTATTCTTTACATAGTTTGATTTTTCAATTCTTCAAAGAAAGTGCGCTAATATGTGAAAGTAATTGGAAAGTACTTGCCAAAAGGTGGCTCGAACGTGAAAAAGGTTCTGTTTTGACATCTAATGGTAGAAGTGTTTCTTTCCTTACCTGGATCACGTGGTCATCACTTGTTATTTCTATGGCTTCGTGACAGTGGTCTAATGCTGTAAACACTGAATTGCAGGCCCTGAAAGATGCAAAAGATTGAATTAGTTGTCCTATAAAAATCATTTGCATTTTGTTTGTTAATCTAACAAAGTAAATACATGCTAGATTTTTTTGGGGGAACCATACATTTCTTATTATTGCTATGGTCTGAATATTGGTGTCCCATCGCAGTTCCGATGTTAGAATCTAATGCCCAATGCAACAGTATTAATATGTGGAGCCTTTGGGAAGTGATTTCAAGGGCTCTACCCTCATGAATGGGATTCATTTCCTTAGAGAAGGCCCTTGGTCCCTCTGCCTTTGAGGACATGGAATGCGTTATCTATGAGGAACAAGCTCTCACCAGACACTGAATCTACCAACATCATGATTTTGGATTTCTCAGTCTCCAGAAGTGAGCAATACATTTTGGTTATTTCTAAATTTCCCAGCTTAAGGTATGTTGTTATATAGTTCACACAGATTAAGACAGTTGTTGTGTTTTGAAAAAGCAAAGTAATCTTCCAAACTACCTGCATAAACAACAGCATATATACACATATGCATAATCCGAAAAGGAACTGTAAGTAAGTTCTGAATGGCTATGTATTTGCCAAAAGGAGCTTCAACATGGACACAGAGAACAAAGCACAGACGAAACTGGCTTGTAAGTCCCATATGTTCTATGTCAGTGACATTTTATTTTCTTCACAGAAGTCATGGAACAGGAGCAATTAGGAGGCTTTAAGTAGGCCTAAATTGTCTCTGAGGTATTCTGGCCTTTTGCAACAAACATAAGAACATTTTTTTCCTCCTTACTTATTTTTGTGATGTGACTTTGGTTCCCACCATCCTCTCTGGTATGAAGAAAGGCAAATATGGCAGGATTCCCGAGCTAGTTCATTTTACCTGTGCAGGCTGCCAGGTCTTGTCAACTTTCCTGTATACTTGGGACATTCAGAATCAGGCTCACAGAATACAGTTATAATTTTAACTAACTTCTAAATCTAGAACCAATTCCAACTACAGTAGGTTATTTACTACCCAATATGGCAAGAATGTAGCTAGGGCTCAGTTATTTGTACTGACGATCTAAAGGATCCCAGCAAAGGCTTTCTTACACATAACAAAGAGAAAAAAAGAAAAGCATTGATTTATTGCCCTGATATTTGTTCTTACAAAACAAACTCTTCCGATGTTATTTTTTCCACTCATCAAGGGAGTCTAACTTTGCTTCTTTGTTTTGCTCTGTTTATAAGGAAAAAGGCAGAAAACATTGAGTGAAATTTGAGTTCGTACTTTCCCAGTTCTGGAATCTTGGGCATCTTTTTATTTTTGCTGGTCCTTGGGTTCCTCATCTAGAAAATGAGAAGAATAATACATATTCCACAGGGTTTTATAATCATCAGAACAGATGATTTTTGCTAAGTATTTCTCAAAGCACTTGGGACTCTACTGGGTAGGAATTCAACATGTGGTAGCTGTTATTATTTCTTTGTTATCAAAGGTTTTTAAAAACCCTTGGTGAAAAGAAAATTAAATTATAACTTGTTTTTTTTTCATGTGAATATCTGAAATGTCAAACCAAAAATGTGTATAATACTAGTCACGTAGCCTACATGGAGAATGAATTCCAGAGTTGAGGATATCAATGAGCATGCTCTGTATGAGCAGGCCCGAGGCGGGGTGGGGGTGGGGTAGACAGCCTGACTCTACTGGCACTCCTGAGTGGACAGACCATTTCTACATTCCAACTGTACCCATCCACCCAGCTTCAACTGTAGACTGTCACATTACCACCTCAGCATTTGTAAACATGGTGATCTGCAATAAGAAGAAAGAGTACGAGAGGAAATCAGGGCCATTACAAACATGGTTATTGAACTGGCTCTTGAGACAAGCAAGAGCCACTGTGTATATGCGCGCGGTGTGTGTGTGTGTGTGTGTGTGTGTGTGTGTGTGTGTGTGTGTGTGCGCGCCAGTACTAGGTCTTGTGCTGACAGCCTCAAGTTTTCACTGAACTTTTTCACTCACAGTTTGTATTCTACTTGAGTTATACCTCCAATTCTGAGTTTTTGCTGTTTAATTGGAGATAAAAAAAATCTTGAGGATTTGTCTGAGTGAGCTGGTTTCAAACCTTGATCCTTAGATCTCAGCCTCCTGAGTAGCCAGGACTACAAGCATGAGATGCTGATGCCCAGGTAAGAGCCAATTTTATCAAAAATATTTTTTGGCTATCTGGTCCAGAATGGGCTCAGTATGTATTCCTAAGCTGGTGCCAGTGGCTCACGTCTGTAATTCTAACTACTCAGGAGGATGAGATATGAGGATCATGGTTCAAAGCCAGCCTGGGCAAACAAGTTCGAGAGACTCTTATCTCCAATTAACCACCAGAAAACCGGAAGTGGTGCTGTAGCTCAAGTGGTAGAGCACTAGCTGTGAGCTGAAGAGCTCAGGGACAGCGCCCAGGCCCAGAGTTCAAGCCCCATGACTGACCAAAAAAAAAAGAACTACTTCTGCCTTTCAGAACTACTTTTGCTGCGTGGCAAAACACACTCTATGTAGGCCAATTTGTCAACTTTGAGATCTGGATAATTAAGTTCTAATGAACACAAATTATCAAATGATACATTTCTCTCCTACATAAGTGGTTTCTCTAAGGTACCTACCTATATATTTCAACTAAGAGTGTAAACTGGTACTTTAGGCAATTACCATTTTATCAATTCAAGAAGTGGCCTTTATATAAATCTTCAGAGCCAGCTTCTAGGATTGGTCTATTAAACATTCACTTCACGATTAGCCATAAAGCATAAAATCCTCCAGAAGTATAATGCCCAACAGGAAAGAGCAAATGCTTATACTGACAGTTGGCAGCAGAAGGCACTTGACAGTACAGGATGTTACTCTTCTTGCTTCCCTCACAGTGACCAACAGGGAACACTGCAGTGTTTATTTGGCTTTTCAATCTCTCTTGGTTGTTGGCTGTACTTAAATAAACATGCAGCAAAATGGGGCAATCAATTTGTGTCATGTTGCTAGAGTTTGGGAACCTAATTGCTTGTATTAATTATTGATATTCTCCAGGCAGAAGAACTTAGCTTTATTAATTTTCTGTTCTTGTGAACCATATAACTATATCTCAAATGACTTTATTTGAGATATTGTTTTACTTCCTTTAGGCTAAGGAGTCAGAAATTGGAAACAGAAACACAAGAGAAAGGGAGGTAAGGTGGGTAGGTATGAAAATCCAGGAAAGATGAGCAATGAAACCATTTCCTGCGGCCTTTCTTAGGGGCCTTACGAGGATCCCACGGGAGAGGCCAGAGGGGAAAGGCAAGCATTATAGGGGTCCAGGTAGAATGTGTATTAGTGGCTACAGTGGTAAACAATGAGCACCACAATGACAAGCAGGACAATGAGCTCTATTCCAGCACTACAGCCAACATGTCAAGTCCCACAGCTAGGATCATGTCAGCAGAGGCTTCTATTGTCTTCTTTTGTCAGTGTAACTGAATTGGATATGTGATCTCTGGTGGTCCTTTGGAAGGCTCACAGACACACGCCCCACTGAGAACAAAGGTAGATCTAGGCAAGGTGGTGGCATGTCAATGCTTAAGAACACAAGTCCGCAGGGGCCTAGAATGAGCAGAGTAGGGACCAGATGAGCCAGGGATTCATGAGCTTGCTACTTGCTGGCCCTGCTCCCAGGGTAAGGATGCAGAAGGGTCGGTTATTTTAAGTATTCAAGGCTCTAAGATTGGGAATTAAACAAGCATGATTAGTTGAGTGATTCCTCAACTGACAAATGATTGAAAGAAGAGCTGGAACTGTTCTAGTACAAACTGATGAGCTGAAATTCCTGGTAAGTAGTTAAATCATTATGCTGACTTTAGATACAACAGGTCTTTTCATGAGAAAAAGGCATTATCCTAGAAACTCAGCATTTCATGAATTATTCTGCTTAGCAGAGCAATCCATCAAATGTACACAGAAATGTATACACACCTTTAAAACTTTTTCTACCTAAAGTCATCTTTAAAAAAATTAGACCACACCGTCTGTTTGGTTATTTCCTCTGGACCTTCTTAGGGACTCGATCACCCAGGGGGAAAAGGCAACCATTACAGGGGTCCAGGCCTGCACGATCCTTTCAATAAGTTCAGACACTCTTGTACAGAGATACTCGGAACCCAACACCATCATGTGGCAAAAGACTGTGTCCTTGTAGAATGACAGTCATGTTACATATTTAGCTGCAGCCGAGGGCGGAATTGTAGGGAAAATTCTTACATAATTAGACTATAATTATTTTGGCTTTGTATAATAAAGAGCTCATTTCCCAGTTTGTCACAAATGGTATAGCCACTTGGCTGCCTGAGGGTACAGGTAGATGTTCTAGATGCCCTTGAATGCCCTCAAGAGCTGGAGGGAGGTCATGGTCAAGGTCAATGACCTCTCATCCGTTTGGGTTTGGGATCTGGTAGATCTGGGGAGATTTAAATCATGTGTGTGCATGCACATACCCAGATAGGGAGAAAGCTCAGGTGATGTCAAGGAAGAACCAGCCAAAATGTAATAAAGTGAGCTGGTATTGAAAGAAAGAGGACATAGAGCTAGACAGGCTTTTCTTCCTGGGACTCTACCTCCCAAATTGCTGAGATTATAGCCATGAGCTACCGCAAGTGGGTCTTATTTTTTACCCTCATTTAATAGCAATAGAGACAACCTCCTCCCTCCCCGGAATAAAAACAATGTACAATACTAAAAAGCACAACTTATAAAAAGAAAAGGACTATACGATTTTCTGGAAAAATTTTATGAAGCTTTCTAAAACTGAAAAACAAAAACAAAAAACATACAGACAAAAAGAAACCATGGAATTTAGCTTACTTAAACATTAAAAAAGGGTGATTTTTGTTCATCAGTGGCTTTGAAATAATCAGAATTCTTCAAATATCTGAATTACCACTGACCGGACATTCTTTTGAAACATTTCCCCCCCAGGGTTAGAATAACCAACTTCTTATTCGAACACTATTCTCTAGCTTTCTCTAGTCACCAAAGAGGAACCCCAGACCAGCTGTACCCACGGGTTTGGCTGCTGTAGGTATAAACCAACCTAGCAGGTGGCCACAGTGAGAAGCCACGCGGGAACTGCCCTGCTAGCAGCCAGGAAGCGGCAGGGGACAGGCCTGTCAAGTGGGGGAGCAGGAGTAGGGGAGATGGGCCTCCTCTTATTACTCTCTCCCCCATCTCTGACTTGAACAGGGCAGTTGGAAAAAGTTAGGGTCCTCAGAGAAAATCGAGCAGAGCCTGAGCCAAACCAAGAAGAGGCTAAGACCCTGGTAGTCTAACTAAGCCTAGAGCAGAACAAGTCAGCAGCAACAATGGCTAGCAACTATCACTAGGAGACTCCCACCAGCAATCGAGAGCCTGCTCTCAATACCTATAAACAGATCCAAGATCCCTTTCTTGAAGATATCTCATACATATTGAGATCAGAAGCAGACTTAGGAAATTACTACATAGCTATTTTCATAGCCAGCAGAGTAAATATACCCAATGGTTTGCCCCTACTAAAACAATCCAAGTAGGAGTTTGTAAGTGTAGAAAGTAGGAGGTAGAGTGTTATTGCTAAAGGTTATTCTTAATCTAACCATGCAAAAATTAAACCAGAATTTTCCCAGGTTATGATTTTAAAACTGCTGGATATCACAGAAAATACTGCCAAAAGAAGAAATGATTTCAATTTAGGTTATTATATCAAGGCTTTCCCCAGTTTAAATACTGCTCCTGGCCACCTGCCATTATCCAATATAAGAACTTCAAAATCTATGGGATTCAACCACAAGATGGTAAATATCAGCATGCTGACAGATAAGATTTTTCTAAAGAGTTATTAAGTTGTGGTACCACTGTATTTTGCTACATACCGTAATTTGAACTGTGAGCGAACTTCACCGTGTTCTATTTGAATCAGTTCATTATAGCAAGCAATTATGCTGCTATTCTCCATAAATCTCTGAAAAGAAAGCAGAAATAATACATAAGACATTTCCAATTATTTCTTAGAGAGTCAAATAGAGAGACTTAACAGCTGTTCTTACCCTCAGGTAACTCTTATGTAAGATGTCTAGTAAGTAAGATGAGAGGAAACAGAAAAATTGTTGGGGAGTTTGAAATGCTGTTTAAATGTATGAGAAACAATAGAGCAGGAAATACATGCAAGCTTCCTTTATAACAAAGGTGGGATAAACTTCATTATAAATAGTCATAGGAAATAAACACACAAGAGCACAAACGGCCTCTCCAACCATGTACTCATTGCTAAAACAGTTTGACTTCATACTGTACCAATAAAAATCACTGAAACTCAATCTCAGCAAATTCAATGTGTGTTATATTGCCAATAAACTCATTGTAGGGAGAGGCTATTCTTTGCTTCATTCTCAATTTTGTTAGTGCTTAATCCACAGCTCATTAAAAAAAAATTCAGCAAATTTGGTCCCGTATGGCTGTTCACGTTTATAAACCCAGCTTTTGGAGAGGTATAGATGAGCAGGAAAATCACAGTTCCAGGTCAAGAAAAAAAAAAAAAAAAAGCGAGCAAGAACCCATCTCAACCAATAAGGCTGAGCGTAGTGGTACATTCCTGTCATCCTAGCTATATGAGAGGCATAAAGAGGGGCATCGTGATCCAAGCTGGCCCTGCGTCCCCCCCCCCAAAATGAGACTCTATTAAAAAATAAGTAAAGCAAAATGGGCTGGGGCATGGCTCTAGCGATAGAGCTTGAGTTCAAACCCCAGAACTGGCCAAAAACAAAACAAAACAAAAGAGCAACAAACAAACAAAACAAAAAATTCAACCACAAAAGATAAACAACCCAACAAAAAACCAGGTATTTGATATTTCCCTAAGAAAACATACAAATGGGCAGCAAGCAGATGGGAAATGCCTCTAAAGACACACAATGGAAAGCACAGCGTAGTCATTCCACAGCCATGGAGATGGCTATACTAACAAGGAGAAGACGGGCACAGGCAAGGATGTGGAGAAATGGAACGCTTGAACATTGCTGGAAGTTTAGCTGCTGTGGAAAAATACTTGGGGAAGGGGTATAAAAAAAAAAATTCAACACCGAATTTCTGTGCACAATCCAGCAGTTCTACTCCCAGGGAAGAAGATACCCAAAGAACAAAACGTGGAGCCTCAAACAATACTTGTAGAAGCAGGCCCCGAGCAGCATGGTTCACGACAGCCGGAAGGTAGAAGTAGCCCACATGTCCATCAACAGCAAATGTATAAACAATCTGTGATGTATACATGCGGTGAAGTATTACTCACATAGAAAACAGGAGTAAAACAGATACATGTTGTATCATGCAAAAACCTGAAAAATATTCAGCGAAGCCAGGTGCCAATGGCTCATGCCTTGTAATCCTAGTTGCTAAGAAGGTTGAGATCTGAGGATCAGGGTTCAAAGCCAACCCGGGCAGAAAAGTCTGAGACTCTTATCTCCAATTAACCGCCCCCCCCCCAACCTGACAGTGGAGCTGTTATTCAACTAGTAGAGAGCTAGCCTTGAACACAACCATCTCAGGGAAAGTACCCAGGCTCTGAGTTTAAGGCCAGGATCAGCACATATGTGTGTGCACACACACACAATTCAGTGAAGATAACTATCCTCTATAAGACAGACACAAAAAGTCATATATTGTGATTCTATTGACAGGAAATCTCTACAATGGATCAATCCACAGAGCACAGACTGGTGATGTCCGGAGCTGAAGGAAGATTACAAGTGACGGCTTCATGGGAAAAGGTTTATAGAATGTTTGACAACGACATAGAGGTGGTGGATGCACAACTGTGAATATACTAAATGTCACTGCATTGTTGGCTTTCAAGTAGTATATTCTTTCTTCTCCTTGTTTTTATCATCTTCAAGTCACTGTACAAAGAGGTTTCGGTTTCCCGTGCCCATCTGTGTGCACAGTGCATCTGGATCATTCCCACCTGCCTCTCTTTCAATCCCACCGAGCCCCTCAAGTTTCCTAGTTCCACCTTCATGAATGCACATTGGGAACTGTAATTAGACACCCCCCCCCTTCCTCTCCCGCTCATTCACTCCCTCCTCGTAACCCCAGCCACCCTCTGACGAGACATGTTCCGGCTCGCACTTTGTTAATGTGGCTGTTAATTGTTCAAAGATGCTACACCAAGAAAATCCACCCTCCACAGACCATATTTTAGGTCAGTTTGAGTGTGTGTGTGTGTGTGTGTGTGTGTGTGTGTGTGTGTGTGTGTGTGTGTGTGTGTCTCGGTCCTGGGTGCTGTCCCTAAGCTTTTATGCTCAAGGCTAACACTCGGCTTCTGGCTTGTTTCGGAGATACGATTCTCAGGAACTTTCCAGCGAGGGCTGGCTTCAAACCATGACCCTCAACGCTTAGCCTCCTGACGAGCCACTGATGCTACGAGGCCTAACCTGGGCTTTTTGATGGAAGGAACGATGTGTCAACCATTTAGAGAGTTCTGAGGGATACTAGCTAAGGCTTTATTTTTTAGAAATATTTTTTTAGAATTAAAACATTCTATAATACAGTAGATTATGATAAGGCTGGGCTGATGGACTTGACTACAGGAGTGATCGGATCATCCCATACGCTGATGGGCAGTGTGGCTAACGGGCTCTGTGGATTCTCAGGCTGTGTCTTCACTAATCCCCAAACTTCTGTGACCCTAGAAGACGATCGCTGGGGAACACCTACGAGCTTTTGGAATACTAGAGTCACATGAGGCAGTGTGGCCATACAGAGAACCTAGTGGAGAGTTTGTAGTTACGACCCAATGGCGTCGTTGACGTTGCTGCGAACGTGAGCTCTGGCTAGCTATTTTGTTGTTTTGCCCTTGTTTCCTTCTCTGCAAGAATGGAGAGAATATCAAATCCCTTACTATGTTGAGGAGGATTAAGTAAATCACCTGGAACTGGTCCTGACAAACAAGGAGTGGTAGCTCCCTAGTCCTAGCCTCCAGGCAGCCGCTCAGGGGAGAGGCAAGCCCCACCGCTGGGCCCCGGCATGCCGGGCGCATGCTTTGCACACAGACGGCTCCAGAAATACTTGTTGAGATGAATAAGCATTATTTCAAACAGAAAAAAAGAGGCCCATGAAGGTTAGTGTAAGGTTAATCTTGCAAAGACGCTCGTTTCTAGAAGGCTCAGTGTGGCGCATCAGCGTAGGTGGCCACACACTCCTGGGGGGAGGGGAAGGGTTGCAGGATATTTGATAGCACAACGTGTTCCTGGATCGTCACTCGGGGACCACAGACTGAAGGGCCGGCCTCGCAGCCAGCAACACCAGGCTGACTTTCGGCAAATGATTTAGTACAACCAAAACAACCCAGGGAAGGGCAACAAACCTCACAGAAGGCAAGAAGAGCTGGCATATTTGGAAGACGCTTGGTTAGAGCGTTGCCAAAGACAAGATCTTCTTCAGAAAAGGAAAACAGCCACTTGGAGATCTGCCTCAGCTGCTCCTGAGCCACTGTGAGGCAGGGAAGGCCACTGGGTTGGGGGGGGGGGCTCCAGGGACTGAGGTGTCCTGACCCCCACTGGTGCATGGTCTTGACCAGATTAGACCCAGCACAGAGGACTGCAGGCAGGCCTGACAGGGACTGACTCTCATGTTACCACCGAGGGTTCCTTCATTGCGGCTAACTGCAAAAGCCAGTGAGTCATCTGGACGGAGGGAAATGAAACCTTCCAGAAGAGCAGAGGCAAGTCAGGAAACATCTAAAAAGGAAACGCTGAACTTCTGTTAGTCTCCTAAGTGTCTGCCCTTGGGAGTGACAGCTGTTTCTCCCAAGCTCTAGTGGGAGCGATGCTCAATCTCTACCCTCTTTGAGATGCCATTACTCCTTTCAAAAGTCCTTGAGATACAAGGCAAGCCCAGTTGTTCAGTGTGACGTTAAATCTACTTGGAATATTGAAGCTCAATCTTTAAAAAATGAATGTTGTGAACTTGTCTAATTCCAACCTGGAATCTCTATCCTATTTTTATCCAAAAGTTAATCTTTTAAATTTAAAAGAGAACAAATATACTTATTATTAAAAAATCTAAACATATAAAGGTCCTCTATAACGTCTCGAAATGAGCTTTTTTAAATATAAAATAAACTTCTGTCTTTACCATTACTGCTTAGGTTATCTTTTTCTACTCCTTCTCTTTTCCTTTATTTTAATGAACCCCCACATTTACCTGGGTGCTGGTGGCTGAGATCTGAGGATCGAGGTCTGAAGATAGTCAAGGCAGAAAAGCCTATGTGACTTTTATGTCCAATTAACCACAAAGATCCAGAAGTGGAGCTGTGGCTCAAGTAGTAGAGCACCAGCTTTGAGAACAAAAGACAGCTAACGGCCAGCACCCAGACCCTGAGTTTATGCCCTAGTACCAGCACACACAAAAAATATTCACCCCAATATTTGCTTTCCATTGGCATGCTTGCAGCTACAACCCCAGTCAAATGTCTAGTTTTCACAAGCCTGTTAAGCCCAGTTATCTAGTTTGTGGGTAAGTCTTGAAATAACAGATCTTTCTCAAGATGAATATTAATGCTTTTCACATAGCTGTGATTCACAGACTTGTCCTTCGTGGTGTTCATGGTGTGAATCTATCCTATAAGCTCCGGTAGGTCCCGGGAGCACAGAGCCAACTGCAAGTTGGGTGGATATGTTTCCATATAATCACAGGCATCTTGACTCTGAATCACAGGGCTGATTTACATGAGACTACTTGAGGACTGTAGAATTCTCATCTGACATAGGAAGATGCATGTTCTATGTCTTACATATCGATTGCTAAGACATATGAAGTTATGAGTTAAAAAAAAGCCAAAAATCCTGATTAGCACTTGCTTGTTACATCTCACTCAGAGAAACACAATTCCTTCCTTCCTGTCACTCACAGTTCAGAGGCTCACTTCCATGACAGCTCTCATGGCTTGAGCTTTGCTATCCTAGAAGAATCAGGAATAGTGCCTGACCCAAGCAAGTACTGGGTCCCCTTGTACATACCCGGTTGAAGCCTGCATGGAGGAGAGGAAGGACTGAGGCCTCTTCACAGTCATCAGATCTGCAGCAAAGCAGAAAATGTAGTCACTCAGAAGGTACAAACCAGGGTTCCTCACACTGAAACATGGAGAGAGAGCAGTGAGACCTTGGATGTTAGCCATAAGCGGGGCTTCCTGACCAGCATGTGCCTTCAGGGCGCATCTTCAAGGGCAGAGCCCTCATCTAGGCCTTCCAGATGCAAACAAGAGCACTGACAGCCCAGGAAATCCCATCATGCATTGGGAAGTGCCACCAAGTACAGGAGTTGGCCCGCTCCAGCCCTGAGCTGCCCTCTGAACATCTGAAGCCGGACTCACCAAGGACATTGCTCATTGCAAGATAGCTGTCTCAAAACCTTCTGCAGGCATGACTTTTGCTCCAAGGCCTAACTGAATCTACCTTTCCACATGAAGTAGACACCTGCAGGACTTCACAGCCAACTGGGAGAGAAGAGCCAGCAAGAATGGAAACTTACTACAGAAGGAATCAAAAACTGATCATGGTCATCTATCTCATGAGACAGTTTCCTATGCTGAGCCTACAGCTGGGTGTTGAGTAGGGACTAGCCCGTCATGAAAACCTCCCATTGAGGGAGAAACAGGGTCCCTGAGATAGCCAGAAAGTGGCTTGGGATACACACCTTGAAAATCAGGGAAGAAAAAAATGGGATAAAAGAGATTGCATGGAAATGTCAATAGAAACAGGAAGATAAACTCTATGAGTAGGGAGGAGAAAAAGAGTTTCATTCTTGGACCCATAGAACAAGCATGACATGGAAATGCAGCATGACTTGGTACATTGTAGTATCATGTCCAAGACTCTAAGATCCGGTTTGGATTTCAGAGTGAGCTGAAGATAAATGGAGGAAAGAAAGCACTGGAGGCTGGCCTCTCATCTCAGTCTGTCTCTCATTCTCCTGGAAAGCCCGTCTCCCTCAGGATGGTAGGTGTAAGGAACAGCGGGGACAATTCTTCACCTTCTTTGAACCATAGCCTGTGGTCAGGAGTCAAGTAAAGAGACTCAGGGAATAGTGTATTAGTAGGAAATTTCACTGAGGGCGGGATTTTATAGCCCTGACACCCAGCTACTCCAGTATGACTTTGGGTCCCAGTATTTCAACTCTCCTTGCATCCACTTGCCTGGGAAAACCTTACCCCCTTTTGTCAAAGTTGCTGGTTTGTCAGCTCTTTTTGTGTACGACCTGTGCCAAATGCCAAAACAGAGCCAAGTTCAACGGGTCCTAGACACTAATGAAGGACTTATTCTCTCTGAAGCTAATGACAGCCATTAATTCACTACAACCAATTTTGTTACTTGCAAAGATCCCAACTACTGAGACTTGTGCAAACAATGTCTTTCTTTTGGCTCTTTCATTGTAAGTACAGCACATTCCAGACAAACCTGGCAAGCAATTTCTCATCCCACAGTCTCATACCTACAGTCTGGCCCATCCAACATGAACATAAATCCCACTGTCCTGCTTCTAGTTCCTTCACAGTCCTTACATAAACCTCACTGTCCTTTGCTACAGTGTTTCTTTGTAAGTGAAAAACCAAGTACTTTCCCCATCTCTCTTCTTCAAAGAAAGAGAACAAACAGAACAATCTTCTCTCCGGACTTCCTTCTCAGATTCTACTCATTTCTGGCATAGAAGGACGACAAGTAAACTTTTTTCCCCCTTGGGCTGTATGAGAATGTGCTAACAGCAATTACATGGGCTAGAGATAAAAATGAAAGATTTTCCAGTGACTTGTGAAACAAAACCCCCAAAGCAAATCCTAAGGCTGGCATCCCAGGGCCCCGGACATGCCCCTCACAATGCCAGTTCAAACTCCGCATTGCACGGGACAAACACCCCAGCCTGAGCAGCGCTGCTGCCTGCTGGGGCGGGAGGTTGAACTTACACGTGCGAAACCACCGCCAAGATCACTGTGTGCTCCGAGGGGTTTGTGGCCCGGATTGACCTGCAACCAGAAGGTGCCAAATCAAACAGTGAGCTGAGCTTTGTGACCTTAAACCAACATGGACCTTTTTCACATGGATAATGAAACATAATCAAAGCCTTCCCTCAAGAAAAGGCCTTCCAACACACGAGAGACAACAAAGAAAGATGTTCATGTGAATGAGGAAAATCTCTCCAGTTTGTCATTTTTTAATTGTTCTCACTACTTAGCAATAATGCAATAGGTCAGACTGGCCAACTTTCCACTCAAAGATTAGCAAATTCCACTTAAATTTCATGTTTTTGATAGAAATTCTACTCTGAAAAAAAAATTGCCAGTCCTAAAATACACTTAATTATCTATTTGTGCCTGGGGCAGCTGACTAGGTTGGATATTTTTCCTTTGAAAATAGTGGCTTGAAAATTCAGCACGTTCATGATAGAAATCGAAGCCCTGGCTGGCAAATGCAGGTTGAAGTTTATTAAAGATGATTCAAAGAGCCGCCCAACACTCTGTTGTTCTGTCATTTTGCTGAAATACGTCAAACAACTTGGGCATCAGTGGAGGCTGAGAAAACAGTTGTAATACTGAACTGTCATTGTATAATGATGTTTGTTGAACTAGTATCAACTCAACACACTTAGTTTTCTCCCTAGCAGTCTAACAGGATCAAAACACCTAAGAATATAAACATTTGAAGCTTCTGAGTCTCCTATTGCTTCCCTTCCACTCCAACCATTCCCGACCTTTCCCCAATAATATATGTTCTCTATGTCCTGCTCTTTGACACCTGTGTGGCCAGTATACTCAGGAAGGGCTCAGCTGTTATAGTTCTAGGAAGTAGAGCTTTCCTCCCAAGTAAATGGTTATTTTAAATGAGCAAACTCTGGAGAAGATGCCTTAAATCGCGGTGGACTGGGAGGGATGGGCCAGCCTCCCTCCGATGCTGGCATAGATTATGTTCCATTCAGCCATCCCATAGAGCAGGTCTAAATCTATTTTATACTTAAGAGCCAACTGGATGGATGCATAGCAGACATGTCCACTTGCACCAAATGAAAAACAAGCAACCGTGTTTCAGTGGCACGCTCTGATCTCTAGAGAAATACTGCATACTCCCCACGATCCTCTGGCCTCTTCTATCCCAGTGAGGCATTGTGGGTGCACTGCTTCGCCACATTCTAAAGGATGGGTCCTAGGCAAGAGGCCAACCTAGGAAAGAAACGTTAACTGGGCTGGAGCCCATATTCTCCTGGTTTCTTTTGGAATTAGCTTCTGTCTTTTGAGTTGCTTTCTGCTGATTGCCTCTTCCCTCTCATTCCTCCAAAAGAAATGTGGCCAGAGGAACCTAGACTACTTTTATTTGGGGTGGGGGGAACTAAGGGAGATCTGGAGATAGATTGTTCTGGATCAAGCATGTACAATAAGAGAAGATCCAGTGTAGCTCCAAGGCCAGGGGTTGTGGCCATAGATGACCATACAGGATTCCCCGACATCTGCTTAGGGAATGTTTGCTGGTGGTCAAGCATTCAGTAAACTGGCCACTTTTCCGCATGTAACAGCAAACACGTAGACACAAATGTTTTGAACTGCAGAGATTCTCCATTGCCTCTCTGTGCAGCTAAGATAGAGGTGAAATTGTTAGGAAACATAGCAATAACTTTTTTATATTCAAAGATGAATATAAGGCTCATCTGCTAAACTTGGCTTTTGCTTGAATTAAAATTTTCTTCCTATCTTTTTTTTTCTCTTTATAGTGCAGGCTTGTCCTAAATCATTCTATGTATGCACAAATACCATAGTAATTTGAGTACAAAGACACCTAATTTAAAAAAAATGAAGGCCAGGAAATACAGATTTACTTAGTTATAAAATATCTGTTTCTTCCCTAAAAATTATTAAGAAAATACATTTCTTAATGCTAAAAATAGCATTTAAATATATTGTGTATAAACATAACTAAATGGGAAACGTTTCTATGAAAAAGTTAATATCTGAGATCATTAAGCACTTAAAAATTGGTTACTTAGAAAAAAGTTTTCTTGGAGAAAATGCATATCATCAAAGAACAACCAGGCAATGTCTGTGATAAAAAAATTTTTTTTCTCTTAGTCTATTAACTTATTGTCAGTGTACCAACAGTTCTAAGAATCAACTTCCACACCTTTCGCTTTCATTTGCTAATATTCAAGAAAATCCTAGCTCCATATGTCATTGGTCTCTGTCTTGGCCTAGCATTTAATTAGTGACCTCTTCCCGTCTAACTTCAAAGCATTCCACTTCCGCTAAATGGCTCAACCCATCCCTTGCTAACTCCTCTGACTGTGTATTTATTTATGAACAGGCATGCGTTTGCTCCCCAAAGTGCAAGCATCGCTGTAATCAAGCATTACTGCAAAGTGGCTGCCTTCCCTCCCCCCGAGTCTGGGAAGCCTGCCGCAGGAGCTACCCATCTGTGACACGCACGGGAACATTTATCTTTCACACATTTCTGATGTTCACTTTGGGACAGAATAATGAAGTTTAAAATAATCTGCTTTAAATCCAACGCATATCTGTGTAATAAAAACTTCATTTTAATCATGTTTTTTAGAAGTAAAACTTGGGGGGGGGCAGTGCGGAGTATCCTAAAAATTTAGGGGAGTCCAGCACACACACACACACACACACACACACACACACACACACACACGAAGAAAAATCAGTGCAACTCAAATGTGGGAAAATGGGAAGACAAGAGGTATCCACAGGAAGGAGCTACAGCTTTCATCACAAAAACACACACGTGCTTCTCAGCAGAGTGAGCACACACTGAAGACAGATGTGGGAATGAAAGCAATCCATGAGGCTCGCTGTAAACGGCTGGGTGGGATTCACAGGAACTTACCTGCACACCGCTTCTGCATCGAAGTACCGAGTTTTCCTGTGATCGATCACGATAATTTCATGGTGCTTATCCAGAAAGCATTCAAGAGCTGACTCTGGAGTCCGGGCAATGTTGCACCTGTATCCCGCTCTGTCACAGGCCCACCAGAAGCCATCACTCTGACTATCTTCCTTGGCAAAGACGAGCAAAACCTGAAACACAGAGAACAAAGCATTTTCACAGAAATCCTCATGCTGTTTAAAAGGGGCTCTGAAAGGAAGCTGCCTACGTTCAAACCCAGGCCCTCTGATACTTCTGGGCGAAGTCATTATTCTCTGGCTAAGTCATTCCGTGTCCTGGACCTAGCTTCTCTGCCGTGAGATGTACTCAGAACAGTGCCTTAGAAGCTGGAGGTGGGAACCAAATGACTGGACACAGATAGGGCTTGATCTGGTGAGAGTAGCTGTAGGTTACAATCACCAAGTTTTCTTAATTTCCAATTAGCTTTGTTTTTTAAATTAGGTAAGCAGTACAATTATTAATAGGACACATACTGCGAGTTAGGTGATGATTTATGTATGAATGTATTTGGTTTCAGGACAAGTGGTATTTGCCTGAGTCCCTGGAGGCTGTCTCTGAACAGACACGAAAACACAGAAAAGTAAGGAACCCCAAACCACCTTAAAAACGCACTCACACTCAACCCCTGCCAAAATATCAAAAAGTCACCGTGGCAAGCGAGAACTGAATGGAGGACTATTTGATCACTCTCATTGCAAAGTGCAGCCCCACCCACGGGGGGGAAGAAAAAGGCAGCAATGCTCCACACGATTTACTCCTGACTCCTTGGGCCCAGGAACCCCTGTTTTTTCTGCTGGTTGGAAGGCCAGAGTCAGCTTAGCACCACCTGGGTTACCCATTTATTTACACGGATCTTCTCCACTAGTCTTGTTCCTGCCACATCTTGTGTTCAACACCAGGATGGGAAGTTGTGAGCCACAAAGTACAATTTTTATGACTGAAAAAAAAAATATATATATAACTACTTGTAGGATTTTGTGATTGTGAGAAATACAAGAGGAATTGTTTTTAAGAAAGGGTTATGTGAGAAAAATTGTCTTTTCTATCCAAGTATGTTGATTAAAAGTTCTTGCTTTGGCCTGGTGTCTTGGCTCTTGTTAAGAAAAAAAGGAACTGCTTTAGGGTAAGGAAAGAGTTTTGAAATGTAAGGTTTGGTCTTGTTGTTTTTTTTCCCTTCCAAGACAGAATGAAGACACATCGCAAAAGACAAACCTCATATTGTTCAAGAAATAGCAGAGGGTGTGGGTATATTCTGATATTACTTGTGAACTGTTAATCGTATTTCAAAGTCGCCTCACGTAAATACATCCTACCCTACTCCAACTAGCCAGTCATGAGCAGATTGTGAACCTGTGCTCAGCCAATCAGAGCAGAGGGGCAGGACCTGCCGGGTGAGGGATAAACAGTGGGTCAGCCTGCCTGCCTGCTCCCTGTGCTTGCTTGCCAGATTTTTGCCTGATGGAGCACCCTTCTGCAGAAGTAAATTTTGCCCTGCTGAAACAAGTCCTTATTTTCTATCTATCTGTCTATTGTGACTCCAGTGTTTCTTGGAAAGGATATGTATAACAGTCATGCTATGTAGCCCAAGCTGTTGTCAAACTCTCAATCTTCCTGCCTCAGCCTCCTGAGTAGCTGGAATTAGGGGCATGCACCCCTGTGAGAGCCTTGCTATTAGTAAAGGTAAGACAACAGACCCAATTAGTTAACACCAGATATACCTCCAGATATAGATAAAGCATTTACTATTCTTCAGCATACACTGTGACTTAAAATACTCCACTCTTGGGAAAAATAGAACCATTATTCCAAGTTTACTATGTGCCAGACACTATTTTTAATTGCTTATGGTATATACTAGAACAGCATTGAGACTCCTAATTTGTCATGGTTGAAGGGCAAACAAACACAGGTACATTAAGGAAGGAGATTATGTAGAGTGTAAGTAGTAAGTCTACATAAAAGAAGCAGGCAGTGAGGATAGGAGAAAGGCTTCTGGAAGCAGGAGCTAGGAAAGGAGTTGACATCTGGAAGAAAGGTATTTTTTTTTAACCAGACTAGCTTCAAACAGAAATTCTGAGATCTCAGCCACGCGTGCCTAGCTTAAAATCTACACTGTCAAACAGAAAATTTGTACTATGAGGCATTTATTATAATCCCAGAAACTTGAGAGGCAATAGGATTGCAGCAGAAGGACAGCCTGGGCAAAAATTAGCCAGAGCCTATCTCCAAAACAAGCTAGACACGGTGATGCGGCCTGCTATTCCCACTGCTTGGGAGGAGAAGGCGCGTGGTTCAAAGTAGACCCAGGCAGGAACACAAGATCCCTTCTGAAAATAAAACTACAAAGTCAAAGGGCTGGGGACATGGCTTAAAGGGTAGAGTGCTTTGCAAGACTCTAAGTTCTGTCCCCAATACTGCCCGAACATACATGCATACATTACATGCATGCAGGCATTTATTAGAGAATTACTCTGAGTAGTATTTAAAGTTCTTTCCATTTATATAAAACATCGATTAGAAAAAACGACTTTTCAATTATTCAAGAACTAAGCAAAGTGAAAATCTATAGGAATAAAAATATACATTTGAGAATAAAACGCTATAATAATCACTTTAATTATTTAGTCATCATTTTAAGATGCCCAGCTGTGGAGAATTTTACTTTCTCTAGGGAAGCAGGGAATCCACCTGGCCAGGATTGGACTCTTTCTATAGCTCCCAGATCACAGTCAAGCAAGGATACTCTGTTTCCAGGATTTGGATTTTGAGGGAGACTGAGGACTGGGGCTATCCCCCATTAGAGATGAGATGCCGAAGGAGGAACTTTAAACTCCGATTGTCAAAGTGCTCAGAGGTAGCCCACCATCTCCCTTCTTGCCAAGCTAGGGCTTTCCAACTCCTCCTTGGATTCTGGAAAAAAGAATGCACTAACTTTGTAATACAGTTCTTATTTATTTAGGGATTTTTTGCATAAGGGATCTGTTACTTGCAAAAACAACAATGAAACTAAGTCCCTCTTCAGCTCTATTGTTCTTTGTATGTATAGTTATTGATCTCTCTGGTAGGGATTTGTAGTTATAAACTTTATTAGGCTATTTGTTAGTATCTACTGACCATCTACTAAGGCAAATCTATTAATTCTGCAAAATAAATTTCCAAATAGAGTGATGAAAACTATTAGAAATTGTTTGAAAAGGAGGTAGAGGAAGGAAGCTAAGAAAGAAATAGAAGAGATGAACTTAATTCAGGTACATTATACATGTGTAAGGAAACATTACAGTTAAACCCCCTTTGCACAATGAATACATGCTAATGAAAATTGTGTGTGTGTGTGTGTGTGTGTACACTCTTCATTAAACACATATAACCAAACTCGATGTAGAAAGAGGGAAAACAAGCTGCTACTGTGCCTGTTTTTTCTAAATAATAGCTTGACATTTATTCCAAGACTTATTGGTGACCTATTATGCAACAGGTAGAATTAGTATTAAAAGATGACAGAGATGGCCCTAAGTCCACATCGAGTCCTGGCACCCAGGAAGAGAGACACAAGAAATGCACTGGTAAGTGGTAACCACAGGCAGAGCATGGACAAGGGTCCAGCCCAGGAGAACAAGCAGAAGAATATCATCAACCTCCCTACACACTCATCCCAGCAAAACAGGGAGAGACAAACGGTGGGCCTGAGGATGGGAGTGTGGCTATAGCAAGCACAAAGCCCCCCTGAGTTCAAACCCCAGTAATGCGAAGAAAAAAAAAAAAAAAGATCTGGGCTGAAGCCTGGAACAATGAGGAAATGTCTTCTTTTCTGGAGCTGTCTTGGGCCAACTTGGGCTCTGTCCAGCGTCAGAGCACAACTATTGGCAGTCATCCTCTGCGTGGTCAAACCAGATCACGAAAATAACCACACAAAGTGATCTGAATTAATAAAGGTAAAAACTATGACGGTCTCGTGACCATTAAAGGTTTCTGTCAAAATACTGTAAACCTTTTATTATTGGCTATACACATAGAGGAAAAAATTTTTAAGTAAAACAAATATTTATTCAGCCCACTGTAATTATAGACATTAGAAATTTAAAACATTTTATTTCTTTTTAAAAAACTTCTGGAATAGTGGCAGAGTGCTTGCCCATCCGCTAGCCATGTGAAGGACGGCATCTTCTCTATGCCTTGGTGAACTGTCATCCTCTCAACTTTGGATCTGCTTCCAACACATTGCCCTCTGTGTTTCCGCTGTCACACACTGTTCCTGGGGTTCCTGAAATGGAGGTGATTTGTTTTGCTGGCCTCGATTCCTCTGTGGCATTCTATCTCTCATGTCCCAACCACCGTCCACTGATATCCAAAAGCTGTCTTCATCCAGTCCCCTGGGTCCTGGTCCTGGGTCTCTGGAAGGCAGTGCCAGCCTTCCCATAGGCCGCTGGGTCTAAGTGCCTTCGATTTGGTTTTCACTTGCAGTGTCATCACTTTTCACTTCTTTGCTACACATCAGTGGCTCATTGCGCTCTCAGTGATCTCCTTTTGTATGAAGTTGTGTGGGCTGATGATCACTGAGAGACAGGAGGCGACACAACTACACACTTTGCCTAAGCTGAATACCAAGTAGGAAGGAGCCAATTATGGCGGCTTTGAAAGAAGTGACATGCATGGCCACCGGTTGTGCTACACAGTTGTTATTACAGAGTCATTGGTGTATGAGGAGCTAGCAGCGGAGCTTATACTCTCATGTAGGTGCAATTTGAAATGTGTCACTGTGGGCCTGGTATTACGTACCTAACTGTGAACCCTGGAACTGTGCAAGGCGAGGGCTCCCTCCCTGCTTTTCAAAGACCTCAAGCTGTGAGGCAGAGCCTCTCTATCTCCAAAAGAACTCCGCAGCCAGCTTCTTGGAGACACAAAGTTTGTCCTTCATTCTGAGCTAGAATGGTGGAATAAGGGCTGGCGCAGGGCTGGATGAGAGAACGCGGTAGAGCAGTTGCTGGGAGAGGCTTCAGAGGAGAAGCACAGGACTGTGGGTTGTGGCAGTCAGCAGCAGGGACCACAACCCGCAGGACTTCTGAGAGTAGCAAGGGGCTCTGGGAATCAGCCAGCCAGCCCCCGGCTCACAGACGAGGACAGTAACTTCCCTGAGCAAAGCGGCTTCGCAGCCCTCCTTCGGCGCGCTGTTCCTAGACCTGCTTCATGTCACTGTGCCTTGAGAGAAATCCTTCCAATCATTTCGTTCACAAGTTTTGTCAAGAAAAGGCTGAGAAAAAAAATTTTTGAGAATAGCAATATTTGTTTTGATAACTAACTTAGAGTCAAACTGTTTTCTCTTGGGAAGGCTATGAGAGGGATGAAAAACAAAACTTACTTTTTCTTAACTTGAAAAAGAGTACATATATGAGTTATTGTGTTCTGTCTGAATAAGGGTCTACCATGTCTCCAAATAGACTCTTCACATGGATTTACATTCAATCTTTAGAATAGTTGGCCTTAAGCCAACACCTAGCAACAAGCATCTTCTAGAGCAGACCACACGCACAAGACATGCCCATCTCATTCACACAACACTACACGATTGGCCAGTATGATCAGAGGAGGGGGCCAATTCTGGTGTGCACCAACTGGCCTAGGTGGGAATTCCTCTTTAATGTGTCTAGGAAAGCAATGTCACCGAGAGCTATAGTTTGATGAGACCTTTCTATTGGCCAGCCACTGT
This sequence comes from Perognathus longimembris pacificus, assembly GCF_023159225.1. Lineage (NCBI taxonomy): Eukaryota > Metazoa > Chordata > Mammalia > Rodentia > Heteromyidae > Perognathus > Perognathus longimembris. The sequence goes on along the minus strand of NC_063182.1, from coordinate 9,773,640 downwards.
ACCTAAAGTTCTTGCGATATACCCACTCAATAATCCCTCAGTAACTATGGAGGTGGTCCTCATATTACAAACAGGAACCAAGGCTTGAGGCTTGAGTGGTTAAGACACATGCATACACACACACACACACACACACACACACACACACACAACAGGATGTGAATCAAGGCCAGACTGGATGAAGTAAGCAGAAGACACAGCTTGGTAGGAGTAGGAAGTACAGACCGGAAGGCAGATGCTGACTGAAGTAAGTTTCTGACTTTGTACATCTCTATCGCTCCATTCTCCTCTCTAGTGCTCATTTCGCTTAATGTGAGACCATCAGATTCCCATGAGGTCATATGATCCCCAATACTAATGACTCCACAAAATTTCCTACAAAAGGAAAGAATCGTTTTGAAAAGCGGTGCCTTCCTTGCTTGGCTTAGGCTTGCTTAGTAGCTTAGGCCACCTCTGTGGGGTCCAGTTCCAAACTCATTGAAAAGCCTGGTGAGGCAGGAGGGAGGAGAGGACTCCAAGCAGAAACAAATGCACTCCGAGCTCTGACGGAGACGAAGCCACTTGACTTGCAGACGGCATTCTGTGAATAGGAATTGACTGCCTCATAATCGTTCCCTTACTTCTTTATTTTCCTGCCGAGATTGGAAAATCTTACTTTCTCTGAGTCATAGCCACTCACCCAGGAGAGATGTGCCGTATAGCACCACACTGCTCTTCCAGTTCCTTCCACGCCTCCCCGTGCTCAGCCAGCTTCGTGGGGGGGCGTGCATGGCCCCACGTCCCACATCCCAGTTTCCCCTGGTGAACTCAGAAATGTACTCTCCAAAGCAACCACATCCTGAAACAGTCTTATCAAGCCATTTCCTCCCAAGCCCTTAGGGCTCTTGGCTGATGTAACTAATTAATATTTTTGGCATTCCAGTGAAGTAACAAAATAGATATTTTTCTCCAAGGGGGAAAAAATAAAGACAAAAATGAAAGCATGAGGACATTGTTTGATTTTTCTAAGGCACTTGTATAGTCAGTAGCAGAAGCACAAAAATACTTGACGAGCCACCAATGTCCCTAAAGTTAAGAGCATTATGAACAATGAAATCCACTTTTCAGACCTCTGTGTGTGCCAAATCCCTATTTCCTGTGTGAGGCCTACCACATAGTAGGTTCTCAGTAGATTCTGTGTGTGTGAGCACGTGCCAGTCCCAGTGCTTGAACTCAGGGCCTGGGTGCTGTCCCTGGGCTTTTTCTTTTTTGCTCAAGACTAATGCTCTGCCACTTGAACCACAGTTCCACTTCCAGCTTTTTGATGGTTAACTGGAGATAAGAGTCTCACAGACTTTCCTGCCCTGGCTGAATTCCAACTATGATCCTCAGATCTCAGCTTCCGGAGTCGGATTACAGGCATGAGCCACGAGCACCCAGCTTCAATATATTCTTGTTGAATGGATCAATTAGTTCCGCTATGTTTTAATAACAGATACCAACGAATATAGGCATCCTGGGTCCTAAGTCGAATTTCTTATTTTTTAAGGAATCTTTTAATTAATCATTCCATCACTAATAGAAGGACTCTTCACCACTTTCATTAGCTGTCATTAGGGTCCAAATTCATGTGATGTGAACCAGGCCTAGTATGTAGTAACACTGGCATTCTAGATCTTCCTTTGGTTGGTAGATTTAATATTCATCTTATTATAATTATTTTGTATACAAAATAATATAAAAAGCCAAAAATACTTTGGTGTACTTGAATATATCAAATATAATAAATTCAAAACTACAGACAACTGTTTTCCATTAGAGGAAAGTAAAGCTGTTAACGAGATTTAAATCCTGCAAAAGATTATACCACGTTTGAAAAGACAGAAAATGCAGAATAACTTGCGATGGTTTTCTAAAATATGGATGCCTAGCATGTTTTATACAAGTAAATACAAAATGAAAAAGGTATTCTCATCAAAATCCAGAGTTAGGAAATGAATGAAAGCACCTCAGGTTGAGAGATAATGTTCTCAAAATCTGACTAAGGACTTTTTAACAGCTATATGTGAAGAATTTCTTTCAAAGACTTAAAAAAATTAACTCAATTAAAAAATGGAAACCAGGTATGACGACTCATTTCTATGTAATTTCAGCTATGTGGGACACAGAGCCGGGAAAAGTAGGGTCCAAGACCAGTCCAGGCAAAAAAGTTAGTGAGATGCTCTCAAAAGAATAAGACAGGTATGGTAATGAACACCTGTAATCTCAGCTGTGTAAGAGACACGGGTAAAAAGATCACAATCCACGGCTAGCCTTGACAAAAAGCATGAACCTTACTTTAAAAATAACAAAAGAAAAATGGGCCGGTCCAACAGAAGACACTTGCCTAGCAAGTACAAAGTCCTGAGTTCAAAACTCCTGTTCCATTTTAAAAAATGATGAATGGACTTACCCAAATACTTCACAAAAGTCTGTAAGAGCTTATAATAATCTATAAAAAGTCTATTTATAAATCAGTTCAGTGAAGCTGTAGTCATCAGATAGCCAAAATAATCTTGAAAGATGAGAATAAAAATGGGGAACTCACACTTGACAATTTTCAAACTGCAAATGCTATAGTGGTCAAAACGGTGTGGTTCTGACACAAAGGAAGATGTAAAAAAAAAAACAGTGGAAGAGAGCTGAGAATCTCTCTGAAACTCTGGCATTTCTGGGTGACTGATTTTTAACAAAGGTGTCAATGTAGAACAACTCAGTGCAGAAATGTGTGTGTGTGTGTGTGTGTGTGTGTGTGTGTGTGTGTTTAACAAATGTTACAGGGAAAATTTGTTATTTCATACAAAAAAAAAAAAAACTGAAGCCAGATCCCTACCTCATACCACACATAAAAGTTAACTCAGAGTAGCTCAGAAAATTAAGTGTAAAAGCTAAAATTATAGTGCACTCAGAAGAGAACAAAGAACTAAAACATCATGACTTTAGATTAAGCAATGGATTCTTTGACATAACATCAAATGACACTTAATAAAGAGAATGAATTTCAGAATGATACAACAGTGTGAAGTCTTTGGGAAAAGGGCACACGGATAAGCCAAGTGTTCAACAGTATCTATAATCTTTTTTCCTTTTGGTTTTCTTTTTCTTTTGCAGTGCCAGGGACTAAACTCGGGGCCTTGTACATGCTAAGTAAGTGTTCTATCACTGAACGATGTCCATAGTCCTTACATTTTTATGACAAGTTCTCAATTTGTAGTCTATGCTGGCTTCAAACTTAAGATATTCCGGCCCCCCTCCAGAGAGCTGGGATTACAGGAATGAGCCAGTAGGTATCCAGCTGCAATCTTTGTTTCTGAAAAGGAAAAAAATTTACCTCTCCCAAATGAATAAAGCTAATGTTAATATTTGATGGAAGTGGATATACTATATATACCTTTACAAATATTTGAAATAGTTTACAAATTGACAACTTACATTTTTCAAAGTAGGAGACATCCTTAGCATGAATATTCATTACCAGTACACAGGGACAATGAAGGTAAATGAGACTGTTTGAAAAGGACATTACCCCCTCTCCCCCGACCCAAAGTACTAAGAAAACAGCTTTGTGAACAAATGTCCGGTATTAGTGTCTTTACTTGTCATTGCCTTTATTCAAAACTGGAGTATGAAGTACATGCCCTCAGAATGTTTAGTGGAATTTTCCACTTGTTTGTATTCTATACAAATAGTTGTAGCTTATATTTATTCTCTCTCTCTGCTTCTAAGCTTATTTTCATCAAATTTTCCCAAGCTGAATCTCTTCCTTTTGTTGTTGTTGTTGTTGTTTTTTCCTTTCCGGGGCTTTGTATTTCCTTCCTTCTCAAACAACCCTGAAGCATGACTGTCTTTTTTTTCCATTTGCTCGTAACTCACACTGTGCATCTCCTTAGCTCGTTTCTACCGGCATGGCTACACTTGTCTATGGCTTCACTCCTGAGGCCAGGCTGAGCCGTCAGGGGCTGGCAAGCTACAGCAAAGAGGAGGGAGACTCATTATTTAGGATGAAGAAGCTGATTTATATGCTGAGGGAGATTTGTCAATTATTTAGATAGGCATAACTCCTTTTGTACATGTTTCCCTGAGAGGGTCCAAGGGAGCTGAATAGGGTATGAGAAAAATAAGAGCTGCTGTCATTGTTAGAGTCCGATGGATCCTACAGGTGGCTGGGCCTTCTGTCAGGGACCCCAGTTCCTCCTGTGTCATGGAGCCCGGTAAGTGGGCTGCTTGAGTTAAGTCGCACTGAGCTGAAAGGAGAACCTTTCATTTTCTTCTCTCCTCTCCTCCTCTTCTTTTCTCCTCTCCTTTCGTCTCCTCTCCTCTCCTCCCCTCCTCTCCTCTTCTCTCTTCCCCTCTCTTCTCCTTTTCTCTCATCTCCTCTTTCCCTCCCTCGCTTCCCCGCTTCACTCTTCTCTACTCCCAAGCAACTATAATAGCACATTATGCCTCTTGAGCACACTGCCTTGCCAGACTCAGTTCTGGGCACGCGATGCCTTCACCTCACTCACAAGTGAGAAAGGCATTATGTTCTCCATTTTTAGCAGGATACTAGGACCTAGGAGGGGGGCAATGCACACAAGCTCATACAGCTGGTGGGAGGTAGAGCCGAGACTCACACCCAGCCGTGTCTCGTGGCAAAGCCCCTGCCTTCACCACCTTCTGTTCCTGCATGTCAAAAGAAGCAGGACAGTCTAGTGTTGGGTGTAAGAGTTATTCTTCCTCACAATCCATCATGCAAACAACTCCTTATGTTTATACTCAAAACGGGGTGATGTCATCAAGAAGATAATTTGGGTCCTCAAGTAAACCACTGCAAACACACTCTGCGCATGAGCAGGTGTGGGGGCAAGGGTGGCTATCTGCTGTTGAGGCAGAGGGTCCCCTCAACACCGTGTGCCCTGACAATAAAGCCCCTACTGAGGAATGGAGGCATACCTGAATAGGGTCCTGTGTCAGTCGCATGGGTCCGATGCATACCTCTGCGGAAGATACCTGCTAAATAAAGAACAGCATGTGAGAAGGGGAAGCTCTTATAAGTCACACAGATTGACAAGTCCTTCCTTACACAGAGTATTAACAGTGTGCCACATAGTAGATACTAAACAGAAGGAACCATTGACATGGCGACGGGTATAAAATATCATGTATAGTACAATCTTGGTTTTACAAAAGAATATATAGCCAGGAGCTGGTGGTTCATGCCTACAATCCTAGCTACTCAGGAGGCTGAGATCTGAGGACTGCAGCTGGAAGCCAGATGGGTCAGGAAAGTCTGTGAGACTCATATCTCTGACTGACCAGCAAAAACCAGAAGGAGAGCCTGTGGCTCAAGTGGTAGAGCACTATACTTGAGCACAAAGGCTCAAGGACAGCACTCAGGCCCTGAGTTCAAGCCCCAGGATCAACACACACACACACACACACACACACACACACACACACACATATATATATATATATATATATATATATATATATATATATATATACACACACACATATCTGAAAGGATATATTCTCTAACTGCCAAGTGGTGACTTGCAGTTATTTCTACATTACTCTCGTGGTACATAGTTATTACTTTATAATATAGGAGAACACATTTTGTGGGAGAACACAATTCAACACCTTCTATGTCCTAGGAACTACTGTTATTATTGTAACTACTACCCTGAAATTTAAAATGGAGTGGGAATTTCCTCAACCTTAGAGGCTTCAGCATATCTGCGGCTTAATTGCTGCTCTATATTTAGATCTTATTTCGCTTATCTTCCTGGGTTAGTATAGTCATTTCCTCAAGTGAATGCAATAAAACACACCAGGACCACAAGAGGTTAGACTCTCCCTCAGGCTCCTGCCGTCAGCCTGTGGTTCTTAGGTGTTCACTGGCTCACACTACCTTTGCCGAAGGCAGAGCAAACATTTGGCCTTGCTTTTAAATTACTTTGCTGGGATTTCTAAAATGGAATTTTCTTTAGACTAACTTGGCTGAAGTTCCTGGACTCACCTCCGCAGGTTGAACTTTGATTTCCTCTAAGGGGCTGAGCCTGGCATGAGCTCCTTGTCAAGGAGGACTGTCAAGAGCATCGTAGAAGCGGCCATGCCAGGGCCCAAGGAGGCCTTAGCCAGGAAAAGGACAAACCAGTACAGCAGGACTTTCTATAAATTATATTTTGAAACACTAAAAGCTTCCCTTCCTCCTCTTTTTCCTCTTGCTTAACTCGGAAGTGGCCCCCTTCTTTCCTCTTGGTCTAGATTCTTCATCCACCGCCCCCCATGGCTGGGTAAAAGCACAAAGTTGGGGAGCTGGGGGCCCGGGCCTCCCCACCTCCACCCCGCCGCACCAGGCCTGGGCCTTTCCTTCTGGATAGCAAGTCTGAGACTGAAAACCCTGCAGAGGCGTGAGGAGGGGGAAGCCCTTTCTCCCTAGCTGCAGGTGGTCATCTCGGTGCCCACGAGGCCTTTGTGCATCAGGTGAAAATGACACGCAAAACACGACACACGCTGGAGTTGAGTGTTTCCCTCTCTCACATTCCTTTCCACTGAGAAAATTAACAAGTAAGTATCCCGCGGGCCCGTGCTGACACTAGCAGCCTGGTGCCCAGCCCAGGACTGACAGCAAGAACAGCCTGTCCTCGGTCTCTCGCTGTGTCACATCCCATCGCCCGGTGTCCTGCCAACCCCACTCGGCTCCACCCTCAAGGTGTGTATTGTTTGAAACAGATGTGCTCCTCAGAAACAGTCCAGTTGTTGGGAGGTCATGTGACCGAGGGGAAGGCCATTGCAGGTGGACAAAAAAAAACAAGGGCAACTCACCCCTCCCTGAAAATTCCCCTAACCATTATGCATGGGAAGTGGTGACACAGCCCACCTTGCTCAGTGGTAGAATGGAGTAGTCTACACCCCACTCAGGAGAATTATCTGAGGCCTGCCCATTCCCTGAGCAGCTCTGTCCCACATAGGGTGCTTAGCACTTTTCAGGCGAGTGATCTTAGCAGGAAGCGAGCAATACTACTGAAGGGCAGCTGGGATCTTTAAAAGAGACACTCAAGCTAGAAGATCCTGTTTTCCTGCCTAAAGGCTTTCTCTCACAGCCACAACCATCCCCTGCACACAACGGACCCAACTCAGCAGAGAACAGAGCTATGAGTCTCGCTGAGAAGGCAGAGCCAGAGCCTTCTCCCAGCCCTGCCTCTCCTGTCTCTACCTGTCCCTCACCTCCCAGCCACACCTCAGGGTGCCCCTCCCAACGCTGTCATTCCACCTGCATCTCCAGCTTAGGTGCCTCCGTTTATTGGCTCTCGTAATCATGACCGACACTTGCATCATGTCTCTGGACTGGTCGTTTCCCTCTTGATCCATGCTCCCAGTTACCCAACTTGGATTCTCTGCCAACAGAGCCCAGGAGGCTATCTTTGCTGCCTCTGTAGGCCAATCCTAGGCAACGACCAGCAGAGGAAGCCTACAAGCAAACAAAAAACCCCTCCAATGAGTAGAAGCTATACCAGGGTAAACATACTGCAAAGATCAAGAAACAAATTACAGGACTAATAGGCAAAGCCTGATTTTTGTTTTAATTGGTAGAACTTCAAAGCGCAGCTGAACTGGCTCAGGACACAGGCAACAGAGACAGAACTGTGAGAGAAGGCAAGACAGTTCATTGAGTCCTTCACTTGTCATGTGATCTCACTCTAGAGGTGATTTCCACAGTCCCGGGTAGTTTCTGCTTCCAGAATCTTGCTAAAGAACTTGGCATTCAGTGTTAGAGATATCATCAGATCGGAGAAAACTGAGATTCAAGAAGAGAAGTAGAGAGCCTTTCCCCATCTTCTGGGCTCAGTAGTCTGCTCACCTGCCAGGACCGGCTCTGGAAATGTGTGGATCCTCCTCATGCCTCACCCAAGGCAGAGCAGTGACCTTTCCTCCTTAGCTCCCCAAACGAAGAACCCCACCTTGCTGCGTGTGCCCTGCTCCAGCAACGGGCAACTGTGCTCTCACAACACTCTACTTCCTTCTCTCCCCCAGCCCCAGCCCACTGGTTGGCTCGGCCTTTATTTCAACTTCCAGCCCTCCCCTGGCTTTGCTCTAGCTACTCTTCAGCATTTCCCAGTATCTCTGTCAGTCTAGAGCTTTCAAGGTCTAAGAGGTCAGTGGGCATCTCTCATAAGCCCCTTCCCAGCTCAGCTTCTATCTTTGGTCTAGATGTCTGTGACTACTCGAAACAATCTGAGAAATTTCCAAAATACACCAGTGCCTGGCTCAACTCCATCAACAGAGTCAGAGTTTCCGATGGAGGGGTGTAGAGGTCAGCACTATTTAAATGTCTATGAGTGCAGAAGGTTAAGAGCCATTAGTCTACTCCTTGAGCAGACATCTGCTTCATGTTCAGTCGTGGCCCCCTCACACAGACTACTACAGGTATATAATTCAACAAATACCATGGGGGCAGGCACTGTGTAATGAGACAAGATGCTATATTGAAGATCTCTTAGATAATACATCATGTCTCTGAAATCTAGTAAAACAATATCCCAGAAAATTGAGCTGAGATTTCAGGGCCCTTGCTCAAGATGAATAACTGCTTGGTACCTCCATGTTCCCAGAAGGAGCTGATGGAACACACACACACACACACACACACACACACACACACACACACACACACACAGAGAGAAATTCCCTCATGGAATGGCTGTAGCAATCCCATAAGAGCATCCTGCGCCCCTTTGCATGGCTAAAGAAATTAAAGCTGTACAAAGGGTAAGAAGTTTGCCCAAGCAAATGGCACAGAACTTGAAGCTCAGGTCTCCCTTATTGGGAAAGAAATGCTCTTATTCGTGTAATGTGCTTATATCTCAGGTGTTTGTTTGTTTGTTCCAGGAAGGTCTTCAGGTGGTAAAGCAAGACAGATAAAGTGAAGTAAGAGTTTTAGAATTGCTCAGAAATAAGACTTTCAAGACGTGGCTGACAAATGATGAGCAAGGATGGAGGTGAGAGCCCGGGCTACACCGCGCACCAGACAAAGTGAACGACATCTCAACCCTGCATCTCACACAATGGCCCCCCGAGCCCTGCTCTCCACACCCCAGCACCACACTTGTGGATGAGGCTGCTCTTAAGGATGATGGCTGCCGTCAGTGAGCCTCACTGAACTAGGCCAGGAGAAGATATTGCCTCTCCGTCTGCCTGGAAAACACAGCAATGAAAAAAGATAAAGAGCCTGTCCTCTCATTTGCTCTGAAACAGGAATTTTTTTTTAGAAAACAACCATAAACCCAGCAGTTATACAGATGCCATCAGAACCGAGCACGGAAAACTTGGCTGGCATAGGCTAATGGAGGAGCCATTTCCCTCATAAATATCTGATGAAGGAGAGAAAGTATTTATATAGTAGTCATAACATCTACAGCTATGAGAAAAGAATGCAGCCTGATATTGATTATGTATTAAAATTGAAAGGAAAGAAAATGTCTAGACTGTAATTCATGAAATGACAAGTAGTCTAAGGAGGCCAGCACCAGGGAGCCTTAGAGAGTTAACTTCAAGGGAGAAGAGGACGGCTCGGCTGCCCTTTGATGTGTGCTTGCGTCAAAAGGCTTCCTCTGCAACACGCATGCAGTGCAGAACTCCAGGCAAGGAGCTTCCATCAATAACAATCCCATCAGAGCATCACTAGGCCGAGTGCGTAAACAAACGGAGTGCAATTCCAAGACTCTCAAGATCAAACCCAGGGTCTGACCCAGACGGCAGAGGAATTTAAAGGCAATGGGGAAACGTGACATCTCACAACTAACTCCCTTCTTTTCATTAAGTATCCTATTGCTAAAAGTCACTGCTGGATGACTCTAAGCTGGTAAAATTATGGTGTATAACAGAGAATAAGCCAAGGACGCCCTCTGATTATTCCCAGACCACGGAAAACTCAAAACATCCTGTTTTGCTCCTCACCCATCCTGCTCTTCACCTGCCAATGTCTCCCTGCTCCTGAAAAGCAAATGCAGACGGGAGGAAAATGGAAAGGGATGAAATTCAAAGCAGTCCATTCTACTCCGTGGTCAGCAGTCCTGGTAAACAGATTTGATGGGCAAGAAAATAAGCCATCTGCTAAATATGAGTTTTAGAGCTTTCCTGTGGATTTCCATTATCCATCGTGTCTCTGTGCTCAGTTTTACTACTGATAAGCGAGAGCTGCCTTGGAGAACCAAGGATGAAACCCCTTCCCTGCTTGGCTCTGAGAGTAACATCTACAGCAGCCATGACCCCCAAGCGACTGTGGGCTTTTAGCCCCATCTGGTATTCCACCAAGAACCCAGTGTCACTCAGGGCGGCTCCCGCTGCAGCATGGGCAATCTTCCCTCACAGAGGCCGGGTGGGTGATGAATATGTGTCAGGGACTGATTCCCACGGGGGAAAAAACTAATCTCATTGAAACAAATCCTGGTTGAAAGTAACGCATGAGGAGTCATCAGCAAAATGCAAATGTCGACTTTTTCGGAAAAGTAGTTTTTGCTTACTTGGCAAGCCAATTAGTATTCCCAAGCAATTATTGGTGCTTGAAGCACCATTTACAACCAACAACACCCAAGTGAAACTGTATGCCATTAAAACTTCTCCACTTTGGGGAAAGCTTCGCACTGGTGTCGGATGCTCCCAGGGGAAGCTGGGCTTTTTGTGGGACTCACACCCAGTCCACAACCCCAAGAGATGTCTCCCTTTCACCTTGACCTCTGGGGCCAGTGGGAATGTCCACGATCTTACTTCTTGGTGTTTTGAAGGTGTAGGGGGTGGGAAGGGGAGCACTGTCCGTGGAAACTGTTTACTTGCAGCGTTTTCACTGAGGAAGTGCCCCCACCTCCTCCAGGATCCTGAAAGGGTATACAGTGAACAAGCTCACCAGCAGAGGCAACAGCAAATCAACAACAACAAAGGGATCACAGCTCCCCTTGGTTTCTGCTCTAAAGCTCTGCTCACCTACAATTAAGATAAGCCTCAACTTCTCGCTGTTCTCAAAGCATTAAAACATCTTCCTCAAAGAGAACCTGAACTCTGAACCCAGCACCCAGTTCCCTCATGCTCCAGCAGCTGGCAAAATGGTGTCACGTCTCTCGGGTCAGGGACAGAGAGTACTCCTGGCCTGCTCCACTTTGTGTAGAACTCCTAACCTAAGGAGATTGCCTCACAAGCAACTCACACACAACTCTTGCACTCTCCTTACAACTCTGCAAGCATGTCACAGGTGGGAGATTAGGCTTTCCTAGGCATCGGTGGTTAGCGGGGTAACTAACTGGTGGAAGTATAAATAGATCAAGAACTCAGGATTGGAGAACCAGAGACCAAAAAGGAATGGTCACAGCCTTAACTCTGAGTACCTATTTATATAACTTACCATAATGGACAAGTCAATGTCTGATCATCTCCAGAGGACTCAACTGAGCATTCAATTAAAAACTCCGTCACTGATAGCTTTTCCCACAGCCATTCCTTCCTTTCCTCTTTCCAGAAGCCACTGGCTTCTGTTTGGGAATCTGGCAGTTCTAAAGACAACATAGTCTATTTGTGAACATAGCACAGGCATTTAATTTCCCTGATAGAGCAATTGGTTAGGACTAGTCATAGGACTTGAGTTGGACCAATATATATTTATCTCAGGAGTTTGTAAAAAAAAATACTGAGAAACTGTTCTTTTTATTTTTAAATAGAAGCTCAGTGCTTGTCAAAGATGCATGTGACATCTTGACAAAATGCAGGAATGGAGGCAATACTGTGGAAAGACACCAAGACCCTCAAGACTCAAGCTTTGCCACAGGGACTCTTAGATCCTATGAGCCAAGAAATTGCCCTTTTTCTTATTAAGCAAGGTTGAGTGGGCTTTTCCCTGTGTTTAAAACAGAAAGACCAATGAAAACAAATTACTTGCCCCTTTTGGTATTTGAAAGATGTGATTATTTGTATGCTGGGTGAAGAACAGGCCACACAAACTACGGCTTCATCACCGTGTGGCTTTCCTCACCAGGGAGACAAAACAATCACATCCCAAACAACAAAGAGCCGCTTCAACCTGAGCAGAAGACAAATGGTACTACCGCAGCGGAATACGAAAACCTCTTTCACAGCTGTCTTTGGACCAGAAACACATATGGGAGTCCAGAATGATTAGAGATCTAAACAGAAGCTAGGGGGTCTAATGAACCCCCATGTCTGATGTACCAGCAAGCAGTCCCTATGACAATCACAGTGGCTATCAAAGAGTCCCCAAGAAGGGTTCCTGAGAAATCCATTTCCTGAGGTCTGGTATATTCAAATGTGATTTTATATTTGAAGGACAATTTCATTAGAGATAGAACATTTGTTTCACTTTGTCTTTTCTAGATTGTCTTGAACATACATGTTTTGCTACTGTCTCCTAGATTAAAGCATGGCTATTAAAGTCTAGTGTCCACCGGATTTCTTTTCCTTATTGGATATTTTTCCTCCAGTATCTCAAAAAGATTTTCATTATGGTACACTTATTTTGCTAGAACATATTTTAATGGTGTTCATTCTGGATCAGTTTTGTGGTACTTGTAAAATTGTAAGTAATATGACTTATCACAATGCAAGTAGTATGATTACAAATATCTGTATAGATAGTCAAATATCACATATATGCATATATAGACCCATATACACAGATCCCTATCTATACCATATATAAGTATATATAAGTATTCACATACACATATATAAGTATATATGCCAAACGGTTCATACACACACACACACACACACACACACACACACACACTATAAGACTCTGCCTTGACTATCTTCCACATCCCACACTTCCTTTCAAATTTCTTTTTTATAAATTTTTTTTGTATTTGATAGTTTCTTATTCTTTTATTTTTATTTTTCTTATTTATTGTCAAAGTGATGTACAGAGAGGTTACCGTTTCATTCGTTAAGCATTGGATACAAATTTCTTATCATTCTCTTCCACTAAAGTTTCTGTTTGGGCTTCATACCATGATCTTCACATTTCAACCTCCTGTGTAGCAAGGATTACAGGCATGAGCCACCGGCGCCTGGCTTCATCTTCCTTTTCTTAGGATATTTTTACTTTAATTTCCACTCTCTGAGCTATCAACTCTTTCTTATATCTTTACATTATCCAATGTATGGGTTTTTTTTCTAACTTGGATATAGCTTTTTACTTCATGTGCTTAAATTGTTTTACTCTCATCTAGATTATCTTGAAATATTAGATTTCAGTTTCTCTTCTGTTTTGTGGGATCATTTTTTTCCCTCCTGGATCTTAACTCTCTGTTTGTTGCAGTCTATAACACCTTCCTTCTCAGATGTTGGTCTCAAATCAACACCAAGCCCTCTACTCCCAGAAAGACAGCCCCTACTTCTCAGTATCTCACAGGTCCTTCAGAAATCACCTATCTTCCATCTGCTTCTTCCTGCAGTTCCTCATCATTGCTAGTGGTTTGGTCCTACTTGCTCATGTTTTTGAGTTTGTGGCTATACTTTAATACCGTGCTTAATAAAACATGCTGCTTGTGCATTGTATCATTTACATAACTAGTCTATCTGTTGTTATGACAGGATATGAGACTTAAAGATCTGTATGATAAAAAAAAATAACCCATAAAAGAAAATCATTTTGCCAAGTTAGATTTTATTAAAATTAAAAACTTTGCCTTCAAAAGATATTATAAAAAGGAATATAAAGGAAATCACAGCTAGTGTGTTTTTCAAAGACAGATTTGATAAAAGATATATAAAAGCTGTATCTCTTATCTTTTATTTTTATTTGAAAAGATATATTTTTCATATCTAAAACATATTAAGACTCTTAAAACTCAATATGAAGAAAACAAATAACCCAAATAAAATATAAGCAAAAGACCTGAACAATCACCTCTCCAGAAAAGACCTAATTATGGGTACACATGGTGTGCGTATGTGTGTGTGTAAACATAAAACACCCATGGATTGATAGACATATATGACTTGAGTATATTAAAAAAAAAACAAAAACAAGTGCCGCCAGGCTCAAGTGGCTCGTGCCTCCAATCCTAGCCACTCGGGAGGCTGTGGTCTGAGGATCATGAGTCCAAGCCTGTCTGCCTAGGCAGGAAAGTCCATGAGACTCATCTCCAGTTAATCGCAGAAAAAGCCAGAAGCGGCACAGTGGCTCAAGTGATAGAGCACTAGCCTTGAGCACAAAGAGCTCAGAGGCAGTGCCCAAGTCCAGAGTTCAAACCCCAAGACTGGCCAAAACAACAACAACAACAAAATGTGCTATTTCCTGTTAGTGGGAAAGAAGTGGATATTCAATGATAATGATGAGCTGGTCAACTATGATGATGGTCAACTATATGGAAAAAAATTAAGCCAGCCTCATGTACCATGACATATGTCAAAAATACTTTCAGATACATTCTAAATGAAAATATTAAAAACAGTGTAAGCAAATACTTAAATCACTTAAGGGCTCAGAAAGCTTTTGCTAAAAATAGTATCAAAGATATGAACCCAAAAGAAAAATTATGTTTTGATTAATAAAACATTTTCAAAGGAATAGAGAATATTAAAATATGAAACAAAATTTTAAAAAGAGAGCCAAATAAGGAATTGGCATCCTATTTGAATTTTTAAAGTTCTAATAAGACAGTAATAAAAAAAAAAGGCAAGAACCCCAATTAAGGAAAAGTACATGTAATTTACAAAACAAACACACAAGAGGGCTGTAAAGATTATGCAACAATGCTCAGCCCCTCTGGCAATCCAAAAATGCAAATCAAAACAAATAGATTCCAAGGATTTTTACAATGATGATCACTGGAGCTGATTATCATTGAGGGTCTGGAGTGATCTGCATTTTCACATTCTGCCAGAGGGAGAAGAAAACTATCCTAGGGACTCTGGAATACACACACACACACACACACACACACACACACACACACACACACACACACACACACACACACACACAATGTGCCTTCCTGGGAATGCTAACTGAAATGCTAAATTCCAAAATGAATCTAAAACTTTTTTGATCACAGTCCCCCTTCCTCTGTTTATACATCTGATGAGATATTTATCATGAGATAATTTGGTCGCCATACCCACAAACTGTTGGGGGGGGCAAAAGGACCCTCAGGTACAGATGCCAACCCCATTCAACCAGTCAGGGAACCAATAAATGATCAGCTGTGACGGGATACATCCCAGCACCGAACGCCCAAACCCATCTGCTACAACCAACGCTCACAGATATTTGGTGAGTGGGTGTTTAATTTAATACATCATTAAAAAGCTGAAAAAGCTCTTGGAAAATGTAAGATTACTTTGCTCCTTGGCATAAAATGTAGGCTGCTGTAGAATGAATGCTGCCAGTGTTGCTATTTGGTAAAAGGTTTTTAAATATATGACCAATCCGTACTTCCTTTCCCTGTGTGTAGCAAAGGGATACTAACACTTGTTCCTTGAAGTGGGAATCCATATTACTCAGGAGTATATCTTGGCACACTGGGCAAGTTGATAAGTGATAGGTATTATGATGATGATATCTTCTTCATTCTTTAAGAAAATCTGGACTGATCCCCGCAGTGAGCCAGAAATTAAATAGGTGCCTGACATTTTTATCTCATTTAACAAGCTGGGTCATCACAGCATAAACTCTTTCGTTAGTCTACAGAAAAAATGTAATCCCAGTACATTTGACTTGCTCTCCTAAAGACACATTTGTGTCAACTTCTAAATTATCTAACTTTGAGTCTGTGCAAAGTTAGATACAGGGAGGGAGGATCACAGAAAAGAAAATGATTTTATATCCTCTCTTTTATCATTACAAAATATCCTTCTAGACACAGACCTCATGTTTAAGGATGTTTTCTAAGAATCTGAGAATTAGAAAATCCTCTTCACCTTTCATTTTAAAGACTGTTAAATAAAGCATAAAAGAGTACATGGTGTGCCCAAGCTCACATGTTAAGTGAGCTATCACAATAGGATAAACTGAGGTTTCTGGACTGCTAGGCCAGTGATTCTTCCATCCAGCTCCTCTCTCTCCTGCTGGCAACCCTCAAAATGCTTTCCATCAGAAAAGAAAAGCATAGAATAGCACATTTTCAGATTGGAGTTTGTAGCTCATCAGAGAAGAGAGACTTGAGCAGACACCATTGGGATTCCAATGGGGCTGGCCTATAGAAAGACCAGCCGGCACAAAGAACAAAATCTTTCTTATATCTCACACACCCATCCAATTACAAGATAAAGCATGCTGGAGAACTATACCAGCATCTTGTTCAAAGTTTTAATGAGTTTAATGTCCTCTGTGTGTGTGTGTGTGTGTGTGTGTGTGTGTGTGTGTGTGTGTGTATTTGTAAGAATTGTTCCAAAGCCAAAGGAAAAATAATAGATACACAGAAGATTCAGATCCTGGGTTACCATATACAGCATTCAAAATGACTGCAGTTGCCATATGTAAAAAACTCAAAGTAGACCCTAGCCTATCACCATGCACCAAAATCAACTCAAAATGGATCAAGGACCTCAACATCAGACCCGAATCCTTGAAACTACTGAAGGACAGAATAGGAAAGACGCTAGAATTTATAGGCACAGGAAGGAACTTCCTGAATAGAGTCCCAGAGGCACAACAAATAGGGGAGAGACTCGACAAATGGGACTACTGCAAAATAAAAAGTTTCTGCACAGCTAAAGACATAGCCACCAAACTAGAAAGACAGCCAACCATATGGGAAAGGATCTTCACCAGCACAGCAACAGACAAAGGCCTAATATCCGTCATCTACAGAGAACTTAAAAAACCCCTCCAAACCCAATAAACCAATTATTAAATGGGCAAAGGAGCTAAAGAGAGACTTCACAGGAGAAGAGATAAAAATAACAAAGAAACATATGAGGAAATGTTCAATATCCCTGGAAGTAAAGGAAATGCAAATAAAAACAACCCTGAGATACCACCTCACTCCAGTTAGAATGGCCTATACTCTGAACTCAGGCAACAACAAATGCTGGAGGGGGTGTGGGGAAAGAGGAACCCTTCTCCATTGTTGGTGGGAGTGCGAATTAGTACAACCACTTTGGAGAACAGTATGGGGGTTCCTCAAAAAGCTCAGCATAGACATACCCTATGACCCAGCCATACCACTCCTAGGCATCTATCCCAAACTACAGGTCTCAGGATATCAAAAAGACATCTGCACATCCATGTTTATCGCTGCACAATTCACAATAGCCAAAATATGGAAACAACCCAGATGCCCCTCCACAGATGAATGGATCCAAAAAATATGGTACTTATACACAATGGAATACTACATAGCGATTAGAAATGATAAAATATTGGTATTCGCAGGAAATGGCCAGAACTTGAGCAAAAAATGTTGAGCGAGACAAGCCTAGAACACAGAGAACTAAGGGGCATGGTCTCCTTGATATATGACTGTTGGGGTGGTGGGTGGGGGACAGAAGAGACCAGGTCTGCGAAACAAAAAACTTCTTGTCAAATATGGTATTTTCCACAGGTTTGGGTCAGCGACCTTACATTATGTATCTAAAACCAAACAACTACTAAACATAGAAAGGTCTAAAATAGACCTCTCAGTGGATCACAATAGCTCAACAGCTATGTATATATGATCATATAAGACAAGGATAAGCAAACTCTATTGTTGATGTTATATTTAAAGTGCTAGGTGAATTTCCTTTGGCGTACACCACATGGCTACTGTATATGATTTTGGTACACTGGGTATTGTATATATGCCTACCTCATCTAGGGAAGGGAAAGAAAAACGAGGGTGTAAGATATCATAAGATATGTACTCACTGCCCTATTATGTAACTGTACTCCTTTTGCACAACACCTTGTCAACAAAATTTAATTAATAAAAAAAAAGGACTGCAGTTAACATGTTCAAAGAATTCAAAGAGAAGATACAAAAATGTTTTAAAAAACTAGGAACTATTAAAAATCAAGTGAAAAAATCAGTACTAAAAATACAAAAGCTAAAATTAATCACTAAATGTTTTGGCTTATAAAGCTTTTAGGCACAGTGAGAGTAAAGAGTTGGGGAACTGGAACAGGTATTAGGAAAGTCATATGCACATAATACCACTTGGAAGAGGATAAAACAGAGACTATAGGTCAGAAACAGTATTTGAAGGCAAAATGACTAAGGGTATTTCAATACTGAAGAAATAAATCAGTCAGGAAGAGTACATAGAAAGAGTACATAGAAAGAGAAAGAGTACATAGAAAACAATACCAAGGTGCATTATAGAAAAACTCCTAAAAGCAAAATAAAAGTGGAATAGCTAGAGGGAGGAAAAGCAAGTTGCTTTCAAGGAGCAGTAATAGTAAGACTGACAGCCCTCTTCTTAGCAGAAATAATGGGAGTCAGAACACAATGAAATGGCATCTTCAAAGTGCTAAAATAAAACATATGCTCTATACTTTGTGAAAAATATATTTTGGAAATAATGAAATAAAAACTTGCAGATAAACTAAAACAGAGAATGTGTCACTAGGAAACTGACACTAAACAAATATGAAAGGGAGATCTTGAAGCTGCAAGAGAATGACCACAGCTAGAGGCTCATAGGTAGAGAAACTCATGAATATCCCTGGAAAAGGGTGAATATGCAAGTAAATATAAATAAATAGAATGTAGACAACAATAACACCTTCTGGAATTTAAAAATAAATAGAAGTAAAATGCATAACAACAAAACCATAAGATCAAGAGGAAAATAACTGGAACGTAATTAAGTATTCTAGGATCCTCCTGTTGTTTGGGAGAAAGGTAGAGGAATGAAGCTAACCAGTTAAAAATATTTTTTAATGTCCATTCATTGCAAAGGGAATAATAATGAATGCAACTAACAAACTAATGGGGTATAGAATAAAATACTTACATTAATTTTTTTAAAAGATAAGGAAAAATGTTGCTGCTAGAACAGGTAAGCAAAGTAGAAAGTAAGAACATTAAATAAGATAATAGCATTAAATACAAATATAATTACCATTTTTAATATATATGAACTACATTCCTCTTGAATAAGAAAAGAATAACGTTTTAAACCACCAGTCTCTTCACTTATAGCAATGATCTACTCCAGGAAAAATAAAATGAATGACTCCTAAGAACACTGCAGAGTGAACACATTTTGGAGGGGATTAGGGAGTGGAGAAAAATCCAATATCGAATCACCCAGGTTTTTTGTTGTTTTCTTTTGCAGTGCTGAAGATTGAGTTCAGGGCCTTGTGAATCGTAGGCAGATACTGCACTGAGCTTTACTCCCAGACTGGTACAGGTCCCCAGTTTTTCAGTTTTACCATGAGGACAGGCCACAGTCACAGTACAGCTTGGGGTGACCAAACTCTGAAAGAGAACGCACCACTGATCTTGCCTACAGAACCAGAAGATAGATCCTGGGCAGCCAGAGATAATCAGGGAAGAATCCCAGCAAGCAGGTAACGAGAGAAAGAGAGATCCAATTTGGTACACAGACCCCAAGAAGCCCAGGTAAAGATTTTCACACATCTTAATGAACTATGTCCCACCTCCATGACCAAGTGTTCATAGTTTGAGTCTAATAAAAAATTAACTGCCTGTGTAAACAAGGCAAAACAAAGCGAAGAGTCTCTGCAACATAGCATTCACAATTTCTATGATATAATCCCGAATCACTCCACTTAAGAAAAATAATGGGCTGGGTGTTGGTGGCTCACACCTGTAATCCTAGGTATTCAGGAGGTTGAGATCTGAGGATAGAGATTCAAAGACAGACTGGGCAGGAAAGTCCATGAATCTCTTATCTCCAATTAACTACCAAAAGGCTGGGAATGGTGCTATGGCTCAAAATGGTCACTAGCCTTGAACACAAAAGCTCAGAGAGAGTGTCCAGACTCTGGGAGTTTAAACCTCAGGACCAGATATTGGAATTACCAGACAAGAAAAGGTCAATACTTCTATTATAATTGTGCTCAATGAGATAAAGAAAAAAACGCATATAACAAATGAAAAGAGAAGATATAATCAGCTAAAAATAGAGAGCACAAGAAAGAACAAATAAGATCCCTAACAAAAATAAATGATAAATGTTTAAGGAAATGGAGCGGGGTACCAATGGCTTGTGCCTATAAGCCTAGGAGGCTCAGCCTATAAGCCTATAAGCTCAGGAGGCTGAGATCTGGGGATTGCGATTCAAAGCCAGTCCAGGCAGGAAAGTCTGTGAGACTCTTCAATTAATTGCAAAAAAAAAAAAAAAAAAGCCAGAAGTGGAGCTGTGGCTCAAGTGGTAGAGTGCTAGAGACCTGATCAAAAAAGCTTCAAGCCCTAGGACTAGCACCAAAAATAAAATAAAATAAAAAGTTTAAAGAAATAGACATTCAAACTATCCTGATTTCCTCCTTTCACACTTTATTCCTGCATCCAGTCAGCATGCTATTCTCATTATATATTAAGGAGTGTCACTGAGAACAGCCAAAAAAAAAAATCTATCACAAATATTGGTCTAGAAAACAAAAGGAACAAATGGAAATCCTCAGATTGAAAATAAGATGCTAGAAATACTTGCTGTATAGAATTAAGAGCAGCAAAGAGATGGAAGAGGAAAAAGATTATGAATATAAGTTAGATGAATAAACTTATCCAGTATGAAGATGAGTGAAATGATAGAAAAAATAGAGAAGGGTAAATAAGAACCATCAGAAAATCTATTTTATCTAAGTTATTACAGAAAAATAAATGTAAGATGTAAAGCAATACCATTTGTAAGAGATAATATAGACCACCGTGATAACCAAAGATTTCTTGGGCAATATTAATCCTGAATCAACCAAACTGGGGCCATTCTGAGGAAGACAAGGTACCAAATTATTAGTCCTCAAAAATAAGAAGAAACTGGGACAGGCCCAAATTGGAAATATGGTGACACTATCTAACCCTTAGGAAAGTACTCAACCCGGATGTACTCATATATACACTAAAAAATGTGTACAAGAATTTTCAAACAGCTTTTTTTTCATAATATCCTCAAATGGAGAAACACTAAATGGCCATTAACTTTGGAATGAAGTAACTGTAATATAATAATGCAATGAAATACTGTATGGCAAGGACGTGAAATACTGCAAAATACAATATGGATTTAATTCTCAACATGTGTAATATTAAGCCAAAGAAGCCAAATCTAAAATAAGACATGCTGTATTATTTCATTTATATAAGATTTACAAGCAGGCAATGCTACTCTATGGTTTTATAATTCAAAAAAATGGACAAAGTAATGATTGAGAGGGCCACCAGAGGTTTCTGAGGTACTCATTCTATTTTTTTTAACATGTGGAATAATTATGAATGTGTTCCCTTTGTGGTAACTCATGGTTTTCTAGTTGAGTATCACATTTCACTTAAAATATTTATCTAAAGGAAACCTAAACCTAAATATAACATCTCAAGCTACAACAATCTTGGAAGATATACAAGGAAAATATAGATGACCTTGGAAATAATTGTGACATTTCAGATATGGCAACAAAGGCATAACCCATACTGGAAATTATTAAGTAGTTGATCTAAAATTTAAAACTTTGGTTCTGCAGAAAATACTGTCAAGGGAATGATCAGACATAACATAGAGTGAGGAAAATACACATATGGATAAAGATCAGGACCATTTAAAATACATAAAAATTTCTTAAGACTTAACAGTAAGAAAAAGAACAACCTTATTTAAAAAAAAAAAACACTAAATGGATTTAAAAAGAGGTGGACACCAAAGAAGATATATCAATGGCAAATAGGCTTACAAAAATATGCTCAAACTCACGTCATCAGGGAAATGCAAATTAAAACAAGTGGAACAACACTACATGTCTATTAGAAAAGTCCCCAAACTTATATCACTAACTGCTGCCAAGAATATGGAGCAACAGACATACTCATTCACTCTTCATGGAATATAAAACAGTACAGCCATTTTGCAAGACAGCTTGGTAGTTTCTTACAAAACATACTCTTATTACATGATTTGCAATTGTATTCCTTGATATTTACCAAATGAGCTGAGCACTTAAAAGTCCACACATAAAACCTACACACAGATGTTTACAATAGTCACAAAGGCCAAAACTTGGAAGCAACCAAGAAAACCTTCAATAGATGAGTGGATAAATCTAGACAAAAGGACATTAGTCAGTCCCAGGACATAATGAGCTATCAGACCATGAAAAAAATAAAACTAAAAGTGAGAAGGCAGTGTGCAAAGGCGAGCTATATAAATTGTGGAGATAACATTCTGGAAAAGGCAAAACTATGAAGACCACTATCACCAATAGGTAACGCTACTCAGTGGTTACCAGTAATTCAGGAGAGGAAGAAAGGAATGCTCTAGATCAGCAAAACTATCTGCAGGGGACTAAATGTTGGATACAGGTAGTTCACATTTACCACCAAAGCTGAACCTTAATGTAAAGTGTAGATGGGGGAGGAGGGGGGGAGGGGAGGAGGGGGTAAGGATGTATGAGTGTGGGTATATCAGCTGTAACAAATGTACTACTTTGGTGAGGATGCTGACAACAGGAGAGGTTGTACATGTGTGGGACAAGGATATAAAGAAATTGTACTTTCTGCACAATTTTGCTGTGAATTCAAAACTACTCTAAAACGTGAAGACAATTAAAACCTGTTTAGTGCTTACTTAAAAAGATGCAAAAAAGTACCTGTATTCTTCTCATTAACAATATATCTATGGTTTTTCCTCTAAAAAGTTATTTAAATTGCATGGAATTTAGTAAGACTCCTACTCCCAGAGAATGTTCTTTGTGTCGCAGACCTGGGTTGGATGGTCTGAGCCAGAAATCTTGCAGCACAGGAAGCCCCAGGAAGCACTCCCTACGTCAGTGTAGGGTTTGAGGCCCAATCCTTGCAGCATTCTTTCCGCTGGCATTTTTAGAGTTTCACTGACAGAGATTCAAAATAGCCTTGTCCAGGCAGCCCGTGACCTGAGGCTGAGCTCTAGTAGCCATGCCTAGACTATACTTGGTGTCACCAGGCAGACAGTCCTAGGTCGCCAACGTGTCTGAGTCTGCTAGACGTGGCTCCACCAGAACTCAGATATACTGTCAGGGAAAGCGACTCATGACCCAGCAGCCTTTCCCTAGACTCCAACTGTTGGTGGCTCGTATACACAAATAAGTGCAGCCAGAAAGAAGGAAAGGCTTCCTTGCAGTACAAGGTGCAAATCCTCTCCAGAATGCTCTACGGTCTGACTTCCAGCCAAGAATATTTCATGATCCCTCGTGGCAAGTCCTGCTTGGGCTCCTGAGTGCTGTATCCCACTCAGAGAGTCGAGAAGCACCTCCTGGCTGACCCTGCTCAGGACAGTGCCTCCCACAGACGGGCAGGGGAAAGAAGCCACGTGGCCAAGCTGGAGCACAAGGCCTGCCATGCGGCTGCCACAGACAGATCTCAGGGTCACCTTCTGTCCACAGGGACATCTGATCTAGAGAGCGCTGGCTTTGTAGCCAGACTGCTCACCATGGCTTACAGCTGCCCAGCCTCCTTGACAAGGGACTTTAGCCCACTAGTTATCAGATCTCCTTCAAGTGCAGTATCCTCATCTCTGTGTTAGATAGAAGCCCCAATACCTAGAGTTGTGGTATTAAATAGGGAAATGTAAAAAGGCTTTAGCAAAGCACTTGGAACGCACATTACTCATTTCGTATCACCGGCCACCCCACAGCCCCCAGAGCTCAACGAACTCAGGTCACTCCGTCCATATTTCTCTCTCTCAGACAGTGTAGTGCTCTCACAAAAGGGAGGTACAGGGAGGTTTGACAACAGACAAGAGAAACCAATGTGACAAAGGAAAAGGAATGGGATTAGAGTCATGTGGCCCCAAGCCATGCATGTTGGCAGTCACCATTAGCTGGAAGAAGCAAGAAAGAATTCTGCCACAGAGCCCTCAGAACAAAGCTGGTTTTGCAAACGCCTAGATTCTACTCCAGAAATAAGACCTGTATTCATCTCAAATTTCTGGACTTGCAGATTTCCGGTTTTTGCCAAGGCCGCCTCTGAGCTGAGGCTGAGCTCTAGAAGTCACGCCTAGGTCACACTGTCACCAGGCAGACGGTTCTGCCATCTCCAGCTTTTCCGAGTCTGCTAGACATGGCTCCGCCATGGACTCAGATGCACTGTCATGGGCGACGACTCATCACCCGCCAGCCTTTCCCCAAACTCCAGGTGCTGGCACAGCCAATACACACAAACAGAAGGCTCTAGAGGGTACCAGAGAAGCCCAAAATAAGGGAAGGGCGCCTTGCAAAGGAGGTGAGAAGGATGTTCTGTTATTCTATACCAGTGTTATTCTATACCAGTGATGGATGGTAATTTGCTAGAGCAGTATTTAGTAACTAATATGAACAATTTGAATCCTGGCCAATATCTAGGTACCCAGACAACAGATACTCAACTTGAGCAAAAGATTCCAACAAGATCTGCTCAGTGCCACGTCCATACCAGACCCAGGAGAAACCGGAATGAAACGGGGGGGGGGGGGGGGGTGGTGGTGGCGTGTGTGGTAGAGGCCAGCGGGAACTGGAGCTTTGGCTAGCACTGAGGCCTGTAGCTTGGACAAACATCCTACACACCTCGTTTACAGCAGCAAGCACAACCCATACCCACCACAGGCGAACCTGAGATGACACAGGAATTGTCCGCTTCAGCCAGAGTGGGCCCAGGCTGGTCTTCTCAAAGTGTACTCTCTGCATGGGGCGGGTCTGAGACCCATCACCCAACAACAAGCAGATGAGGACAGAAACTGAGAATAAGCACTTAGAAACTTACAGTATTTTGGCATCACTATGACATTTGAGGAGATATAATTTTGTGGCTGCTTACTCGTCTAATAAACTATGATGGCACTTACACTGTATCCCTTTATAAAGAAGCCACTTATTCTAGTAACTTATTTTCATTGTCTATCAAGTATTAGGTTATAATAAGTTGAAAGTTCAACACAGATAATACACCAGTAAGACTCTCGGCAATGATGGAGAAGACACTGCAGAAGTTGGGCAGGGGAAGGAGGAGTAATGGCACAACTGTGATTTGCCAGGCCTCCCAGAAGAAGACTTGCATATGATGCCTGAAACATGCAAAGAGCAGGCACCCCAAGACAACACAGCATACTGGCTGTGGGGGGTCCTGAAGTGGCCTAGCAAGTACACAGTCCCCTCCTTCACTCTCAGAGCTATGATGCCATGCACAGATGAGAAGGAACACACAGAAAGCTCCCAAGAGTATGGCTTTCCTCACAACACCTGTCCTACGTCCTCAGGCATATTCTAGTCACTTGAACTTCCTTGGTGGACCCAGAGCTAGGATGAATGCTATGTGGCAGGGCAGAGTTAGCCCAAATTAGACATGGTCCTACCTGTAGTGTAGATAGAGGAAATGCACACCAAGGAGAGAAAATGACCATGATGCTACACTAGCCCTGTTGTTCAAGGACAGTACAGACATTCTGCATCTGCTTTCCCACCATGCCTCTAGGTAGCCCCACAAGGTCAAGACTGGCATTCCCATTTGTCAGAAATTCCAGCTGGCTTGAAGAGGCTTGCAAGGTGGATTAGTGTAGCATCCCCCAAAGACCAGGTTTTAGAAGTAAGGCCTGCATTCTACCTTTTCACCAACCAGCTGGGTATCCCTTGTGCTATTATTTAACTCTCTGGGTCTGTTTGTACATTTGTAAAGCGTGGGTGTTAACACCTGTACCGTAAAATTCTTGTAATAATTAAGTAAACAAAGTCTAGAAAATACTTGACACAGTCCCTGGCCCAAAGCACACAGCAGAGCAATGCACGTGTTCTAAGGACAGAGCCCTTTCCAATGCCCACTGCACAGATGGGAACTGGAAAGCTGGAAGCAGAGCCGCATTATAGACCAGTGGGATTTAAAGAACTATCATCTAGAATGCCATGAAGACAAGATACAGCATGAAAGGAAAGGAATTGCCTTGAGAATAGCAACTCTTGTTCCAGTCACACCCTATATTTACAATGTAATAGGAAATTATCCTGCTTACAACAGAAGTGATCAAAGAATTGTAATTTAGAATTAAGCAATTTTTATTTTCTAGGTGATATCACTACTGAATCTAAATTCCCTCTCCTTAGCTCTGTTACATACACATCCTCATCAAAACTCCACCTAACATCAGCATTTAGTGAAATGTGACATAAAAATAAAATTATAAATGGAACAGTTTAATAATGCAATTAAAATAGCTTCATAAGGCGGTATATATTCATTTTAGTTCAGAAGCTTCTAGTAATTAAAGTACTAAACCAAACCCAGTAACAATAAGGGGTAAATTAAATCACAAACCTTCCCTAATGTTTATTTCATATTCTGAATGAAGTTGAAGCACTTTTTGGGATAACTAAAATTAGCATTTATCAGAAAAAGAGAAATGAAAATGATAGATTGTTTTTATAATGTGCTTTCAGTATTGCACTAATATGTAAAACTATTCAAGATTTTGAAAAACTCATTCTCTTTAAAAAAATAATAATGTCAAAAGCTGAGTGTCAGTGGCTTATGCCTATAATTCTAGCTATATGAGTCCGAGATGAGATCTGAGGGTCCTGGTTCAAAGCCAGCCCATGAAGACAAATCCAAGACTCTTATCTCTAATTAACCAGAGAAAAGCTGGAAGTGAAGGCATGGTTCAAGTGGTAGAGTACCAGCCTTGAGTGAAACAGCTGAGCAAGAATGCTCCGCCCCAGAACTGGCCTATAAATAAATTAGTAATAAAATAGAGTCTTGCTATGATCTCAAGTAGAGTTCTTCAAAGACATTTGGCTCCATGTTCTCCATCTCATGAGACCCCACAAGCAAATCGTTAAGAACGAACCGTTTGTACCAACAATGCACTTCTTATCCAGAGGCCTGCTTCCTACCTGCCACAACCATACCACACGAAAGACAACGGCCCAGGGTTCTACCCTGAGCCCATGGGACACGCCTATGGAAGAACCAGCCGCAAACCTGACCCTAACTCAGCCAACTGTGTTTACAATGAGGAAAAACAATCCCAAACCACAGAAACCCAACTATGGCCTCAGAAGACAGCAGCCAAGAGCAGTAAGCAGGCAAAGGGAGAAAAACAAGAGCGCTGGTGCTCAGGCAACAGGCTCTGATGAACTCAGCAGCCTCCACAGCACCCCCCTAGCTCTGAACAACGGAGCAGGTTCACCAGGCTGGCCTTGACCCTCCCCCCATAGCTGAATGGTCTGGAAGGTCTATTGAAGAAACAGAGAACTGTGAGGTATATTTCCAAAGTGATTAAAATAATAATTCTCTTAAACCTGCAGTGTTTAATGGGGTTTCTCATTTATGAGGAAAAAGTGCTCCCTGGGAAGTCTCTAATGTCTACTAGGATGAATAGGAGAAGCAGGAAAGAACTGTGGGGTGGGGTAAACAATGCACTAAGGTACCACATCTCTGATCTTCCATTTCCTCTAAAATGGATGACAGACAGTAAGGAGAAATAGTGAGTGAAATATAAAATAAAAGCCACATAATATGCAGGTAATGGCTTTCAAAAACATGGCTCCTTAGGCACCAGTCTAAATTGTGGATATGAAGCAGACAGTGTTGTTTTTCTTGCAGTGAGGAACAAAATCCGGAAGTAAAACCCTCACAAAATAAGCTAAGCATCTCAGTTGATTTGGGCGAAGTTTGATATTGCCTCCATTCATTAGAAGATGCCTTGGGTGTGGTCCGCCTCCCAAGGTTCCATTAGAGGAAGCTTGGTCCCCAGTATGGTAATGGTGGGAAGGGATGAAAGGTAGGATCCTGAGGGAGATAATTAGGCATCATCTTCTTCTTGGTACTGGGTTTGAATTCATGGACTTGTGCTATCACTTGAACCACATATCCAGCAGAGGTGTCAGACTTGGAAGAGATTAATGTAGACCTCCTGGAGTGAGTTAGTTAAGCAAAAGTGGTTATAAGAAAAGAGGGGTTTTTAAGAGTGAGACTGGCCCCTTCCTGATCTCTGGCTTACTGGGTCAGCATGTGACCGGCCCTCTCATGTGGTGCTATCCGCCATCTAGAGATGTAGTAAGGGACCTCACTTGAAGCCGAGCAGATGCGACCACTGGATCTTTGTCAGCTGATAAAACTATGAGCTACATAAACCTCTTTCTTTTCGAAGTACCCTGCCTTAGGAACTTTGTTACAGCAACAGGAAACAGATTAACACCTCTCCTGAAAGCTGTTAAAATAAAAGCCTGGGCATAAGAGTCACAAACAGGGAATCCAGGGGAGGTTTATACAAACGATGCTTTCAATCTTTGCCTTCTGGACCTCAATCAAGGATGGCGGGCGCTTCCTAAAAATCATTTGCTAAATGAACATTCACATGTGAATACAAATGTCATCTTCTAAAGATGACTTCATAAAAAGGACTATGCAAAGGTGATTGATGACAAGGTAAAAATGTTTCTAATATATAACTCAATAAATACAATTTTTCCAAAAGATTCCAGGGAAGAACCATCAGAGAATCCTGTAATCTTCTGAGCACGCGTGTTCACTGAGGAGTCCCCTGTATGTTGAGGCAGAGGCCTGCCAGAAGACATAAATGAACATAACAATGACAGAGTGCAAGTGCTGAGAACCAGGTAAAATGGCCCGGTGATTTGAGGGAGAAGACACATTGCATGGATTGTCCAAGTAGGCTTTCTGAGGCTCCAGTCTGATACCTGAGACCTGCAGGAAGAGTTGGTTTCCCTTCAGGGGAAGTCAACAGCCCCAGAGAGGCACAAAAGGTATAAAAGCCTCTGAGGCCAGGAAAACTTGGCTTATTTTAAAAAAGAGAAAGGACACAAGTGTAATGTCACATTTTCCACGCTGAGTTAAGTAAAGCACACACACAAATGTCATACCTTAAAGATAATCTTTATACTTGATCTTAGCCAGAAGGCTGAGATGCAATCTACAGACAACTTTGAGGCAATTTTTCTAAGCTCTGCTCAACTTGGCAAAGGATATGGATGACAAATCCATATCCTTTTATGACAATCACTGGAGCAATTCAGGCAATTCTTTACACAGTAACTCCACTCACAGCTTAGTCCTTTACAAAATTAATTCAGCATAAAGGGTAACAAACACGTACTACCTGTTTCCACTCAAGAATAAAAGTACAGATACACTCTCTTGCTTTGTGTCATTTTTTAAGTACCCATAGTGTTACCTTTTGGTGTGTTCACAGAACAAATTAATAGTTAATTTGAAGCTTTTCAATCTCATTGGTTAAGTTTTTTTTCTTTCTTGGTGAAATATTTAAGTGAAATTCAGCATGTTAAAACTATATCAGAAGTACTTTTCACTTGGGAATACAAAGACTCATAATCCACTTCACAATTCTCACAAGTTGTCCAATCTGACTTTTACTCTGTGTGGGTCCCCACTAGAATGACTGGAGAGAACTGTGTAGCAGAAAAAGCAATTAAGAGCGAGTCCACAGCTGCTTCGTTGGAGACTTTGCTAGTGTTTCAAGCTGGGTCCTAAGACCCTTCTCTGATTTGTGCAGGCTGCAAGCAGCGGTGTGCTGTTGCCTCCAGTAGGAGACCACATCCTAATCTCCCCTGCAGCTGTTGGTGAGGGGAACCTTGTGAAAGCAATGCTCAAAGCTGCTCTCTCAAAAGTCAAAGACCATATAACCAAAGATATATGACGTTCAGAAAGAGGAAATGGTCTTCATATTAACAAAGATTATATGGGTAAATTAAGTAAAGGAATTTGTCAACAGAAGCAAAAAAATGCCAAAGAAAGGTGAACTCTACATTGTAAGTGGTGGGGAGTGGGGGAGGTGATCAGGGGGAGGGACATTCAAATATATACATACGCGTGCGTGCGTGCGTGTGTGTGTGTGTGTGTGTGTGTGTGTGTGTTCAAGTTCTGGGGCTTAAACTCAGGGACTGGCACTGTCTCTTAGCTTTTTCTCTTAGCTGGCACTCTACCACTTGACCAACAGCTCTATTTCAGGTTTTTTTAAATGGTTATTTATACATATTAGTCTCACAGACTGTCCTGCCTGGGCTGGCTTTGAACCATGATCCTCAGATCTCAGCCTCCTGGATAGCTAAGGATTATAGGCATCAGCCACCAGTACCTGGCACAAATATATTTTTAAGTGATTATATTATGGTCTTTACATTTCTTGTGTGCAAAAGGTAGGTCAACAGATAAAATTCCATCTGGTTATTCCTCCCCATCTTGCCCCCTTTTCCTGTTTCCTTACCCAAATATTTATATGGACTTTTATCTGTCTCATAATCTTCATGGCTTAGGTACAGTACCCTCTAAAACACTCAAGTTTGTATTTGCTAGAACTCTATTTTTAATATTCTCATTATCTATAAGTAGTTGTACAAAAGAGTTGCCATTCAACAAAGCAATTTATGAATACAACACTGTCTCTTGATGAATGTCACCCATTTCAACCTTTTTACCCTCCACCCCTCCCAATCCATCCCTTCCCTCACTTGTCTTAATTCTTAGGATATATATTGAATTTCCCCCCATTTAACACAACAGTTTACGTATCCAATGTATCTTGATCTGTGTCACCCCTTCGCCATCTTCACACTCCTCTTGACGTACCCCTTCCTTTGTTTTTCCCAATTCTATGGTATATACATTGTATTCTTGCCTGCATTTTCCCACTTTCTCCATCCTTCATTTTTCTACCCCTCTTCCCTTTCCTCTGACTTGCAAATACCCATGTACTGGTACTTATTTTGTTGGGCTGTGACTTAGTCTTTCTAAAGAATTATACTATTGGAGCTCTCCACAGAGTCTATTATACTTCAGTTAATTCACTTGCAACTGCTTGCATACCACCCAGTATGTTCACTTACAGATTTATAGGCACATTCTAACTACCACAAATGAGGGACACAATGCAACATATGTTTTTCTGGGTCTGGCTCACTTCACTTAATATAATTTTTCCAAGTCTTTCTATTTCCTTTTGAATGGAGCAATGTCATTCTTTTTGATGGATGAGCAGAATGCCATTGTGTAGATATACCACATTTTTTTTGATCCATTCATCCACTGAGGGCTGGCTGGGCTGATTCTCTATCATGCCTATGGTAAATAATGCTTCATTGAACATAATTGTGCTGGTGGCTTTAGTGTAACCTTGTTTTGTGTTCTAAACTACTGATGGTTTAATAAAATATTTAAGTTGAAACTTTCCTGACGATCTAAATATTGCCTATTTTCCCACTGAGCACTGTGCCTTTTCCAATCACTTGATAGGGATAATCAAATATGCCATTTGCAGAGATAACAAAGGCACACAATCCTCTAATTGAAAATCTTTATGCCTCAGAAGGATGGAGGTGTCATGCGAACCTCCACTTGCCTTGTATGTTTAGCAAGGAGCATGGCATCACCTGGTTCTGTTGCTGGGAAGACCACACTGCAGATTATCACTGCACCCAGAACCCAGCAAAGCTCCTGGGATGTCAGATACTCAGCCAACATTGGGGAATGAATGAATGAGTGGTTGTTAGTAACTCAAAGCCTGAGAAGCCCTGATTGTCAGTCTTATGAATGGGCCCACAGAGGAGGCAGGAAGTGGTGGGAAAAGCATGAACTACAGAATCAGACAGATCTGTGTCTAGATTCCAGGCCTGCTATGGACTCGCAATGTTCTGAAGTTCAGTTTCTTTACCTATATACTGAGTATAAGGAGGACAAACTGAGAGATAGAGATAGATAGATAGATAGATAGATAGATAGATAGATAGATAGATAGATAATCTATATAGTTGGTGTGTGTATATATATACAAACTGAGATTATATATGAGTATGTATATATACACACACACATTAACTGAGACTACACATACACAGGCATGCACACACAACCATCTCCTTAGCTAACAACATTCATTATAGTTTCTGTTTCTTGTGGATACTTATAAGTTCTCTCTTCATGATGACTTTGTGAAAATCAAAATGCATTTTTATAAACTATTTATACACTGGACTATCATTTGCCTTACTTCTTTTGGTGAAAACCAGACCCAATTTCAAGGTCAAGAGGGGCTATCAGCTATGGCTCAGGCATTATCCCCTCTGCCCATCCCATCAGACAGCAAATTACTTCCCCTCAGCAATCATATGACTACACCAGTCAAACATGTTTTGGACTAAGTTTATCATCATGTCTACCTGTGATACCTCCCCTTCTAGGATGTCGGTATCCTAAAGATAAACATGATTTCTGGGTCCTGACTGTATCTATCAAAAATATTTTCCCCAGTGCTTCCATGGAACAGATATTTAGTGTATTTTTTTCATGGATGAACCCAAGAATAATTTTATTTAATCTTAAGATGAGTCTTAG
Organism: Perognathus longimembris pacificus; assembly: GCF_023159225.1. Classification (NCBI taxonomy): domain Eukaryota; kingdom Metazoa; phylum Chordata; class Mammalia; order Rodentia; family Heteromyidae; genus Perognathus; species Perognathus longimembris. Next base: position 9,741,157 of record NC_063182.1, on the reverse strand, counting down.
GAGCTTTTGCTTAAGAAGTATAAAAAGTCTATAATTTTACATAGGGGTATGTTAATAAAATCCATATTATGTATATATATATATATATATATATATCCACGCACAATCATCATTAATGACTTCAGAGTAAATGATTCAAAGGAGGATTTCATTTAGTATATTTTTAAATTCAAACCAGGCACTGGTAGGTCATACCTATATATCCAAGCTACCCAGGAGGCTGAGGATTGAGGTTCAAAGCCATCCTGGGAAGTCGGTGAGATTCTTATCTCCAATTAAGTTCCAAAAAAGCTGGAAATGTGGCTGTGGCTCAAGTTTTCCATAATCGGTTATTAAATGCCTGTTTAAGAAATTTATTTCAATGGCTGGAAATATGTCCTAGTGGCAAGAGTGCTTGCCTCATATACATGAAGCCCTGGGTTTGATTCCCAAGCACCACATATATAGAGAACGGCCAGAAGTGGTGGTGTGGCTCAAATGGCAGAGTGCTAGCCTTGAGCAAAAAGAAGCCAGGGACAGTGCTCAGGCCCTGAGTCCAAGAACCAGGACTGGCCAAAAAAAAAAAAAGAAATTTATATCAGCTAAAATTCAGATAGAGTTAACAAATAATAGCAGACTCAAAGCAAACTCTTCCGCCTTGGCCGGCTCTGAATCACAATCCTCCAAACCTCAGCCTCCTCTGAGTAGCCAGGAGCCATCAGCACCCAGATATCAGACTTGGTTTTGAATGACTAGGCCTTTTCATAGCTGATAGTCTTAGACCACTTGCTTAGCTCACCCACTCTGGGTCTCATTTTCCATCTGTAAGATGAGAATAGAAATATCCATCTTTGTATGTGTCCACCCACGGATTGGAGCAGGAAAATCCCATGGTTTCTTATGAATGGCCAATTCTCCTTTACGTTTTGATACTTGCAGCCTGTCACCAGAGTGACTTAGGAAGAGGCACAGCAAAGGCAGAGCCTGGCCATTCAAATGTGGTCGTTGTGATCTTCTCAGTGTAGACCCCCTTCTCTGCGCGTCTGCCCTCTGTTCCCCCAGAACTGTTATCTCTTGAGTTCCATGACTAGGGTTTCTCCCAGGGCCACTGAACTCCTGAGAAAAATGGTGATTCTGTGTCCTACCCTAGAAAGACTGTTTCAGGAGCTCCTTGACTCTTTTGACGGCTTCTCCAGCTGGTAAGGCAAATCTGGCCAGGACCCCAGCAGCTCTGTGCTGGCCCCCAAGAGAACGGTACCTCTCTGGATGGCTCCTTCTTCTACCAAAGCAGGCTTCCTTATTTGCAGTGTGGGACCAGGTCTAACACGTGCTATGAAAATTCACCACCCTCTGTGCACAATGACTAATAAAATACCTCCTTGAGTAGGATGGCCTACTCAACTGAGATTTACCAGGTGTCAGTGGCTCATTCCTATAATCCTAGCTACTTGGGAGACTGAGATGAGGATTGTAACTAGAGGCCAGCCCAGACAAGAAAGTCCATAAGACTTTTATCTCCAATTAACCACCACAAAGCTCAAAACTCAGGGACAGTGCCCAGGCCCTGAGTTTAAGCCCCAGAACCAGCCCCCCCCAAAAAAAAAGTAAGATTCATAAGCTCTAGGATCCCTCAATCAAACATTACCATGTCACTCACATGTCTTAAAAGGCAGGAGCTCTGGCTTTAAGAGCATAAAGAATAGGAGAGAGTGCAGGGTTAGGAGGTAACACAGGAGGGAATGAGAGCCTGAAAAAGGAAGTATGTAGTGGCCTCTTATGGTTGCTATCCCTTTGCCAAATCACCTCTCCCATCCCTAGTAACCACCTCCCCTTCCATTAGATCTTTTGTTTCTTAAACTGGGTAAACAGGGCTAATCACTAAGTTAACACACTGCTCTGTAAGGAAATCTCTCTTCAGGAGATCTGCTCATCAGTATGTGTTTCAGAAAACATTTCATTCTAATCTCTAAACCATTTCCCAGTCAAGCTATAGACAATACATTGGCCTGCTAAAGTGCCTCACTTGAGCTCTTCCTTTTGACCGCTCTTATAAGCGATCTCTTGGTCATCATTGCACATAATATAAAGAAAAGGCCTTAGTAAAGTTGGCTTAATTCCTCCCTATTGTCCGGGGATTGGGTCAGTGTGCTGACTGCTGAGGTCTGTGTGAAATGAGCCTCGATTAGGATCTGAGTTGGTAAGTGTGCGGCAGGAGGAAGCAGATGCCAAGCGGGTCAGTCACTAGGAGAAACACGTCCCCGCCGTGCCTGCTCACGACACCACCGTGGCCACACGCAGGAGCCCCCATTCAGCTCAGTGAGAGAGCAGTGAACCCAGAAGTGAGGCCATCTTTTCACTTGGCCTCACTATGCAAAATGTTTTCCTGTTATTTTTAATAACAGTGGTGTCAAGCCTCCAGGGAGTGGGAAGCCGTGAATGAATCACTCGTCTGATCAACAAGTCAATCTAAATGTGGAGAAATGCATCAGGTGGCCTTAAAGGATACAGAATGAACCAGCTGCTGTCTCCAACTTCCAAAAACTCATGATGGCTGTATCCATTTTGAGGTTTGGAACAAAAATTATAGAGATGGTTTTGACTATTTTCTCAAAAGCTCATTTCAGCACCACATAATACTCATAATCTGTCGAGTGAAATTCTCCAAAGAAAGCAGATCTAAGGAATAAGAAGACCCAGACTTTCTCCTGGAAGACATGTTTCCTCACCAACACCAAGAATGAGGGCAGAGAAAAGAGACCCGTCCATTCTCATTTGAGACAGCACTGGTCCAATGCACGGGTTCAGATGAGGCCAGTGTCTTTAGTGAGCCAATGCATTGTCTATAGATTGGGAAACTGTTTAGCTTGAGATTAAACTCTCTCGGAGGAAGAGATTTCCTTACAAAACAGTATGGATTTATATGTTGAATTAGCTTAGTGATTATCTTTTAGTCCTCTCAAATACTGAAATTAATAAACACTGAGTCACTGTTCCTAGGAAAAGTAGGCTTAGGTTCTTCCAACTGATCAATGCAAAACTATGCTTTACATTTCTTTCTGTTGAAAGAATTTACGCTGTTGATTTATTATCATTGAACTCATGGCCAGAGCAGCACTACAACTTATACCTGAACTTATACCTTTGCCTAGCATTTGCATTGTCCCTCCACAAACCACTACCACAGCCTTCCTGAACTTAGGAGCAATAGACAGCTTCGGCAGTGAACTCAAGGGGCAATTCCAGACAGTGAAGCCACCAAAGAGAAGAACAAAAGCATGAAAAAAAAAATGGCATCAAGTACACTGTGAGAGAGGGACACTTATTTATAGTAGGAGAGCTGAAATAGGATGCAGAACAGCCCCTCCCCATTTCAACCTCAGCTGGGAACATTCACATCAGATGACTCAATTTTTTCACCATACTGCACATGACCACAAATGACCACAAAGCCCTGTCAGTATTCATTTTGGGATTAAAAATAAATGTTGACAAATAGGCAAATTTTCAAGTACAGAGTGTGCAATATAATGAAGGTCAACTACGCTCCTCCTCACTCTGGGAGGATGGGGTACTCAGAGACACTAGGCCCCAGTGAAGCCCACCTATCATACTACAGTGAGTGACCCTCCCTGTTTCCTAAGCAGGACAGTCAGGCAGAGTTTAAGCTGAGCACTGTAAAGAAGTCTCAGCATCGTGGTAGTGTTTGGCTTCAGTTCCTGAGGATGTTTTCTCATCTGTTCCCCAGATAAGATGGAGAATAAAGGAAACAACCTGCCAAATCAAGGATGTGCCAAATGACCTCTGAAGCCAGTGTTTTCAGTGAACCAATGACAAGTGTGGAATCAACCAGTGTAGACTTGAGGCCATTTTCCTGCAGAATATATTATACTGAGATAAATGTTTCTTTAAGCATTTTGCTTTTCCTAATTAAATTCTGAAAGAACACCCAAACTACATTCTTTCTGATCTATTCCTAGTATGATAACAGTGGATGGTCCCAGATGTTGGGCAGCCTAGACAGGAGAGGGGCCCTTAGGAGGGTCAATTAACTAAGTCAAATCATGAGATTTTTCAAGCAGTCTGCAGTTCTGGAGAGAACAGACAGCAATTATCTATGGGTGGGAACTTTGAAAATAAAAATTAAATTCCAACTTTCATAATATAGTCAAAGGTGATTGACTTTTTCAAAAAATACCTTAAGATAAAGAATTAAAACACTAGAAGGAGCGTACAAGAAATTTTTGTTACAAACAGTAGTGAATTATTTACTCTGGTTGAACAACGACGAAAGTCACTTCTGCACCTCTGGCAAGAAATAAGTGAAAACAGGGTTTTCACCAAGACTCAAAGGCCAACACACCTGATTGCCTAATCTAGGGATACATTTGTGAGCAACCAAGTCCAGCAGGTATTTGTTGTGTCAGCACCACTGATCATGATGTCTTGGTCTCTGGGTCTGATGTTCAGGATATTCCTATGGCTTTATCTTAGTGCACAGAAGTACCATGGGCTCTTGCTGGCCAAAGAAGCCAATTGCCACTAAGAAGGGTGAGAGCTGGATATTCCCACACGAGATACCAAGAATATGATCAGCCCGTCAGTATGGATATAAAAAATAAAAGAATATGATAACAAATATTTGTAAAATTTGAGAAGTCCACTGGCCCACATCAGCAACTAGGAGAGACCCAGGAAAGAGATACTTTTCAGTGTAAAAAGATACCTGGGACATACGAATAGTTAAGTCTCTGACTGGATTACCTGTTACATCCTTATCCTTGGAGCCAAGTGGAACCATAATCAAATGGTTATGGGTTATAGGTCAAGTTATTTTCTTATGGACTTATATCTAATCTATGGATGCTTTTTATTAGGAGGAATAAATAACTAGCTCCTGTAGAACCGATTCTAAAAGGCTTCTTGTCAAAATAAACGTATGGTTGACAGAGGGCACTGAACACTGACTTGACTCCATTTTGTCTCCTGTAATTCCCCTTTTTTGCCTCTTCATCTTTTTCCTCTTTGAGTCTCTCCCTCCTGTAGCTACCTCATATTCTGAGGATAACAGCAGAGTATGATAAACATCTTTATGAAAGGAGTCAATTCTACCTCCCAGGCAGCAATGACTTTCTTACCCTGATAAAGCCCAGCCAGACCAATCTTAATGATCAACCAGACCTCAAGGTAATCAGGACTGATTAACTATGTGTGCTTCTTGTCCCTTCCCTGAAGAATCTGGAAGCTCATATCAGTACCCCATTGACAGGCTTTGAGAGGCTAAACTCCTATATCTGTTCTTTACAATATAACCAAGTTAAATAAATCTCTGTTGTCTACCCTTCATCACTACTAACCTGGTTAGTTGGCATATTACAATACTGGGGTGGGAGGTAGTCTGTTGGGAGTCCCAGGGGTGTGGGTTTTGTCCAGAAACTCCTGTAACATGAACATGGCAGATCAGGAGCCAGCAGTATCTTCCAGATTCTCAGCCATGTAGAACTGAAAGCACTTCTCACTGAGGTGGATGACTGATGGGATGAACTCAATTTTAATGCTGTACAGAGACTTGGAGAGACCTAGAGACTCTGGCTACAGAGGGCAAGAAGGAGCTGAGCCAGATCAGCACTGAGCCCACTGTGACAGCAGAGAGGAGGGAAAGGTGAAGAGAAGAAATGGAGGTGGCGACATCTCCCAAGGACAGAGCAGAAGATCCATGTGAAATTACCTGACCTGGCAGCCGCAGTGCATGCTGGCACTTGGGAATTGCCCATCATTTCTTGGTCTATAAAGCATGGTGCCATAACAGGGTAAGATCTTCAGAAGTTGCTATGAGAAATCCAGTTCCCTCCATCTTCCTATATGTATTGCCAATATCTTTGCCAGTGTCCACGGTGAGGCCCAGTGTGACCTTGGCAGAACAACACCAAACCTAAGTATATTGTGGTTAGAGATTCAAAATGCTTTCCCTTTAAGACTGGCCACATGGAAATCAATTCTACTCCTAAGTATAGACTCAAAGAAACAACGACATGCCCACACAAACTTCTATATAAATAATTAAATCAGCATGATTTATAAGCGTCCAAGTGTGGGAAAGAGTCAGGCCTGATGGCTCACTCCAGAAGTTGAGACTGGGAGAATCACAGTTCAAGACTAGCAGGGGGAAATGCTTGTGAGGCCCTGCCTTCTCAACCAAGAGCTGAACACCTGTCATTCCAGCTACTTGGGAGGCTGAGATCAGGAAGATCCTGGTGCCAGGCCAGCCCTGTAATGAAGTTCATAAGGGCTACTCTCAACTAAAGAAGCTGAGTGCGGTTGTGTGTACCTGTCATCCCAGTTATGGAGAATAGCATGAAGTTGGAAGACTGCTGTCTAGCTGTAGACGCAAGCACAAAGCAAGACCCTATCTCAAAAATAGCCAGTGTGACAAAGGGCTGGAGGCATGGATCAGTGGTAGAGTACCTGTCTAGTAAGCATGAGGCCCTGAGTTCAAACCTAAGTATCACCAAAAACAAACAAACATGGAAATATCTCAAATGTCCATCAAGTCATGAATGCACAAATGAAATGTGGTATATCCATGGCATGGTTTATAATTTAGCAATAAGAAAATAAGGAAGAACTGACACATGATACATCAGGAAGAAAACTTGAAAATATGCCAAGGGAAAGAAGCTAGATTCATACAGCTATGAGTCCATTTATATGAAATGTCTAGAACAGGAAAATTATAGGGACAGAAAGAAGATTTGTGTTTCTCTGTGGCTGGAAGGTTGGTAGTGAGGGAAATAGTAATTGCTTATTCATAAAAGGGTTTCTTCTGGAAGGAAGATTAAAATGTTTTAATAATTGATTGTGGTGATAGTTGACCAACTCTGGGAATACACTAAAAACCATCAATGTGTTCACTTTAAATGGGAAAACTGCAGTTAGGTAAATTATATTTCAGTAAAGCTACCATAAAATAACAAATAAATAATAATAATAACCTTCAGCAGGAATTTAGCTAAATGGTCATTCTACAGAGCACCAAATATTAGTGATTCAAAGCAATGATCTGATGAGGTCTCTTCCACTTGAATAAAATCAAATCACACAAACTAATAACCATATTTTCCAATCATCCTCTGTTGATGGAATGGGAGGGAAGAAGGATGATGAGTTCCTGTAATTTTGCCTTTCAGTAGAGAAAAATCAAATTTGTTCTCTATGAAAAATTACTTACCAGAAATCTGTAACAGTTATCAGAAATGAAGTTCTAACATAAATCTCATAGTATTAAAGACCACAACCCTTTTATATATTTAAACATGATTCAAGAACAAAAGGTTTTCTTTACTCAGCTATGTTCCAAGATGATACAGGGACCTCAGACTATCTTGTATGACTTACTCCAAGACCAGCCTTTGAATAGGACTGCACACTGATTTTAGTGCATTCAATACAAAATACTTCTTATTCTTTGACAAAAAGTATCAGCCTGAGTATGTCCCTGAGTCTTCAACCCACTAGCCCTTGGGACCCTCTGCAGGACCCAATGGTCACTCGGTCTTCTTTGCCTACTCCTAGGTGGGCAAAAATTTGTGGTACTGTCCACAAGGGACATATCACGGGGTCAACTTTAGGTTAGGAATATGGCCTAGTGGCAAGAGTGCTTGCCTCATATACATGAAGCCCTGGGTTCGATTCCTCAGCAGCACATATATAGAAAAGGCCAGAAGTGGCACTGTGGCTCAAGTTGGCAGAGTGCTAGCCTTGAGCAAAAAGAAGCCAGGGACAGTGCTCAGGCCCTGAGTTCAAGCCCCAGGACTGGCAAAAAAAAAAAAAGAAAGAAAGAAAAATAAGAAAGAAAGCCATTCCAAGATCTTAAACATCTGGCACTTGTACTTCTAGGTGTGGCTGGCAACAGGCGGACACCCAGAAGGGGTGTCCGGTAATGGATGGAGAGACTGCTCCATCCTTCTGATGGGCATGAGGACCCAAAAGTCTGCTTGACAGCTATCAAGTCCACTAGTGTATTGAAATGTTAGTGATTAATCTGAAATCAAATAGCATAACTGAGAGAGAGAAAAATGTACAGAAACAGGTGTGGTTCTCAGAGCCTTACCCGTCTTCAAGTACAGTCAATCAATGTTGACATCACATCTCTGTCTATGTTGAAGAGAAATACTTCGAAATCCTCAAAGGGGATGGGCTTTTCAGGGGTGCTAAGGAATGAGAGCTGCTCCTTCCCGGTGTCTTCTCACACTCCGGGGAGGGGACGTTGTACATGGTCACATGTACTGCACCGTTCACCCAGTCCCTTTAGGAAGAAAGGCAGGCTGCTTTTACTACTTCCATGGGAGAAATCTAATGGAATGGCTTCTGGAATTGTTTTTTTTTTTTTTGGCCAGTCCTGGGCCTTGGACTCAGGGCCTGAGCACTGTCCCTGGCTTCTTTTTGCTCAAGGCTAGCACTCTGCCACTTGAGCCACAGCGCCACTTCTGGCCATTTTCTGTATATGTGGTGCTGGGGAATTGAACCCAGGGCCTCATGTATACAAGGCAAGCAGTCTTGCCACTAGGCCATATCCCCAGCCCTCTGGAATTGTTTTTAAAGCCCACTGGACATTTTTTTTTAAATCTCTTTTATTTGGGGGAATTAAAAGCAAGAGAATCCAACTAGCTTACAAACTAGGGTTTGAACTAAGGGCATTATACTTTTTGAGGCCTGTTTGAGCAATACCGCCAGCTCTTTTTACTCTGGTTTTGAGATAGGGTCTGACATTTTGCCCTGCAGTGAGCTGGACTACAGGCTCCTATTTACGACTCCGCATGTAACTGGAATGAAAGGCAATTTGCCTTTGCCCTCAACTTTTTCTGTGGTGGTCTTGAGAACTTTTGCCTGGGATGGCCTACAACCTCCATTCTCTTGATCTCAGTCTCCCAACTATCTAGAGTTTTAGGTGTGAGCTACCAGCACCCAACTTATACACATTTTGTGCAACAATCTCTCTATAATTCCACAGAACTGAAAGGCAGTCTTGATCAATAGTTTCTAATTTGTTTCTCCATCTTCAGCCAGTATTACAGCAGTCATGATTTTATTTTTTAATCACTTTTCTAAAAACAGAGTACACTGAGAAAACAACCCAATGGTTGATTAACTGAGCCTCCGTAAAAACCTTCAGCAAAATGCCTGAGGATATATTTACTTTTTTATTAGCAAAGTAATTAACATTCAATTTCTCAAAAGCAAAAAGCCCAAAAATAGTGTCTATGGATGTTTTTACTACTTCCTAATTTGTCAAATCATTAAATTATATGTATAATATTACCAGAAGCATGTACACAAATGGTGGCTAATCTTTAAATGTCACTGTAAAATACTCCTTACAAGGGAAGATCCGACTTATGTTCCAAACCAGATGGTGAACTGGTGAGCCAACTTCTAAGAAGTAACTCCTAACTGAGCAAGGTCTTAAAATTCTACTGCCATACTAGAATTTTTTTAAAGAATCTTAACCAGCCAAATTACTTGGTACTTTCCACTTCAGTAGTACAATAAGGTGGGAATGATAGCTATGCTTTTATACGCTAACTTTTCTCCACACAAAACAGGATATTAAATGGGCTGAAGGGAGAAACAAGGACCTCACATTTAGACTTAAGCCACCCCACCTGCTGATCCAGGCTACCGAAAACTAGTCTAAGGATTGGTGGGCTGAGGGGCACTGTTTGAAGGACCCCTCCTTTGGTAGGAATTGCGACAAAACTCTCCTTTTAGAGTAGAGAAATGGCTAAGACTTGCCCCTTCCGAGTGACAACTCCCTCATGAGAGTGGCTATCTGCTGGAGAGCACTTTCTCTCCATGAGGAGTAAAGGGCATCTAGGCGCTGGAGAGGAACAGACACAACGAATCAGCCAAACACTCCCTGACCGAAGGTATTAAGTAACCCAAAAGGACTCCCCCTTTGGTCTTTTGCTCCCCTCCTCCTACCCTCCCCCTCAGATCTGAAGGACCAAATGCCTGAGGGAGGGAGGGCAGAGCAATGAGCCTAGCAGCTCTTTTCTGCCCGGTGTTGTTTCCTAGACAGAGGTTGGGGTTTCGACGTACATTAGACTAGACCTTTAAATAACTAAAAACAAGACTCAAAAGCTATGATTTATCTGGGACAGCTGACTAGTGTTCACTTGGTATAGATTCTTCTACCTTTTTCAAAAGAGAAGTGCCTGGCTGAGTGCATACAGTTGGGTCTTGTCTTTTGTCCTAAGGGAAAATCTCCACTCTTTGTTTTCTTTTTTGCAGTACTGGCCTTGTAATTCAGAGCTTCACACTTGCTAGGCAGGCATTCTACTACATGAGCCTCTAGCCACTTTTGCTCTGGTTCTTTTTGAGAAAGGGTCACCCTTTTTCCTTTTTTTTTTTTTTTTTTTTTTGGCCTGAGCTGGTGTGGACTGTGAGTCTCCTATTTACACTTTCTGTCCCACCTGGGATGACAGACACCCATCACAATGCACTTAGCAATTGGGTGAGAGGGGACTACTCTTTGCCTGGGTCTCTGTCTCCTGTGTAGCTAGGATTCCAGGTATGAGCTCTCTGGCCTTATCTCCATCCTTTAGACTATTTACGTTTAATATAATCATTGGTATAGTTAGGTTTACAGCTATTATCTTGCTCATTGCTCTTACTTTTCTCTTCTTGATTCCTCTTTTTCCTCCTTTGGGGTTTACTGAGTATTTTTTTATGATGTCTAAAGTATTTTATCTTCTGTGTTAGTCTACTAGGTACATTTATTTTAATAGCTGGTTTAACTTATCATTTTCTATTTATGTTCACTATGGTTCAACTCACTGATACTATTCTGGAATATGGAAAAATCTCTGGAATCTAGTGGCATTTTAATGAATTATTACTCAACAAATTGAATAACAGGCCAATCAAAACCCAAATTAAACAACATTTTCAAGAAATTGAGCATTCTATTAACTGAATTTCCTATCAAATGAAGATTACTTTGAAATTTCCATGTGACTTAACCTTTTGAGCTTGAGGGGTTTTTCCTAAAATATAATAGTGGCTCTTCATGCCTTATAAACTTAGTGTACTAGGAAAAAAAATTCAGAACCTTGTTATCATTCTGAACACCAATGATACTGATGTCTAAGCACTGATATGAATTAAAAGCATAGAATTAAACACAGACATACAGAAATCAGAACACTCTACAGAAGTTATTTACTTTCTCTCTGTTCTTAAAGAAACTCTCCCCCATGCAACAGTTATTGTGACTTAAACCCAAGGGCTCACATTTGATTAGTTTGCTTACTTAGTTGGTGTCTACCACTTCAGCATCACCTCTGGCCTGGATTTTTGCTGGTAATTTTGAAGATTGAGTCTCACAGACTTTTCTGCCCAGAATTGGCCTCAAACTACAACGCTGTAAATATCAGCCTCCCAAGTAGCTAAGATTATAGATGTGAGCCACCAGTGCCCAGCTAAGAAATCTTAACACAAAAAAGGAACATTCTTCTAGATATTGAAGACTGCTATGTTTGGTCCTAAACCACTGGAAAATATCTCCTGTATTATGAAATAGAATAAGAACAAAGAAACTATTTTGGTGTCAAGACTTATAGAATTATAGAATTTTAAAAATAAAACTGAATCAGAACTATTAAAAGAATAATAATGCACTAGTGAATTTAAATGCATTATGAACTTAGACATAATCAGAACATAAGTAGACCAAATAATACATTAGAACAGCTCCCAAAGGGATACATTTCTTTTGTGACACATAATACATGACCATCATTGCTTGCATGTGTTATTTCTAGTTTATAATCCTCTCAAGCAACAAATATTCTGGAAAAAAAATGAAGACAATTTCATCAATATAGCTAGTAATTATATGATGATGAATGGCAAATAATTACAAGTAACCATTTCTACAAGAGAGGATAACCACAAATTTCAGTGAGACTTTGTCTGAACCAAATCTGTTAAACAGTGGTTACAACAATAGCTATAGATCTCCTTCTACATTCAATACTCCTGATCCAAAGAGAATCTTTTATAAACTTTAGAAGTTTAAGATAAGCCAACTTGGCATTTTGGTTCAGCAATGATGAACATCCATTAGCCAGAAAGTATTTTCACGAATCCTCTAGAAGATGGGGTAGAAAGTTAAGAAACAGGCTCTTTGGCACTGGTCCCAAGGACCAAGGCTTACGTGTTCTTTGTGTTTGATGAAATTGGTATTACTGTATGTGTACTTGCACCATAGTACGTAGTGCAAGTTTGTAATCAACACTGAGCCTCCATATGTATATGACAATGTGTATGTGTGTGCTCATATGCACATAGAAAACAAACATGCACGTAGAAAACAAACATGAGCGTAGTCCTTCATTTACAGATGAAAACCCTTCCAGGAAGCTTCTGCCCTTCCTAGAACCCTTCCTTCTCAGCTCCTAATCAATAGGTATGCCAAGTCCAGAAAGGGCGAGTTTTATAAGTGCCTCTATCACCTATTCTTTCTCAGCACAGCCAGATGAGCAAAAGGAAATGGTACATAGCCAAGCTACAAACCAAAAAGGAGATTTTCTAATTCTCTATCTCTGAACTCACTAAATGCTTCTCAACACTGGAAAACAAGAGCATGCCTTCCACTGGGGCCTAGGAAGCATGAGGAAGCTGAGGCCTGAGGTTTTGAAGAGTCTAGAGTAGGGCCTAGCTTTATAATCTGTAAGGTGTGATATCTAGGGCCATGCCTGTTTCAAGGCAGAAGATGTGGAGCTACGTGTGTGTGTGTGTGTGTGTCTGTGTGTGTGTGTCTGTGTGTCTGTGTGTGCCTGTGTGTCTGTGATCTCGGAAGCTGCTAAAACTCACAGATACCTCAGAGACCAAAGCATCAGTACACTCATGGCTCTACAAAGGAGGTCTTACAATCCTGCTGATTCCAGAGAACTGAAATCCAGCTCTACAGACTGAAAATGGTCCTTTCCTCCACTGTTGTGTCAAGGCTGGAGAACAAAGCTTTCATCAGCTTCTCCTGGAGTAGGCACCGTGCTTTCTCTTTTTCTGACCAGGCAGCTCCTGCTGAGAGGACTGTCAAGCCCTCTAGTCTATCCAAGTCTACACTGCTGGCGTGCCTTGATGTACTGACACTAAGGATATCAACGTGGGATATGCAACGAAAACTTGAATCTATGAAAATACACTTGGCTCCTAAGAGAAACACACCAAACTGACATTACATAGATTTCAGTGATCGAAGACACTTAAGTAAACACTAAAGAACAAAGGCATTCAAATGTTCAAAGGAATGTGATCAGAATATGAAAGATGACTTTCTGAAGTAAAACAGACTAAAAACAATGTAAAGTTCAACACCAAACTGAAAGAAAATATTCATTCCTGAGGACAAAATAAGTAGTTTGCAAGAAGAACTGGTAAAGATTTTGGGAAAGGTGCAGTTAATAAATACATCTAACTTTGTAAGCCATGCGGCCTCTGTTGAACTTGCTCAAGTCTGCCGTTATATCAGAAAAGCAGCTGTAGACAACACATACACAAATGGGGTGGGCTCTGTTCCAGGAGAATTTATCTATAGAAATAAGCTGGCATGGAGCCTGAAATTTGGAGTCTGGATCTAGAAGATTAAATTGAGAAGTCTATTAGGAAAATGAATTTTATTATTATTTATTTATTTTATTGGGTTTAAGTTACTACATATATTTCACAGTACACGTTTTAACCTTCACAATGATGAAAATTATCATTCTACTCTACATAGCTTATGAAGGCTCTGAACTTCTACAATAAAATCCTTTCCTCCATTTTGGGTGATATGTACACTACTTTCCTTTTGCTTAGTAACATCTGTCCCCTCTTTCATTCCTTCCCTCCTTCCCATCCCTGCCCACGAGTTGATTAGCTCCCTTCGTCAGTGTCCAATGTAGCTGATGGTGCCTCTGGCATATTATTATTCTCACGCACTTTCCACTCATTCTGTGCCCTCCTCCCACCTTCCCTCGGATGTGTGCTCGTGTATATCACAAATACAAGGTAGGGAATATAGAGTCATCTGAAAGTAATAGGACATTTTCAGATGAAGGCCTTGATTTCCTTATCTTTGGGGTTCTAAGAGGTGCTTGGGTCTTGCTATTTGGTGCTTTGCTCCTATGGCTGTCTTCTTTGGTTTTTACTGTATTTTGGTATCTTGAGTCCTGTTTACTTCATTCTATCTCTTTGCATCTAAAATCTAACAGCCACATATCAGGGAGCCCAAACGCCTTTGTCTCTCTATTCTTGGCTTATCTCGCCCAACATGATTTGTTCTAGCCCATCCACTTTCTAGTGAATGCCATTATTTTATCCTTTCTAATGGCAGTGTAAAATTCCATTGCATATAGGTACCACATTTTTTAATTCATTCATCTGTAGTGGAGCATCTGGATTGTTTCCATATGTTGGCTATTGTGAATAGTGCAGCAATGAACGTGGAGGTGCAGGTGTCCTTGTCATATACTAGTTCCTATTGCTCAATGCTTAGCAATGGTATAGCTGGGTCATATGGTATGTCTACATTCCCACCAGCAGTGCAGTAGGGTTCCTCTTTCTCTGCATCCCCGCCAGCTTTTGTTGTTGTCTGAATTCAGAGTGTAGACCATTCTTTCTGGGGTAAGGTGGTATCTCAGGGTTGCTTTTATTTGCATTTCCTTGACATCCAGGGATGGTGAGCATTTCCTCATGTGTTTCTTTGCCATTTTTATTTCCTCTTCTGAGAAGTGTCTAGTTCCTTTGCCCATTTAGTGATTGGTTTATTAAGTGTGGAGGGAGTTAGTTTCTTGAGCTCCCTGTAGATGATGGATATTAGGCCTTTGTCTGTTGCATTGCTGATAAATATCTTTTCCCAACTGGTTGGCTGTCTTATGGAAATGAAATTTATCTCAGAGATTAAAAATGTAAAATCAATAACACTAAGGGAATATGTATGTATGTATGTATGTATGTATGTATGTATGTATGTATGTATATGGCTGTGTGATTATCTAGGTATATTCTGCTGAAATATATTAACTACTATAATAAAGAGTAAAATTTCATAAACTTGTATTAAGAAAGAAAAGGCTACTCAAGAAGGAAAATTAGCATTGTGTATATTACATCATTATGAGTAAAATGTTTAGGAGGATCCTAATATACACCTAATGTGAGCACTAGTCTCTGGGAGGGAGAAGAGAATGTTGACTTTTACTTTGTATCCATGTTCATTTTGTTACAAAAACATGAATTGGTTTTTGTGTGTAATAGTACCAGGACTTGAACTCAGGGTTTTAGGCTCTCACTTGGCACTCTGCCCTTTGACTCATGCCTCCAGCCCAGCTTTTTTGTGCCAGTTCTAGGGACTAAACACAGGGCATGGGCACTGTCTCTGAACCTTATTTGCTTAAGGCTACTGCTCTGCCACAACTCTGGCTGTGGCTTCCAGGTTTGGGTTTTGGTTTTATAATTAACATAGATAAGTGTCACACAGACTTTCCCATTCGAGCTGGCTGTGACTCACAATGCTCAGATCCCAACCTCCTGAGTCGCTAGGGATACAGGCATGAGCCATCAGCACCCAGTCAGCCTAGCTTGTTGTTGATGATGATTGTGGGACTTGTACTCAGGGCCTGGGTGTTGCCCCTAAACTTGTTTGCTCAAGGCTAACACTCAACCATTTTGATGGTTAATTGGAAATAAGAGTCTCATAGACTTCCTTGCCTGGACTAGCTTTGAACCATGATCCTCAGATCTCAGCCTTCTGAGTAGCTTGGCTTAAAGGTGGGAGCTACCAGTGCCCACTTCAGCCCAGGGTTTTGCTGCCTAACTAGGGATCAAGTCTTGTGGACTCTTCTGCCCAGGCTGGCTTCAAACCACATGTCTCCAGATTTCAGCCTCCTGGGTAACTAGGATTATAGGCAGGAGCCACTGATAGCCAGTCATTAATTTATTTTAGAGTTGAAAAATTCAATAAAAGAAATTGAAGAAAATTAGGAACTTCCAGTTTCCCATAAGATAATGAGAGATGCCTAAATCTGAACCTACTCCAACACCTTAGAAATTCAACTGGAGAACAGGTGAGTTATAAGTGGCTTCACTTGGGCCTCCTCCCACAGAATTCCCCCATGTAACTGGCCAGGCCCAGTCCAAAATGAAAATGAAGGACCCCAGCTGCAAGTGAAAAGCCATTCTCCCCTTCCCAGGGACTTACCACTCCAAAGTGCAGTGGGCCGACAACCTCCATTCCAGAACATACTCTTCACCCACAGCTGCAATGGACAAGAGCTCCCCAGTTGAATCACTACGGACTCAGGGAGAAAGTCCAGCCAAGCTTCTAGACCCTGGCAGATGTGGAGGATCGGGACCTAGCACAACCCTCCCGCTGAAGTACAACCCAGCCTGAGGACAGTGGTGACCAGGCCTGGCTGGGGTAAAGTGGCTGATAATTCATCCAGGGAAGTTGAACTGCGTGGCTTCAGGTCCTGGCTCATAGTCCATATTGTCTCATCAGATTGCAATTATGAACACAAATTCTAAAATCAGATTATTAGGATTTCAGGACAATGACCACGGGGCATTAAGCTTCAAATATTAAGCATTAAACTCTCTGAACATGGACAAACGTACTGGTGGCATGCCTATAAAGCCAGCTTTGCTTGCAGCACAATCAGGAGACAGAGAAACTCCAAGTGCTTGCTAATACACAGGGACAAACTGAACTGCTGAAGAAACTTGACCAGCGATGAATCAGGTAGCAGAGCCTGTAGTAGAATAGGTGAACGTCATGCCCAGAAAGAACCTTCCACCCTGAGTAAGGAAATAAAGAGAATGGTAGGATCACTGGCTACACAGGAAGTCAAACTGATAGAGAGTCACAACCTTGGATGGCGAAGAGAAAAAAAGAAGACATACCTCAAAGAAATTAAGGAACTTTTAGAACCAAAGGATTCACAAGTCAGAAGACATTTAATCCCACTCAGTCCCTTTAAAAGGTGTTATTTACTAAAGAAGCAAAGATTTCTGTACCTATAGAGCTACACACACGGAGGCACCTGCAGACTCACACCTCTGCCCCCACAGAATCATCTGTGAACTACTGGTTTGTCCAGGAAGACTTGAGAGAGAAGTTCAAGAAGAACAGAAAATAGCAGGCACAAAGAAATCACTTAACATTTGAAGAGATGATAAAACAATACAAAGAAATTAATTCTAATTATGATTCCTTTCATTACAAGTTACAATTAATGTTCAAGCCATTAATCAGCTGTGTTTCAGAAGTGGAAACTTGATCGGAAAAACAAACAAATGAAACAAAAGACCAGAAGAAGAAAGAGCAGAAGATCAGTCCTTGTGAGGAAGGCAGATGGAAATGAAGTGCGTCATTTTGCACCTGGTTGGGGGTTTAGTGGAACAATACAATGACTAGAGAAAAGCAGTGGTTAAAGAAACCCATTAGAAACAGGAATCTTAAAAGAGAGAGCCAAACTCTTGTTTCTTCAGCACAATTATTTCAATTTTAATGACTGAATTTTTCTAAATTAGAAAGCACTTATTCAAATGGTTCTGAGATCTTTTCTACTTTGGAGATCATTTTTCACCATAGTTCTGTGCTGAGCACAATTCAAATCTACTTTTAAAAGTAAGAGATTCATGATGTGCAAGATATTTTTCCATTTCTAATGAGTTTACATTCAAAGTTCTTTCCAGGAGTTTTTCTACATCATATATGGTCCAGTTGCTAAGCAACCAGATGCTTTCGTAGCTTTGGCCCACCAGGAATAGGAATGGATTTAAATGGGAAATATGGATTTTTATGGGAAATATTTTCAAGACATCATCAGGAAGATCATTCTGCTTACTGACTGCCCACAAATGCCTTGCTTCTTTTTAGTAACCTCTAGCCCATATTCACAAAGACAATATGAAAGCACATCATGAATGCATAGTTCATATCAGTTTCTTTATAAGCATATAAAGAATATTTACTCTTCATTCAAAAGCGGCCTACAATGATACTAATCTATCCACTTATAAAAGAGTATATGTGAACTTACATGAGAAAAAAAATCATTTTTCTTGTTCTACTTTTGTGATCAATGCTAGCATTGAATGTCTTTGGAGGTCCTATTTCAATTTCGCAACATGAGTCAGGGCTGTAAAACTAAAACCTTCAGGTGTACTAAGATTTTGCTCCAACTCTTTTGCTTCTGTGTCCTAGGCCATCTTTGGAGAAGGTCAAATGAAGAAGGCTGCAGAAAATATTCCCACTGTAAGCTGTCTTCATGCCAATGAAATTCCAAACGCATAAAATAAGTTCATTGGGGGCACTCTTCAATTTCCTTTTCTCTTATGTTTACAGGGTTTCTCATAAATGAGTATTGAGTGGCTTTTGCCAATCATTTTGAAACTTGATTTGTGACAGAGATTTGGAATCTAATGCTATGAAAGGGAAAACTGCTAAGAGTACACACACACACACACACACACACACACACACATATCTACATATGTATGTCTGGACGCACACGCACATACACACATAAACAGCACTTCTCACTCCCAGTCAGCTGCTTCCCTCTCTAGGCTCACCTGTTTGCAGGTAAAGGACACGTTTGCTACGTGATGGCTGCAATCACTTATCCCTTAAATTTACACTTCAAATAAGATTGCAACGCACTTGGAACAGTGTTTCTTCATCATTACTTTGAGCCAATACATTTGTGTGTGGCAAAACCAACTGTCAGAGAACACCTGACACCGCCATGAAACCAGATGTTCACGGGTGAACCAGGAGGTTGGCGCCAGTTCCTTGTATGCTAATTAATTTTCTTGCTGATTTTCCTCGCGCTGTGTTGATTTGGAATGAACACTCGATCCTTTCTCATGTTTGTGTGATAAAGTGGAGGTGTTTGCTTCCACAGTGATGGCGTGCCCTAGAATAGGATATGATTTGGAAGATTCTCTGCTCAAACTCCAATGCTTTGAAGATAACATTAAAACATGGAGACGTTGACACAAAATATCTTTCTTTTCTACTAGCGCTCTAGTGTTCTATCATTCAAAATCACTTCTTCCCTCAAAGACTACTTCTGCCAAGATGCAGGATGAGTTAGTGATACCTAGACTTTTACAAATAGATAAATATGAGCC
Source organism: Perognathus longimembris pacificus (assembly GCF_023159225.1). Lineage (NCBI taxonomy): Eukaryota > Metazoa > Chordata > Mammalia > Rodentia > Heteromyidae > Perognathus > Perognathus longimembris. The sequence goes on along the minus strand of NC_063182.1, from coordinate 9,721,996 downwards.
AGTTCCTCTCTACTCTTCCTGAAAAAGGGGGAAATGGGAGGAAAACATGTCACAAAAGCGTTTTCTCCCAAACGCACACAATTAATAAAGCTACCGATGGTGTGTCGATGTCGGAATAGAAGACTTCTACTTCTAGTCCGACACATTAGGAAATTCAGACCAACTTGCAATATTTTAAAGCAGCCTTTCTAAAAGCTTCAAAGTATCCACACAGTGAGATACTAACAGGACAAATTCTAAAAAACTTAGAGCCAAGATGTGTAAACCCAGCAGCATTTGCTAATTTAGAAGAAAAGGTTGTCAACACAGAGCGTGAAGCCCAGTAGGCAGGCAATAGGTGACAACTTCTTCCCTCCTGCCGGATCAGATGAGAAGGAGACACCCGTGCGTTGCCTCCTTCTCTCGGGACACACCAGTCATCTTGTGCTGCTTTTTAAATTTCTTTGTAAGACGGAAGCCACAAAGAATAGCAGAAATGCAGTGTCATAGTCCAACGGGTGCTACTACAACAGAAGGCCCGAGGCTGGATAGCTTATAAAGAACAGAAGACTGTACTTCCTACGGTTCTTGAGGCTTTCACCCCAAAGTCATGGGACTGACATCTGGTTGGGCCTTTGTGTTACATCAACGTATGGCAGAAGATAGAAGGTAAGGGAGAATGTGAAGAGGCTGAACTTGACCTCTTATTCTGACACCATCCCCTGAGGTAGAGGCCGCATGTCTAACCACCTTTAAAGGTCCCTCACTGGATGGCAATTGAACTTGAACATGAGCTTGCTTGAGGGCCAGCATTTGGCTCATGGCTCACAGTAATATGTAACAGGGATTGGGGGGGGGGGGGGTGCTGCCCACAGAAGGCCTTGTACAAGGCTTCACATTGACTTGCAATCGCTTTTGTTTCCACAAACCTTCCTAATTTCCAAAGAATCAAATCTAAGTCTGCAGACACTTCAGCCAAATGCCTTCTTTTGTGTTGGAATGCTTGCCCAAGAAACTTAATTCCCCTAATTTTCATCAGTGGAAAATGAAGTGCTTCTAAAGTGGCATGCTTCAGACAAACAAGAGCAAACGGCCTTGACAGCTGATAAGTCTGGATGCCACCACCGCCTTCCCCGGTGCTGCTTCTGCCTAGTAATTGCTGCAAATGTACACGCGGCAGCCCACACATTTCTGAGACATCCATTACTTCAGAGAACACTGGCGGTAAATTAAGGACAAAGACAAACCTTTGTTCTCCGTTTTCCTGATTTCTCCTTGGGTTAGAAGTGCTTTATTTTGACCTCTCGATAGCCTGGCCATGGAAGGTCAGACAACCGGAACTATCTCTCTGAGATTACAGCCTTGTCCAGGAGGCCCACACTTAGGCTAGTGTTAAACTTGGCCACTGACAAGCCGTGTGAACTTGAACAACTCACTCATCCACTCTGAGTCTGAATTTCCTTACCTTTGACCATAATACAGTGTTTATGGCATACTTTTTGTGACAGAAAATAATTAAATGTAGCTTTCCTTGTTATAAAAAAAAATACAGATCATTGCTGAGAGCTGGTGGTTCATGCCTGTAACTCTAGCTACTAAGGAATCTGATATCTGAAGCTTGCAGTTCAAAGCCAGCTGGGGCAGGAATGTCCCTGAGACTCTTAATCTCCGATTAATAAGCAAAAGGCTGGAAGTGAAGCTGTGGACCAAGTAGTAGAGCACTAGCCTTGAGCATAAAAGCTTAGGAACAAGCATCAAGGCCCTGAGTTCAAGCTCCAGGACTGTCACACAAAAGACCATTATATCTGCTGCTCATTTTGGTTTATAGTTTATCAACTACTACTGGCATCATTTGAAGAATTTTGCTTTTGTTGTTGAAGATTTGCAGACCTCTACGGCCAGATACTAGTAGTGTTGATAGATGTATGCTAAAAAACCTTGTTCATCAGCCCACTCAATTTGCTTCCACACAAAAGCACAAACTAGGTGACTTAATCAACAAAAATTTGTTTTCACACTCTTCTGGAGCCTTTGAAATCCAAAATTAAGGTCCAACAGCCTGGCTCCTGGCAAAGGCTCTAGCTAGCTTGCAGGCAGCTGCCTTCTTGTGCTGTACTTACATGGCAAATGAAGAACAGGCTCTCTCCTGTCTCTTCTTTTTTTTTTTAAATTTCATTAAGTCTTTATTCAACTAGGCACAAAAAGAGAAGTTTAAAACCCATGAGGGGGCTGGGAATGTGGCTCAGTGGTAGAGTGCTTGCCTAGCATGCATGAAGCCCTGGGTTCGATTCCTCAGCACCACATACACAGAAAAAGCCAGAAGTGGCACTGTGACTCAAGTGGTAGAGAGCTAGCCTTGAGCAAAAAGAATTTCAGGGACAGTGCCCAGGCCCTGAGTTCAAGACCCTGGACTGGCAAAACACATACACACACACACACACACACACACACACACACACACACACACACACACACGAGGGTCCTGGGATAGGACTTGACTCAAGTGGTAGAATATCTACCTAGAAAGCACAAGGTCCTCACTTCAAACCACCATGCTGCCAACAAAAGAAAACAAAACAGGGGCTGGGAATATGGCTTAGCAGTAGAGTGCTTGCCTAGCATGCATGAAGCCTTGAGTTCGATTCCTCAGCACCACATAAACAGAAAAAGACGGAAGTGGTGCTGTGGATCAAGTGGTAGAGTGCTAGCCTTGAGCAAAAAGAAGCCAGGGACAGTGCTCAGGCCCTGAGTCCAAGCCCCAGGGCTGCCAAAAAAAAAAAAAAAAAGCAGAATTCTTTTGATTATGAGGACTGTGAGATATTTATAATTATCTGTGCAAAAACTAAAAATACATAAATATAGAAACAAACCACCTCTATTAAAGTTAATCATGGCAGAATACAGGTGGCCTCATGCCTGTAATCCTAGCTACTCAAGAGGCTGAGATCTGAGGATCAAGACTCTAAGACAGCCCATCTGGAAAAGTTTGTGGTTCCTATCTCTTCTTAAAAGGGCACTAATCCTGTTGGTTCAAATTCCAATCCCTATGACTTCACTTAACCCTAAACACTTACTTAAAGGAACAATCTCTTTAAAAAAAAAAAAGTTCCAATATGGAGTAGGGCTTCAATATGGAAATTGTTGGAGTACACAATTCAGTGCCAGCTTGTTTCTCCAAATCTGTTCCAAGAAACCAGGAATTAGTGATCTTTTTCTGTAAAGGGCCAAATAGTCAATATTTTTGGTTTGTAGGCCATTTGGTTTCTGTCACAGCTATTTGACTCTATCATTGTAGTTTGAAAGCTGTCATAAGCAATAAGCAAATTAGTGGACAAGGCTATGGTTTAAAACATTATTATTTATATGTCACTGGAATTGAAATTTCTGGTCATTTTCACCTGTCATTTAAAAAAAAATCTCCTGTTAAAGCTGTTCTTAAGTCATAAGCTAAAAAAAAAAAAATAGGTAGTGAATGATCTGATTCATGTCCTCAGGTAAAACTCTGCAGATCCCTACAATAGACGGTAACGAAGGGAGACACCACCTTCATTTCTTCTCTGATGCCAGGGAGTCCTCAGAAACAACCTAACTGATGCGAGACCTCACCTTAAGACCATAAGTCCCAAAGGCACACGTAGTCACTTGGTGGATCAACAAAATGGACACAGCTTGCAGTGACAAGCCCATCTAGTGACCTAAAATACTTGCTTTCACAATATTAAGACGCGGGGAAGGAAAAAAAAAAAGCTGATGGTAGACAGAAGGAGCGATACAAAATTCAATAGTGGTACGAGCATAGATTCTGATTAGAATGATCTTGGATAAGTTAAACTCTAAACCTCAGTTTTCTGTAACATGAAAATAATGTATCTATCTCAGGGGGCTGCTATGATAATGGAATAAATACCTACTGATAAGGAGATTAGCTTGCATGTAATATCATTGATGGTTTGCTTTCGATACAATTTTTCATTTTATTTAATATTTTCCCTGAACCAAAAAGGTTTTTTTTAATTGTCTTATTTTTATTTTATAGATATTGTTGCTGGGCACCGGTGGTTCATACTTCCCTACAATCTTAGCTACTCAAAAGACTGAGATCAAGAAGGCTGAGGTTTGAAGTCAGCCCACGCAGAATAGTCCGTGAAGCTCTATCTTCAGTTAACCAACAGAACGCCAGATTGGAAGTGTGGCTCAAGTGGTAGAATGCTAGTCATGATCAAGAAAGTAGAGAGAAAGGGTGAGGCCAGGAGTTCAAGCCATGATAACTGGTACTCTATATAATTATATTAATTATACAATGGCACTATATTATATGTAATTTATTTCATTTTGTAAACCTTGTATAATGTCTTTCTAATTTCATGAGTCGCAGGTATCTTACACAAACCAATGGAGAATGGCCACAGTCAGGAGGAGTCTGTGTGATAGCATTCTAGCTCATTGCTATTGGATCTACCTTAGGCCTAACTCAAGGAGAGATCTGGAGTGTTCATTTTAAGCAGTTTAGGGAGTTTTTGACATAGGGTTTTCCTTTATGTACGATATTCTCCTCCTCTCTTGGCTTACAATGTCCTCACATTGGAATCTGTAGCTTATATCTATGTAGGTTTTGGTATGAAACTTTCAAGGTAGTATCTCACCTGTCCTGTCTCAAGCTCGCAGGCCCCTTATCCTAGTTGAAAAGGTCCAGACTGGATCCAGGCAGAGATGGCAAGGATGACTGCGCATAAGGATTAGCTCAGTGATTAAAAGGATAGCTTACAGAGTCAGCCAGGCTAGGTTTGAATCCTCACTTAGTCACTAAACGGTATGACCTTGAACAAGTTTCTTTATCTTCTTATGCTTTAAGGTCTTGTTTAGCAAGATGGAGCAATATTATCTATCTCATGGGGCTGTAGTGTTAAATTAATTTATGTGTAAAGTACTTTAAATGGTTAGTATAAAATGAGTACCATTTAATGTGAGTTGCTGTCCAAGTCTCTTCTCTATTTATAGCATATTTAAGGCCTGCTGGGCCCTTCTTGTCAGTGAATTTCCACCTCTTTCGCACTGTCCTACAAGGAAAGCTCCCAAGTGATTTAGAGGGGCTCCACTCTTTCCAGAACCCTGAGGATCCCTGATTTCGGGATTTGGGAACCTGAGTCTGAAAGTTAAGAATGAGTTTCCCCACCCTCTGCTGTCCTGGGCCAGGGAGAAGCTCCTGCCAGAGAGGCCTGCTTGCTCTTCCGGAAGCAGAGAGCCAAGTCTGGGAATTGGGGACACGACCCTGACAGCAGGCTTTCCCGGAGTGAAGCAAGTCGGCCATTCGGATGTACCTGCACTGACTGTTTGAAGAATGACTGGGACCAAGATCCTTGGGATGATGTCAGATCAGGGTCTCATGATGGTACAGAGTCCTGTTAGGGGTCAATCTCTTGCTGATAATTGAGTACAGCCAGTGGACAAAACTCTTGAATGGTACAATACACTGATCTAGATGGCAGGAATTTTGAAGAGCCTAAGTATCACGTGACTCAGTGATCATCTTTCTCTCTTGTTTTAATTTGGTCCTGTGGATCTCTTCCTATCTCAATGCTAGTCATCTGCTTACTCAAGTCTGTGATATGAAATAGTTATTTGAAGGCATTTAACCAATGTTGGGTAGTTTAGGTATTGGGTAATAATTATGAGATGATTAACTATATTCTAGTTTTCAAGTATTTGGGTTGTAATAAAGGATTTTGATGCTCTAGCATAATTGTCAGTAGCAAATAAATGTGTATATAAGGAACTCGTTGGTTTTTTTTTTTTTTAAAAAAAAGCATCTACATGGCAAACTCGGCCACTGTACTTTCCTCAGCCCAGCTCTTTGGTCCTTCCTCCCTGACCTGGCCTATCTCTAGATCTGACCCTTCCTATGTCCAGAAACAGTAGTCCAGGGTAATCGTCAGCCATGAGCCCAGGGCAAAGTGCTGAGGGCTCTGTTGTTCTGTCCACGTTTAGTCTTTACATCTGGAGCTGAGCCCACAGCCAGGAGCCGGGGGCGTCCTGTGGCCCCGTTTCCCAGGTCAGCTGCCACTACTCACTCTGCATCCCTCAAGTCCTGTCTGAACAGCTGCCGGGGCCTGCTACGACCTTCAAGCCTGGGCACACTGCAGTCTCTGTCGTCGGCTCCAGCTCCCCAGCACCCTTCCTGCAGCCCGGGGCTCACCAGCCCTGCCCCCACCCCACTTGGGGCTCCTCAGCTCAGGCGAGCACTAACCATGCCATGGGGGGGAGGGGGGAGAAATGGGACCAACTCCCAGATAGGGAAAGAAGAGATCTCTTTAAAAAAAAATTATTTTGTGATGATTCTGTCTTCTTTTCTTTACGTATGGTGTACTCAAGTGTACGTCTTCTGGAGGGGGAGAGAGAAGGCACACAAGTTGAGGAAAAGGGGGTAAAAAAGTGCAGCAGTGGCACTCAATGGACATTGCTGAAAGCGAACTGTATTAACCTGTGGGAGGAGACGGGAGGGAGGGGCCGGGAGAAAGGGAGGTACCTGACTCAGGTCATTGTAATCCCCCTGTACATCACCTGTATAATAATAATAATAAAGTAAATAATTGAAAACATGAAATAAGAAGCTTTAAACACACAGAGAGAGAAAACAATGCAAAATGAAGAACAATAAAGGCTGTGAAGAGGTACTGTGAAAAGAAAAAAGTGATGGGGTGGCAGCTCTGCAAATACACATGTCACAAGCACTTCCAAAACAACCAGGCGATATCCAACGATGCCACTCAGCCACTCCCCGTTTCTACTCAAAGGAAATAAGGAGAGCATACAACCATACAAAAATTGATATGTAAATGTTCACACTAGCATTATTTGTAATAGCAAAAAAATTAGACATAATTCAAAATGTATATCAGCTGGTGAGTGGATAAATAAGAAGTGGTATATCCATTTAATAAAGTAATATGAGCCAATAAAAAGGAACAGACATCTCTGCCATGTTAGAGCACATATTAATTCTTGAAAACATTATGTTAAGGGAATTAACCCAGACAGAAAAGCCCACATATGTGTGACTCGACTTATATGAAGTTTGTAGAAACAATAAGACCAACCAAAAGAAGATGAATGGTGGCCTGGCTCTAGGGGTGGAAACAGGCTTAACTGCGGCAAGCTCTGCACTTCAGTCCTTTTAGGCATCATAGAAATGTTCTAAAACTGGTTAATGATGTTTGCATAACTGGACAAATGCTCAAAAATTCTTGAAACATTACCCTTATGGGAGAAATGGTATGTAAAGTTGTACCTCCTAAAGACCTACCGAGACAAGTGATAACTCCTAACAAGCTTACTGTGAATATAAAGTAGCTTTATTGGTAGTCTAGATGGCTCTACCCAGGGTTATTACAAAGTTCTTTTTAATCAATGGGAATACCATAGAAAGCATGTTCTGAGAAGCCCCCTCTTGTTTCACCCACAAAAACATTAGGCTCTATCTGTTGAATTGTAATTAAAGTTCACTTTTCCCACCAAGTTGGGTGCAACTTTTATTAACAGACTATTTTATTTTTTAAAAATAGAGAAAAATATATTGCGAAGTGTGTACACACACACACACACACACACACACACACACACACGCACACAACATTCCTGGGGCTTGAACTCAGGTCCTTGGCACTATCCCTGGGCTTTTTGGGTCACTTGAGACATAGTTCAACTTCTGCCTTTTTTTTTTTTTTCATAGTTCATTGGGATAAGAGTCTCATAGACTTTCTGCCTGGGCTGGCTTTATACTTTGATCCTCAGATTTCAGCCTCCTAAGTAGCTAGGATTATTACAATCATGAGCTATAGTGCCCAGCTACTGTTGATATTTTGAAAGTACACTTGGTTCCTTATTTGGCTTTTCTCAAAATGCTAAATCTAATGAGAAATGTGCCTAATATTTTAGTAGAAAACTTCTAACAGTAAGGGTTTCTATCTTACTGAAGTCTCATTAACAAAATCTAACCATGATAGAAATCCTTATTATTCTGCCACATTAAATACATATAGTTTCTTGTCTAGTGCCAGTGGCTCACACCTATACTCCTAGTTACTAAGGAGCCTGAGATCTGAGAATTGAGGGTTAAAGCCAGCCTGGAACCAGGAGAGAGCAAAGGAGTGTGTGACATTGCCCAAAAATAAATATACTCATTGTCTGACTTATGAAATGAGAATCCCTCTATATATCATCTACTAATAACGATTAAAAATATTTTTAAGCCAGCCTAGGCAGGAAAGTAAGACTCTTATCTCCAATTAACCAGCAAAAAGCCAAAGTAGAGTTGTGTCTCAAGTGGTAGAGCAATAGCCTTGAGCACAAAGGCTTAAGGAGAGAGCCTAGGCACTGAATTCAAGCCCTAGGACCAACCAGCACAAAAATAATCACATATGTGTGTGTATGTATACACACATACATATATTACATATATGTGTGTATGGCTTAATTCCAGACACCTCTGGATTTACCTATTTTGTGTCTAATATCCTCCATCACTGCAGTTCTTTGAAAAATACTTAAAAAACACACTGTTGTAGATGAAACAGGTTTTGCTAATAGTTAACTTCTTAAGCACTTCTGAAACCTATCTGTGGCCAGCTTTCTTTTCTCTAATTCTTTGTACAATAATACTAGCAATGTTTGCTCTCCTTTGCTGGATAATTTTAGTGTAGGGAAATCACATCTATGCCCTCAGAAAATTAAAATCTACACTTGGAGTGCAAATAGCTCAAGCCAAGTACTGGTAGCTCACCTCTATAATCCTAGTTATTCCGGAGGCTGAGATTTGGAGAATTGTGGATCAAAGCCAGCAAGGACAGAAAAGTCCTTGAAACTCCTGTAAGCAACCACCAAAATGCCAAAGTGGAGGCATGGCCAAAGCAGTAGAGCCCCAGCTTTGAGCAAGCAAGCCAAGAAAGGGTGAGGCCCTGTGATCAAGCCATAGTACCAGCACCCCACCCAGGGAAAAAAAAAGGGGGGGAGGAAAAATAACCCACTCTTCTATTCCTCTCTACAAAATGTAGACGCTAAGCTTCCTAACAGACATGCGCTCCTCCAACCTCCATTCTATTGTGAGGATCTGGGATGAGGTTAAACATGTTCCTTTTCAGAGCTTTCTCTCTTGTCATAACCCGGGCTACTCTCTCCAGAAGGCTCTTCCACTTGGGTGGTTTTTAAAGCCTGTTTGTTTATCACTGCTACTGGTCCATTATCCCCTGAGGACATAATGTTTTGTGGGGGGTCCTCCAGCCCCGGAACACAGGCGGCCCGTGGACGCCAGGCTCTCCGAGTGCATCCAAGTCTAAGTGTTCTGCTTCCTGCATCAGTACTTCTGTGATCCTTCCCTTTCAACAAGCTCTCCAGTGACAGGCTAGGATAGAAATTAAAATGAAACTACTTTTGGGGGGTATTTTGTCTTCATCATTCAACTGAGAGTTTTTCAGAAGGGCAATTTAAATTTTAATTAAAACCCAGGGCTCACAGGAGGTCTCAAACAGGGAGTGCAACCCTCAGCATAGCTAAGTGTACCCAGCCTAGTCACAGTCTTAGAATCCTATGTCAACATCTTCCCCATCCCTGGGGACTAGGCATTAATACATTTCCATCAAAATATCCAAAATCAAATGAGATACCCACACTAATTACCCAAAAGCATTCAAATTTAAATTTACTGAGTCCCGAGATTATTCAGCACCCATCTTGTGCTGAAAATAAATGTTGTACAAGAGAAAGAAAAGAAAGAAAAATACATAGTTCCTTCCTCTAAGAAACTTCTAGAATTGCATTTCCACCAAATAAAATTATTTTGCTGTTGAAAAACAGCTTTTCAAATATGGAAGGGATAAAATGTTTCACAAGCCTTTCTAATAATATGTTGTTCGAGCCAAGCAGAATTTTGGTAAGTAAAGGTTATTTACAAAACTTCTAAGGAAGTCAGTGGATTGTTACTCATTTTAGTAAACACATAGTGAAGGTTCTTTAGAATGTTAAAGTGAAGAACGAAGACAAGTGAGACAGTTGCAAACCAAAGTTGTAATGAACAGGGGAGGCAGCAGCCACATAAACAACATCTAGAACACTGGGTGGCGTCTTACAGGGACCTCAGCACACACGCGCGCGCGCGCACACACACACACACACATTTTCCTTTAGTAAGTACTGACAATAGCTCACACTTCCAAATTATCTGCTCATATATTTAGCTTGGTGTGATTTGCCTGTCTGTTGTCCCATCTCCTCAAGAGGCAGAGGTAGGAGAATCAGGGGCTTTGAGCCAGGGTAAGCCCAAGCAGTCCTGAGATCCTGGCTCCTAATAAAGCTGCTCAGGCAGTACTGTGGTTGGCCAGCACAGGAAGGACCTGGATGCAATCATCCAGGAGGAAAAAACTTGCATTACAGAAATATCATAGAGCAAAATCTCTTCCTTGAGTCTCAAGAAAGAATTTATTTAATGTTTTCTATGAACTAAACTACTGGGGGGGGGTGAGGGGAGGGAGAGGGGAGCGAGAGATTCCAGGCCATATATTTCATCAGATTAAAAGGCATGTCAGGGGCTGGGGATATAGCCTAGTGGCAAGAGTGCCTGCCTCGGATACACGAGGCCCTAGGTTCGATTCCCCAGCACCACATATACAGAAAACGGCCAGAAGCGGCGCTGTGGCTCAAGTGGCCACAAGTGGCAGAGTGCTAGCCTTGAGCAGGAAGAAGCCAGGGACAGTGCTCAGGCCCTGAGTCCAAGGCCCAGGACTGGCCAAAAAAAAAAAAAAAAAGGCATGTCAGGGGGGACTGGCACAAGATGGTTGTAGTAAGAATAGTCAGTAAATGTCTAAGCATTGGCTCTGCTAGCTACCTCAAAGCAATCCTGTCCTCAAGGCACTATCGGAATTGTCTGTCTCCCACTCAGGAAGGAACAGAGATTGGAGAGGCGCAGTAGCTGCATCAAGGTCACACAGTTACTAAGTGACCAGGCCAAGACAGAGTCCAAGTCTGTGTGAGGGCCAAGGCCAGTCCTCAGCCCCCCTCCTTGCCCTCCTCCTGAGATAATGTGCTCTTCAAGCAACATTCACACTAGCCTTTGGACGATTTCTCTGGGGAAATGGCAAAGCTACACTGATTTTGCTTTAAAAAAAAAAAAAAAAAACCCACACAAGTATCCGGCCAACTTGCATCTCAAATTGTGCCTTGAAGTTTCAAAGTTATCCTTTTTTAAAAGAGCTGCTGCTGCTAAAATGCCTCTGAAAAACAAAATGCCAGAAAAAGCCCATCACCTCGCGTGCCACCACCACAAACAGCAACAAGACCCTCTACGGTTCAAGTCCTTCCTCAGTCTGCCCCACACCGATGAGCCTCCTGTGCCACAGACAAAAGTTCTAGTTTGGTGCCAGCATAGTGCGCTGCACTGTTCTAATTGGCAGCAATTCTAAAGCCATGAGAGAAAGCAGGGGATGGTAACTGGAGAATTTTGAAAAAGAAGCAGTAGCAGGTGGATTGGTAAGAGAGCCAGAATTCAAAGTACGCACACTGGCATTGAATTTCCCCATGGTTTTCCCATTGATGTTCAGCTGCTATTTAATACAGCCCTCCAATCATCTGTGCTCTCTGTAATATGGACGTCAGATCTGGCCAGCGCCATCACTGGCTACACGGCGAGTTGTGCTACCTGGCATCTTGTCTTCATGGGCGTGCCTGGGTTCCTAGAGGAAGGGAAGTCCCATCTCCAGGTGATGGGTGTTCCTGAATCCCTGGAGACAGAGGTGGGCCCTTGGCCTATAGGTGACTGAACCTGTCAGTCAAGTACCTGGGACTGGAGCTTCCTGTGACCCTGCCCCCTGACCTGACCCTATTTAGGGTCAGGACAGCTCAGGCGCCATTATACCATGCCACATGTCTCTGTCTTCGTATCCTATGTCCTGTCTCCTGGCTCGTCTCGGGTCACCATGGCTTCCCAAGTCAGCTCTCCATTGTTGCTGAATTGGTTTGTTGGTATGGTTTTTGTTCTTTCTTCCCTCTCTGGCCTGGTTGCTGATAGTGTTAAGTGTATTTGTGGGCTGCAGGCCTTTGTAACAACTGGCTGCCTGCAGACTGCTAATGCTCTAAACTCCAAGATTCGATCCTTCAATCTGTGGCCTCTCAGATAATTTACACCTATATAACATCTCAAAGGGAATTTACCAAAAAAAAAAAAAAAGTCCTTAGTTCTGGCTCAACAAACAGGAAAGGTGTCTCCTGGCACTTGATGAGAGAAATGCCACATTTGTTTGCTTCTTTCTCCATTAGAAATATTCACTTATTACTTCTTTAAATATATTCTTTCCCATCTCCTTCCATAATTCCCAAGTCATGCTTCTGGGTCTTTGATTATTGTTTCACAAGTCCCCAAGACTCTGTTTCTTGTTCAATTTTTTCTCTCTATTGTTCAGATCACATAATTTTAATAGGTCCATTTTCAAGTTCAATGACACCCTTCATCTCCATTTTAACATTGAGCCTACCCAGTTAGCATTGTTGTTGTTGTTATATCCTGTAGGACTAAACTGATATTCTGATTATCCTTTACATTTTCTGTTCTCGGCTATGAATTCCTGGACTTCCATTAGTTTCAGGCATTAACCTTTACTTATTGGATATTTTTAAAAGAATTCCTTACATTTGTCAGGCAATTCCAGCATTTTTGCCATCTTTGTCCTAGCAGCACATCTACTATTCCATTTTCTTTGAAACACTTTTTTTTTCCAACTTAGCTTTTAGGTGAAAAAAAAAAAAAGAAAGACCTCTCAGTGTCTTCCCTTCTCATGGCTACTCATTTTCAGGAACTGACTCCTCCTTCTCAACCCAATTCTGTATGTTCTGGTGCCCAGGGCATATTCTAGTCCTTGGACTGCTCCTCTTTTCTGTCCACACTCACTTGATTTCACCCAGGCTGTAGCTTTTAAGTGTCATCTGTGTACTGACTCACACATTTATATCTGCAGGTAGGACATCTCCCCTTGCCTCGCTATCATAGTTTTCTCTCTTCCTCCCTCCTCCCACACACCACTCCCCTCCCTTCTTATTTATTCCACTCTAAAACAGGATTGGTGTGGTTCTCTCAAAATACTGGGCCTATTCCAGACTCAGGGTTATTCTCTTTTGGACATTCTTCCTCCAAGTATCTACTTACTCGGTTTCCTCCCTTATCCCCTGGCAAGTCTTATCTCAAAACTCATCTTTCAGGGACACTCCGCTCCTCCCCCAACATAGCATGATGGCTGAATTAGCCAGCCTAAGAGCTAGTCCTTATGCAAATTCAAGTACATCCCTTCAAGTAATGACTTAGGCTCCCTAGGCTTCCAGTTCTTCATCTTTAAAAGGAGAATAGAAACTGTTGCAGTCCATTTATGCAGCTATCATGAAATAACACAGATTGGACAATTTAAGTGACCAGAAATACATTTGGCCAATGGTTCTGGACAGTGAGACCCACGATGAAGGCTGCACCTGGCAAGGACCTCCTTGCTGTGTGGTGACACGGGAGACAGAATCACACATGGAAGGACGGCAAGTGAGCCGAGGGCCAAAAGGAGACCAAATGTGCTTTTATAGCAACCCACTCTTGTTATAACTAAGCCATTCCTGCTGTAATAGCATAATTCACTCATGAAGAAGAGCCGTTATGAAGGAATCCCCTCTCATTAGGCCCTACTTCTCCACACTGCTACACTGGGGATTAAGTTTCCAACACATGACCTCTGGGAACACATTCAAACCATAGCAAGAACCATAGCAAGTTGTTATGAAAACTTGGTGAATCCATTAATCACTGAGAGGTACCTGGCGCTTGGCAAGAACTGCCATATTTGTCATGTCAAAGATGACATGAGGGCTGGGGATATGGCCTAGTGGCAAGAGTGCCTGCCTCATATACATGAGGCCCTGGGTTCGATTCCCCAGCACCACATATACAGAAAATGGCCAGAAGTGGCACTGTGGCTCAAGTGGCAGAGTGCTAGCCTTGAGCAAAAAGAAGCCAGGGACAGTGCTCAGGCCCTGAGTCCAAGCCCCAGGACTGGCAAAAAAAAAAAAAGATGACATGAATTATAACACACAATTATTAAAGAAATTCTGCCAATTCAAGTAGGAGATACTGCTGTCCATTATAAGATGTGTCCTAATTGTAAGAGCTGTGAAACGTTTTTCAAAAAGTGCATCTTAAAAATCAATGAAATACAATAAAATTTCCTCTTCCCTGAATTAGTTTTCTGATTGCACTTACCACTAACTACCTCATTTAAATTTTAGCTACTGAATTTTTTTTTCCTGGTGGTCTCCTCCAACTGGAATATAAGCCCATAAGAAGACAGGATCTCTCTTATTTTTTCATTGTTGTAAGCCAGTGTCTCAAACATGGCCCAACACTTAGTGGACTCCAAACAATATTTGCTGAGCAAATAAATGAATGGAAGTATAAATGAAAAAAGAGGATATGCAGAAAATAATTCTCAGATTTCAGCCTCCTGGGTAGCTGGGATTACAGGTGTGAGCCACCGGTGCTCAGCTACCATGTGTTCATCTTATGATCAATTGGGAATATTTTCCTTATGCCTGTAATCTTAGCTATTCAATAGGCTGAGACCTGAGGATCACAGTTTGAAGCCAGTCTAGGCAAGAAAGTCCCTAAGATTTCTTGTCTCCAGTTAACCACCCAAAAGCCAGAAATGAAGATGTGGCTAGAACACTAGCCTTGAGCAAAAATAAAGCTCATGGACAACACCCGGTGTTCAGGCCCCAGTACTGGCAAAACACACACACACACACACACACACACACACACACACACGCACACACACACACACACGCATACAGAATTTCAGAATGTGTTGGAAGCATGAAGGAGTGAAAATGGTGAATGAATTACCGCATAAGCTCCATGACAGCAAGAACTAATGTTTGCTGTCTGACTGCTGGAATAAATGCCCTGTCAGGAGTCTGCTGCTCTTGAATTGCTTAGTGAGATCATAGCAGCAAAGGTACCAGAATAGCCAGAGAACCTTATCCTCATGTTTGAAAGCCAGGAGCTGAGGTACACACACAAAATGGGGGATATTTTACAATAAATGTTATTGTGAACTTCATCACTGAACCCTACATTAGTACATTAATAATTACAGCCAATTTTTAATCCTTTTCTTCTACTTGTGTGTTTCCCCAGTTGAAGTTCACATATGCACATGGACATGCACACACAAACCACAACCTACAGGGAAATGCTGGAAGGAAGGTAAGGGCATGAATTTATTATATGATCAAGGGACTTATAGACCATAGATCTATGACACACATCACAGATCATAACATGAGAGACAGCCTATAGGCCTCTATGTGGCTCCTGTATGGGTGGAAAGTCACAGTAGTTACGCTGAGGCAGGAGAGCTGAGGATGGATGGCTCTCATGGCTGGGAGACAGGAGACTGAAGAAGAGGAAACCTTTGCAGTTGGGTGGTGACAAGCACCAAGCGGCAGCAGAGCTTTGCCTGCCAGCTCTCATTTAATCCTAATTCCACATATGGCCTACCCTTACTCCCAATCAATGAGTCAGAAAACAAAAAACGAAGTATTATTCATCTAGCAAGAGGGAAAGGTGAAATTCTAGAAGAACAGAATCCTTCAACCACTTACTCTCAAAGATGACAAATATCCTGGGAGAACCTTAGATGCCCCTGGTCGGGTCTTCTGGAGTCTAGATACCTTGGGTGGACCTCTGCCAAAGGTCATCGATAACAAAGGCTAGACTTCTATGAAGAGGCATTGACAGGGAAGGCTAGTGCAGCCAGCACCTGAAGCAAACTGGAGGGTTACATCGCTGAGGGGGTCACTCCACTTGCCCCCTGACAGCGCTGCGTCTTCAGTGATGCCCCATGAACACCGCACTCTTACTTCATCTCTGTTCTAGGAAGTGCAGACCGAATCTTAGAAATCTGAGTTGCCCCAAGTAGCTGGAAAAGAAGGTCCCCACTTTCACCTGGAGGACTGAATGGAGAATAGAAGGCAAATAGAGATCCGAGCTGAAGGCAAAATTGCACGGGATGGAATCCCAAGCCACTCAGCTCCCCCAGGGCAGGGTTGAACGCCATTTTACCCACGAAGGTAACCTTGCTTGTGGAAGGTCACTCCTGCAAGGTCATGCGGAAATGCTGACCACATTGTCTTCATGAGCTATATAGCCAAGACTGGGACTGGGGACCTGGCCAGGGTTATAGACGTGAGCCACAGGAACACGGGGGCCTCAGCACAGAGATCCCAGTTCAGATGGCGCTTGTGGTATGGCTGCTCTGGACGGGCCTCAGATTTGGGCTGGCCTCTGCTTTCAGACCCTTAAAGGCACTTTCTGATCCATGACGACTCTTGTATATAATAAGCTCACCAGAAGTACCAAGCACAAAGTAAGTACCTAGAAATAAGTGCTGAATGGAAATATAAAAATAGCTTTGGGCCTTAAATCCCACTCTGTGAAATACTGGTTTCATGACTTGTTTCTATTCCCTGCCTTAGAATGTACACCTAGAGTACAACTTTTTAATGCAAAAACAACTTTTTAAATGCAAAAACATTGAATAGAGAGATATCAATAAAGGATTTTTGAAAAGATCCAAAACAAGCTGGCAGATTAAACCCAAAGCAACAACAAAATAGGGTTGGGAGAAGAGACAAAAGCCAGGAGCTAAACCCCACAAAAGCAATAGGAACAACTTAACACAGTAGTAAGTTTCCTTTCGGTCCAGCTGTCCTAGCCTGATAAATTACTTTTCATTTGAAAGCATATCCCAGTAGCTCACTAATCAAGATATAAGCAGCATCTATCAATACCTATGGTGACAGAAGGTTGTTTTTTTTCCTCAATGCACAAAAGAGATTTTCTCTCCCTTGAAGGTCCGGAACACCACCATCACAGAGAGCAGAGAGCTGAGCAGAGAAAACGAGCACGGAATACCATCTCCAAATGGCAGGCCTTTGGGGATAGTAGGTCTAGCAAGGTGACTGACAGGGGAGGCAGGTAGAGGGAGTAAGAACAACTAAAACCAACCAAGCACTAAAGAGCCAAAAAGCCCTGACAACCTCACTGAACCTCCACGGGACCGAGCAGTGCCCTGCTTCATTACACATTTAAGAACTTAGGTCATTACTAAACCCCACAGCAACAAGCTAGGGGGTGGATGGGGGGCTTTCCTTCTCCAAAGACAAGACAGAGCAAACTGCTCCGCCCCATCTCTTCCCACAGCCAGCCCTATCTATGTGAACTTCCCAACACTGTGCCGCTCATGCAGTGAAGTCTGCCAATGCAGGTTTCTACTGACAACACTATCCCCCCTTACAGTTACTGGGGATTTTTATTGCATCTTTACTAGTTTGTAACTGCTAACCCAGGATTACATTTTTTTTATCATTATAAGATAAATTAGTCAGACAAGGCAATGATGCATTTGGTTTCCACGACAACGCTTCATAAAAAAGTTCAACCTGCTACATTGCCACAGAGCACTTTGAAAATCATTTCCTAGCAACCTCATAGGGATCCAGAGACATGGGCCTTTATCTCAGACCTAGAAGAGGATGCACACGACACAGACAGAAACAGGTCACTCAGCAAAAACACTTCAAGTTGGAACATTCTATTCGAGTGGGGAACGAAGTCATTCCCAGTTTTGCCTGTTAGGAGATGTGCAGCTACATACAGTAGATGTTTCTGATACTGGGGCTTCTCCTTCGCTGCAAGCTGCAAGGCAAACTATATCCACGTCGACTCACTGGGAGACAACTGGGCATGGCTGAATAGTCCACAATTTAAATATTCATCCAGAAAAGAAGGATTTAAAAGGCATCTATCTCTGCCCATCTGAAAGACAAAAAGCTCTGGTTCAGATTTATCATAGTACAATATGGATGAAGATTAGGAGGAAAGATAAAAGAAGAAGAAGAAGAAGCCTGGAACTGTTGGCTCATGCCTGAAGTCCTAGTTGACTCAGGATGCTAAGATTTATGAGGATTGTGGTTTGAAGCCAGTCCAGACAAGAAAGTCCATGAGACTATGATCTCCAACTAACCAGCAAATTCCAGAAGTGGAGGTGTGGCTTAAGTGGTAGAACTCCAGACTCTAGGAGAAGAGCTTAGCAGAGTATAAGGCTCTGAGTTCAAGCCCCCATACTGAGACCAAAAACAAACAAAAGTACAGGGTTTAAAACACTTCATAACCAAGTTTACCATCTACAAGATGAGAAGTTTTGCATAAATAAATAATAAATACAATGCATTTTTTAAAACAAGGAACTTTAATCTTGCAATATTTTTTTTCAAGATAACACCTTCTAAAATTAACACACACACAAAGAGCATAATCCCCGATGAGTTGATTTTTGTGCAAGTTAGTCTCCAAAAGCAAGTCACTATATCCTAGCCGGTGCGTGGGGTGCTGAAACTGGCAGCCTGTTGGTGTGTTGGTACAGCCAGTGGGAGGCACTGGAGGGGCACTGCAGAAGATGGCGGCCAGGCCGTTTCTTCCCGCTCCGGTGCTCTGTGGTGGCAATACCTTGTGCTTTCATGAGGACAGCTTCTGCCAGAGGCCCTTCGGCCAGCAGGGTTAGTAAGGACATCATATACTTGCGAGACTAGCATTTGCTTGCTGTCCCTAGCCTTCCCTTTCACTCTGCTCACAACTCGGCGAGAAGAACATACACCTGAAGTCTCTTCATGAGAACCTACCCAGTAAATTGTTTCCCCTGGGATAGAGGGGGAATAAAAACGATGCAACTTTGACAGCTGCAATCAGTTCTGAATTCCCATGTAGCAAAACCCTTTGTCACATAGCTCCTTGTGACACTGTTACCATATTGTCATTCCTGCTTTCTCTGCTTATCGTACAAAAGGGGAAAAAAAAAAAGATGATTGGAAATTCCCTCCTTGTAAGCCTCAACCCTATCCTTTCTCCTGTAACCAGAGAACAGCCTGCAGAAAAGCAAAATATTTCCTTTGAAAAGTGTATCAGGCAAAATAAAGGAATATTGCTTAATCCAAGCAAGAAAAGCAGAAAGACATGAAATGTGGGAAGAAGATGCTCTTGCAGACTTCGCCTAATTCCCTTTAAACTGAGTCCTTGCAGCCTGGCTTGTTTCCTTTGCTATATTGCCAGCTTTCCATATAGTCAGTTGTATCTGCCTTCCTATCAGCCGGGAGAAAATGTACTCCAAAATAACTATACATGAATTTGCATGGGTTATTTATTTGCGAATAATCTCTGCATTACCAAGACAAATATCAAGAACCAACACTACGTGACTCAATGCACCCAAACCAGTGCGCTTCGGTGTAATGCCTTCAGTGATGACGCGTTAGTGCTACAGTTAAACTTTAGTTGTAGAAAGGTAATCGTACAAATGGCAACCACCGTCTCAGCTCTGTAGTGCAAAGGGCATGTGCTCAGTAGTGCTTCCTGTGGGTGGCAAGTAATGACATTCCTTGAAAAGAAGTCTCTTGCTTTCCGTCAAAGTCCTGCCAGCTGCTTCTCCTAGAAGGGAGTCAGTCTCCACTCCTGACTCTGTATCTACATCAACCATGCAGCTTCTGAAAAATGCTGAGATAGGAAAGGCCCCATGGGCTTGTGAGTCCAGAACTCTCTGACATAGCTCTACAAGGCAGATATCTCTAGGAAGCCTTTGGACCTGCTAAAAAAAAGCTGCACTGTAAGTAAGACTCACAAGGAACACCAATACAGTTATTCTGAAGGCCTCCTAAATCTAACAGCAAACTGGGGTCCAAATTCATGTTGACAGCTCACTATGGAATCTTGTTCAAATACCCTACATTGGCCATCAGGGAAATGCACATCAAATCACTTAATAGTCAAAAACTATGGAAATAATGTGCATGACCACTGATGGGTAAAGGAATAAACAAAACACAGGAGATTACTCATAGGAAAGAGGGGTGCAATACTAAGCCCAACATGGATGAGCCAAAGTTGAAAAGATGCTTAGTGGGGGGCAGGAGGGGAGGGGAAATACAGACACACAGCACTACATGTTGTGGGTACATCTGGATGGAATTCCAGAATATGCAAATCTACAAAGGCAGATAGTGAATGTGTAGTTGCCCATGGTCATTGGAGAAGGATACTCTCTAATAGCTAATAGGTACAAGGTTGCTCTAAGGATAAATAGAAACTCTATAGAATTAAGACCAGGAACATGTGGCTCATGTCTGCAACCCTAGCTGCTCAGGAGGCTGAGATCAGGAAGACTGCAGTTCAAGGCCACCTCAGAAAAAATATTTACTAGACCGTGTCTCAATCAGTCGCTGAGTACGGTGGTGGGTACCTGCCATTCACCTGTATGGGAAGCTGAGATCAGGAGGATTACAGTACTAAGTCAGTACAGGCACCAACATTTGTTAAGACTGCTTTCTCAAGAGAAAACCTGGGCCTAGTAATGTTTCACATTTGTCATCACAGCTACATGGGAAGTCTATGTAGAAGTCATGGCCCAGGGTGGCCCAAGGGAAAGGAAGCATCTAAAAAAATAACCAGAGCAGCAAGGCACTGGTGGCTCACACCTGTAATCCTAGCTACTCGGGAGGCTGAGATCTGAGAATCACAGTTCAAAGCCAGTCTAGGCAGGAAAGTCTGTGAGATTCTTATCTCCAATAAAATCTATTTGGAAAAAGCCAGAAGTAGAGCTGTGGCTCAAATGGTAGAGCGCTAGCCTTGAGCAAAAGAATCTCAGGGACAGGGATAGGCCCTGCATTCAAGCCCCAGGACTGGCACGTGCATGCACGCGTGCACACACACACATGCACACACAAATAACCAGAGCAAAAAGAAATAGAAGTGTGGCTCAAGTGATAGAGCGCCCATCCAACAAGCACCCACCTAATAAGTCCTGAGTTGAAACCTCACTACCATCAAAAGAAAAAAGAAAAGAAACATTCTAGAACTAGACACAGTGAATACAGATAGTCCCTAAGTTACAATGGTTTAACCTGCAAGTGTTTCACCTTACGGTGTGAAAACAATATGCATTCAATAGAAATGGAGTTTCAGATATTGTTTCCTGGGCTATAACACAGAGGATTCACTTGCCAGCAATCAGCAGCCATCCAGAAACACAACAGAAGCAAACCAAGAGTCTGTAACACACAGCGTTGCCAAAGGACTTCGGTATCACCTATTCTGTTTCTATATCCCATCATGCCTATAAAATGCTCGTCTCTGTGTGCGTACATGAGATCCCCAACTCTTTATTATAAAAAAGGCTTTGTATTCGATGGTTTGCCCAATTGTAAAGCTAATGTCAGTGTTCTGAGCATATGTAAATAGGCTAAGCTAAACGATAATGTATGGTAGGTTAGACATATTAGTGACCTAACATAATGATATTTTCAACTTATGATGTCATTGTGGGAGTATGGCCCCATTGTAAATTGAGGTACATCTATCTGTACCCCAAACCACAGAACCCTATGCTTTATGGCTCATGTTTGGGGAATTATATCTTCATTTTCAAGAAAAAGTCAGCTACATGACACTTTCTATCTAGCAAGTAACATTACTTGCAGGCAAATGACAGATGGTGATATTCTAAGTACTAAACAAAATGTAGATGAGGGCTCTCCACCTTTGACCAGGATTTACTAAAATCTGATATTAAATTTCTTTTATTAAAATGTTTGCAAGAAAAATGAATTCAATATTTGACTCTAACTCCTACCAAGGGAACATATGGTTTAACTAGAAAGTAAATTTACAAAGTTTTACTGATTAAATTGAGACCATAAGTACTGTTAAAAAAAAAAAAGAAGAAGAAGAAGGAGGAGGAGGAAGAAGAAGAGGTTGTTGAGGTATGCTCTCCTGTAGTCAGTCATTTGACTTACAAACTTTCCTTCCATCTCCTCTTTCTCCTGGCCCCCAACAAGACCATACTGCCAAAATTAAGCCAGAAGCCTGACATCAGTGGTTGATGCCTGTAATCCTACCTAGGAGGCTGAGATTCGAGGACTGCAATTCAAGGCCAGCAAGTATAGGAATGGCCTTGAGATTATTATCTTTAAATACTACCATCAAAAGCCAGAAGTGGAGGGGTGGCTCAAGTGGTAGAGTGCTAGCCTTAAGCTCAGTGCACAGACTCTCAGTTCAAGCCCCAGGACTAGCACACAGAAAAAAATAAATAAAACCTAAACCCAAACCAGACAGAATCTGGACCATGTTGTCTCCCACTTTGCCTTGTCCAAACATCAAATAACCTAAAAAAAATAAAAATGTACTCTCTCCTTTCTACAGCTACAACTTTAATACAGACCCTCTTCACCAAGAATCTGAACTGTTATAGAAGTTGCTAACATTAATCTTCTACCCCAATGAAATCAGAACTCTGTTAGTCTCTTGCTTAAAACTGCCCATGTGTCCCCTAGATAAACTCCTCATTCCTTAGGCTAGTGAATGAGAAACCCCAAAGTCTTGCCCTTACCTTTTTTTTTTTTTTTTTCCTGCCAGTCCTGGGCCTTGGACTCAGGGCCTGAGCACTGTCCCTGGTTTTTTGCTCAAGGCTAGCACTCTGCCACTTGAGCCACAGCGCCACTTTGGGCTGTTTTCTATATATGTGGTGCTGGAGAATCAAACCCAGGGCCTCATGTATATGAGGCAAGCTCTCTTGCCACTCGGCCATATTCCCAGCCCTTGCCCTTACCTTTCATTTTGCCATTGCTGACTTTTTCCACATGTCCTCCACTGAACATGGGTACATATGGTTCCAGAGACAGCACTGGTGCTCCAGCAAGCCACCAGATTTCACCTCTACACTGCTCGTGTTCCCTCTGCATGGAACCAATCCCTCCCTCCTCCCCCCAGTGCCATCTCCACACTAGCTGAACCCTTACTCACGGATATGCTCAGAAATGTAAACAACTGACGGAGAAGCCATTTCCATGCCAGGCTGGGTTCCATGTTCTTCCTTTCTCCTCTTCCTGCAACACTACATCTTGCAGACATTACAAGTCCACAGCAAACATCTATGGCTGGTAGACTCAACCACAGTCCCAGTAATGCCCATCTCCTGGAATTCTGATCCCTGTGGAAGCTGTTTTCTATATATGATTGAACTTACCAGTAGGCTTTCTCTTGTTGGCTTTAATGAGGCATTCTGTCATGATAAGGATATCAATGTGCCAAGAAACTGAGGGTAACTTCCAGACAACAAATCAAAGACCTGAAACATCCATCTAACAGCTATGGGAGAACCATATACTGCAACTATTGAGATGAACACAAAAGATCTTTACCAGCTAAGCCTTCAAATGATACCCAGCCATGGTCAACACATTGCAACCTTGTAAGACATCCTCAAGTAGGGGACTGAGATGGGCTATGTCAAGACTGTTGGTCTATAGAAATGAATAGTAAACATGTGTATGCTAAGCATCTAAGTATAGTAGTGTTATAAGCATCAATATTTATTTGCATGTCACCCTCCATTCGAATGAGAACATACACTTCCTTCCAGAAGGGATTATCTTATTCATCACTGAATTCCTAAGTCTAATGATGGTGCTTGTTATTCAACTTATCACAGCATCTCAATCAATCACATGAAACACTTGTGAGCCAAGAAACCACTGCTAGTTGATAAAATGGACACATACATACACACATACACACACACATACAAAACACATGCACACACACACACACACACACACACACACGGAAAAAGAATGCGAACTGCTTAAAGATATGTGATTCTATCACAAAGACAGAATCAGATTTTCCAATCTCAGTTTTCAAGAATATACATCTAGCTAGGCACTCCTGGATCATGCCTGTAATCCTAGTTACTTGGGAGTCAGAGATAAGGAGGATCATGATTTGAGGCCAACACAGGCAAAGAGAGAGAGAGAGAGAGAGAGAGAGAGAGAGAGAGAGAGAGAAGAGAAAACTTTGTATTATCCCATTTCAACCAATAGCTGGGTGCAATGGTATAAGTCTGTCATTCCAGCTATATAAACCTCGATACAGTCTAGGCCAAACATGAGAAAAAAGACCCTTTTTCAAAAATAACCAGTCAAAAAGGCTTGGAAGTGTGTCACAAGTGGTAGAGGGCCTGTCTAGAAAATGTGAAGTTCTGAGTTCAAACAAAAACAAACATAGGAAGTGGCACTGTGGCTCAAATGGTAGAGCACTAGCCTTGAGTTTGAGAACTCGGGGACAATGCCCAGGACCAGACAAGCCTGACACTGACAAAAATAAATAAATAAATAAATAAATAAATAAATAAATAAATAAATAAATAAATAAATAAATAGAATAGAATAGACACCCATGTGTCAGCATGTATTATATTCCTAACATGCAAGAAAAATACTGATTTTAGTTCTTGATGACCAACCCCACAATAAGGTACCAATTTTGCTCTCCATTCTCTTGAAGGCTCAGGAAGTTCTTTGAAACAGTCAGTGGTGCTGAGCCCCACGGTGCTCCATGCTGCGTAAAGGCATGGAACCCTTTGCTACCATGAAAAGGAAGGAGAAGCCTAACATGTTTGCAACTGAAAGGACAACTTGTTCTAGACAGTTCATCTCAGAGCTCTACCAGCTCCATGAAAACCAAACTGGAGCTGGGTAAAAAGCAGACAAGAGTAGATCTGACTCCTGGATTAGTAATTTACATTTCCTAAAGAGCCAAAGAATCCCATAAAAGTCTCTATGGGACAGGCAGAAGTTATTGCTCTGAGTAAGAAAATATATCCTTTGTGGAATACATTATTTTACCACTTTATGAAATAATCCTAAAAAAAATAGAGGCTGGTTGAATAAGCCATAGTATACCCATATGATCTATATGACACAGCTATAAAGGAATGTGGAACATTGTTATGAATGACAGTGATCGCCACAATAATATAATTGAGCATAAAGGGGAAATGCAGAAAAGAAAATGGGTGCACTTCTGTGCAGCTAACATACAAAGGGCATAAAAATGTTTGCATTAAAACAACAATATAAAACCTGTAAAAATTTTAAATATAACTAGGTACCAGTAGCTTACACCTATAATCCCAGCTATTCAGGAGATGAACTTCTGAGGACCGAGGTTCAAAGCCAACTTAAGAACAAAAGAAAAAAAAGGCTACGAAACTCCATCTTTAAAGGTTCTTGAGTTCAAGCCCCAGTACCAACAACAAACGTTTTAAATATAGTTACCTCTAAGATAGAGGGCATCGAACGTAAAATAAGGATAAAATCCTAGTTACTTGGGAGTCAATATAACATATGCATTTTAGGAAACGTGTAAATAATATTTGTAATATTGAAAGTAGTCAAAATGAGAACAAGATAAACAAATCTAATTGTCTTGTGTCAAGCAACAACTGTTCCACTAACAACAGAACAGCTACACAAAAGGAAATGAGTAAATTACTCTTTGTGGTGTAAAACACCACAATTTGTTCATACCCTATCACCCACAATCATTGGGAAACAATTAAACTGCTTTTCGTTATCACAGAGATCAAAACTGGATGACGTTCTGAGATGTGCATGTCTTACGGGGCAGAACACATGGTGAGTGATTGTGAGGCTGCCCTCTACCAGGCATTCTATCATGGGAAAGAGAAAAAAGGAAAGGAATACTGATGAAGTTAAAGACTTGCTGCCTTAAATCTGAATTGGAAGTCTCAAGTCATGATATACTTTTATCTTTAAAATTCTAAGTATTTATTTCTGGATACAGTGAATCTAGCATGTAATCCTGGTCACTTGGGAAACAAAAGCTGAGGTATTGTGGTTTGAATCCAGATTGGGGGAAAAAAGTAAAAGTTGAAAAGTCTCCGCCTCAACCAATGGCTGTGTGCAGGGGCACACGCCTGTCGTACCATTTGCCAAGGGAAGTCCACAGACAGGAGGGGCCATGGACCAGGTCTGCCTCGGCACAGCCCTACCTAAAATAACAAATTAATTACGATGATGACGACCACTGGTTATCAAAAATGAGCAATTCAGAAAGGGACTGGCAGAGTAGATCAAGAGGTAGAGTATCTGCAAAGCCCTGAGCTCATCACCAAAAACAAATAACAAAAACAAAGAAGTATTGATTCCCTGGCTATGTCTACTTTAAAAGCCTTTACAAGTATGGTCTGGTAAAGTTCTTCCTTCCTTTTGGGTTTGGGTGTTGCTTTTGTTTTTTGCTTTTTATTGTTTTCTGACATTGTCTTATGTAGCCCAGGCTGGCCTGGAACTTGCAATCTTCCCACCTCAGCCTTCCAAATGCTGGGATTACAAGTGTATACTAACCAAGCTCAGCAAGTTTTGTCTTAATATGTCGTTGACCTTTGTTTAGCCCCAAAAGATCATCATTGTATTTTAATCACTCTGGCTCCAAGAAATATTTTTAGGAAAAAATTATTAATAAGTGGTTACACAAGGAGGTTTCAGTTTTATAAATCAGATTGAGTACAACATATCTTGATCAGTGTCATTCCTTTAGAAAATTTTAACATGAAGGAAGAATCAATAGAATAACCAATTTCTTTATTTCTTGGCTTTCCTCATTGATCACTACTTTTATAGTCTGAGTCAAAATGTTTAACTTTATTTTGCATTTTTATTTCTATTTTTAATTCTAATTTTTCCTTTTTTTCTTAAGAAAACCAGTAAAGTCTTATATGAAATTTTAAAAAATAAAAGTTCAGAAATGAGCAATTCATTAATAGCAAGCACCACGCTGCCCAGATCAAGCCTCTAAATCCCATTTTACAGTAACAAGAATTAGGCTCCCAGGAGATGGGGCGGATTCTAGATCAAGGACAGAGAAAGAACATGCTGAACCTGGAACATCTTGTCAAACAAAAACGAACAAGAACTCTACTGAACGTTACTGCAGCAAGATGAAAAGGACCCACGAGCCAACACAGGCAGAGCAACTCCGCATCAATGAGGACCGAGACTGCGATGAACTCGGGCACATCTAGTGTTTATAAACTGACAAATTCATCACAATACAGACAATATTTCAAGGGCTGCCTTTGGAAAATACCATAGGCTAACTCATTTTGCAAACATAAACAGAGGGGGACAATAAAGTAAGCATTTTCCCTGCCTTTCCCAAATGACCTGTACCTGAGGATAACCAAATAGGAAGGGAGGTTTCTCTTTATAAAACTCACTCCAGGAGAATGTGAGAAGAAAGACGGGCTTTGCCACCCGGAAGGATTTCATGATTCAAGCAACACTCTGCAGTGGTGGCTAGCATCACAGAGAGACAGTATGTGTCTTGTGCCTCCTGATGGAGGGCTACAACACTGCCTATCAAGTAAAGAAGTAAGCCTGTGTCCCAGCAAGCCTCTAACGACCAATATACAGAGGAAACCAGGAGAATGTGGTCAATGACCCCGCAGGAATGTAATCAACAAAATCCAGACTGTGGGAAACTCTGCAGGACAGATGACCCACTTTCTTCAACAAATAAACTGTAAGGGAGAGACAGAAAGAGAGGAGGACTTGCCATTTAAAAGATGTCCAAGAATCATCTCAACTACTTGCAGTGGGTGGATCTCATTCTAAAGATGATTTCAAGCAAAAAAGAAAAGAAAATTCAAATGAAAAAACATGGATATGATAGGAAAATTTGAGCACTGTCTTGGTATTTGATAATATTAAAGAATTATTTTAATTTGGTGGTATGCTAATAGTATTAGAGCTATGCTTTCTAATATACCTGTCTTTCAGAGTTACATGCTGAAATAGTTACAGCTGAAAGAATAGGATGTTTTAGATTTGCTTTAAAATAATCCAAGAGTAGGGGGAGAGTGGGTGGTATCAATAAAAAGAGTAGGTGTCATTTGAAAACTGGTGAAGTGAGGTGGTACGAACCTGAAATGTCAGAATACCTTTCTTCTTTCTTCTTTATATATTTGGAACTTTTTAATAAAAAAATACTAAATGATGAGTGTTCAGAGCCAATTGATATATTGTTTTCCATAACAAACAACACAGCTAACAATAATACAGATATTGGTTATACGGTACTAACAGCAAGTCTGTGAACTCAATACTTCTACTATTGTTTGCTGATCAAGATGTATTGTATTAACAAACTACTTTGTTAACAGCAATACCCTTAAGAGTTGCCAGTAAAATAACAACTTTCTGTACAGCTACTCAAAGATAATTTTTAAAAGTGAAAATTATAGCTAAGTCACAGAATGATTATGTCGTCCACATGACATTATAAACTCGTTTTTGCTGACTTCAAGTCCCAAGTGATTTTATGAAAACCAGAAAACACCCCACTTACATTCAGCATGGGGCTATCAGCCCAAAGAACTGTTTGAGACAGCACTGGAAGGTACACAAGAGCAAAACCAAGATGGAGGCAGAGCTGGAGAAACTAAAAGGATGGAGGAGTTGCATCCAGGTCAAGAAACTGTAAATACCCTGAGCTGGAACCCCCAGCCCGTACCCATGCCAACCAGCTGCGGGCCAGCACCAGAACCCTGCAGGCCACTGCGCAGGGGCTGCTGCTGCCTCCTTCCTTTCTCCCCCAGAGTCCATTTCTTGCCAGTGACTCCTTGTAGACTCTACAAGGCGACCACTAGAGCAAGGAGCCAGGAAGATGCAGTGTGTAGAATTCTAATCCATAAAAATCCCATAAAAATCAAGATAGATTAGTAAGTAGGGGGAGGTAGGAGGGGTACCAAACTAAGAGAAAAGTAACTAATACAAGTTCCTGCCAAGCCCCAATATCAAATTACATTCACTGGATTTATAACCTTGATGTAAAGTTTCCCAGCTACTTGTGTGGCCATTATACACCTGAAATATATCTACCACTGCCTATTGAGATGTGCTGTAATTATGAAATATATTCCAGATTTCATTCCAAAACTGAATATAAACTATCTCATTAAATTTTTATATTCCATATAGGTTAAAATGATAATAGTCTTACTATATTGGCCAAGTAAGCACTTATTAAATTTTATTCTACCTATTTCTTTTTAATTCTTTTCAAATGGGACTAGGGTTGGGGGATTTAGTTCTGTGGAAGAGCACTTGCCTGGCAAATGCAAGGCCCTGAGTTCAGTCCTCAGCTCTGCAAAATAAATAAATAAATAAATAAATAAATAGATAAATAAATAAATAAATAAATAAATGGGACTAATAGAAGATTCTAGCTCTACAGGGGATTCCGTCTGTGGCTCACATTGCAATTGCACCGATCAGTGCCGGTCTGGAGCTGCAGCCTAGGGCAGCCATATCTGGCAGCCTATCAAGCACATGGCCCAGGGCATGCCCAGCTGTCAACTCCACCAGACTTCACGTCAGTGCTTAGTCCATTCTCTTGGATTCTATGTGTATCTGGCACCTGTGAGTTCCACACTGGACCTTCATTCTGCCTCTGGCCTGTAAAGGTGATGGTATCGGTGATGCTGCAGTTGACTGCTCTTTGGTGACTAAGCCCCAGGCTCACAGTTTTTCCTGCTGCCCAGGCCCTGAGTTCAAGCTCCACGACTAACAAAGAATACATACTGGGCTTAGGGCATGGCTCAAGTAGCAGAGCATTTTCCTCGAATGCACTGAGACTCTTGGGTTTCAATGGCTAGTACACCAAAATAAATAAATAAAACTACTGAAGCTTTTATAGCTGGGATAGAAAATATGCCACCAGGAAATGAGAAAGACTTCTATTTACCTGGAGGTTAAATAACACAATGAAAAGAGGTGACCATAACCTGGCCTCCTGTCTAGTACTGTGGGGGTTAATACCACCACCTGAACCTCTGGTCTCTGCAGATCAGTCAGGATCAGCCATGACTAATCCCTGGCAAACACTCCCTCCCTGAAGGAACTCCCCAACTTCTCCCTCACCTGCTTTGTAACCTCTAATTAAACCCATTCCTCCCAAAGGACATGCATATGAAAGAAACAAGCTCTGATTCAACATTATGTTGCTCTCACCGCTACATAATGGGTTACAGACCTTTTTCAACTAACCTAGAAACCTAAATGCTACATATAAATAACACACTGCTTCTATACAAGAATACTTTCCCAATACCAGCTAGGTGCCTAGAGTCTGGCTTTTTTGTTTTCTGGGGTTTATTTGGTGGAACGGGGGAGGGGGATAAGGGGGAGGGGGTGGGAAAGGGTGTCAAACAATCTGCTTATAAAAGTGAAGGTTGTCTATTTTATTAACCCAAATCATTTCCTGGCTTATTTGCTTATTTGAGGATTCAAAGTTCTCACTTGTGACACACAGAAGACATTCTGGTGTCTGGTCCTAACTGGAAAATCATCAGAAGGGGACGGGCGCGCCGTGTCTGGTGTGGATATACGGCAGACTCTGGGGAAAAGGCGCCATCAAACAAGTACCTGCACAGTCACTGACAGGGCGGATCTTTTGCTCCGTTCTCTCTTTATTTATCCATCTTTCTCACGAGTATCATGTTTTCTTGATTTTGGGGGGAGAAACTTCTGGTTGTAACTAAAGCTCATCCCAAAACACTGTCGGTGGATTTTGATTCCCTCACACCCAGTTTCTGGAACAACACTGCCTCTCACCTGAGTTAAAGACCGCAGTGGGTGAGGTCGTCACTGGCCTTCATAAACCTGCTCTTTAGTGAGTGAAATACTGTAATGCATAGGTCCATCCCTGTAATCCCAGCAGACCTTGGAGGCTGAAGCAGGAGTTCAAGGACAGCTGAGCTGGTGACATAGTGAGTTCCAGACCAACCTGAGCGACAGAGGGTGACCCTAGCTCAAACCAATCAACCAACCTGTTTTTCTCTCCAACCATTTCTCTGGCTTGAGACTCCCTCACCAAGAGCCTTGATACAGACAAAAGCCCTAACTAGCCTGCCTCTGAATGCCTGAGCTTTAATGGTATGTGTGGTTCTAATCCCAAAAATCACACTTCTAAAAAATATGTTACCCATTGGGGCTGGGGATATGGCCTAGTGGCAAGAGCGCTTGCCTTGTGTACATGAGGCCCTAGGTTCGATTCCCCAGCACCACATATACAGAAAACGGCCAGAAGCGGCGCTGTGGCTCAAGTGGCAGAGTGCTAGCCTTGAGCAAAAAGAAGCCAGGGACAGTGCTCAGGCCCTGAGTCCAAGCCCCAGGACTGGCCAAAATAAATAAATAAGTAAAAAATGTTACCCTGTGTGGTAGGTTGCTTCAAAGTCTCCCATGTGTCCTCCTATAAAACTTCCCAGAATTCAGAGTCTTCTTTCACCTTTGTGACTCGCCAATCATTGCACCTGAGCGAAGGTTAGGCTGTGTAGTTACCGGGTGTCATCTTCCC
Organism: Perognathus longimembris pacificus; assembly: GCF_023159225.1. NCBI lineage: Eukaryota > Metazoa > Chordata > Mammalia > Rodentia > Heteromyidae > Perognathus > Perognathus longimembris. Next base: position 9,690,678 of record NC_063182.1, on the reverse strand, counting down.
AACAGCACACTGTGGCTGCCCTGAGCCACACAGCAGGACAAAACCAGCAGTGCAAAGTGGCTCCAAGCACAAGTTCAGATCAAGGCTTCAGATGTATAACAAAGAATTTCATGGGGAATCATCTCACGATAACAAGAAGGCCTTGACTTTTAAATTCTGGAACCCCAACAGGGCCCTCGCAGGATTCTCCTGCATGGTCTCCTTTGGAAATCTAATTGAAGCACACCAAGTTCATGTCCTTGGTAGTGGTTTCCAAAGCTTCTGGGTAACATAACTTGATACAGTCACTCTATGCAGTCACTCTACGCAAGCCAACTCCATCAACTTCTAAGTCTGGCATACACTCTCTAGTAAAAACAAAAACTTGAACTCAGGGCCTAGGTACTGTCTCTGAGCTTCTTTTGCTCAAGGCTAGCGCTCCACCACTTGAGCCACAGCTCTAATTCTGGCTTTTCTGGCAATTTATTCGAGATAAGAGTCCCACAGACTTTCCTACCCCTGCTGGCTTCAAACGGTGATCTTAGATCTCAGCCTTCTGAGTAGCTAGGATGGCCAATGTGAGCCACAGGCAACTGGCTGGGAAACTGTACTTGTAAAGCCTTCTGCTTCCATACTTCACCTATTAACACTCTCCTCTATGAATTCCTGCATTCCAGCACCAACCACCCTGCGGGCCTTTGAGCCTGGGTGTCCATAGGCCTAATAGGCGGGTCAAGTGGTGCGGGTCAAGTGGTACGAGACAGTGATGCTCAATGGTTAAAACTTTGGGGCTAGGGCTGGACCATCTTTCATTTCAATTTCCACTCCTACCTTGGGCAATTTTTTTCACCTCTAGCAGCCTCAGTGTTCTTATTATCAAAACAAAAGTAACATATTTTACCTTATACTGGATTAGGTATAAAACTTAGATTAGGTTAAACACATACACAGTATGTATAAATAATATATACTGTATATATATATATATATGATCTATATGTATTCAGCAAACAGCAAAGATTTAATAGCCAATGTTATTGTCAACTCGTTATTTACCTTATGAAATCTACAAAGGTACATGAAAATGTGAATCACCTAGGAAACAAGACAAACTTACAATAGTCTTTCTTTCCTTGATGGGTTATCCACAGTAAAATCATTTCCTGGTTTTTATTACAACTATCACAAGCTTCTTAGAGCAAGTTGTCAGCAGCACAGGGTAATTCCACTTGAGGAACTATTTTTCTATGGATTACCCCTACAGAGCCAGAGTTGAGGATGCTAAACAACAATGTACAAAAGTCCTAAACAGAAGCTGGGTTTTTTTTTTTCTTTGTAGTGCTGAGATTTGAACCTAGAGCCTTGAGCATACAAGGCAAGTATACTACCACTGAGCTAAGCTCTCAGTCCAAAGCTGGCTTTGGTGTGCCAACTGAAGAAAAGTAATGGGGAAAGAGCCATCAGTAATCAACCCTAAACCAAGGTATACTACAACTTGAGTTTTTAAAAAGCAGCATTTTCCATTAAGACACCATAACTACCAAGACTTCTGTTGTAAGGCAAAAATAATCCCTAACTAAAAACAAACTCTGGCGGGTGGGATGGGAAGGAAAAACTGGGAGAGAGGGAAGGGGTGACATTGTTCAAAAAGAAATGTACTCTTTACCTGACTTATGTAACTGGAACCCCTCTGTACATCACCTTTATAATAACAATTTTTCTAAAAACTTAAATAAATAAAAAAACAAACTGCAGTGGTTGGGGGTATAGCTCAGTGGCAGAGCACTTGACTAGTAATATGGGAGGCCTTAGGCTAAATCCTCAGACCCTCAAAATAATAAAATAAAAAAAGAAAAATCAAATCCAGACTGCATTCTAATATATTTAAATATGTATATTTCTTACTTAAAATACCTACTTATAAACATATAGTAAAATTCATAGTAAACTCTGCTTCATTTCACTGTTTGAGCCCATGGAAAGAACTCTGTAAAGAGAAGGACAGTACAACTAGACAGTGGTGGCTCATACCTATAATCTTAACTACTCGGGAACTGAGAGTAGGTGGATCACAGTTTAAGCCCCGCCCCGGGAGAAAAGTTCATGATATCCTCCCAGTGGGTGAAGTGGGATGTGCCTGTCATCTGAGACACACGTGAGGCTGGAATCAGGAAGTTCCGAGTTCCAGACCAAGCCAGACAGAAAAGTCCTCCAGATTCAATGTAAAGAAGCTGGATGCAGTGGTTCAGACCTGTTATCCCAGCAACAAGAAACATGAAAGAGGCGAATCACAGGCCCAGGTAAGAAGGGAGAAACTATCACAAAAAATAACCAACATAAATTAGGGACAGAATTATGTAACCCCCTAGCATGCATGAAGATCGGAGTTCCAACTCCTGTACAAAGTACAAATTAGAAAAAAAAAAGGAAAACACAGATGAGTTTGGGTCCCCACTCATAAACAACACTGTTTCTCTCCCCACAGACTCTAGGCTTTGAGGAGAGGAGGGGCACAAGGGCAGCAGGCATGGGACAGAGGAAGGAGTCAAAACAGCTCTCAGAAAAGACATGACAAGGAGTATACTGAAGAAGAGGGCGCGTTTACAACGTCTCCAACCAAGATCACTGGACATTTTGTATGGCCGATCGTTAAAGAAGAAATATAAACCATGAGTTAAGTGGCCTTTTTCCCCTCATACCAGGGTTTGCACTCAGGGTTCTATGCTGACTCTGCTCAGCTGGTTCTTTACCACTTGAGCCATACTTCCACACTGGCTTTTAGTTCACTGGCGATGGACTCGCAAGGACTTTTCCCCCTGGGCCGGCTCTGAACCACAGTCCTCCAGGTCTCAGCTTCCTAAGCAACCAGGATGACAGGTATGAACCCCTAGTGCCCGGCCTGGATGACCATTTGCCAGTGCTGTTATTATAAGACAACCATTAACACTGCTCATCTCGTGTTTTCCCTGTGTATCTATAGTGTTGTGTGGACAGCATGTAACAGTTTTCACAGGCAGTCTTTGGAAATGTGTTCCTCCAAACTCACCCTCTCCCTGCCCATACTCTGGGAATCCTCCTCAATATGCTCCTTTTCCCTCTTGTTTTCTTATGTATTTGGCCAAAGAGGGAGGGAGGAGAGGAGATTACTAAGAGGAAGAGAAATGGAATAAAGGCTTTCCCCTCTTGGCTCCTTCCCTGCCCAGTCAACAGCTGGACTAACAGCCACCAACAGATTGTGCTTTCCCGTCTCCTATGCCCACTTACAGCCCATGACCCTTCTAAGGTGGTGACAGCACCCTAGCTTCTAGTCCTGGTGTGTTATAGCATCATGTGTTGGCCTTCCTTCATCCTGCCAACCTGCCAACATAGCCCATTTCTGAGATTATTTGCAAGCTGAACTCTTTTGGAGGTCTAACATGTCTCCTGCCCAGACCCTGTGTGACCGGGGAGGAAGGAAGTCATAGCTGGTGAGTCGCTGATCTCGGGATAGCGGTTACCTCTAGCCCTCTGATGGGCCCGTAGCACCTCCTGTGGCTCTGAGCGCTCCATTCCAAACAGAGGACTTCTCAAAGCACAGAGTCGTTTGTATTCATTAATAAAGCTCAGTCCCTCTCACTTTTGCAGACCTTCTAGATTTATCTGCCCACTTGGCCCCCAAGTCCCCACCTGCTTCTCCTGACTTTATCTTCCAATCTGGTTCTACGGGGCTCACTCTCCTTCCTGCTTGGCTTCCTGGCCCTAACCCACCGCCATTCTGGGGTTACAGACCTGTTCTACCTCACCTGTATGCCCTGCCCTGCTTGTGCCCCGGTCCTGCCAGATGGTCAGCAGGGTATTGGGGAAGAGGAGGGAGGATTTCAGTAGAAATTATCTTACCTCTGGAAAGCTACATGCTTGCACTATTGCTTTCTGGTTTAAGATCTAATTCAAGAGTCAGAAGGAAGAAATACCTGATTCTCCTTAAAAATTAAAAATCAAGTGATTAAAGAAAGCAGGGAAAATTAAACAAATGTACCCAATGACTTTAACTAGCATGTTGTGTGTACTGTGATAAAATGTGCAATGGCAGAAGGTAAACTTGGGGCTTACTAAAGCCACTTGTGGGACTCGCTTGAGCTTGCTAAACGTCGTGCTCTTTTAAAATTGGGAACGATAGTGAAGGGACTAGCAAGAATTCTCGAAGCTGAAAACCGAATTATCTGCCTGAATCTGATGACAACAGCTGTTTTCCGCTCCTCCTGTGCTTTGTCATTTCCCCTTGTATACAACCAGGTCTCTCAAGGCACAGACAGGTGAGGGGCTGTCATGGGAGAGCAACACACCAGAACCCTTGCAAACTCAAAAGGAACAATCAACAAGAACCTCAAGAAACCTGAAAAGACTGTTTGGTCCAGTGCTCGCCCTGCAGACCTTCCAGCCAACCTTGGAGGCCCTGGGTCTGACTTTGTGAATGGAGATGGTGATATAGTATTACAGTCTCCATCACAGACAGCCTACATCTAATTTATCTGCTCAACTAGACAATTCAATTCATTTCAAGGCCGTGGTTCTCCAACCGCAGTCCTCAGATTAGCAATACTAGCATCTCCTGGAAGCTCTTTAAGAACTTAAGAATCTTGAAAGGAGTGACATTGATCAAGACACACTATATTCATAAACTGCTTAGAGGAGTGGCAACTTCTTTGTACTACTATTTGAAGACAATAAAAATATTCAAGGGAAATAATTTGTTGAAACCCTCAGACTTTAGGCCAAGCCTGATGGTTCACACGTATAGCAACCCTAGCTCCTTGGGAGGCTGAGATCTGGAGGATCGTAGTGCAAGGCCAGTAGTCCTGGACAAAAGTTCAAGAGATCTGCATCTCACCAACACCTGAGATTTGTGGTACACCTGTCATCCCAGATATTCAGGAAGTTTCCAGGTCAACTAGGACAAAATAAACATTTATGAGACTGCACCTCAAGAGAAAACCAGCTGAACATGGTGACACACACCTGTCACCCCAGTCACAGCAGGAAGAATAAACCGAAGAATCACAGTGCAAAAGACCCTGGGCAAAGACCCTGTCACCAAAATAACTCTATCTAGTGTGTGGCTCACAGCGCCTATCTGATAAATGCAAAACCCCGAGGAAATGTGCTCAAACTCAGGTCCCTGGTAAGACCTAGAAACAGAGCCCAGCAGTCCACAGTTTAACAAGCCCTCCAGCTAGGTGATTTTAGTTTGAGAATACTGACTTAGAAAACAAAAATGACTATTTAAAAAATAGTCCACCCCTTCCTCAAATAAAATCTCACTGGCTTCTTAATGTAAGAACTGAAAAAAATATCTATTTTTCCCTTTGGGTTGACTCAACTCAGGACTGATTACCCTTACTGATTTTAGAACAATACCTAGGAACAAAATTTAAGGGTCACTAATAGCTGGTTTCGCCACGCCCTTCTGCAAGGGATGTAACCTCCTTCTCGCATATTCCAGAATCCTTTGTCTTTACCCTGGAGTCTGACAGCCACACTGGCTACATGAATCAGTGAGCACAGGGAAGGGCGGGGAGGCGGGCGGAGCTGAGATGCTGGATGCTGGCGACCAGCACGCAGAGCCATTTCAAAGGTAACAGTTTTCTGTGATGTACCCACAGAGTTCACCCACAGAGACCGCCACAAGTTCTACAACTGGCTGCTTGGTCCTGGTTGCTTCCAAGCAGCAACAGCTGGCAAAAGCAAAGATTTGTAAGAATCCCTGGTTCCTCCCAGAGAGAGGTTCAAGCATATCCTCTGAGGATTTCTGAACAAGAATTACAAAATTGGCCCAGTATCAGGAAAGCGCATCCGCAAGTCTCCTGTTGGAGTACTATTTTTAAAAAAGGCAAGCGAGGAGGACAAAATTTGCTAGGAAGTTACATTTTTACAGCAATTGGGAGACAAATCTAACTTCTTACCAGAAATGGAAACCCATGTGATATCATTTGTACTGCATATGAATTATTAATGTTTACAATCTTTTTGCCAATTAGGTATTCAGGAAGGTTCCTGTTGACATCATGTTTGACATCATAATGCTTCATCATTCTAAAAGCTTAATGAAATGAGTTATTGCTAGAAAAAGATCAAGCTCACTTTTTTTTTTTTTTTGCACTCTGGGGAATACTAGAGGCTGAGTAGATAAGAGGAAATTGTTTATAATTGATGTACAGAGAGGAAGAAAGGCAAGTGAAACCCACCACCATGCAAACAGGACAAATGGCAGACTGTTTTCCACCTAAGCATTTTAGAAAGGGGTGCAGGGTTACATGGCTAGGAACTACGTCAAACTCTGAAGACAAAAGAAAAACTCTTATTCAAGATGAATGAAAATGTTTACAAAATTATCTTATCCACATAAGGGAACAGAAGATAGAAACATTACGATTGAGAAATATAGGGTGGTGGCATGGTTCAAGTGGTACAGCGCCTTCCTGGGAAGCTTCAAGGCCCCGAGTTTAATCGCCAGTGCTAACCCCGCCCTCTCCCCAAAAAGGATAGCCAAAGGCAATACAGCACTGCGTCAGAAGGTCTAAAACGATACTCTTCTGTAGTTTAGGGCAACTCTGATAAAATTCTGTGCAAATTGCAAAAATAACTCTGGCCTCAAATTGAATTTCAAATACATAATATCTGAGATGACAGGATGCAAATTAGCATTGGATCCCTAAAGTGGCCATTTTATTTCCAACATTCCTGGTAATGGGTTGAAATGAACTAAGCTCTTATTTGGGAATCTTGTTGCTAAAGCAAAGTGAGTTAAATTCCTTCCCAGGTCAAGCCTTTTAACACTTAAGCCAAGTAGCAATGAGATTTATAGAAGTTTATACTAGCAACTAATAAGTGGGATTCATTTTTGTTTCAGTTTTTACTCCATTTGGTTTCTTAAGTAGCCTCCTGAGGGAAGTGTCAAAACCCAGAGAATGGGTTAGCTCTGATACTCTTTTTCACTAAACAAACACTGAGTAGCTGGAGTTGCCAGATACTAAAATGAGGTCCTTGCTATCTAAAAGGCAAAAACAGATTATATCTCTTGAGCAACCAAAGACAAATAGCACGGAGTAGTTACTGTTCTGAAATACAGACCTGATTTTCAAACTTTCTTTTCAACAACAAGACAAAAAAGGGTTGTCTTGTGGTACTGGAGACTGAACCCAGAACCTGACAAGGCAATTACTCTACCACTTAAGCCATATTCTTAATTCTCTTGTTTTGTATTTGAGTTAGGGTCTTGCTCACTTCAGCTGGCTGGCTGGCCTCAAACTCAATACCCTCCTACCTCTGCATCCTGAGCAGCTAGGACTGCAGGCATGCATCACCAATCCCAGCCAACAGAACAGTCTGTATGGGAAACACTCCAATTTAATTATGCCACCAAGTATAACATTTAGCTGCTTTTAGTACTAACTTAATGTGAACTATTAGCAGGAGATGAAGATTGAGGGGTGAAAAATGTGCAAACTTAGTATTAAATACATGTCTCTTAAAAACCTGTAAATGATAGCTCATACTATCATGAAGCCAGGTCTCTAGTCTTTGGGTATTAACACTACACTGTTAACATTGCATAACAAAAAGAGCAACGTATTGCTGACATAAAGTAGGTTTTTGATCAATACTATTTTATTCTAATGGTGCTTATGATTATTGCCAAAGAAACACTAAAACTACAAGTAAATATTGGTAAAATTTTATATTGCAAAAGCAGGTGCTGCTTTATGTAATTTCATTTTAAAAAATAAAAAAAAAGTGTTTGCTCTTTCAGAGTGAAACCAGTGCAAGCTATCTTTCTCCTCTCTCCTTTCTCTCTCTTTGGGCTGACTATTCAATGAAGACCAAGCTCTCCTCTCTTTAGATCAGCCAGTGAACAAGCTTTTAACTATTAAACCTACAACTGTGTCTTGCCAAAGAATCGTGGAATGGTTCCTGATAATCTACTATGTAAAAAGCTGCATCTATCCAGCATTGATATCAGGGAGAGATCCGCTGCAGGTGGTTCACATCTGTAATCTTACTCGGGATGCTGAGATCTCAATATCAAGGTTCAAAGCCAGACTGGGCAGGAAAATCCATGAGACACTTATCTCCAATTAACCAGCCAAAAAAAAAAAAAGTCAGAAGTAGAGCTGTGGTTCAAGTAACATAGCACCAGACTTGAGTGAGAAAGCTAAGGGACAAAGGCCAGGCCTTCAGTTTCCAGGATGCTCCAGGATGCACACGCGTGTATACACACACACACACACACACACACACACACACACACACACACCCCGAAGAGTCGGAAAACGGGAGACATAATCTTTCCTCTGTACAGGGAGATAGGCATTGTCCTTCTGCTTGCTCTAAAGAAAAAGGCCAGTGTCCACACTGACACAATGAAAAGCATCTTGGCTAGAACCCAGAGAAGGTCACTATTGAAATAATAACTCTTCATCATCATGAAGAAATCGCCGAGGGGCTGCTTTAACCACTGAGCAGGCGTTTCCCCTCCCTCTCCGGGGCACCCTCCTCGGGAGATAGGATGTCTGAGCAGATTCCCCATCTTCAGATGCTGCACCGCAACTGGAAACCAAGTCCCCTCCCTGTAGCTGGGCTGGGTTCTCTCCATTACATCCAGGACGCGGCCGACCCAGGGGGCCACACTACAGTGACAAACAACAGGTTCTCCTGGGCTCCTCTTCCTCCAAGTCCTTTCCTAGGGCTTCCCGGGAAGCCGTTCATTCACAAATGCGCCGCGTGGCTCCATCCAGCCTGGCTGGCTTCCCCAGGTGGGGCGTGCGAAGGCGAGCAGGTGCTTGCGATTCTGGGACTGGGTCTGCACCGGTTACCTACTGGGCATGCCAATCCAGACACCCCGACCCCAACACACCCCCATTTCTCTCAATGACACACACGCACTAGTGCAGCACAAATGTGGCCACAGCCTGCCTCCCCTCCCTGAGAATCAGGCCAGACAAACTGTTCCCCCTTGCGCCCCTTCCTGACACCTGCCTCCCCACCCCACCCCCCAAACACACCCACACCCACACCCCGACCAGCCACAGTCACTCCCTGAACCCCCCCGCCCCCCGCCTCAGGTCGCATTTCCCAGGTCTCCACCACCCCCACCAATAAAAAGTAAACTCCTCCTCGGTGAGTGGCACGGTCACCACCCCCCCCCCCCCCCGCACCCCGCCGCGTCCCTGCGACTCCACTCCTCCCGACCCCCCTCCCCCCCGCGCGCGCGGCCCGCCCGGACGGACGGACGGACGGGGCGCCCCGGGCCCCCCCCCACCCCACCCCGGCCCCCCGCGGGGGGAAACGGTACCTGCACGCTGGCGTAGCTGCTCTGGGGCTCGGCCGCCTCGGCGCTGCTGCAGCAGTGGCGCCGGCGGCCCCGGCAGGTGGTCGCGGCGGGGGCTGCGGAGCCCGAGCTGCTGCCGCTGCCCAGCTCGGCCCGGGCCTTGCGGACGCGGCCAGCGCCCCGGGGCCCCGAGGACGCGGCGCGGCTCGGGGCGCCGGCGTCGGCGGCGTCGGTCGGCGGCACGAGGAGGCCGTGCAGGGGGACGGCGGGGCCCGGCGACGCGCGGCTGCTCCGGCAGGGCGAGTTGGACTCGTCCGAGTCCCGGCAGTAAATCACACCGCTCTGCGAGACGTGGATGCTGGGGGCGCAGCCCATCCCTCCTCAGCCGGGGTCCCCCCCGCGCGCTCGCCCGCGCCCCCGAGCCTCCCGGACCCCGCGCCCCCGCTGCCACCTGCAGTGAGGGGGCGGGCGCGGCCGCGGCGGCGGCACCCGGGCTGCGCGCCCCCCGGCCTGCGCGGCCACCGCTCCGTCGGGCTCTCCGGGGGCCGCGCGCGTCACCCCAACTTTCCCTTCTGGGCCATCTTCCTCCTGGAACGGGAGAGCGCGCATACACAGCGCCCCGCGCGCACCGGCGGCCGCCACCCTCCCCGCCGCGGCGCCCCAAACACGCGCCCCGCGCCTCCGCCTTCCCCTCCTCCCCCACCCCGGCTCAGCCCGCGCCGCCGCCCAGCTCCACCTCGCCGGGCTCCCGCGCCCGCCCGCCGGCAGCCCCAGCCCCGGGCCGGGGCGCCCGCACGCACGCACGCACTGTCTTTCCCCACTTGCCGCCGTCTGCGCGCCCCCCTCCCTCCGCCCTCCCCCCCGGCGCCCCCCCCCCCCCCCCCCACCGCTCGGGTCCCGCGCCTCCCCGCGCTCTCCCCGACTGGGCAGAGCGCGCCCGCCCCTGGGCTCGGCCCGGGCCCCGGGACGCAGCGCGGGCACCACGCCTCGGCGCCCTTTCCTCCTCCGCCGCCCGCCCGAGGCCTCGCGCCTTCTGCACCCGGGGCCACACCGCCCCCTAATGCCCCAGCCCTGCTTCCCCGGCCTGCACACGCTCAGGCTCTGATTCTCATCCGCACACATTCCTGACACCCAGGTGCCCCTGCTGAAATGGTGGGGAACCCACAGCCAAGGCCCTCTCCACAGGCTGAAAGTCACTACTTCCACAGCGCACCCCCTCCCTCAGCCCTCACCTGCGCCCTCCCCCCTCCCATATCCTGAAGGTGGAATGGAATGGGGGCCCAGCCTTCAGACGCCCCATTCCTACTACTCACCATGTGGAAAGTTCCTGTCAAGGGCCAGGAAGCCCCACACAGGAACGTGTCCTTAATTCATACATCCTCCTGGAAGACAGAAGAGAAGGAAGTTGTCCAGATGGCTTAGGGGTTTCTCCCCAAGTAGTTCACCTCCTCCCTGACTATCACTAGATTTTCACCCTGACTTCTGCCCCATCCAGCCTCTCATTGCCCACGGGCCCTTCCTCACACCCTGGGCCGGCCAGTCAAGAATAAGCTCCTTCCCTCCCCGCAGTGAGGGCCCACACTGAGCGCCTGGTTCTAGCTGCTGGTGCCAACTTCCTCCATGCTCTCTGTCACCGCCGCAAAGGCACAGGGAGATCATGAGACGGGATGGAAAAGGTCTTCATGTCCACTTGCTCATAAAGGCAAAGCAAAACGACAAAAGCTGAATGCAAAACACAAATAAGCGCGCATATCAGTCATTCTTCTCTTCCTTTCTTTCTCCGCACCATCAACTTTTGGACGGACCTCAAATGACAGCTTGTAACCTTCACACAAGATAGCAGCCCACATCTCTAGTTCCGATACAGAGGAGATAGATTGCCTAATCATTGCCTACATTTGCTTCTTGTCTCCAGTTAACCCTTTGTTTTTCATTAAACATGAAAGAGTCCTTCTCCTATGAATCTGGGAAATATCTGTGCTATCGTTTCTAATGGGCAGACAAATGATTTCTTTCTTTTTTTTTTTTTTTTTTTTTGGCCAGTCCTGGGCCTTGGACTCAGAGCCTGAGCACTGTCCCTGGCCTCTTCCCGCTCAAGGCTAGCACTCTGCCACTTGAGCCACAGCGCCGCCTCTGGCCGTTTTCTGTATATGTGGTGCTGGGGAATCGAACCTAGGGCCTCGTGTATCCGAGGCAGGCACTCTTGCCACTAGGCATATCCCCAGCCCCCAGACAAATGATTTCTATATAGATTGGGTTCCCCGAGAAGCAAACTCAGGGATGATGTTTAGCAGGCCCAGGGGTTATGAGGTAGTGCTCTTACCGTTCACATTTGTGGAAGGACAAAGTCAGGTGCGTATGGAGTGCAAGGTGGCGAAACTGACCAAGCCTTTGGCATTCTTCAGGAGGATTCTGAAGCTGGGTTGATGCTTCAGAATTGCACTGAGTTGAGGCTGGGAGAGCGGGCCTCTCTACACCCATGTGAATCAATCGCTGGTGCTGACCACTTTAGTGCCCTTGGGCAAGGTGGCCCTCTTCAGCTGAGACATTCCCCTTACCAAACGCAGCAGAGAGAACGCTCTCTACTGGCAGAACTCCTGGCAGCTGAAAGGATAAGTCCAAGTCCCTTCTTTCTGGCATTACAGATTGCTCACAGTCTGCCCCCCCCACCCCACCCCCCCCCGGCTGCCTAGGGTCCAGTCCTATAAGAGCACTACATTAAATGGTTGGGAAAGATAGGAAGACAATCTTGCATTTAAAACTAAGCCTGACAGCCGGATGTGGCTTGTGCCTGTCAAGCCAGCTACAGTGGGAAGCATAAACAGGAGGATTGCAGTCCCTGGGTAAAAAGTGACATTCTATGTAATAAATAAATAAGAAAAGCACAAAAGGCTGGGGTGTGGTTCAAGTGGTAGAGTGTCTGCCTAGAAAGCCTAAGGGCCAGAGTTCAAACCCTAGTAACTGCCCCTGCTAGCCAAAAAAAAAAAAAAAAAAAAAAAAATCAATACTAACTGCCCTCTTTTCAAGGGAACTGAGCAGACATCAGAGTTGAATTACAGAAACACGAGTCTCCACCCCAACCCCAGGTGTAACCTCAAAGTCAGGAGTTTATCCTTCCGAACACTCAATCTATGACTACCCCCTACAACCCATTTCAGTCCTACTCCTTCGTGAAATTTATAGCCATGCTAAATGTCGTGTCACATGTCTATATCTTCAGAGTTTTCTCCCTTAATGTTCTGGAGCTGAATTGGAATGGTACACATCATCCAGAAGCAAATTTAGGTTGAGCTTTCTGCATTTATTCCCATTTGGAACAATCATAGTAGGTCATTTGCAGGTAAATGGATGGACCTGGGAACACAGTGTTGAGTGAAATAAGGCAGTTTCAGAGAGACAAAAGGCACATGTTTTCTCTCATATATGAAAGTTACACCTACAATATAAACATAGATGAAAATATAGCACCATAAGCACACATGCATGATCAAACCAACTAAAGCATGTATGCACAGGGGAGGATTTCCATGGTATAACCCCTTTGAAGAAGTAACCGTTTCACGAAATGAATAGCAGGAAGCTCAAACATGTCCGAGGGGGTTAGGGATAAAGGGGAGCGGTATGGGTGGATGAAGAGAGGAATGGTGGATGAATACAGTCATAATCTCCAGTGTACATAGGCGAAAGTGGGACTAGGAAACTTGAAGGAATGGATGGGGCTGGCAACCACGGAGGGAGAAGGAAAATGATAGCAGGCATGACACTGATCAAGAAGCATTGGACATACAAACAGACATGTAATGTTGAAAACTCTTTGTACAACTATTTGAAGGCAATAATAATAATGGGAATGAAAACTGGTTAGGCCTGAGAGACTGCATGACTCCAGGATAGCTTGTGAGTAGGACTGGATTGTCGTATTGGGTTCATTGACTATTTCCTCTTAGGATCTATGTCTTTCTCACACTGCAACTTCTCTGTAGAAAGAGTGAGGAGAGAAAAATAAATACATGAAAGATACATGTTTCTTTCCATTTCTAAAGCAGCCAATAGCTCAGACACAGCTTCCACTGCCGAGTCTGGCTTAGTGAAAGGAAAAAATAATGTATCCCTATAATCTCCACTGAGTGCTCCCCGTGAATGTACAACCTGCCCACGTTGCTGGAACAGATATGATCATTGAGACTTGCAGAAATGTGTCAGAGAAACTCTCACTGAAATCATTGTCAGCTTAGTTCTGAGGCCCAATTTCTCACCTGTACAAGTGATTTCTGACCCAATCCCGTATCACTTCCACAGTGCATCTCAGAGTGACAGTAACTTCCAAAAGCTCAGACACCACAGACAGAATTTAGGCCCAAAGCACAGCATATGTCCAGAAAACCCAATATTATTTTTAAATTTTTAATTAAATGGGGAAATTCTTAGTGGCAGTGTCCAAGAAACAAAAGAAAGCAAACCAAATCAAAACATGTATTTTTTAAACTAAGACTCTGATATATCCAAGGTCAGCTGGAGGGCTTGTATGTTTTATAATGATATTAAGTAAAAGCTTGCTTCAGAATTATGACCCAGGGATCAGAATTATGACCACAAGATCCTGAACAATTAATGTTCATTCCAACTCTGAAATAGTATGACTCTCCCAGAATTCCTCTAAGGAAGCAGAAAATGTGATGAGTACATTTTAAAGGTTCTTAACCATTAAGGTTAAAACAACAGTGGCTATTTGATTGATCTTTGGTTAACCAAACATTTAATCAACCCATCAACCATGCTCTTAATGGTGAAGCTTATTGGAAATCTAACCACCTAACACATGAAATGATATCACCTATTAGGTACAGCAAAGGGAGCACTGAACTCTGAGTTACAAGGGTCAATGTGAAATCTGGCTTTGCCTCTTGGAGCTATATAACCTTGGGTAAGTCTCCTAACCTCTAGGCTTCTATTTTCCCGGGTAATTTCCAAAGTCTTTGTAAAGAACTGACATTTGGGAAGCTGTGAAAGTTTTAATCCTTTCCTGGAATTATTTTGCATTTCGAATGATGGGCTTTTTGAACTAAAAGAGCAGCCCCAAGCCTTCAGGGCAGAACTACCCAGAGAAATGCATCAGAATTAAAAGACTTAGATTCAGGGCTTTAGGACTTTAGGTCCCACATCTGTTTTATCCAAGTAAAGTGAATCGAGTGTTGCATTTCTTTCCAGAAAGCCTCCTCTGAAGTCACAGCTGAGTGGGGGTGGGGGTCCTCCCAAGTGCCTGTAGCCCCAGTTGGAAGGCTCCCACCACCACTGGCTCTCCTCCACTGGCTCTGCTTCTCCCTTGCAAATCTCCAAATCTCCATTTCTGAGGAGTCCTCTCTTCCAGGTTTACAGCCACATCCACCTCAATGGCTGGCTTCCTTCTTCACCTCCTTTAGGTCTCTGTGCACATGTCCCTCAACTCAATTGCTGCCTGCTCCCAAGTCCTGTTAAAAACCTATATCCCTCCATGGTCCCGCTGACCTTCTTGATGACCTTTAATTTACTTCTGCACATTTTCTTGTTTCACACACAACACCTCTCACCTTCCAATTGATTATGCACTTAGCCCACTCACTTATTATTCAGTTTATTGTTCACCTTCTCCCAACGGAACATAGCTCTACATGGGCAGAAATCTTTCTTTTTTTAATTTCTCATTTACTGATAGGTCCCATAATTTTAGAGCAGTGCCTAGCCTACAGTTAGTGCTCAAATATTTGTAGATGGCAAGAATGATTCTTTTTTGTTGTTGGTGTTGTGCCTTTGTCATCTCTTAACTGGTAGAACTCAAAAATCAAAGGCTTTTTAAAAAATTGAGTATTGACAGGCTGTCGGTGGTTGGACCACCTATGTTTTAGTTTTTTGGGTTTTTGGTTTTTTTTTGGCCAGTCCTCAGGACTCAGGGCCTGAGCACTGTCCCTGGCTTCTTCCCACTCAAGGCTAGCACTCTGCCACCTGAGCCACAGCGCCCCTTCTGGCCGTTTTCCATATACGTGGTGCTGGGGAACCGAACCAAGAGCTTCATGTGTAAGAGGCAAGCACTCTTGCCACTAGGCCATATTCCCAGCCCCCTATGTTTTAGTTTTTAAAGTCAGGGAATGTCTTTGACCTAAAAATCTTTCTGTTGGTAATAAAATTAAAATAACAAAATAGAGATGTTGTAAATAGAGATGGGAGCTCATTCAAACCTCAGACATTAGAGGAATAACACTGCCACATCAGAATGTCACTATTTAAATGAGCTTAGATGGCATACTGTTAGGATAAAGAATCATATAGTGTGCATAGCTTGATTATGAAAATAGAAATAAATATATATTTGTTGAGGTTTATAAGTGATTAAAAACAACATAAATAAATACATTTACTGTTATCTTAATCACTCTTCTATAAAGTATATTCTTTTATGAATTTCCACTGGTATTTTTCCTTCAAACAAGGCAGAAGATCTTTAAAAATATGACATGAGTCAGAGAACAGAGATAGATGGAGACTGGGAAAATAGTATATGCCAATTTGCAAAGTAAATACAGAAACAGACACGCAGAAACACGAGCAACGTCTAAAGGTAAGAAACAAAGGAAGACGCAGCAGCCATTTTTATGGTGAAATATTCCTCACAAATGGGTTACAGATACAGCTTTTGGAAACAAAAAAAACAAAGAGTAAAAGTAAGCTGTATTTTTAATTATAGTTGCACCACTTCTTGGGTCTTTTGCCAAACACCAAATGAAATTAAGGAAAAGATTTGGCCTATAGCACAGTTTTTCCTTGCCAATTATAGAAAACACAAATCGAGAAGATGTCGGAAAAGTTTCAGCCAACATCTGACTTCCTTAGGTCAACATCATCAAACAGAGTGCTGGGCTGTCCCCTTGCTACAAAAGCAATCCATCCTCCCATTAGCAACAGCACCAGCAGACTAGACCAATGGCCCCATTCCAGAATAGCCTTGCTCCTCATATCAGATTTTTCCTGGACCCAAACTGCCAGGCTACGAGGCATGGAATATTCATTTTCCCCAAAACTCATGAGACATCTAGAGGACATTGAATGAAACATGAAGTACAATCCACCTCCAAAGGAGCTTACAGAGCAACCAGGACAATGGATGCAGGAGACATGGAGGATAATCTATGAGTATCAGAGGTGCAAGAGCAAAAGTGAGTGGAGCTCTATGTTCTCTTATGGCTGTTATGATTACTTGGGAAGACTTTCTGGAGAAAGCAGTTGGACTTATTAGTCAAAGGAATCACCCATGAGTAAAGGCACAGAAGCACAACCAACTTTGGTGGAACCACAGGCAGTTAAAATGACCATACAATTAGATAATGACTCCTGAGATAGAGATGATAAAACTAAAAAGAGATAGAAGATGGCAGACCCTGAAACTTCTCTATGTAGTAAAGTCACTGTTGGTCCTTCCAGCCTTACGGAAACTCCCCATACAGAAACCCAGCTTCAGAAAACAAATTCATTGCAAAAGAAATTGCTTGCCAAATGATTAAATGTTGGCTTTCTTTAACTAATAGGTTCCATGCTCCTTAAGTTACTCTTAAATGGCATGAAGTTCTTTTTTGGCCTTCTGAGTATAAATTATTAATTTGCACTCATTTTAACATATATAATATATAAAGCAAGCTATGAGGCATATTTATTTCTCAGTTAATGTGAGATTTCCTAAATCCTTCATGAAAGTGTCTAGAAGTCCAGGTCTCTAAATAGCCCCCACCCCTCGCCCATATGCATACCTTGCTAAGTTCAGTCTTTTTTTTTTTTTTTTTGTGCCAGTCCTGTGCCTTGGACTCAGGGCCTGAGCACTGTCCCTGGCTTCCTTTTGCTCAAGGCTAGCACTCTGCCAACTTGAGCCACAGCGCCCCTTCTGGCCGTTTTCTGTATATGTGGTGCTGGGGAATCGAACCCAGGGCCTCATGCATACGAGGCAAGCTCTCTTGCCACTAGGCCATATCCCCAGCCCGCTAAGTTCAGTCTTTCATCCATTTAGCCCGTATTTACTGAGTGCCTACCATGTATTGGGTACTAAGTACCAGCAAACAAGATAGACATGGTCTCAGTGTCCACAGAGTTTGGAATATATAGAGGAGAGATTAGAAAGACAAGAAAATTCTCTGGAAGTACTGGAGGTTATACAGGGATTTAAAGTATGTTGATATGATAGAAACTTGGGTAGAGTTATGGATGTTTTCTCAGAGGAGATGATGTTTGGTCTAAGACTCTCAGGAAACTTTACCAAATGGAATCTTCCCTTTTTCATCCATCCACCCATCCTTCCCCCCATTATCCATGTACTGAGTCCCACTACTGTGCTAGGCACCATGAGAACATATAAAAGTAAAATACTCCATGCTCACCCCTGAAGACAATCTATGAAGAAACACATGCATATGCACAGAAAGATGTTCACACTTGCTCTGAAATAAAAGTGTAAGCCCAGAAAGAAAGACTCACGTGGTGGAAATGATCTGGAAGATGCCACTGAGGAGACTCCTGGATGAAAGACAGTATTTGAATAAGTAGGCTAGCAAGGTAGACTCTTACAATGGAACCAAATGCCAGACTACGCAGTTGGCTGAATTCTAGTTATTGTAAATCATTCTAGTTTTTTTTTTAAAAAAAAAGACCATAACCTACAAGTTCTATATAACTGAGTGAATCTATATTCAATGTCTGTTGAATAGAGAGCTTGAACATTCCAGAAATAGGGTATTACGAATTGTTATGGATCCTTCCAGCGCTAAAATTCTAACCCCCAATGATATGATCCTTCCAGTATCCTTCCAGTGCTGAAATTCTAACCCCCAATGATATTTGGGTTAATTACCTTTGAGGAAGTAATTAAAGTTAAATCAAGTGGTAACGGTGGGATCCTAGTTTAATAGTAATGGTGTCCTATTAGGCAAAGAAAGAATACCAGAGCCGCATGCAAACACAGAGGCAGGGGCCATGACCTCAGAGAGAAGAGCATCACACACCTGTCCTGCTAGCATCTTGGTCTTATATTTCCAGCCTCCAGATTTGTCAAAAAGTAAACTTATGTTGTTTAAAACAGTCTGTGTAACTTTAGCAAATACAGAGAGGTTGAGTAGATGGAATTTGTAAGAAGGGGGTGGGGAGTGGATTCCACAAAGCTTCCTGAGAATAAAGCCCTGGGATCTTGTGCCTGATTAGAGAGGCTGGGAAGACAGTGGTATTAAGTGATTGCCAAAGTCCCAGCATGAGATGGTAGGACAAGATGTGTATGAGAAAGACATGCAATCCCAGGAGAAATGAACCTTTTCTGGACAGGCAGTTCCTCACCCGGATTTATACTTTGTGGAGCCCATTAACCTGAGTCCAGACACCAGAATGTATTCACCCAGCACCAGCACTGACATTTAACTATTCCCAGAACATAACAAGAATATGTCTTAGGCCTCGTGTCTTATAATAATAACGCATCACCGGTATTTTTCGAATGATTCATGAGGAAAGCAGCTAGCTATGTCAGCCTCAAGGTCATCCTTACCAACAGGAGTATGACCCACCCTTTCCCCAAGGAGTTAAGAAAACCATCTCTTTGCCAGGACTTCCCTGGGCTTCTGTATAGTCAGGCCACAGAGGGATGTTAGTTAGCTTCCTGGGTTCTGTCAAGATTGCAGAAGTTAGAACTCCTTCGGAGCCCTGAGATTTCACTTCTTAACTAGCGCTGGGTTCCTCCAGCCTGCAGCTAACAGAGCTATGGAATGTAAGTGACAAATTACAGCGTTTTCAACAGTTGATGGAATGGTTACCCAGTCATGCAAAAACAACACAAGCAGGGTTTGGACCCTGCATAGCTTGGTTGTTAGAGCTCTAGCCAATAGTGAAAGCATCAGATACCAGGTTGGAGTCCTGATTTCAGAACCTAAACACACACACACACACACACACACACACACACACACACACACACAGGGTGCGCGTTTGCGCGCGCACACACACAAACAAGCAAGCAAACAAAATCTTCACCTCTTACTTTATACCATATAAACTTGATATGGGTGATAGCATAGCAAAGAAGCCAAAGCTGACTTCTAGACGTTAACATAGAGTGAGCAACAATTTCTTAGAAAGAATGCAAAAGACATTAACTATAAAACACAAATTTGGCACATTGGAGTTCATCAAGACTTCCAAAGTCTGCTCTTTTAAAGACAGCTTTAAGAGAGTAAGGCAAGCTACAGATGGAGGAATATATACATCCAAAGTCCTTAGCCAGAATATACAAGGAAGCTCTATAGATCAATAATCAGAAGATAGACAATGCAATTAAAATTGGGCAAACTATTTGGACTAGACACTTCACAATACAAATACAAAGACAAGGAATCTCAAGAAAAAAATTCTCCACATTGACCACCAGTGAAATGAAACAGAAGCACAAAGAAGCATCATTCTATAGTCACTAGCCTGGCTGAAATGCAAATGACTGACCATAGCAAGAGCCAGCATGGACAGGGAGCCACAGGAATCTCATTTGTCACTATGGGAGTCAGTATAATCACTTTTAGAAAGATGGTCTGAATAAGTTCTTAATAAAATACCCATCGAAATTCCACCTCTACCCATTTGCCATGAACAAATAATCTGGATAGAGCTTAGGTCTATCAGCCTGTCTCTGGGCTGCTTCAGGTCAAATCCAGATTATGGAAATAACATACAGGCACAATACATGGTAACATACTTGATCGACACCAAATTGTACATTCTAGGAGGTACATGCTTTATTGTGTATATATTAGATTTAAATCGAATTATTGTTTAAATAAAAGTATTTACCTAATATGGTAGACTGAACTGTGCTTCACAAAACTCCTAGGTTGAAGCTATAGCCTTAGGTGACTAATACTTGGAGACATGGTTTTAAGGGAGGTAATTAAGGTTAAATAAAGATAAGGACGCTAATCCAATAGGATTGATGTCTTTATGGGAAAGAAGAGACGTCACAGAGCGTTCTCTTTTATCCCACATGTGCACAGAGAAAAGGCCACGTGAGGATGCGGAATGGGGGCCTCTGTGCACAAGCAGAAAGAAAGTCTCGTAACAAATAACCTTGACAGCACCTTGATCTTGGACTTGCAGGCTGAGATCTGTGAGGAAATGTCTAAGCCACTCAGGGTAGGTATTTCTGTTGTCACAGCCACACAGATCGCTACAGCTCCCAAGCATAAGAAAATAATGAACTCACCCCTCCTGGCTAAAGCATTGTAAGCTAGGGCCTTTTTGATCTTTAGATTAACTGAAGTTTTCTGAACTAGGCATTTGTGAGACCAAGCAGTTGTTTCACTTCTACAGGGAGCCCTGGGCTACAGATATGACAGCAATTCATAGGATAGATCCAACACAATGAGGAAACACAAGCAGATTGACCGCTGAGGCCTAGTGAAAGGAAGATCACATCTCTATCACATGCCCTAGGTGAGCCAGATAAGATTGTAGTGAAACAGAATTTTCTCTTGGGTTTTGACTGCACCTAACTAGTCACTGGCCTTCAAACTATAGACTGAATTTCTCTATTCTCTCTCTCTCTCTCTCTCTCTCTGTGTGTGTGTGTGTGTGTGTGTGTGTGTGTGTGTGTGTGTGTGTGTGTGTACCCAGGTGCCAGATTGCTGAAGTCTGAGCAAGTCTCTCTCTAAAGGCAGAAGACCAGGAAAGTCAGCTTTACCTGAGCAAGAGGACATCTGTGTGTTTGGGGACAGTTAACACTGCATCTCTGGCCTCTGACCCTCTCTCCTGCTCCTGAGGGCTTTGCTTTACCCCAAAGCTTCCTCACCAGACTGAACTGGTCCAGAATGAGTGACAAGCTAAGAAATTCCCTCGCCCTCATGTTGTTCTTGCAGGACCTGAGGCAGACACAGGTCTATGTAGTTGCCCAGGTCCCAGACAATACCACCTGGGTCCCTTGTGTGCTGAGATGAGAAAGGGATGGGACACTGTTCCATCCTTCCTCTGAGCCACTTTCCTTTCTTTTCTACTCTCTTTTCCTGCTCTCACCTTCCTGCCACTGAAAAGACAAGTGACACAGCATGGAGAATTCCAAGTGCATGCCATTTATGTGATCCAGAATGCCCTTCCTTACATGGAAAAGCCTGCTCAAAAAAAGACAGACGGTAGAAATGGTGCCGTGGCCACCGTCTTGATCAAAGTGCTTTTCTGGAATAAAGCAGAGTTTTTCTTTTTGATCAAAGTAAGTGCTGCAGACATGTTCTAAACAGAACTGCTGGCTGGGAGACTGCATGACAAAGAGGCTCCTCCTCATCCTTCAGCAATAGTATTTGCCTCATTCATTCTCTTCGTACCGCCTCCAGCCCGGGCAGGGCTAGACGGCCTTGCAACTTTCTCAAGTTCTCCTAGGTGACCTCATTAAGAAGGTGTTGTGTGCAGTATTCAAACGGAGAGCATTTGTTCAGTTCCTTGAACAACTTAGCTCTCTTCTTTCTAAACCATTCTATTACCACAAAGATATTCTTTAACCTGATTTTTAACATTTCTAAGTGAGAGGAGATAATGTGCCACAATTTTAAGAGAAGTTGTTTATTTTTCTCTGTAATCAGCATGACCTCCTATGGACAATGTAAAAGATAGTAGGAAGTGCTCATGGAGGCCAGGCACCCGGGGTCGGTTCACGTCTGTAATCCTAGTTGCTCAGGAGGCTGAGATCTGAGGATCATGGCTCCAAGTCAGCCTGGGCAGCAGAATCATTGAGACTCTAATCTCTAATAAACTACCAAAACAAAACAAAAAGGCTGGAACTGGAGCTTTGACTCCAGTGGTAGAACACTAACCTTGAGCAAAAACAAACTCAATGACAGCATCCAGGCCCTGAGTTCTAGCCTCAAAATTAGCACATTAAAAAAAAAAAAAACACCACATGGAGTATTATTATGTGTGTTAGGGCACTTACTTGGTCTTTTATGATGGGACATAGATCTTCCTCTGAGGGAGGAATACTTACAATGGAGGATGTTTGCTGGCCATCCTTACATGTCTGCTTTGCATGCCTTCATTATCCAAGTGCCCCTGCAGAATTAGCAATACGTGGACCCTGCTAAGGGTTGCTAGTGCTTCATGGTTCCAGAAGCTGAGAAATCCAAGAGCATAGTGCTGGTACTGCTTGGTTTCTGGTGAGGGCCTTCTTGCTACATCATAAGAAATGAGAGTCACAGTGTAGGACAGAGGAAGAATGACAGCTCAGGCCTCTCTTTCTGTCCTTATACAGCTGCTGATTCCATCACAGCTCCTAAAGCTCTAGAAGGACAAAAGGTTTTAGGGGACAGGCCACGGCCTGACAACCTCAGGCCTCTGCCCCTGATATTCTAGCACAACACTTCTTGGCTGTCTCAGCCATGGCTCAAACAGGCCCAGGTGTAGCAAGGGCCACAGTTCCAGAGACACAAGCTGTCATGGCAGGTGACATTCATGTGTTAATTCCACAGACAGAATGCAAGAGCTGTGAAGTGATGACTTCCTCTACTTCAAAACATCCCTGGGCCCGGGGACCCAGGCAAACACTAGTCACAGGGGCAGAGCCAGTGCAGATGTCCCCGGCTGTGGCAAAGCGAAGCAGAAATATAGGATCTGAGCTGCTCCAGAGAGTCCCATCAGGACAACTACTAATGGAGATGCAAAGGTAAGGACAGGCCAGGACTCCAGGACTGCAGGAAATACATTTCTTCTCCTTAGTCCCCATCTTGGGGATTTCCTTTATAGAATAGACTAGGTCACAATGGGAAATTCTATTCCACAACTTGTTTGATTTCACAGGCTTGTGGCTGGCAGGCAATTTGCTTTAGGATTAATCATGGTATGAGTCTCACCCATATCTGATCTAGATAAGACTCTGGACTTTAGACTTTTGAGTTGGCATTGGAACAAGACTTTGGAGACTATTAGGATGGAATGAATATATTTTATGTATGAGAACAGCATGAGTTGGCAGGGGCGGGGGCTAAGATCAGAATGCTATCATTTGAATGTGTCCTCAAAAAATAACATACATTAGGAGAAAGAGTTGAGGAAATAAGATTGAGACACTAAATCTTTAATGCCAGAATCTTATAGGAAGCAGAAAGGAAACCCGTCAATCAGAAAGCCATCTTTATGAACCCTAATTCTTCCAATTTACCACAAGGCAAAGCTCTGTAATAATGAAGATGGTACTAAAGATGGCTGAGATGGGTTGAACTGTCATCTTCATGTCTCACATGCTCTCTCTCGCTCTCTCTCTCTCTTTCTCAGCCATATTTCTCTTCTCATAAATTTCCTATCACCTTTACTATGCTTGACTCTTACCTGGATTCTTCTCTTGCAAAGACCAAGGTCAACTTAGCTGCCCTATATTTCTAGTAATATATTTGGTGCATTGGCCAGAGAGCTAGGGATTCATCTTTTTCTGAATTGAATTCATAGAAAGGTAACATTATAAGGAAAAGAAAAAAAAAAACCCAGGCTGCCATTAATAATGACACAGTGGACCCATGACAGCCAGAGGCCATTAGTGTATCCGAATTAGTCCTACTAATCTCTTTACTACTTTGAATTTTTTTCTTCTACATTAACAGATTAGAAACTCCTCTCTCCTTTGGTTTGGCTACTTGGCATTCATCTCAGTAACTAAACATATTTGGCTTTATTGAGGGCATCTTTTCTATCTTAAAAACCCTTGGCTGCTACTTTGGCTGCCAAACAAAGCAAAACTGAAATTGCATCATTTCTCCAATGACAAATATTTGCTTCATCAATATCAAATCTATATACCCCATGCTCTATTTCCTTGATTCCCCAAGTAAACAATAATTTCTTTGTCTCAATGCCAAATCCCAGTGTAACTTGAAATCATCTTAATTCAGCAGTCAAACACAACACATATTATCAGCAATCTACCCCCTTAGTTGAAATCTCAAAAACACAAAAAGCTAAACCTAAACACATATTCACAAGCAAGGACAAATCCATTACAACTTCTGCCTGGCTAATAGCAATGTGTAAGGTGCTACCTAGCTAGCTGCAGTGGTCCCAGATTCAAACTGGTAATCCATTCATAACACACAGAAGACTTTAATCCATGGTTGACCTGACTTAGCTCTATTGTAGGAACCAAGTTGGAAAATAAAGTATTCAAAGTATCTGTGAATTCACTGAAAGGCCTAACAACTCTCCACAAATGCACTTGGCTTCCCTTAACCTACATAGGTGATTAACATCATGGTCAGAGATAAAATGTAAAATTCATCATGACGGAAAGCTGCTGTTTTGGTTTCTTACAGGACTTGCCCCAAGCTTGCAAGTCCAAGCTACCTTCACGCCACCAGCAATTCATCACTCTTCCAGTCTGGAGGCAGCCCTCGAAATCAATAGTTTCCCCAAAACTAAGACAAATGATTGGAGTACAAAGCACTCCAATCCATTATGCTTCCAAGGAAAAGCTGTCCAAAGGCAAGTCTGTAATGGTCTACTCAGGCAAGTCACTGGGAGAAGTTCTAGGCCCAACTCTGCTATGTCATTTACAACAAGCCACAACCTGATTCTAATGTCATTAAAATGAGAGAGAGAGAGCTGGTGCCAGTGGCTCATGCCTTTAATCCGACCTTACTATTCAGGAAAAATGAGATCTGAGGATCATGATTCAAAGCCAAGACTGGGCAGGAAGGTCCAGGAGAATCTTATCTCCAAAAAATTACCCAAAAAAAGGCTGGAAGTGGAGCTGTGGCTCAAGTGGTAGAATGCCAGCCTTGAACAAAAGAAGCCCAGATACAGCACACAGGCCCTGAGTTCAAGCCCCAGGATCAACACACACACACACACACACACACACACACACACACAGAGTCAAGGTATCGGAGATAAATAAATGAGTTCTGGAGTTCATGTGATATTAGGTGAACTCATATTAATTTCTTGTTTTGTAGGTAAAAAGGATCAAATACAGGCAATTTCATTTGTTCAACCTCTAATTGCCCCATATTTGCAGTTTATTACAGTTGGAAAAGGACTTGGCAGGTTTATTTACAGGTAATACACCTAACATCCCTTTAGATTACATGACTTACCAAACTCCAAACACATACCAGTAAAAAACTGGACACCAAATCAGCCCAGGTTCTTTAATTTTGAAAGGCAAGTTGGTGGTATGTAGTAAAAAGTATGTAACAGTAATCATGCTTTCTTTTTTGGAGGGGGGGGGGTCATGGGGCTTGAACTCAGAGCCTAGGTGTTGTCCCTGAGCTCTTTTTTTTTTTTTTTTTTTTTTTTTTGGCCAGTCCTGGGCCTTGGACTCTGGGCCTGAGCACTGTCCCTGGCTTCTTCCCGCTCAAGGCTAGCACTCTGCCACTTGAGCCACAGCGCCGCTTCTGGCCGTTTTCTGTATATGTGGTGCTGGGGAATCGAACCTAGGGCCTCGTGTATCTGAGGCAGGCACTCTTGCCACTAGGCTATATCCCCAGCCCCCCTGAGCTCTTTTGCTCAAGGCTAGCACTCAACTACTTTGAGCCACAGTTCCACTTCCAGTTTTCTGGTGGCTAATTGGAGATAAGAGTTTCATGAAGCCAGGTGCTGGTGGCTCATGCCTGTAATCCTAGCTACTTAGGAGGCTAACATCTGAGGATTATGGTTCAAAGCCAGCCTGGGCAGGAAAGTCCATGAGACACTTATCTCCAATTAACTATTCAAAACCCAGAAGTGAAGCTGTGGCTCAAAGTGGTAGAGCACTAGCTTGTGCAAAAGAGCTCAGGGACAGCATCCAGGCCAAATTCAAGCCCCACAACCAACCAAAAATAAAAAAAAAGAGTTTCACAGACTTCCCTGCTTTGCCTGCTTGGGCTGTCTTCCGGCTTTGGCTCTCGACCTCCTGAGTAGCTAGGATTACAAGTGTGAGCCACTATGCCCAGATTTTAATGAGGGCATTTCTAACAGAAACACCATCCCTAGGAATTAGTCCACCAGGAATATCTGAAAAAGTATGCAATATATATAAATATACAAAATATGAACATATAAAAGTCCACAGTTACTGTGGACTGTGATTATGAAATTTTAACCCTAATGCCTCTAATATAGTTAATCCCTGTGACTCAAATCAATATGGTTAAAAAGTAGTCAGTTTCTTTGCTGACATAAAAACACACCCAAATTCATATTGATTAAAAATAAGAAAATCCACCAAGAAAGAAAATTACCATTTACAAAAGATGTTTTCATTTAAATGCACTGAAGTATGTAAAGTATCTGACAGTAGGTATTTGGTCCTTCTCCCCCCAAATCCCTCTTTCATTCTGCTCAGATGTTTGTAAATAAACCCAGCTTACAGGCCTAGCTCCACCACCAAGTAGCTGTGTGAGCTCAGGCAAGAAGCTTCAGGTCCCTCACGTGTAAAATTGAAACAACCATGGCACCTCCTTCCAAAGGTGCTGACGTTACAGGAGCTAGTACATAAAATGCTCAGTACACTTTACTCAGAGCAAGTATTTCAGAAACCGTCACCTGGACAGAGACACCCATCTCTGAAACCCGAAGAAACAAGATTTCTTGGGGCTTGTTGTTGTATTTACTTTTGCTCTCTTATCTCTTAAAAAAAAATCACCTAGTACAAACACATAAATCCTCATATGTATTTCCCATCTTGAAACTAAATTAAAAAGTAAAAGCCTTTTCTTTTTTCAAGAAGTGTTTATCCCACTACACTGTGGCAATATTAGACATTCCAATATTTAATGTAGCTTCTAAAGAGAATTCATTATTTCATTACCAAACTGATAAAGTACTTTTCTGAGAAGTTAATATTAACTGGGTCATTCCCAGGTAAGTAAATTGTTTATCAAGTACTGCTTACGGGGCCTCTCTGAGATACGCAGCACACTGGGCCCTTTTCTATTTAGGGGTCAAATGCAGGCTTCTCTGGCCTGTAGGAGTGTGTGTGGTTAGGCTAGGATCTTAGAAGCCACAGAAGAAATCTTTTCCTTCCAGGGTTATGTAAAACCAAACTTAAGCCTGACCAGGACTTTCTAAGTAAGGACCTTCTCAGTGAATTCTGAGTATTACTAACCCAGACAGGCTTAGTTCCATAGACCTTCAACCTGAAAGATCTGTGTGATTCTATAAACAGATTGGAATTAAAAGTCAATTCACCTCCAGTTCCGACCCAGTATCTCAGTCCATAAAGACTTGTTGGTTTTGAGTTCACTCTGTAGCAAGACTGCAGAGAACTAGTGGGGACAGGGCAGCTCTCTGTCTGAACTTGGCAAGCTTTTGCCAGGTAGACCTCCAAAAGGCAGGTGGCCTTGTTGAGGTCAGTACAGGGTGCGTGGCTTTCTGTTTCACAACTGAGCAGTGACACAGAGGAGGCTGGAGCCCAATCCCTGCTTCCCATTCCTGGGTCTTCCTACCGCTCATGAATGATCATCCTTCCAATTCTACTTCTTGGAAATGGAACCTCCACCAGGTTAAAATAGCTCATTCAAGGTCAGAAGAGCAGTCAAGCAAGAGCTGGCCATGTGAACCAGCAGATTCTAAAGTCCCAGAGGGCGGGCCCACGGGCCCTCCCTCCCCCTGTGCCCTAGGTAAATGTTTTTGTTGATTGTGTCCCAGAGCCCGCAGTGTAGAGGAAGCCGCTCTCCTAAGTGAGCACCGCACATTCAAACTGCAGATTGAGACGGGACGGCGGGGCAGGCACACCACACCCTCCTGGGTCCCCAGTGCTCTGACCTAGCAGCCCAGGAAGGTCTCTGGGGCGCACACACACAAGGGCTAGTCGTGGTAACCAAGTGCATTTTATGTCTCAACGACCCCTAGGAGAGTGCCCCCAGGTTCCAGGTGACATAAGCCCTCCGGGCTTCCCAGACCTTCAAGGCCACTCTCCTGTGACCCTTCCTTCTCTGCAAGAGACCCTTCTGCACACATAAGCTCCCCCACTCCAGAGCCCTGCTTCCCCCCCCCTTCCCCCCTACACCCCCACCTCCTTGCTGAGGGGGAGCCCAGAGATTGAATCCTCAACTCTCCATCTATCCTACCCACCCAGCCAGGGGGGAGGGGGGGACCTTCTCAGAGCTGAGAGTTGGGGCGTGGGGTGGGTCCCCCCAACACCAGAGTGAGGCGTCAGGGCACGAGTGCACCCACCAGCTCTGACACACATCCCCGAGCTGGGGACTCCACCAGGGTTCGGTTCCCAGGAAAGGACATTGCTGTGGGAGCTACTGCAAACAAGTGGGGGCAATCAGGGGTCCCCTCCGCCCGTGCGGGGTGGGGGGGAGGGGGAAGGAAAGGGGGGAAACGCAGCAGCGCGCAACAGGTGCGAGTGCCGAAGAGCCGGAGCGCGCGCGCGGCGAGGCGTGGTGTGGCGGTTTGCACACTTATTGTCACGGGGAATGCTAAGCCGGATGGCTGCACCTGACGCTGCAGGTGCCTCCCACCCGAGAAGAAAGAAGGGAGCCGCGCCTCGGACCCGGCAGGGACTAGAGGACACGCAAAGACCCCACCCCCCAGCCAGGGGGGCCGACCCTCGCGGAGCCCGCGCCCCCCGCGCCCCCCGCGCCCCAGGGGCTGCGGATCCCCGCGGAGCCGCGCGCGGGGCTCACCTGGCGCGGCTGCTCCATGCCCGCCCAGGGCGGCTGGCTGCCCCCGCGTCCCGGCCGGCCGTGGCGCGCGCCCCGCAGCCCCGCATGGAGCGCCCCGGGCCCCCGCGCACCTCCGCACCCCGCAGCGCGCTCCCAGGTGAAGAGTCGGATCGCTCCCCTGGACTCGGGCTGCGAGTCTGAGCCTCTACTCCCCCCCCCCCCAACCCCGCCACACCCCCCCCCCCACGTCCGGAGGAGGCCGGCTGCCGCCTGGGTCCTAGCGCCCCTACCGGGGTGTGGGGCCCCGATTTTAAGCCGATTAGCGTCTCCGCCCCGAGAGGAAGTCTGGTCTTCCTGGAGCTACTGAACGCGCTACACACAGTGCTTGGGATTCCGGGCCTAAGTATCTCTTTAAACGTCTCTGTCTCTGCTGATCACGCGCCCCTTGCTGGGTGGGGGTCCCCAACGGGGCCAGAAAGGGATAAGGATCAATTTCTTTCATCAACTTAAATTTGCATGCATATATATATATACATACATACATACATATCACTCACTTTAAAAGGTGTGAATATGTCTGTATAGACACATACATAGTATATGCTAAATTGTTTTTCAACCCAAAAGCTTGTATTTAATAACCGGTAAGCAACACACTAGGGGGGTGG
Organism: Perognathus longimembris pacificus; assembly: GCF_023159225.1. Taxonomy (NCBI): domain Eukaryota; kingdom Metazoa; phylum Chordata; class Mammalia; order Rodentia; family Heteromyidae; genus Perognathus; species Perognathus longimembris. The sequence continues at coordinate 9,661,117 of NC_063182.1, read as the reverse complement.
GTATTATTTCTTAGTGTGGAGACAATCTGCAATCATGAGTCACACGTGGGTCAAGCCAAACAAAGGCTCAGCTACTTTTCCTGAGCCCTGCCCCTGCTCTATAGACTCCCACCCATCTGGGTAGGGAGCTGGGATCATTGAAAGTCCACCGGCAGACACTAGGAAGTTTTCACTTGCCAAAGGTAACCAAGTGTTCCTAATTAAATGTCTGGGCTGCAAAGAGACCTGGCATCTTGCTTGCTATAATCCCTGCACAGGTGCCCACATCTGGCTCCTCGCTTGTGGAGAGATTTCTAAGGAAGACCTCGAGAGAGCACTGGCAAGGGCCTTTCTTTTCTCAGCTACCCACAGGGCTGAGTCTGTCCAGCCAAAACCAAGACCAATCTGTTCCTGCTGACTTTCTCATCCTGATGAGATTTTTAACAGCAGCATGGGAAAACAAGTCATTTTTAAAAGTAAAACCCACTTCATAGGACATAGAGAGACAAAGAGAAAATAATTATATTGGTGTTAACCATATATATATTATAGTCTTACTATATGGCATGAGAGTTGTATTAATAATAAAAAAAAACCTTTCTGGACTTTTCCTAGGAGCTCAAAGTACTTCTTCTTTTGGTAGGGTTGTTTTTTTGGGGGGGTGGGTTTGAACTCAGGGCTCTGTGCTTGCTAGGTGGGCACTCCATCACGGAGCCATTCCTCTGCTCTTTAGTGTATTGGTTAATTTTAAGATGGGGTGTCCTTTCCTGTCCAGATACAGTCATGGGGGCTGGGGATATGGCCTACTGGCAAAGAGTGCTTACCTCGTATACATGAAGCCCTGGGTTCAATTCCCCAGCTAGAAGTGGCGCTGTGGCTCAAGTGGTAGAGTGCTAGCCTTGAGCAGAAAGAAGCCAGGGACAGTGCTCAGGCCCTGAGTCCAAGCTCCGGGACTGGCCAAACAAACAAACAAAAAAACCCCAAATACAGTCATGGCCCTCAGACCTCCATACACCTATTTAGGTGTTCAGTGGTAGCTAAAATGACAGGCCCATAGCCACCTGACCCCAAAGCTTGGTTGAGAGAAATGTCAAATGTGGTTGGCCTTGAACCACAGTCTTCTCAATCTTAGTCGTCTAAGTAGCTCACATTATAGAGAGCCACCAGCTCCTGCCTTTTAAATTACTTTGCCACAAAAACATTCTTTTTTTTTAAAAATTTGTTTATTGATTGAACACAAATTTTTTTACAAGGTGTTGTGCAAAAAGGGTGCAGTTACATAGTAGGGCAGTGTGCACATTTCTTGTGATATCTTATGTCCTGTTTTTCTAGCCCTTCTCTAGGTCAGGTAGACATATATACAATATACAATGTATCAAGAACATATATAGTATTCACAGACTTGGTCTTTACTGTCTCTCCGTCTCCATTTGTTAACAGTCATATATCAGGGAGACACAAAAACATTCTTATGTGAACAGAATCTAAGATAGCCTCTAGTTGTCCCCATGTCCTGCTTTTATATGCTGTGGCATCCCCTTCCCTTGGGTATGAATGGAACCTGTGACTTGATACCTTCGAATGGAAAATGAAAAGGGTGATGGAGATGTTATTTCAAAAACCATATACGCTCATAAATACATTTAGGTTAGATATTATTTAGGTCACACAGTCTTGAGAGGAATCTCTTCCTCATTTTGGCTTTGAGAAATCAAGAAGCCATGTTGGGAGGTCCATATAGCAAGGAACTGAAATGAAGAAGATGTTGGACAAGATTCTATAAAAGACAGGCCCTCGGTCCAACAGCGAAGAGGCCAAATCTTGTCAACAACTAGGGAGCTTGGAATATGAACATCTCCCAGCTGAGCCTTAAGACGAGGCTGCAGCCCCAGGGGACACACCGATTGCACTTCCACATACGATTCTAAAACAGAGGACCCAAAAGGCCATTCCCAGACCTCTGACCCACAGAAACTATGATAATAAATAGTATCATGTTTTCAAACTACTTTATTTGTGGTGACATATTATGTAGCAATAGCAAAATTAATATACTTCTTCCTTCCTCAGATGAAAAAAGGTAGTCAAGGGGAGTTAGATAGAAGGGCCAAGGCCACTTAACTTAGCGGCATAATCTGGCATTATTTCAGTCAGAGTTTCTAGTTCCATACAGAAAAGGGAAAAAAAAACCCACAGAATAGTTGAGACATAAGAGGATAAATAATCATGTTGAGGTCGAGATATGATGAAGGATAAAACAAAAGAAAATCGCAGTAGGTTAAAGAACAATTTGAATCAACAGTTTGGCCCAAGCCAAATGTGTGTGTGTGTGTCTGTGTGTTTTCAGAAAGAAGAGTACATTTTCAAGAAAAAAGAAAGAATGGTAAAGGTAAAGGCTTCATATCTTCTAATTTTTGATAAAAGAAAAACCCAGACCATATGATTTGCTCCCCTGAAAGTGGGGGTTTCCCAGGACAGCTCTCGAGAAGTGATAGGAAGATGTCTGTGCACAGCATGCGTGGCAAATGGTCTATTGTTCCTGCCATATTACACAAAAAGAGGCAGCTTCTCAACACTCTTAGCTGGAGTTCCCAGGTTTGCATGTATTCTTAGGCTTTAAATTGTCTTTGGGTGCTTAATGTTTTAAAGTTTTCCACTGCATCTCTGCTAAGCTACAGCAAAATAGAGCCCAACACTTATCCCACTAGAGATTTATCACCTACCATTCATCTTGAAGGCCACTATGGTTGTATGGCTTTAATAGAGGAATAGAAGGAGAGAAGGAGAAAGAGGGAGGGAAAGAAAGGAGGAAGGGAATGGCATAGGCAGAAAGAACGAAAGAAAGAAAAAAGAACCAGTGATATAAAAATTCCCTGTCTAGCTGGAGTTTGGCTTTGGGGGTCTAAAATTGTTTAATGCAGCCCATGTTTCCCAATGCTGACAAACTGGCATGTGTCTAAGTGAGTCTTACCAGGAGCTTACAGTAAAGCTTTCCAGACAGATCTGACTCCTAAAGCTACTTACCAATCCAAATTCAAAGAGCCAACTGGTATACCTCATTCTTGTTCTCTATACCAACCAGTCACCACTTCTCTACAGTAGCACTGTCCTGTGCCTCCTCCCCAACCCCACATACACCCTTTGCTTTGCACCTCTACTGGCAGGAATGAAGCAGTCTGGGTCCCAGGCATCTCTCTCTAGACCAATCCAGGTGCAAAAGCAATAATAGCCAACACGGTAAGTGGGAATTCACCTATCATTGTTCATACCCATAAGCATCTTCCCCTTTCCCACAGGATGGGGCTTGAAATTTCCTTAGTGTGTTGTCTTACTAATCAGTTCAGCATTGCTTTATCCTAAGTACTTGTAAATATTTCTATTCACAGTAGTTTTTTGTGCTTGAGGCTGTTATTCAGACATTCACTTCTTTACACACTGTGTATGTACATTGGGTAGACATTGCTGGGGGCAGGGATGCAAAGAAATGAACGGCAAAACTTGGCTTTGCCATGTTACAGCTTTGCGAATGGATCCATGTGTGTATTGTTTGAACAACAGCTGGAATAAGGTGGTTTCTGATTGGTTGATTGGCTTTCTCATGGTTCCAGATAGGCTGTGGCATCTACCTGCTTCAGGTCATTGGTTCAACTAGCAGAAATGTGAAGAAAGGCGGAAATGTTTTGTTTTGTTTTTTTTAATTAAAATGTTTTTTTTTTATTGGTGTCCATGAGTATCTGGTCCCAAGGAGACTACTATTGTGGATAAACCACAAATGCTAGAATGCATAGAGTTCAGTTCAAAATCATTCAAATTTACCTATAGGCTATATCCAATAGGTCAAAGTAGCCATACCTTGAAACTGCATGAAGTAGCTACATTACTACCATATATTACTATTGTATACATGAATACTATTCACCAAAAGCTAGAGATTGTTACATGCTATATACCTCAGATACCACAGATACTTGATTCATTCCTCACATAATGCTTTCTAGTTTCCACTAAAGACATACTACCCTTCAACTAACCTAAAATCCTCATTTTATCACTTAAAGCACATTGTATTTCCTCTGTGGCTTGGGAAGATTAGTGTAACTTTTTCTTTTTTGGGGGGAGAGGGAACCATTTGATCTTAGGAGGCAGATTTTCACAAAATTAAGGACAGGGAAACAGATCATACAATGGTTTTTATACAATAGATGATAACCGGGGACTTCCTGGAAGATTCTCTGTATTGGCTGAGCTGCATAAAGCACATACACACACACACACACACACACACAAAAAAAAACTTAATTGCTTTCCTTTTGAAATTTCTTTTGATCTACTATCATTGCTGACTGTGTAGCCAAACCATGTGTAATAAACCTGCAAAGTAGATGAGCTTACTACAAATGACTCAGGGCCATGTAAGGTTAGAAGAGCTGTGACTACTGATAACATAATTCTCATTCCACTGGGAAGGCTAGAATAAATGGAGTGCACTGTTTAGGTGCCTTGAAACCTATCGTTGGTTTTCCTTCCCCAAAGACTGAGGATGCCAAAAGTGCTGACAAGCTGGTGCTTACCACAGGATGAAAGACCAGGAATATCAAGTGCTATTAGATTTCACAGTTTCTGGAAAAGTCCTGGTTTACCTTCTATGAGCATCAAAGTCACTAGAGCACAGGCATTAAACGCACCCTTTGTCATTCATCCATCACGTTGACATAGTATCATGTCATCATTATCCTCTCTGCCCTCAGCTGCCACAGGTGACCTACCTCAGTTTAAATCTGCGAGAAGATTCAGGATCCTCGCCCTTATTTTCCCAAATCATCTTGAAATTTCAGACAGAATCATCCAAAGGTTCTCAGAGAAACTCAAATACACCACATACAGAATTCTAGACCAGGTATTTCCCAATCTAGATCCCTACTGTCAGGATGAACCAGAAAAGAATAGAAAGAAGAAAAAAAAGGTAGTTCAGAGTAACTAGCAGTTGTTACATGGATGAGCATTAGCTCTGTCGCTTGCAGTTACATACTGTCAAAGATTTATTGTTGCTGGATCTAGTGGTATATAAGAGAAATCCCAGCACTTAGAAGGCAGGGGCAGAAGAAACTAAACTTTGATTGAGGCCAGCCTGGGCTACCTAGCAAATTTATGTAGTAAGACCCTCTGTTTCAACAATCAACAAACAAAATGAATAAAAGTAGACTGGCAAGCTCAGCATTATCAATAAAATCTCTCATTTTCATTTGTTGGCAGGAATACAATGGTGTTGGCTTGGTACTTGTATCTAAGGATACATTCTTTAAATGTCACACATTCTTCAAATGTATTCAAGAGCCCAGCCTCTCTCACTGTTTACTACTGATGCTTAGGCCCCAGAGGCCTACATGTCAAAGGTTTGGTGTCCTAAGGTGATGGGGTCTTTGGGAGGTAGGCCTGAGTGAGGTTCCTTAGATCATTTGGAGTACACCCTGGAAAGGAATAGTGGGACTCTGGCCCGTTCCTCTTTCTCTCTTTTGTGTCCTAGCTATGCAATGAGTAGAGAAAATCCTCTCACTTCTGGGCACTCCTGCCATAATGTGCTATATTTTGAACAGAGCAGATGAATGGATGGTTCCCATTCACTGAGTCAAAGAAGGGTGGGAAAAGCACCAGAAAAGAATAAGTAGGAAGTCAAGAGCTCTGCTTTGGCCTTGCTAAGGGTGAGTCTCCTTTAGACATCCAAGGGAAAATGTCAAGGAGGCAGTTGGCTCTCCCTGTCTGGAGCTCAGTAGAAAAGTCTGGGCTGGAGTCGTAAACTGGGGAGTCACCAGTGTATAGAGTCCACTGGCAGCTTCTGATTGGACGAGGTCACCAATGAAGGACAGATCACCAGGAAGAAAACCAGGGCAGAAAACTACATTCTGGGCTGCCAAATGTTTGAGTGTGAGCAGAGGAGAAGATGTCTGTAGAGATAAAAGGCAGGGGCCATAAGATAGGAGGGAAATCCACACAGACAGTGAAACTGTTTAAATGTCCCCTGATGGAAATAGCTAGAAAATGGAATCTCCTGAAACATTTTACACAAGAAAGACATGGGAATAGGTGCACCATATCTATAAACCTGGTGAATGGCAGAATCTTAAGCGTAGAGAAGACCAACGAGAGCAGAGATAGCATTAATAATAATCCAGGGGGGAAAAGACAGAGGAAGAAAGGAGGAAGGGAGGGAAGGGAAGAAAGGGAAAAAGGAAGGAAGGAAGGAGGAGGGGAGGAAGGGAGGGATGGCTTTAGGAATAAAGGGAAAGAAAAGAAAGAGGAAAGAAATTCAAGGGTGAAATAGGACTTGGGAGCCCATGGGTTGTTAGAGATGACTTCGAAATCCTGGTAACATATACAAAGACGAAACAGGTTGGCTAGAGTAAATGCTCATGGAGAGAAGTTTTGAACATGTTTGTTGTGAAGTGCCCACATTTTCCTCAGGAAAGATATTTAGTAGGTAAGAAGAACTAAAAGAAAGTCAGGCAGCAACAATATACAGATTAGATAAGAGGCTCTGAGCAGGAGACATGAAGCTAAAGTCTCAAAAATGACAACCACAGAGCAGGTAAAGGGGAGTGGCGGAGGCACATACACCTGTGTATGTATGGAAACGTCACAGTGAAACCTCCTTTGGAAAATTAATGTATGTTAATAACGAATGACATTTCCAAGGGAGAATACAAAGAACAGAAGAGTCAGGAGGGCTTACATAGAGTGCTAGGAAGTAAGAGAATCCGCTCTAACAACAGCGATGGGTCCTCGCATAACTTCTTCCAGGCCAAAGACTGAGTGGTTGGTTTGTTTTCATCCATGCTGAGATTTGAACTCAGAGATTTGCTCTTTCTACTCAAGAGCCACCTGCTAGTGCTTAGCATGTTCATAATAAAGCAATTTTACCCAATCTCTAAATTTCCTAAAGACTGCAAATGGGGATGGTTTCATCCTAACAGAAATGACAAGTTCATGAAAGATGAAGTATGTCCCACCAAGCCCAACATACATACAGTCAGCCAAGCGATGCTTTCTAGACCTGGAGGGTGGTCCCCATTGTTAAAAATGAGAGGGAGAAGCTGGAGCCAGCCCAGGAAAGTCTGTAGAACTCTTTTTTTTTTTTTTTTTTGTCAGTCATGGGGCTAGAACTCGGGGCCTGGACGCTGCCCTGAGCTCTTCAGCTCAAGGCTAGTGCTCCACCACTTTGAACCACAGCACCACTTCAGGTTTTCTGCGGGTTCGTTGGAGATAAGAATCTCACAGATTTTCCTGCCCTGCTGGCTTTGAATGGCGAGCCTCAGATCTCAGCCTCCTAAGCAGCTAGGATTACCGGCGTGAGCCACTGGCGCCTGGCTTGTAGAACTCTTACCTCCAATAAATTACCAAAGAGAAAGCCAGAAGTGTGGTTCAAGTGGCAGAATGCTAACATTGAGCAAGAAGCTCAGGGACAGAGCCCAGGCCGTGAGGAAGTCCCGGGGAAGACAAACACCGAAAAAGAAAAGAGAGACAGAGAGGGATTAAAAAAAAATAGTTGTAGTTCTCAAATGTAGCTAAGAATTAAAATGCATTTTCATCAAAATCCTTATAGGTTTTCTGAAGAAGAAACAAAAGGTTAATCCACACAAATTAGGAAATCTTTGCTCCTTAGATTTTGACCTTCACACTCTTTCTCCTTGCCCCTCTCTGTGTTTTTTTTTTCCCTCTCCTATCCCCAGTCATACTCCTCAAACACACAAACATCCCAGCTAACAAAATGCTTAGAGAGGAAAGCAGTTTCGTAGCTGAATCGGGCATGTTTTAAAAGCAGACAACCACAGGGGAGAATCAGGTGAATCAGTAAATATGGATTCTGCGGATGAGAAACAACAGTTCTGAGAACCAGTGCCCTCCTCTCCTTGCTGGAGGCTAAAGACGAAACCAACAGTGCTCTTCTCCTACTTTCTAGTTGTTCGCAAAGGCTTCCGAGACAAATGTTACAGATCCTCCAACAATTTCTCTAGTGAGCTTTGTCTACAGGGTCCTGAGCTTCCCTTCTCGAACCTATCCTGCTCTTTTCCTACCCAGACATCGACTTCCTGGCCTCTTGCTCACCTCTCCTAGTGCTTTGGCGTGGATGTCGTTTGAATGTATCCCCAAGTTGTAGAAACCGGGGTGGTGATGTTGAGAGGTGGGGTAGACCTTTAAAAAGTGGAGCCTAGTGGGAGTTGGTTAGGTTTTTAAAAGGGGCATTGACCTCAGAAGAGACTGATATACTGCTCATGGGACGCTAAGTTCTTACAAAAGGGAGTATACAGCAAGAAAATTGGCTAGCCCTCCCCACTGGCAGCCTCTTTGACTTCCTGTCTTGCCATCTGTCCCCAGCCCACATGCTCCCATCATGATATCTGTCATGGCTCTCCAGTCAGTGTTATGTTCCTTGGTTTTTCAGCCTACAAAACTATAAGCTCCATAAACCCCTTTTCTTTGTAAGTTCCCCAGCCTCAGGTATTTTGTCATAGCATTGGAAAACTACAACTGAGGAGGAAGGAATATATCTTCTATACATTCACGGATTGGCTGGTGGAACAGAATGTCTGCAGGTTCATTGGTTTATGGCCCTTTGGTGTAAGTTCATCCAAATCAGTCAGTCATTTGCATTGGAAGCCATGTGCTTATTATATACCTGTTGAATGGCAGTAGTAAAAGGATGGGTGGATGCCAGAGATTAAAAACAGGGGAATCCACCAATACTCGGCTTGCTTTCTCTGACACCTGCAACCTGTGTAGTGCCTTCCTATTGGTCCCACTATGACCACACTCCCCCCAACCCAGAAACTGCACTACAGTTTCCTAGTATCCTATCTGCAGCCTCCTACTGCAAGGGCTTTGGGAGCCGAGACTGTGTCTCTGTTGTGTTTGGATTCCCCAGTCACAAAACAAGCACTTCGTATACTTTCAGTGAATGAAAAAGATGGATGAATTAATTGATGATGAGAAGCTGAGGTTACAATGCTGCTCTTTCAAACGAGAGAAGCACTGTCCTTTATCTACCCACTAAAGTTTTCATCTAAAAGTTATCAGAGGGGAGATGAGGAAGCATAAACGCGGGGTGAATTTAATCAAAGTACATTTTATGCACATATGGAATTGTCACAGTGAAACTCCTTTATACAATTAATATACATTAATAAACTTCAAAAAAAGTTACTATAAGCAGAAAAGGACACATGGTTGCCACCTGCTTCTCAAAGGTCCAAGAATGTTAGGTCTTTGGTTTTTGTTTGGTTTTGGGGTTTTTATGTGCCAATAGTGGGGCTTGAACTCAAGGCCTTACATTCTTGCTTAGCTTTCTCATTCAAGGCTGGTGCTCTACCCCTTGAGCCACGCCTCTGCTCCTGGCTTTTTGCTATTTAGCTGGAGTTGAGAATCTCTCTGATTTGTCTTTGAGGGCTGGCCACAAACAAGTATCCTCAGATCTCAGCCTCCTAAGTAGCTAGGATTAAGAATGTTTGTTTTTTCCAGGGACTGGTGGCTCATGCCTGTAACCGCAGCTATTCAAGAGTCTGAGATCTAAGAATCACAGTTCAAAGCAAACCTGGGCAGGAAAGTCCCTGAGAAGCTTATCTCCAATTAACAACCAGTAAACTAGAAGTGGAGCTGTGACTCCACATGGTACAGTGCTAGCCTTAAGCAAAAGAGCTCAGGGATATAGCCCAGGCCCTGAGTTCAAGCTCCATGACAAAAAAAGTTTTTTAAGCTATTGATGCTAATTTTTCTGCCCTGAAACTTCCACATGCACGGGTTTTTTTGTTTATCCACTTGTTTTTGGTTTGGTGATCTTGACATTTCATCAATAAAGGTTTTCAGATGAATGTTTCCTAAGGATGCACTAAATTGCAGATAATTCTGAGGATGAGAATTCAATGATAAGCAACGTGCCCCAACTCCTATGTGCCTCAAATTTAATTTAAATCTAATTGAGTTACTACTTATTGAACTATCTCAGCCAGACACTCCTTCACCATCCATCCAATTGGCTCCCCATTTCTTGCTTTTTATAAGTATAAGAGGACAACAAGAATGTTTGAAACAGAATTGTCAAATAAAGGCTCACTGTCACTTGAGTTGTTTTGGAATCATAGGAATATTAAAACTAGAGAGGCATGTGCTTGGGTTGATGAATCCATATCTGATTGCCCCTCCAGCCTCTCCCCTGACCTGTGCTCTAAGAAGCTGATGAAGAGACTATATTAATGGGCTCCTTTCCTGCCTTCCAGGCATGCAGGGGAAGGTCACAGCCAATCAGAAGCTGAAACCCAGGATCAGGAACCTAGAGAGTAGCTGTGATCCTCCATGATGACTCAAAGCTCCTTGCCAACTCCTGTATCTGTTTCTTCCCCTGCCTGGTTATTATCGTCGTGGGGGTGGGAACTATTCTCTCAAGCCTGTGGTAACTGTGCCCCTCCTAACACTTCCCATGACTACAGGAATAAGCTTCCACCTCTCGCCTGAGTGGATTCTGATTCAAAGCCCAGGTCTGGCAAGGTCTGGGTGAGTGGCTCATGCCTCTAATCCTCATGACTCAGGAGGCTGAAGGCTGAAAAGTCCATTAGACTTACTCAGCAAAAAGCAGGCCTGGAGGCCTGGTGTAAGTAGTAGTGCAAACAAGCTATGCAAGTACAAGACCCTGATTTCAAAACTCCAATACACCAAAATGAAACAATTTTTTTAAAAAATATCAAAAACCCAGGCCTTTCAACCTACAGATGTAAAATCATAAATTCCTGAAGCAACGGCTCTACTCCAATATGTGCCCTTTCGAGCTATTAGGAAACACATCTTGGTTATACTACCCCCAGCATACTAGATGAATCTCTTTAAAAAAAAAAACTTACAAGTTGGACAGAAATATGCCAAGACTAAGGTCAAGCCTGGGATATCAGCTGAGACAAGCATTCAGGGAACTGATTGACAAATGCTCAACGTTTCAAATTCCAAAAAGTCACAGCCAAGGGCAAGGGGGCTGGGCAAGAGGAAGGAGGATTCATGTTCAAACTTGACTGTGAAGATGACATCTCCCTACGCCAGCTCTGCCTGCAAGTCCCACCCCACACAGGGCCAAGTGCCATTTCCAAGTGATCTCAGCTTTCCTTCCTCTGCCTCAAGTACCCACCGGCCCTTGTTTCCACACATCCAATCCCTCCCCAGCCTACAGGGCCTATGCAAATGACTTCTCCATATATGGTCAAGCTTTTCATGCATATCCTAATTAGAAGATAGCTTCCCCCCCCCACATCTATAGAGCACTCTATGCTTATTTATATCACTTTCTCCCACTTGTGTTAGAATTATTTATGTTCAGGTTTGTGGGGGGTTTTTTGCACTCCTAGGCCTTGAAAAGTTCTCAGAGTAGGAAAACATCTTCCCTATTTTTGTTTTCCCTGACTGACATGGCAGTTCTTCAAACACTGAATGTTTGTTGACTGACTGATAAAACAAATGACGAGCCAAAATTATTGGCACTCGGGATGATGATATAATTTCTTCGGAGTCTTTGAAAAACCAAACTATATTTCACATATCCCTCCAGAAATAGAAAACTCACAAAAGCAAGTGGCACTGTATTTGAGGAGAAATATTTTCAGATTGTTTCCATATGTGTTTCTATATATAAAGGTTTATGTAATATTTTAAATCAAATTCAACACCATGAGGCCATGTATCTTCTAGAAGCTCATAATGACAATGTAGGTCAGAGCTTAAAACAACAACCAGAAAGTTCTTAAAGGAGATTTGTTCATTTAATCTCTAGCCCTGGTCATTTTCTAGAAGTTTCCTTTCCAGGCATAGCTTGAATATCCCTTGGCAGCTGTGGACTTCTCTGACTTGCCCCAAACAGATCGGTTCTCTCCTCTGAGATCTTCTCACCCTTTGTTCCGGCCATGGCTGTGCTCTTCACCCTAGGCCTTGGGGTAACTGCTCTTAGGTGCCTGCTCTTAGGAGAGACTGCCCGACTCTAGAACCAAGGCCTGTCCCCTTCGCCTGGTGCCCAGGACAGTGCGAGGTGCTGTGGACATGACAACCTTGGTCCAAACAACAACAACAAAACTATCCCTAACTCTTAGGGCATCAGCAGTCCACACCTTTCATCCTAGCTATTCAGGAGGCTGAGATCTGAGGGTTGCAGTTCAAAGCCAGCCCATCCAGGAAAATCCATGAGACTCCTACCTTCCGTTAACCAGGAGAAATCTAAAAAGTGGAGCTGGGGTTCAAGTAATAAATAGAATGCTGGCCTTGAGTGGAAAGGCTAAGGGACAGCACTCTAGCCCTGGGGGGGGGGGGGAGGGGACACCTCACAAGCTTTATTACTCCATACTGCAGTAGCATGCCCCCAAGGCCCCAAAGGACCTTCTGAGACATGCCTCAACTGGGAGGTGTTCTGTTCCGGTGAGTTTTAAGACCAGGATGCGGGTTCCATTCATCCCTAACATCATCAGCAGCTGCACACACCTGAGCTTTGGGCATGCTGCTCTCTTCTCCTCCATCCCCCCCTTCCTCTTTCCCTCCCTCCTCCTCCTGCCCTAATCCTATCAGTTCCAGTTCTCCAGGACAGATAGCCTCTGAGTATGGTCTTGAAACCAGATACCACTGCCTGCCCGGGAACTCCTTAGAGGTTCTCCGGGCCCACTCGACCCACAGAGTCAGAACTTCTGGAGGTGACAGAGAACCTGTGCTGCAGGTCATTCTGCTACATGGTACAATTGTGGTCTGCTGTTCCAGGCTTTCTCTTAAGGGTGTGACCCCCAGAGGGACATTCCTGAATCCCAGCTCCCAACATGTACTCCATGTCTGCTCTTATTCTCTCTCATCATCATCATTTGTAATGTAGATGATTGTATTTATTTAGAGTCTGTACCAGGCCAGGAGTTCTAACAAAGGGACAGTGGCACTCTACATTGTTCCTGATGTCAACCGTTCATCAGCAGAGCCTTCCTTGCTACGTTCTCCTAACCATAGCCTTCCTGCGAGCCCCTTTTCCCACTGGTTATTTGCAAGGTGAGGTCTTGTCTTATACCTGCTCGGGCTTACTTTTGCTGTCCTGTGTCATTGGGATAACAGGTGTCAGTGTGCCCCCCCATTGTGCTTTCCCCGTAGTTAGGATTGATGGGCACCCCCAGTACACCCAGCTATTGTCTGAATGTAGTCTTGCTAACCTTCTTATGTCTGAGAGGGTCTTGAACAGTAAACTAGCCTGCCATTGCCTCCCAAGAAGCTAGGATTGCAGGCTTAAGCCACCGTGCCCAGCTTCTCGAAGGTTCCTGGAGCCCCCTGTGCTGCCTTTTGCCCCTAGCTGTGAAAGACTGGGCATGAAGACCGCAAAGTTTCACATCTCACTGTCCAGGGTGAGGCTGTGGGTCCCTATATCTCAGCTTCATCTTCCTTTCTGATGCAGAGAAACCAAACAGATAAAGGGAAAGGGCAGGGGAGGAGAGTGAGGATTCCGTTTTTAAGATTTGTTGTTCATTAAGTTTGGAGAACACAATTCTGTGAGGCAGAAGCGACTCTTTTTTTTTTTTTTTTTTGGCCAGTCCTGGGCCTTGGACTCAGGGCCTGAGCACTGTCCCTGGCTTCTTCCCGCTCAAGGCTAGCACTCCGCCACTTGAGCCACAGCGCCACTTCTGGCCGTTTTCTGTATATGTGGTGCTGGGGAATCGAACCTAGGGCCTCGTGTATCCGAGGCAGGCACTCTTGCCACTAGGCTATATCCCCAGCCCAGAAGCGACTCATTCTTGACTCTATGAAGTTTTCAGATTCTCGGTAGACTCTGACTGCGTTTGCTTTTCTCACTTTTCAAGTTCAAATCCAAGCTGGGGCTCGGCACTGCTCGGAAGTCTGGCTGGGCTGTGCTGGTATCCTGGTAGCTGGTTCTTCAACTCCAGGCCTAACAGATGGCAGCAAGATCCACTTTCTGGACAGGCACAGTGGTACATGCCTATAATCCTAGCTGCTCAGGAGGCAGAGGAAGGAGGGCCATGGGTTCGAGGCCAGCCCAGGCAAAGTTAGTGAGATCCTATAAGCCATAATAAAGGTCTGTAGTCATGGCTTAAATGTTGGAGCACTTGAATCCCTGGGTTCAGTCCTCAATACCACCTTGCTGAAAGTTCACCTGCGAATCTCAGCTCAGCACTCAGTCCTATGAGTCCACTGAGCATTCAGATTCCCAGCCTTGGAAGTCTGTCACCAAGGAAAGGCAAGTCCAGTGAAACCACCCGGCCGGGCTGAGACTCGAGCGCACCTCACTGTGGGGTTGGCTAATTCCCCAGTCCTAGTGATGAAGCTCCTACTGTGTGTTCAGGGGCAGACAGGTCCCCTTTCCAGTCTCAGCAAGTCTATAACTCTCTACAACAGACTCAGTATCTCTTTTTACAGATTTGGAAACTGATGAGGAGAACTGAATTCCAGAGCTAGCAAGCAAGGTAGTCTTTGAACCCACAGTTGCCTGGCTATATTTATGCACTTACTCCAAATAGGCCTTTGGTAATGGATTTTTAAATGATAACCAGCATTCAGACATAGTGCCTGGAGCTTGTCAGTTAGGTGTTAAGACCACACTCCCCATGCCATGGTTTCTTACAGCTTCTATTATGTCACTACTTGTTGCTAATGGAAGCAGCTTGTGTCTTACTCCTACCTCCTCACCCTTGGCTCCTATCTCCACCCCAGTGCCTAGAAGGAAATCCATGGTAGATCTGCCCGTGGCAGGCATTTGGTACTCACTGATCACCCAGACTCTCTCAGAATTGAGTCTCATGTAGGCTTTGGGGGATGACATTCTAGAGGCCTGGTCCTGAGCTGTTCCTCCTGATGTCAGTCCACCCCAGGAGCCTGTACCTGAGGGTCAGTGAGAAGAGGGGTACAGTTAGTTTTGAGGATAGTCTCTCTGGGTTCGTTGATACATAACTGTCCATTGCATATTATTTTTACCTCAATACCCTGAGTCAAATAGATCAAGAGATCTGCTGAAAGCACACAACCCATTTTGTTGTTGCTACAAGAAACCTTTCAATAAAAATAAAAACTAAGCCAGGCAACCAGGGTAAATGTAGTGAAAACTCAATAGCACCGCTTCTAAACATCTGTGGATATTTCAGGTGACAGGAATTGGCTCTGTGCTGCCCTGCCAGGTGTCGTCGTTCTTAGACTTCTTGGTTTAACTGTTTTGTTTTGTTTTTATGGGTCATAGGGCTTAAATTCAGGGCCTGGGAGCTGTCCCTGAGCTCTTCAGCTCAAGGCTAGTGCTCTACCACTTTGAGCTACAGCACCACTTCCTGTTTTCTGGGTGTTAATTGGAGGTAAGAGTCTCATGAACTTCCCTGCCCAGGCTGGCTTTGAACCACAATCCTCAGATCTCAGCCTCCTGAGTAGACAGGATTGCAGGAGTGAATACCTGGCTTCTTGGTTTAACTCTTTAGACCCTGTTGTCTCACTGAGATCTCTGCATCCAAATATGGAGTAACAAACCAGGGGTCCACACCTGTAATCTTAACTACTCAAGAAGCTGAGATCTGGAATATCTCATATCAAGACCAGCTCAGGCAGAAAAGTTCACTGGACTACATATCCAAAATATCAGCAAAAATTAGGGAAAGAAGTGTGACTAAAATGGTATCACATCAGCCTAGCAAGCATGAATTCTAGAACCACACCAAAAAAAAAACAAAAAACAAAAAAAACTTCACAGGCACCCTCAACTGTACCCAGATATTGACTAAGACAAGTCTTGAAATTTTTCTTTTGTCTGATATAGCATTGGTATCTCTTGTGGTACCCTGGCACTACAAAAAAAAAAAGTCTTCAGAACTGAGTACAAGGAAGCTCAATTTCTCTGCAATCAGAGGCTGAAAATGATTGCTACAAAGCTAGAGGCCCCTACAGAAAGAGTAGTAGGTACATAGAGACTCAGATAGAGCTTTCATTTCAGGGAGAGAAGAGGACCCTAGTTTAGAGATCCAGGTCTGGATTTGAGTCTCTGGAGGCAATGCCCGGAAACATTTGGTAGGGCGGAAGCCTCCTGTCCTGTCCAGCCACAGACCAAAGATTTGGAGAAAGCCTGCTCTGTCCACTTGCTCGACACTTGCCTGACCTCAAAGGCTGTGCCTCCCTCCCACAACACCATCTGCCTTGGGTTCCAGCATCCTCTCCTCTTCCTGTCATTCCTTTCCGATTGCTCTCTGCTCCTGAATCTGTCCTGCCTCTGAGGGCCATGTGGCACCGTGGCCTGGCCCCTGCATGGCAGTTGTGGGGCAGGAAGTTGGAACCATGTTCCTGGAAACAGAGTTCCACCGCATGGCTGGACAGCAGTCCAGGCTCGGTGCCAAGAATCCTTTGTGGTACCAGAGCTCCCAAGACTCCCTCCAGCGCGCATGCCAGGAAGGAGTGGGCTGGCACGAGTGAGGAGGGGGCCAGAGGATGCTTGTGAGCTCTGCCTTCCCGGGCTGCCACGCCTTGGAGAGGGGGTGATTCCCTGGGCCTTTGGAAAGTTGCTTTAGCCACTCGAGAGAAGAGAGCAACAAGGGATAGAGATTCAGACACTTGTAGGGTCCCTGGCTTCACATTTCAAATAGTTTCTTTTCTAGGCTTGAAACACAAATTCACTTGTCATCACTTGGTTCCTAACAGAGTAAGGAGAACAAAAAATACAATGGAAAATTAGATCCTGTGTCACAAAGTCATGGGTATAAATAAAATGAAAGGCGAGCTTGACGTCAGCAGTGAGGACTGTCACATTCCACCCCACTTCCTCATCATCGAATGTTCAGCTCATGTTTCTCCCTCGGGGAGCGGAAGCTGTTCGTGTAAACAGGTGGGGCTCGGATGAGGGAGACCATGTTTCTCTCTCCCAGTCCCATGGGTGGGCTTCTCTCCCCAGACCCAGTGCTTCCGAGGTCAGAGGTGACTTTCCCAGATGTCCCCATTCTAACTCAGCTCCTGGTCTTCCACTCAGATGGACCTTGTTAGGGGCAGCCAGCTTGTCCCTTCGTCCCATTTCCTGGGATGCTGCTTTTGGGGGGGGGGGGGACATTTCTCTTCCTGAGGAGGAGAAATGAGGACACGAGAGGGAGGAGCTAAAGGTCTCCAGCATGGGAAGGGGGGGTGGTGGATGGGAACCCTGCTGCTTGCTAGAATTCAAGGTGCCGCCTGGAAGATGGAGGGCAAAGTCCATTAGTAGCACTAACTCACATTTCAAGCAAGCACAGTCTAGATTACAATCATCTGAAGTAAGCCCATGGTGAGTAATTTTATAGTACAAACATCTCCTGAAAGTTTCTTTATAAATCTAACTATTCCTCTGTTGGGTTTTCCCCCCCAACTGTTAAGCATCTTGTGCTCCAAAACCCAAAATAGATATTGTCTGATGTACAATTCAATATGCCTTGATTGTCAAAGCATGCTGAGGGATACTGAAAAACAGTGCCACGTGTGACCCGAACCAGCAAGTACCAGGAGTGACGGTCACCATGTTCTGCTTTAGTATCTTCATTCTTGGGGAAGCATTGCTGCATGTCCCTGCATACACACAAAAACATAGCCAAATGATATGCTGGGGGCATGGTTCAAACGTTAGAGCACCAGGGTAGCAATCACAAGGGCCACGAGTTCAAACTTCAGTATTGAAAATTTTAAAAAAACATACCAGATGTTAATTTTTTTTATTTTAAATCACTGCATTTAGCAGATGTTTGTGAGCTCTGCTCTGGCTGGAGACTGTTGTAGTGTTGGAATACTGAAATAAAGATCACCCCACTCCTCTGGCCATCTCCGATCTAATCAGAGAAGGACACACTTCATAGCAGCACAGCGTAAGGGAAAGAATGGCCTTTGGCATCTGTTGACGAAGTCCACCCACCCTATCTCTGCAATAAAGTTGTCTGTTTCTACGGTCTGCAAGCATTGCACGAGATGACCCATTGCAGGTGCTCTGTACATTTCCTGGGTCCTGCTAGGCCCTGCTAGATTCACACAAGCTCCTTTCCTTTCTCTCCCTGCTCCAGAGTTGCATCTGCTGCCTCAAAAGTAAACATGAACACCAGACAGAGTAGTGCACCCCTACAGTCCTAGCAGAGGTAGAAACAACATAGTCAAAAGCCAGCAAGGGCAAAAACGTGAGACCCTACCTGAAAAATGAAGAGGGGGTGCAGTGCTTGCCTAGCAAGCAGGGAACCCTGAGTTCAAATTCTAGTACCAAAAAACAAAAAACAGGGAAGAAAAGAAAGATGACAAAGAAAAAAGAAAGTAAGCATGAACTAAGAAAGAAAAATTAGTGCTCCATATATACACCAAGTAGCTCTCATTCTCACACTCCAACACACACACACACACACACACACACACACACACACACACACATACAATATTAACCCAGCCTTCCCCATAGGTGTGACTATTCCAGGGCACATATTTCAGTGTTATTTTTAGAAGTGGATTTCTGGCTTTGTTCCCCCTCAAGAAGCAGATTGAGTTGATAATGGACTGAAATGGCATTTGGCCATTTTTCCTCTCCGTGTGTACTCAGTAGAGCACAATTTAATAGCACCAGGACCTCAGGTCCTTCTCATTTCATGTCCCATTATGGCACCGAGAATGACTCTGTGGCCTGAATTCTGGGAGACCTATTTTAGAAGACGTGTTTCTATAAGGATTTCTTTGTCTTTACCAAAAGACTCTCCTGAGGAAACACTGCTCTTTAAGAACTCTGCCAGGACTGGCCCAGGGCAGAACTGCAACTGATGTTCAGGGAGGTACTTCCCCAATAACCTCTGCCATCCTTTTTTCCTGCACCACAGCAACTTCCAGAACCTTCTGGAAGTGTCCTACCTAATTTGATTTTGGGTAAGCCCCCTCCTTCCTTACATCTCAAAACTCACTCTTCCTGTAACCTTTTGTCTCCTAGAGCTCCTATCCCATAGATGCATTGGTTTGAACCCATGAGGTACAATGAAACTCATGCTAGCCAAGTGAAGGGTTTTGTGGTGTGTTGTTGTTATTGTGGTTCTTGCTTATTAAAGAACCTCTGATCGTGCTCAGTCCATTTTAGGGCTATTCTGCAGGGAAAGGGATGAAAGAAGGTAGATACTCTACTTACACGTTCAGCACTTCCTTCTCCATGCCGGGGCCTTGCTTGTACTAGGCTCATGGGCACTGCGTGTCAGAATTTCAGGAGCTTTGAAGATAGTTGTTAATCACTGCCACTATTAAATTACATTAGATTAATTTATATGTAATTACCTTAAATTATGCAGGTAGGTATATAACTAAATAATTTATGTTTAAAAAAAAGAAGGTAATTAATACTTGATCATCCCATCCTAATTAGTTTGATACTTCCTCTAAGGATGCTCCTAATGTTATTTGTGTTTGTTTGGTCTGTGTGGTGGAATATTACTGAGCTATGATAAGAATATTTTACATCACAGTACTTGGCAGACACCTCAAAACAGGACTTTGCTGCTTCTCCCACTGAGCCAGTCGTGACGTGTTTATCAGCACACTGCTATTATGATCCCCAGAAATCTCAGGAACTCATAGTCAGCTATGCGCCTCAGGTTTAGAGGAAAGATACCTTGAACCTTCCAAAAGCTCTTCTTGTGCCTTTGCCAAACCACATTACCTAGGTAACTTCTGACCCCCTCCTGCTGTCTCCCTTCCCTGGAAAGAGACAGGCACCCTCCCCCTTACACACACACACACACACACACACACACACACACACACACACACAGTGTCAATATACTCTGATGAGCCTGGCAGCACCAAAGCAAGTCTGGGAAACCTGAAGCCTAAAACAGAAAAGCAGAGCAAATAGAGTACCGCTGGCACAGTGCTCACCCTAAAACCATGTCTTGTCACCATTTGGTCCCACAAGCTGAGACCTGAGCTCTCTTCATTTCTCCGCGCTCAGCATCTTCTTGGCAGACACATAGTGAAGGACTTGGGTGAAGGACTGAGCAAGGAGGAGCGAACCTCAGGCTTTGATCTCTGGTTTTCAAAACCTTTGGCCTTTTTATGTTTTCAGAGTGAGTCAAAGGGTATCATCCTTAAAAGAATTCACAGTGATTTGCACTTTAGAGAGCCAGGGTCACGTTTATTTTAGTATTCCATACTTGTTTGAGAACAGACCATGAGAACACACACACACACAGACACACACACACACACGCACACACACACACACACACACACACACACATACACTGCTAATTTGATCATCAACAAAAGTGATCCCAAATTCAGAAACTACTCAATTACAATTTCCAACTTGACTACTTATAAAAGAGCTGAGATTAGGTCTTTCAATACCACACCTGCCACAGGTAGGTCAACACATGTGTCTGTCAAAGATTTTATCCTGAAGTCATCTGTAAATCCAGGCCTCCTCCTCCTCCTCTCCTTCCTTCTCCTCCTCCTCTCCCTCCTTCTCCTCCTCTTCTTCCACCTCCTCTTCCTCTTCCTTCTCCTCCAGCTTGCCACTTGATCCTGCTACATGGGGGCTATTTAGAGTTCTATCCTGTCCATGGGCACCATGGATTTGCTAGAAAGTCAGATTAGCGGTCGGCCTTCAACATCTTCACAGATGACACAAGAGTACAAAGAAGACAAGGCCATGGCTCACGAGGTCACATGTGATCGCTGTGTGGGGAAGGCTAGAAATTATGACGGAGCTCTGTTCATCAAACAAGAAGTTCCTGACATGGGAATCATACCATCACCCCCTAAACAATTATATTGGCTTTGGGCTTACTAATTTCTGACTAAACTGCTACATGACATTAAACCGTATTAATTTGCTGGCTAGTTGAACAGAGACAGTGAGAGAATGAAGGCCAGTAACCACATTTTGCAAAACAGCTGTTCAGCAAGTCCTTGAGCCAGACCCAAAAACTGGGAGATGAAACTCTTTCTTAGAAGAAGGCCTTGTAATGGGAGCTGGAAAATAATTTGTACCAACTCCTTCATGGCAGTTATTTCAGGAGAAATGAAGACTTTAAGAAAATCAAAGTATTGGGTTCTCAGTAAGTTGCCATTTCTCTTAGCCTTCTTTATACTTGCTGAAGCACAACAATATCACGTTGAATTTACAAGGAAGGTCAGGGTTTGCAAAGTATCCCTGTCCATTACTTCAACTGAGTCATGAGAACACACTATGGAAGAATCCTACTTCTAAACAAGTAGAAGTAAAATCTCCCCAAAAGATGAAAGAACTGTGGAAAGAGCCAATAAAAGGGCAGGGCCTGCTGGACAAGCCATCCCTCTAGTTCTCTCTCTTACTAATGCTAGGTTTCTCAATGGTACCCAGGACACCCTCCGTGGTTTTTTGTTGTTGTTGTTTTTGCCAGTCCTAGAGCTTGAACTCAGCACCTGGGCACTGCCCCTGAGCTTCTTTTGCTCAAGGCTCATGCTCTACCACTGGAGCCACAACGCCACTTATGGCTTTTTCTGTTTATGTGGTGCTGAGGAATGGAAGCCAGGTCTTCATGCAGCAAGGACTCTACTGCTAAGCCACATTCCCAGCTCCTGCTTTTGTTGGCTGCACTGTGGTTTGAAGTGAGGGCCTCGTGCTTTCTAAGCAGATATTCTGAATACCAATTGAGTCAAGTTCTATCCCAGGACCCTTGTGTGTGTGTGTGTGTGTGTGTGTGTGTGTGTGTGTGTGTGTGTGTGTGTGTTTCCAGTCCAGGCTCTTGAACTCAGGATCTGGGCACTGTCCCTGCGCTTCTTTTGCTCAAGGCTAGCACTCTACCACTTGAGCCACAGCGCCACTTCTAGCTTTTTTTGTTTATGTGGTGCTGAGGAATCAAACCCAGGGCTTCAACCGTGTTTACTGGTATTGGAAGTAGGAAATTCAAAGGGAATACCAAATTTGAGAGACACAGGGTAAAAAAAGAGAAATAACTACAAAAGCAATACTTGCAAAACTGTTTGGTGTAAGTGAACTAAACACCTGGGGGGGGAGGGAAAGGGGGGGAGGGAGGGGGGCATGAGGGACAAGGCAACAAACAGTACAAGAAATGTATCCAATGCCCAACGTATGATACTGTAACCTCTTTGTACATCAGTTTGATAATAAAAATTTGAGAAAAAAAAAGTGTTCTATAGTTAAAATGAGATCTATGACTCCATACTTCATCTTTACAAAATTATATGCAATATTGACCTCAAACAATTTATTTTTTATCTTTGTATTTTCTGTAATCTTCAATGGCTTTTAAAAGGCATGTTCTGTATTTTAAATGTCATCTGTCATGTGTTCTATTTGAGAGCCTAATTTTTGAGTAGGTTCTCTAAAATGTGTGCCCCTAATAACTATAACCCACAATGGAGAGAAGTTAAGTTATATTCATTCAGTCAGTCAGTCACTTCATAAGTATTTCTTTGCACTCCCTAGATTCAAGATACTGGACAATATAGTCATAGTACAGAGAGTCGATGTTTATGTAGTAATGTCAGTTTCTACTTTGTTATTTTTAATGCCATGTGTTCATATACTTAAACTAAATAAATACAGAGAAATCTTGAAAAATTAGAAAAAAAAAAAAACCCAGGGCTTCGTGCATGCTAGGCAAGCACTCTACCACTAAGCCACGTCCCAAGCCTGAGACCTACCATGGATTTAAGCTCAGACAGTGCTCTGTGCTTTCTCTGGTCTTTATGTGCCTGCCTCATGGTCAAAACCAATGGCAAATGGCGGCTTTGAGAAAGAAGATGGAAATGATTTTCATGTAACTTTTCCATAAGTAAGGTTAATGCTCCTTTTATCTGTCTTCTTTATTTGAGGTCCAGTCTACTTAGTTCTTTGCTCTGGTTAAAGTAAATATGGGAACCAATTCTTTGTACAAATAAGTTTTAGCCAAGAACTGTTCTGAATGGTTAGTCATTCTTTGAGCCACCCACAGGCTTGTAGCCTAGTGTTGGGGATTCAGCTTTGGCCTTGAGGGGGGAAGGGCAAGGAGAGCTATCCCAAGATGCTGCCCTTCCCCTAGCCCTGGGGCAGTGTGGAAGCAAGCCACACCTCTCTGGGTCCGGAACCAGAAGGGGTAGCTTTGTGACCAGCCCCCCAAGTTCTCACCAGCTAGCACGTGTGCTCCCCTTTTCGCGGGATTTGCCCAGGGGGTGGTATTATGGGAGTGACATTGGCCCATGAGGGGGTCTTAAGACAAGCTCGCCAGCCTATCACAGTTCTTGTCAGCATTACTATATTAACTGTTAGCCACTCCCCTATTAAACCAGATTGCTCTTGAAGCTTTCTCCGAGACTCCGTGTGCGCCTGGCTTCCTTGGTGGGTAAGGAGGGAGGAAAGGGGATCTCGTTTGGCCACATGCACCTGAGGCCTACCCTAGCTCCCCCACTCCACCTTGGCCTGCCTGCAGGTCGGGCAGCCAGGGGAGAGGGTGAGAAAGGGAGCGCAGATAAGAGAGTAAGCTTAGCATCCCCACACCAGGAGAGGTAAACCTAGCCCAGCAGCCTAGAAAGGGTAATTTACAAATTACCCCCTGTGATTTGAAAGAAGTGGCTTATTTTCTTCCTTACTCGTTGAAATCAGGGTCTTTGAATTATTAGATAGTATTGGGCTAGCTTGCCATTAGCTTTAAACCCTCCCATTTCTACAACCTCCCAATAATCAGAAATTAAGACATTTGAGTTAATAATAATTCTCATTAAATCCAAACATAATGCCAAGATGACTTGGTAGAGAAAGCTCCATGGCATGAGGAGCAATTAGATTTCAATGAATCTTTGGAGAAAAAAAGGAGAAGCTGAAGAGGGGAAAGACAGAAAGAGGGAGAGAGTGAGGGAGGAAGAGAAAGAGAGAGAAAGCAAGCATTCACAGAGTGTAAGTTGAAAACAACAGTACCACTAGTAAGTATGTTCAGCTGTTTCCTTGGCTAGAACATAGAATGAACAGACCAAGTACCTATAAGTATTTAATACTTAATAAACAGAAGGGTGATAAAATACTCATAAACAATATTGTAATAACTTGATTACTATTGTTTTTTGGAATCCTGAGAACTGAACCCAAGGCCTGTGCATTTGAAGCAAGTGATCTACCATTGAGCTTATACCCAACTTGCTAACATTTTGAAAGATTAATAACAGCGTTTCCATTTTAGATTTCATCTTAGATTACAATTCTAACATTATTAAAATGCCAGAAAATTATAAATGAGTATTTTATAAAGTTGAGTTTAATCAGATCATTCTAAGAATAAATAGTACGAAAGGTATAAATGATAAAGATATTAATGCATTTGATTTTGTAAAAATATTAAACTTTTAACGAAGTATAGTGGTTCATCCCTGTAATCCTCGCTAGTCAGAAGGATTGGAGTTTAAGACTAGACCAGGCCAAAAAAAAGGTTCACAGGACCCTCCAAACAATAAAAAGCTGGGTGCCATGGTGTGTGACTGTCAGCCCAGCTAAACAGGGGGATGGCTGTCCAAGACCTCCAGGGGAAAGCACGAGACTTGATTTTTTTTAAAGTTTTTAAACAAGACTGACAAGCCCCACACCGCCCCGTGCAGGGCTCCAGGCCGCTGTGGATCTGAGCTTGTCACCTCGTCCCCAGAGACACTGGGGACGTGTCAGCTCCTGTCCCCAAGAAGCTGCTGGTGATGTCTGGTATGGATGACCAGGACACCTCAGCCAAGGGCTGTGCTGCTTCCTTGGGCAACTTCACCAAGGCCGCCATGAACGCCATCTCCAAGACCTACAGTTATCTGACCCCTGGTCCTCTGGAAAGAGACCGAGACCCTGTTCACTAGGAATTCACTGACCACCTGGTGAAAATCCACACCAGAGTCTCGGTGCAGAGGACACAGGCTCCAGCTGTGGCTACCACATCAGATTTTTATACAAGAATAATAAAGTGAATCAAGCCTGAACAACAACAAAATTGAAAAGAGCTAGAGGTGTTGTGGCTCAGGTGGTAGAGTGCCTGCCTAGAAAGCTACGGGCCTTGAGTTCAAACTCCAGTATAAACAAATTAAACTTTTATATATCAAAATATCTACAAGTTCTTTGTCCAATACGTGGTTTTTGTTTGCTGTTTGTTTGGGCCTGGGTTCGAGCTCCGAGCTTTGCTCCTGCAAGGCAGGTGTTCTACCACTCTGGTGTGCTATGCCTTCAGCTCATTTTGGCACCGGTTATTTTGAAACAGAATCTGATTTTTAGCCTGTATCTGGACAGCAATCCTCATATTTTCACTTCCCCCTATAGCTGAAATGACAGGCATATACCACTACATCTGGCATCTTTCTACTGAGATGGCGTTGAGCAAACTTCTTGCCTAGACCGGATGGAAATCTCAGGCCTTCTGATCACAATCTCCCATGTTATCTGCGGTGGCTGGCATGAACCACTGCAACCTAGATGGGGCCTTGCTAACGTTTTTGCTCAGGTTGGCTTCAAACCACTATCCTCCCAATCTTAGCCTTCCAAGTACCTAAGATTACAGGCATAAGTAGGCACGCTCCTCTCAGGTGTGTGTTTTTTTTTTTTTTTTGGCCAGTCCTGGGCCTTGGACTCAGGGCCTGAGCACTGTCCCTGGCTTCTGCCCGCTCAAGGCTAGCACTCTGCCACTTGAGCCACAGCGCCACTTCTGGCCGTTTTCTGTATATGTGGTGCTGGGGAATCGAACCTAGGGCCTCGTGTATCCGAGGCAGGCACTCTTGCCACTAGGCTATATCCCCAGCCCAAGGTGTGTGTTTTATATGTTTTCCCAGCCTATGACTTGCTTTTTTCATTTTCTTATTTTGAAAGCAGAATTTTTTTAAATGAAATCCAGCTTATCAGTTTTGTTCTTTTATATTTAGTAGTTTTTGTATCCTGAGATGTTTTTCCTATCTCCAAGGTCACACAGATTTTCTCTAATGTTTTCTTTAAAATTTTAAAGTGCTGGCTTCTACATTTAAATCTCTGACACCTCTTAAGTTAATCATGGTCAGTGGTATGAAATTCAGTTGAAGAGATTTTTTTTCAAGCAGATATCTGGGTGTTTAAGCACCATTTTTAAAAAAAAGGATTCTTTCTCTTTAAAACATCTTGACATCTTGGTAAAAAAAAAAAAAGTCAACTGCCAGTATAAGTATATGTATAGATCATACCAAAATCCTGGATTCTCTATTTTTTTTTTTACTAACATCATGTCATTTTGATTACTAAAGATTTATCCTAAGTCTTGAACCCTCCAAGTTTGTTTTTCTTTTTCAATAATTTTACTCACATTGATAGACACATTTATCAAAATTCAGTGAAAATTTACTGTCAAGATGAATGCATTTATTATATACAAATTATACTGCCATTGTATTTTTTTTGCCAGTCTTGGGCCTTGAACTCAGGGCCTGAGCACTGTCTCTGGCTTCTTTTTGCTCAAGGCTAGCACTCTGCCACTTGAGCCACAGTGCCACTTCCGGCTGTTTTCTATATATGTGGTGCTGGGGAATCGAACCGAGGATTTCATGTATACGAGGCAAGCATTCTTGCCACTAGGCCATATTCGCAGCCCCACTGCCATTGTATTTTGAAAAACCATGGTAAGCATTCAAACGAAATCACAAACTGAGACTGTAGTAATAATTATAGTAACAATTATATAACTTTATCTACTGAATATATTATTTCTTTTGGCTGTACAGAGGTTTGAACTCAGAACCTCACACTTGCTAGGTAGGTGCTTTACCAATTGAGGCATGAGTTCAGCCCCAAATTAATGTTTGTATTTAAATGCCTGAGTTTGGTGGAGGCAAAAAGGAAAAGATCCACTCAGATCTTTAGTGGAAAAGTGCAAGTAATTGGTACAATCTTTTTTTTTTTAAATTTTTATCGTAAAGGTGATGTGCAGAGGAGTTACAGTTACATAAGTCAGGTAGTAAATATATTTCTTTTTGAACAGTGTCACCTCTTCCCTCATTTTCTCGCAGTGTTTTCCCTCCCAACTCCTCTCCCCACCCCCAAGTTGTAGAGTTCATTTTCAACATCGTGTCTAGTGAGCGTTACTGCTGACTTAGTTCACCCTTTGTTCCGCCATTTGTACTCCCCCCTCAGGGTGGAGAGCAGGGACCTCCTTGTTCACTAGGTTGGCTCGGTCACTCTGGCTAGGGAGATGGAGTCATCTGATTGGATTATAGACTCTCCCCTGTAGTGGGAGACAGCCTAGCTGATGAAAACCCCTTTACGCTGTACAGCGCAGGGAAGGATTTCCCTTTATGGAGAGAAATGCTAGGCTAAAAAGAAATATTTTAGAACAAGTGAGCAAGCAAGCACTTCCTTACATCCATGTCCCAACTCTTCAACTCCTTCCTGGAGCTCTTAAGCCACCAGCCCTGAGCAAGCAAACTCAAGTTTCCTGTATTGCTTTTCTTCCCGTCATCCCCATGAACTGGGAGAGAAAGTGCCTCTTTCTCAGCTGCAGTGGGATCCGTCTGCCATGCTGGGATCCTAAGTTCATGTAGGGAGGGGCCGGACCAAAGGCAAAAGCCGGAGTCCTAGGGACGGCCCATTCCAAACTAGGACCTACATGGGCTGGGGATATGGCCTAGTGGTAAAGTGCTCGCCTTGTATACATGAAGCCCTGGGTTCGATTCCCCAGCACCACATATATAGAAAAAGCCAGAAGTGGTGCTGTGGCTCAAGTGGCAGAGTGCTAGCCTTGAGCAAAAAGAAGCCAGTGCTCAGGCCCTGAGTCCAAGGCCCAGGACTGCAAAAAAAAAAAAACTAGGAACTACCCAGATGACAAGGGTCTGCTTTGGGAGCCCAGGGGACCAGCAGTTGTCGTCATCCACTGCATACCAATTGTCTCTTAATTTCCCACTGAAATTTGCACCAACCTCCAACCTCCACTAGTAATGTCCTAGTTGTCCTTGCATTGTTTCAAAAGACTTCATTCAGCATCTCATTCCTAAACCCTCTTGATTACTCCAGCCTAGGGATGACCCATCTCCCCCAACCCAACAATCACATTTTGGTTTCTGGTAATTCTTTTGTAATATTATTTACTTTAGCATTGTGGTTTACTCTTCATGCATTCACACCTTTTATCCTCAATAAATGATCTTACATTTCTTTATATTCCAAGTACTAGGCAGGCAAGATATGGCCAGTACTAGGCAGGATAGTCTGGTGGCTGAGAATCTGGGCTGTAGAACCTGAGACCGACAGACTGATTTGAGCTGGGAGGGTTCCATGATCTGCAACACGTTCTAAGTTCTTTAGGCTCTGTCTTCTTTTTTTTTTTTTTTTTTTTTTTGGCCAGTCCTGGGCCTTGGACTCCGGGCCTGAGCACTGTCCCTGGCTTCTTCCCGCTCAAGGCTAGCACTCTGCCACTTGAGCCACAGCGCCGCTTCTGGCCGTTTTCTGTATATGTGGTGCTGGGGAATGGAACCTAGGGCCTCGTGTATCCGAGGCAGGCACTCTTGCCACTAGGCTATATCCCCAGCCCAGGCTCTGTCTTCTTGATCTAAAAAATGAGGAGAGCCGGGCTCTGGTGGTTCACACCTGTAATCTCAGACTCAAGAATCTAAGATCTAAGGATTGTGGTTCAAAGCCAGCGCAGGCAGGAAAAATCTGTGAGACTCTTATCTCCAATTAGCCAGCAAAAAGCCAGAAGTGGCAGTATGGCTCAAGTGGTAGATCACTAGCCTTAAGCAAAAGCAGCCTAAGGACAGCTTTCAGACCCTGAGTTCAAGACCCAGGAAAGAAGGGAGGGAGGGAGGGAAAGAAGGTGGGAGAGAGGGAAAAAACAAGAGAAAGGAAAAGGAAAACGGAGGACGAACTAGCTTCTACTGCACTGGGCTTTGAGAGGGTTGGATCAGTTGTATAGCACATGCCTGACTGTGTTGTCAGTGCTGAAGAAATGTCAGCTGTGAGTATATAGGCGCTGGCAAATATCTACTGATTAAACAGCTCTAAACACGTAAGAACATTAACGTAGAGGACTGAGAGAGCAGAGCACCAGCCGGGCAAATCCCATGCCCCGGTAGCTCTGGGTAATAAGAGGGATTGTGATTGTACAGAAAAAGTCCACAAAAAGGTTTAATAACACAAATAAGTTGTGCAAGTATTATGAGTTCACTCAACAAACATTTACTGAGCACCTATTATATGTCAGGAAAATAAGGAATTTCTTGGGAATAATTAAGAGAATAAAAGCTAGGATGTGTCCAAAGTCATTCGTACCTATAAATATG
Organism: Perognathus longimembris pacificus; assembly: GCF_023159225.1. Lineage (NCBI taxonomy): Eukaryota > Metazoa > Chordata > Mammalia > Rodentia > Heteromyidae > Perognathus > Perognathus longimembris. The sequence continues at coordinate 9,631,903 of NC_063182.1, read as the reverse complement.
ACTATACACACACACACACACACACACACACACACACACACGGTTCAAGCCCCATGATACTTTAGCTGGAACCACTGTGATCGTCTCTTTCGTAGTCTACACGCCCACCATCCACCACCCACTCTGGGCTTCCTTTACTCTGCCCTGAGTAGAACTGTTCTAGTGAGTTCACTAAAATATCTGAATACATCCTTCCCTTTCTGAAAATCTTTTAGTGGCTTCCCGCCGCTGGAGTAGTCTGTCCCTCCAGGATCTCCTTACTCTATTATCTCAAACTTCCAAGAATACCAGAACATCATCTTCCCTGGAGTTTTACACGGCAAATTCCACCCTATTCAGGGGAGGGGACGCTGACAGGTGATCTAGAGTCACCTGCACATGTTCATCCCGGAGCAGCAATGGCCTCGGGCTTGATATGGTTCCTAATTCGTGGCTCCTGCAGGAACACCCAGGACTGGTTCTAGGCTGATATTTGTCCAGCTTTTTCTTGGCTGTATCTAGTCTAGTTTTTTCACTTCTAGTTTCTTCAGACATCCCAGAGCTGGGATGAGAATGTGAGGCATGCATTGCCAAGATTCCACCAACTATCTAATGGGACCAAGCGCCACTGACTACCTCCTACAGCTATAGTTGTGGCACAAGCAAGAAGAGTTAGCAGTAGGCTCCATAGATCCTGAGTGTGGTCCAAATCTCCCACCCCATTGGTCAGTGAGAAAGATCAAAGGGAAAGAGGGTGTGGCCATGTACTCCAGATCCCAGGAGGTTCTGCTGGAGCTAGGATGAGAACTATGGGCAAGAGCCTAACCCAATTCTGCTTCCTGAGGTCGGGGGGGGGCGGGGGGGGAGGCTGTCTGGGTGCACTCAGTTTTATGTGTAATGTGTCACAGAATTCTAGTTCTATGGCAGACCTGAGAGGCTGAACAGCCTCCTCTTCTGCAGCTGTCGCTCCTTCCCAACCCCTCAGCTTCAGTGAAAACAAACTAATTTTAAAATCAGCTTCAGCAAAACATAATTAGGAAGATAAATTAGCTGCACCCCAAATTGCATAATGAATGCCCAAGACGTTATTTTTCTTGGCCACCATTTTTATTCTCTATGTAACATTTTCCTATTGCTTGGCTCACAGGAGAAGGAAATATCATTGAACTTAACATCTGACCTTGATTGACCTTAATACAATGTGTACCCATAGAAGAAAATTACCATTTTTTGCTTTTGTTCTCTTCTCTTGAATTTATAGTACTGGTCTAGTGTTGAAACAAGGAAGCTGACACTCCTGAAATTAGTCAGACAACTGGTATTCAACTCTTACTGCTGGTTTCTTGCTGGACAATCATGGGCAAGTTAGATATGCGTTAAAAAAAAAAAAACAGCTGCTTCATGTCAGAAATAAAGAGGATGACCACGGCTTCAGCAATGAAATGAGAGCCACCAAATACTTACTCTATTGTTCTAAGAACTTGATACAGATTAATTCTCCTAATCTTTACTAGAACCTCATGAATTATGTTTCATTATTATATGCACATTAAAAAAAAAAAGTGGGCTTAGAGGCCGGGCACTGGTGGCTCATACCTGTAATCCTAGCTAGTCAACAGAGCTGAGATGTGAGGTTCATGGTTCAAAGCCAGCCCAGACAAAAAAAGTCTGTGAGACGCTTACCTTTAATTAACCACCAGAACACCAAAGTGGCATTATGGTTCAAAGTAGTAGAGCTCTAGCTTTGAGCGCAAAAGCTCAGGAACAGCACCCAGACCTTGAGACCCACGACCAAAAGAAAACAAAACAAAAAAATAGGCCTAGAGACACTAATTTCCTCAAAAAGATATTCTGAAAATTGGGCATGACTTTCTACATTGAAATCAAGACGCAATTGTCTGAAACATTAAATAGGTACTCAATTGGGTTTTTTCCCCCCTTTATAGACCACCCTTCCCCGCAATCAACTAGTCTTCATAAAAGCCAGCTTTTACATGGAAGCTTGCAGGTGTGGGTCTTTTACCTCGAAGACTGTAGTAACTGTATTTTATTTCAGCGTCCTTCTTTGCAGAATATCTAACCTTACCAGCTGCCCGCTGCTGGCCAGTAGACCTAGCCTGCAGTTAGGTTTTGTTCTATGTTTCTATTTGTTTGTTTGTTTGTTTTTTGCCAGTCCTAGGCCGTGAACTCAGGGCCTGAGCACTGTCCCTGGCTTCTTTTTGCTCAAGGCTAGCACTCTGCCACTTGAGCCACAGCGCCACTTCTGGCCATTTTCTGTATATGTGGTGCTGAGGAATCGAACCCAGGGCCTCATGTATACGAGGCAAGCACTCTTGCCACTAGGCCATATTCCCAGCCCTAGGTTTCTGTTTTTTAAAGCAGTTGTCAGTGTTATGTCAGGAGATCTCTTTCTTTCTCTCCCCCACCGCTTCTCTCGTATACACACACTCCAGGGTCGTCTTGAAAATGAGTCCATTTAACTCACGTTGGCACCTTCCCAAGGATGACATTCATCTTCTTTTCTTTTTCTTTATTACTTGTATTTTTGGGTGGTACTTGGGTTTGAACACAGGCTTCACATGTGCTCTTCTTCTTGAACCACACCTGCAGGTGTTTTTCCATTAGCTATTTTTGTGATAAGGACTTGTTGAGTGAGCTGAACCGGGCTATTTATGTGTCCCAAGTAGCTAAGATGGCAAGCATGTACTCGCTTTTTCTGTTGAGATGGCGTCCAAAGAAATTTTTTACCAGACTTGCTTTGAACATCTATCCTCCTAATCTTAGCCTTCTGAGTAACTAGGATTCAGAGCATGAGCCACAGTACGTGGCTAACATTTGGCCTTTGATTGAACGGAGCCCCCCTTCTGTTGCAAGGGGCAAACAGGCAGGCATTTGCCCTTGTCCTCCTTCAGACACAGGGTCTGCAGCGCTCACCAAGCTCTCTCTCTCTCTCTCTCTCTCTCTCTCTCTCTCTCTCTCTCTCTCTCTCTCTCTCTCTCTCTCTCTCTCATGCCACTGAGCAGCTAAGAGTCCCAGAAAACTAGACAGAGCTCCCCAAAGAAGCATCCACTTTAGCGGTGCAGCTCCCCACTCGACGTTGCTACTAAACAGGGTGACTGATCTAGTCCTTTTCTTAAAGACTGTGAGTCTTACATCCCGGGAAATTCCTCAGTCCTGGACAAACCAGATTGGTTTCCCTGTGTGTCACATGCAAAGATCACTCCTAGGGTGGGCCCTAGCCTGGGGAATGACGACGCTGTGCTACATCCTGTGCTGCTGCTTCAGGGCCAGGAGATAGAGCCGAGCATCCCTCCTAGTGTATTGTGGGAGGAAGTCGAGTAGGCTGCACCTAGAGAGGGGGCACTGGTGTGTGTCCAGGTCTCCAGATGGGCTATGACCTTGAGTGGTAGGTCTCTCTGCCTTGCTACTCATTCACCCAACAAATACTTAGTAAATGCCTTTGTGTGCCAGGCACCGTCCTTAGTACTGAAGACAGCTACAGCCTCAGACAGGTAGGAGCAATGTCCTTGTCCTTGGAGAACTGACAGCTAGAAGAGGACAGAGATAGAAAGCATATTGATATCTGCTATTGGGGCTGGGGGTGCAGCTCGGGGATAGAGTGCTTTTTAGTATGCACAAGGCTCTGGCTTCCATCCTGATAGAATTTCAGGGGGTGGCAATACTGCAGAGAGACTATTCACTCCATTAGCAAACCAGGCCACAGGGTCGTGAGCCATTTGGGAGAGAGCCAAGGAGCACTAGAAATGAGTCACCATGTCATCTGACCTCCCATTACCAATGCTATGATTTGGGGTCGTGTGATTCAAGGAACATACTTAACTTAATGCTTCAATTATGAAATAACTCTTTCTCGGTGAGCAACAGCTTTATGACTACAGTCCCCGTCGATGTCAAATCTGGTTCTCACACAGATGGATTGGAAATTTATCCAGTCAAATTCACCCAAACAATAGTACAAAGGTTCAGAAAAGAGAAAGGCCAAGCTCATTAGCAAATCTGACAATTTTTCATTAAACAAAATATATCTGGAGTTAGGGCCCACGTGCTAAAGCCTGATGCAGAAAAATAATTAACCAAATCAATAAATAAGTATATAAAAAGACTGATACTTATGCCTACCCTTCTCCCTGTAAAAAGCTGTAGACAATCTCAAGGAAGGCAAGGGCACATTCTAACAAATTAAGGGGCATTATTCTAGCATGCCATGCCATTCACATTCATTCACTGTGCAGATTGGTTCTGAGCACCTACTATGTGCCAAGACTATTACCCATTCACAAAGAGTGAAAGGGATTCCAGCATATTTGCCTAGATTTTAAATAACTCCTCTCCTGATAATTAAATAATAAACCTAGTGTGCACTTCTCCATTTTTTTCTCTGTTCTGGAAGGGGGAAAAAAGATGTTAGACCAGTTTGCTAACATTTTTTAAAGTTATTTCAGAAAAACAAGAACTTGTAGAGTTTTTAAAGTAACCGAAGCCAACTTCTGAGCTCACTGATGCTGAGATTTGGAGGAGGGCAATTCTCAGTCCTGGGGACGGGTGGGGTCTCCACCCCCTAAGCCAGGCAGGTAGATCCTCACCTTTCAATTAATTACCAGCAAGGAGAGGCAGAGCCTGGTGCTGGTGGCGCACACCTGCAATCCTAGATACTCAGGAGGCTGAGATATGAGGATCATGGTTCAAAGCCAGCCCGGGCTGGCTCCAATTAACCACCAAAAAAAAAAAAAGAAAAAAGAAAAAACACCCCAGAACTCTCAAGTGGTTGAGTGCTAGCTCTGAGCTGAAAAACCTCAGGAACAGCTTTCAGGCCCTAAGAAGTTTAGCCCAGGACAGGCAAAAAAAAAGAAAGGGAGGAAGGAAGGAAGGAAGGAAGGAAGGAAGGAAGGGAAGAAGGGAGGAAGGGAGGGAGGGAGGAAGGGAGGGAGGGAAGGAAGGAAGGAAGGAAGGAAGGAAGGAAGGAAGGAAGGAAGGAAGGAAGGAAGGAAGGAAGGAAGGAAGGAAGGAAAAAGGAAGAGAAATCTTTCCAAGGTATTTCCAAGGTCTTCTGGGGGTGAGTTGCCTGCAGTTGGGAGCCACGGCTTTAAGCAGTGCACTTCCGTCTCATCACGGGGACTCCTGAGCACAAGCCCAACACCCCCTCTTCCCCTCCTAGATCTGAGCCAGCAGCCCTCGGGCGGCTGGGCCAGGTCAGGTCGGGACGGATGGGCTGGGCAGGGGTGGGGCTGGGCAAGCTGGGTTTGGAGGAGCTGCAGGGGCCTCTGCCTCGGGCCTCCCCAGGAGCTGTGTGCGTCACTGGGCTGCGGCCCAGGCAGTGCCCCAGACCTGCCCTCTCCAACTGCAAATGCGCTTTGCTCACCAGGCTGAAGCAAAGCCCGGGGCTGCTGTAAGCCAGGCGGATTAAAATGATGCTCTGGTCTTCTTGAGCTTGGGCAGGCCTGATCTCCGCCCGCCTGGCCACTCCCTGCCCGTCCAGCTTCACAGAGCCCATGGTACCCAACCTCTCCACAGAGATCCCCACCAAGCACACACTATCGGCATAGAAGCAAATGTCTTCAGTTGAAGTAAAAAAAAAAAAAAAAAAAAAAGCCAGGCGAACCCAGGTCAAGCACAGCGCCTGCAGATACCTGTAACCTGGGCTGATTGATAGAGGCCAGTCACCGAAGAGCTAGCCCGGGGTGCAAAGGATGAGAGGACCCAAGTTCCATTTCTATGTATTCATTTGATACATATTTATTATATCCTTGTGATGTGTCTCTCCCTGGACTCTATAGAGACCTTCGCTTTAGCTGGACCCTTTCAGGGTTTCTAAATTCAATGTCCAGGGCTTGGCAGTGACCTAAGGGAGGGGGCGGGGCTCAGCCCCAGCGCCCATTCATGGCCAGAAGGGTTTGCAAGTCCAGTTGTGCCAGACCTTTCCAAACTTCCAAGAGAAACTGTTAAACAAGATTTTTTTTAATATGATATAGTTTCATTTCTTAAGCACAGGCAAAGGCTTAAAAAGGAAAACACAACAAGAGCCCTGTATGGATGGAAGCAAAGCAGCCTAAACGCCTTCAAGCTTGTCACCTGCGTTTCCTAAGAGGCCAAGAGGAAGAGCAGCAGTGGAGGTACTCTGTGAGGGAAGGAAGTAGCAGGTCTACCCCGTTTGCTGTGTGGGCTGCAGGAATCAACTAACCTGTCTGTGCATTATTTGCACCTGTGATAAGGCAGGTTGTAGACTTCAATGAGAGAAGGTATGTATACACCTGACCATAACAGTTCCATACATGTGAGCTCTCATTTTTACAGGCCATCTGGCCCATTCTCCCAGAATTCTTCCTTTTATAATATCACGCACTGCTTGTGCATGCCCTGAGACAGGAAGCCCATGACTTCTTAGAGAATTCCATTTGTGGGGCAACCTGCACACCTCAGTGGTTTCATCCAGTATATTCATGTACCTCGCGTGCCCCAGCCCAGGGTGGCAAACAGGTGCCCTTTACGCTGCTGCAAATGCTCCCATGCAGCCTTGATTTGGGAGATCTGCCATTTCCCAGACCTGTCCCCAAATCCTCTGATGGAGGGCTCCGCTTTCAGCTAGCTGTAGCGGGAAGGGGGGAGGTGGGGGAGAGACAGAAAAGGGAATGGGAAGAGAATAAGGAGGAGAAGGAGAAAAAGAAAGGAAGGCAGGGAGGGAGGGAAGAAGGGATAGAAGGAATGAAGGGGGAGGGGGGAGGGAAGAGATGGAAGGAGAAAAGATGAGGAATGGAAGGGAGATGAAGGAAATGAAGTACATCCCATCTCTACATCGCCATTTGCCTCCCTTACCCTCGTGATAGGCATTCCATGGTGAGCTCCAGAGCGTCGAATCCCCTTGACAAAATGTTCTGGTTTATTGTTAGCTGAAAGTAGGCCCCAAGACAAGGACTTGGTACAGATAATATGAGGAAAGTAATTTTAGAAAACAGAGGTAAAGTAGGATGGAAAGAAACAAAAAAGAATGAATAGGCTACAGCTGTCAGCAACTGGGGTTACACATTGTTGATAAGGATGTCAACGTGGAAAAACAGTTGGACGGTTGTTTTCAAGTTAAATGTGCATTTGCTCTACAAGCTAGTGATTCCACTTGGAGGAATCCACCCCAGAGAAATAAAAACACGTCCACCCACAGACTTGTATGTGTGTGAATATTTATAACAGCTGTCAACAACTGGAAACAAACCACATTTCCATGACAGGATGGATGGAGAAAGCCCGTGTGGTCTAACCACACAAGCAAAGGCTCACACGGTAGCCCTGCTGAACTCTGGGAAGTGAGGAGTTGACTTGTGACTCTAAGGTTAGACATAAAGACAGTTGCATCAAGGATGTTAATAGTAATAGTTTTTCAACTAGAAAACACAGCTATTTTTAGATAACATTGGACTTGGGGCATGTTGATATAGCATCTGAGCTTGGGACTGGGATTTAATCTGTCCCCTTGTTGTCTCAGATCACATTTGTGGGATACCAGCCTGCCCTGATTTTCCCTTCCTGCCTGGCGTAAGTGCAGGCACCTGTCTGTCTCCTAGCTCACATCTATCTCCGAGCTCCTAGTGCATTCAGTTTCCTGCATGTTGGCATCTGTGGACCTCATTTTCCTGCCATCATTGGAGGCTGTCTTCAGGTCCTTACAGTAGGGCCCTCTTTATGTGCTGACTTGTTCCTTCAAAGCCAGCGAGGGAGAAAGAACGTTCTAGAAAGATAGGCTCTGATCTTACCAACCATAGTCATGCACACAGAATCGCTTATGTCCTATTGTTTTGACAAGTGCCACCCACTCAAAGCCAATCATAAGTTCCCCTCACACTCAAAGGGAGATCAGACCAAGGTGAAAGCAGAGGTAGGGGATCCCAGGGGCCTGTCCACTCATTCTGAAGGCGCCAGTGGTCTGTGTTCTCTCCCTGTGTGAAATACAAGCACTGAAGCACGTGGTCTCCAGGAACCGCATGGCCAACAAGTGCTCCAAGCCCGGCACCGCATGGATCTCAGGTCCCACTACAATGGAGGCTCCTTGGGTGTGGTCCTCTCCATCTGCAGCTGGACTCTACAAATGGAATTACACTCCCTACACACAATGGAGTAACAGGTATTGTAAATGAGTCACTGACATTTGAGGGCAATGGGGTTTGAACTGGGGGCCTTGTGCTTGCTGGAACAAGTATTCCACCACGTGAGTCACATCCCCAACCATTGCGGCTTTTCACTTCTTTTTCAGAGATAATCTCTTGCTTTTGCCTAGAGCTGGCCTCCGACTGCAATCCCCCTACCCCTGCCTCCTAAGTAATGTGATTTACAGGTGTGTATTGCCATACCTGGCTAGACACTGTTTTGTTTTGTTTTTTAAAGCAGGTGAGAAAGTAAAACAAAGTGATGAACTTTAAAACTCCAATATAAGAACTGAAACCATAATTCCTTGCTTAGAGGTCAAGGACCAGGATTAATCCCCGATTTAAAAAAAAAATCCCATTCTGGGTCCCCCCACCCACCCAGGTAGCACAGATTTGCAGCCACTGGGAGGTTTGATCATCCTGCTTCCTGCTGCTTCCTCCTCTTCTTTGGCACATTCTCCGGCTCTTACAGTTGAAGTCGGCAGTGTTTTGGAAGAAGTAATCTTTTCAAATCTGTTGTGCGCCTCTTGAGAAAGCCCCTGGCCACAAAGACCACAGCCATAGTGCTTTGAGATGCAGTCCTCATCTACCTGGCTTCTTGCTGAAAAACTTGCATTCCATCTCAATGAAGTTCCCAAAAGACCCTGTTATTTGAAAGGTCCTATGAGCTTCCTTCCCCTTTGCTTCTCAGAGGTCCCTGTATGTGTGGATACTACGCAGATCCCTGTGCTTTCTTGAGGTTTTTGTTTTGTTTTGTTTTTGCCAGTCCTGGGGCTTGAACTCAGGGCCTGAGCACTGTCCCTGGCTTCTTTTTGCTCAAGGCTAGCACTCTGCCACTTGAGCCACAGTGCCACTTCAGGCTTTTTCTATATATGTGGTGCTGAGGAATCGAACCCAGGGCTTCATGTATACGAGGCCAGCACTCTACCACTAGGCCATATTCCCAGCCCCCTATCTTGAGGTTTTAATGAGTACTGGTATAATCACTGTCTGGCTTTTTCTAGCCAGGACTTTTCTCTGTGCCACAGTTTTATGTGTGTGTGTGTGCCAGTCTTGGGGTTTGGACTCAGAGCCTAGGTTGTTCTCCCTGAGCTTTTGGCCTCAAGGCTAGCACTCTACCACTTGAACCACAACTCCACTTCTGTTTGTTGTTGGTTTTTTGTTTTTGTTTTTGTTTTTTGCTGGTTAATTGGAAAGAAGAGTCTCATGGACTTTCCTGCCCAGGCTGGTTTCAAACCGAGGTCCTCATATCTCAGCCTCCCAGTTAAGATTACAGGCATGAGCCACCAACACCTGGCTATTATGCTACATTTCTTAAGTGAACATCTTCCATCATCTACAGATTGAGAATTTTCTGAATTGTTAGTGCTGGTTTTGGTTCACAGTTTCTTCCTCAGTGTCTGTCTGTCTCTCTCTCTCCCTCTGTGTGTGTGTGTGTGTGTGTGTGTGTGTGTGTGTCTCCTGCATTTTACTATAATCACCAACAAGAAATCAAGTGTCACCTTCAGTGTTTTGCTTGGAAATCTTCTCAGCTACATATCCAAATGCATCACTAACTTCATCTAGGTACCCTCGTAATGATTCATTAGGGCATGTCGGCTTTTTGGCCACTTACAGTTTTTAAGAGACTTAGATACACGTGTGATTTTAGAAGAATATATATCCATATGCATTAATGTATATCTATATGTATACCCATAAAAATATGTCCATATAGATGTTTAAATATTCAGAAAATTCTTATATTTGTAAAACTCCTAAGTACCCATTTGTTCCTTACTTAAGTAGTTAAATTTTTAGCAGAAAAACTGGTTTGCCTATAAATGTAGCATTAAACAAACTACAAATAACAGTGGTTGTGCCTTTCTACACACACTAGGCATGATGAATTAAACAACGTGTCAGCACTCCAGAAAGATTCAGGGGGAGACACTGATGGAAGCAGGGATGGCTGGCTATTTGGCTGAGAGCCATGGCGGCCCAGCATGTCGCTGCCCTGAGGCCCTCTAGTGGCCAAGATGGCAAAGTTCACTTTTCCTGCGCACCAAGGGAAAAACATTTTTGCTAGATGATCTCACTCAAGTTTCACTTGACTAACAAGGAAGAAAAAAAAAAAAAAAAAACAGTTCAGAAATTCTTCCTCCAACAGTCTCATTTTGAGATATTTATCTAGTCTCTGAAAAATGCTTTCTACGTCAATCTCCTTTGAACATCTTAAATAATTATAAAGTGCTTCCTTCTTGTCCCTCTGCTTTGGCCTCACATTTGTCCCTTGGAGCTGTACAGAGTAATTCTAATCTCTTTTCCACTTGAGAACACTTGAACTATTTGCAAACAGATTCTTGTCCCCCACCCCCTATGGTGTATCTTCTCCAGGACAACACAGATTGTTCCTTCAACTGTCCCTTCTTTGATCAAGTTTCCAGATTCTTCTCTCTGCCTCCAGCTTTCTCCTCCAGTTTGTCAAGAGCCTCTGATGACACAATGACTGATCTTGTTTTTGGCCTACCTGTCCACAGTAGTGCTGAGCTGGGACCACATTTCTGTCTAACCACTGTAGTGTCAGTACTCAGTCCTTCTGAGAAGGTCTGATGACCCAAAGGTCAAAGGCCATCACTTCTGGCAATTTCCCACTTGCCTTTACCTCTGTTCTCTTGAACAGAACCTACCTGAACTTGACCTGATGGCCATCAGAGAGATCAAAAAATACTCTCAAACTAGCCATCGCTGTGTCATGCCTATTCTCTTAAACTAGTCAGAAGGCTGAGATCTGAGGATCACAGTTCAAAACCAGCCCAGGTAAAGAAGTTCATAAGACTCTCCTCTCCAATTAATCACCAGAAAAGGTAGAAGTAGAGGCATGGCTGAAGTGGTAGGATGCCAGCCTTAGACAAAAAAGCCAAGGCGGAGCACAAGGCCCTGAGTTCAAGCCCCAGTTCCAGTACCAGCACCAGCACATACAAAAAAACAAACCACCACCACAACCAAAAGGCCCTTGGGAATGACGTGCTTTTGTGAGATGAAACTTGAAACTTGAGACTTAGCAGATGATCATCTTAAGTCCCATAGTTTGAGAACACGGCCTCTGATATGGCCCTCTATGGGGATGGAGGACAAATCCTGATACCAGGACATCCCTCCATAGTCAAAGGCTGTTCTTCAGTCTACTCACACCGCTCACCTAATGTACTTTCCCCTGGAGGGCGATTTTTCATCAACCTTTCATCCTGTACTCATATGCCCTGGCTCCTTTCCAGTCCTCCATAACACCCTCCATTTATGGGCCCCAAGACTGAACATTGTTTTAATGATTGATATTGGCTACAGATGAAGAATTATATCTGTGAAAATATTTCCTTTATAACATAGCTCACGCGCTCAGAGATTTATGTATGTAAGGAGTCCCTGGAGTATAACAGGTAATCTTTCAAAATTTTCTTTGTAGATCAAGTATTTGATATTTGGATACCTTTTTCCCCCATAGGGACAATGTTAGAGCTGATACTTGGGCTCCCAGCCCAGCCAGTCAGAGCCAGTTTTATCCGGAGCCATTAATGGTATCTGGATGGGTTAGAGAGTAAGAATTCTCCTGGTTTGAGAATACCCATGCAGGAAGACAGAATGGGGATTTCTTTGGCAGTTTCTCAGTGAGCACCCCCACAGAACGTTATGAAATGGGGGGGCTTTGACTTGAGTGCCTCCTCATATTCTTCTTTGGCCCTCAGATCTCAGCTTCCTGAGTCACTAGCATTACAGGCATGAGCCACCAGTGCCCTACTGTACTTGCCTTTTCATTGCTGTATATTTTAAAGTGAGAAGTAAATAGCGTGTTCATATTATTCCACTGATTTCTTTTTTCCTGCCTTATACTATGTATCATATTATTTGTGGACATTTTATATATGAATATACTATTACACATAGATATGTTCCATTCTTTCTAATACTTGGTATAATAATTCATGAGATAGTAAAATATTACAATAATTCATATCATACTATAAGGTAAATGTAGGACTTTTTACTCATTTTTCCTTTGATAGGTATTTAATTTGTTTACAATTTTTCATAATTCCCACAATATTGCAATAAACAACAAGGTTTCCAAAAATGGATCTCATAGTATGGAGTAGGATTTGGTGAGTAGAGGCGCCAGGTTAATGTAGGTGGGTTTTTCTTTTCTTTTCTTTTCTTTTTTTTGCCAGTCCTGGGGCTTGAACTCAGGGCCAGATCACTGTCTCTGGCTTCTTTTTGGTCAAGGCTAGCACTCTACCACTTGAGCCACAGAGCTACTTCTGGCTTTTTCTGTATACACGGTGCTGAGGAATCGAACCCAGGGCTTCATGCATGCTAGGCAAGCACTCTGCCACTAGGCTACATTGCCAGCCTTGTAGGTGAGTTTTTAATGAGCTAGATATTGGTGAGGCAGACGTCCTGTTTGAGACACCATGGGCAGCATGAAGATAGCCAGCATCAACTCTGACCCTTTCTCCACATGCAGCATTGGAAAGCAGCTCTGCTGCGGGTCCTGTAGTCAGATCATGCAGAGAGCAACTCTGACCCCCAGAGCTGAAATCTGCCTTGCACACCAGGAAACAAATCTATGAAGCAGGTGGGCAGGTGCTGCCCTTGGCAGCAGCTCAGGGCAATTCAACTCTGTCCAGTGCTGTCTAAAGCCTATTCCACCTCACAAGGTGGCTAAGAGTGAACACCAGAAACGACAGTCACAACTTCCAGCTACTGCCCTTCATGGCTGTATCTTAAGCCTACCTCATTTGTTGTATTTTCAGATCCTTCTTTTGGGCTTGATTTTTACTTTCCAATTTCCTCACATTTTCATTAGTATCAACCATTTGTACAAGGGGTTTTATTTTGATGTGCCCATATGTGCATGCAATGTACCTTGATCAGACTCACCCCTCCATCACTCCTCCCACCCTTTCCAAATCAATCTCAGCACACTGCTTTCCTCCATTTTCACACATGTATATCAACCATTTGAACATATTCAACCTTCTTCTCCCTCTCGCTTCTCCCTGCACCAATTTTCACTTTCTCAACTTGATAAAGATACTGTAGTACATTAAACCATCTCCTTACTGTTATGCTTCTATCACCTTTTCTAGCAACAAATATTTACCGTTTCTCAAACGTGAGATCTTTGTTGTGAATTGTGTCTCTCATATTCTAAACTGATGTCTCAAAAATGTGGAAGACAGGGGCTGGGGACATGGCCTAATGGCAAGAGTGCCTGCCTCGTATACATGAGGCCCTGGGTTCGATTCCCCAGTACCACATATACAGAAAACGGCCAGAAGTGGTGCTGTGGCTCAAGTGGCAGAGTGCTAGCCTTGAGCAAAAGGAAGCCAGGGACAGTGCTCAGTCCCTGAGTCCAAGCCCCAGGACTGGCAAAAAAAAAAAAAAAAAGTGGAAGACAAGTTCCAGCAATATAGTTGACTAAGAAGATAAGGGGCTGGGGATATGGCCTAGTGGTAGAGTGCTTGCCTCATATACATGAGGCCCTGGGTTCAATTACCCAGCACCACATATACAGAAAATGGCCAGAAGTGGCGCTGTGGCTCAAGTGGCAGAGTGCTAGCCTTGAGCAAAAGGAAGCCAGGGACAGTGCTCAGTCCCTGAGTCCAAGCCCCAGGACTGGCCAAAAAAAGAAGAAGATAAGGAAGAATTCCTCTTCAGTTACTATTACAGAGAAATGCCTGGGAAGAAATGTTATAGATAGATAGGTAGTAAGTAAATAACTGTATCTATGTAACTGTGCTATAAATATAGTTAGTTATAACTGCTTATAGTTATAACTATAGAAACGTATAGTTATATATATGCTCTTATACACACACACACACACACACACACACACACACACACACACACACACACACTGAGAGATTAGGAATTGTCTAGAACCCAGACACAAAGAGAAGTGAGTCTGTTGTGATAGAACATGTAATGGCACTGCAGTCTTTGCAGGATTTGGACCCACTGCAAGCCCTAGGGGTTCCTGGGCTTTTAACACTTTTTCAAGCTAATAAAAGGTTGTCTCTGGTATAAGCAAGGAAGGCAACTGGAATTGAGCATTCTGTATCACCTGACTTCCTGGAGGCTGGCAAAAACAGGATCACACAAGCTCCCTCAGCCCTCAGGCCATAGAAATGGAAGGAAGGCCACTCTGAAAACTCTGAATCTGCAGCCTGTGCCATGCAATGCATGACCCTGAATTTGCACTGTGAGGTTAAAAGTACCAAGCTGAGAAGATACATCAAAGCTGATTGAGGGCTGCAGAGCCCTGTAGTAATGGCCTCGGGATGGCACAACCTAACAAGCCAACCAAGGCAGACAGATGCTCACCAGGGGAACCTAGCTCATAATGAAAACATAATAATACTTTTAAAAGTAAAAAAACAACAACCATGAGCAGTAAACACCTTGGAAATCAGATCCTGAAATGCAGTGAGAAATTAGCCCCCAGGTAGTAGAGAAACTGATCGATCTATTGATAATTACAAACTGTGTTTTAAATGATCTGTAAGAGGAAAAAAAATCAAAACCTGATTTTTTTAAAAGAGGAAAACATGTCAAAAGAAACAAGCTGGGCTGGGATGTAGCTCAGTGGCAAAGTGTTTGCCTAGCAAGTGCAACGTCCTGGGTTCGATCCCCAGTTCCAAAAATATAAAAGACAAAAAAAAAAAAAAAGAAAGAAAGAAGTTGTGTCTGCTGGTACAAAACTATAATCCCGGCTATCAGGGAGGCTGAAGCAGAAGCTGCCCTTGAGCCTATGGAAAGAATGAACAGAAAATAGTAGCTATGCAGGGTGCTGGTAGCTCAGGCCTGTAATCCTAGCTCCCCAGAAGGCTGGGATCTAGAGAACAGTCTGAGTTAAAGCCAACTACAGCAGAGTAGTCCAAGAGACACCATCTCCAAAATAACCAGCACCAAAATCTGGACCAGGGTGGGGAAGGTGGCTGGCTTAGTGGTAGAGTGCTTGCCTAGCGTGCATGAAGCCCTGGGTTCAATTCCTCAGCACCACATACACAGAAAAAGCCAGAAGTGGCACTTGGCGCTGTGGTTCAAGCGGTAGAGTGCTAGCCTTGAGCAAAAAAAAAAAGCCAGGAACAGTGCTCAGGCCCTGAGTCCAAGTCCCAGGATTGGAAAAACAAAAATCTGGACTGGAGGCATAGCTCAAGAGGTAGAGCACCAACCCAGCAAGCAAGCCCAGAAAGCACAAGCCTCCGAGTTGAAACAAAAAAGATAGCAAGTAAGTAATATTTGAAGTAAAATGATTGAGACTTATTTTCAGAATCATCAAGATAGTAATTCTTAGTCTGATAAGCACGCTGAATTACATCAACTGCTGTCTAACCAACCATCCCAGACTTTAGTGGGTTAAGATAACTTCATCCACTTTCTCTCCCAGTTCTGCGGCTAGTCAATATGGCTGTGTCTCAGCCGAGAAGTTCCCTCAGTCCTTCCATATTTGTGGCCAGCTGGCAGATGTGGCCAGTGGGTAGTGGCCTTGTTCCCATCAGCTGTCTCAGATGCCAAGGGAAGGAGAAGAGCCTGGGTCCCAGGCCTTCCTACACAGAGCACTCTGCCTCTTGGCGGCCATGACCCCTGCAGCCAGGCCAGCCTTGCAATGACTGATGGCCGGTTCTCACGGAATGTTTTGCAACTGCGTTTTCAAATACCCTGTTGTGTAGTACATTCTTCCCTATTACACAGATGTGACAGATGTTGACCAACTTCGGGTCAACAGGCAAGTTGGAGTCATTTTGATTATGGGCCTGACATTTCTTTGGCACAACTAAGTGTTAGTTTTCTCTCTGACCACCATATTTCCCTCCATATTCAATTCCAATTAACTAAATTTTTTGTTTTGTTTTGTTTTTTGAATGATCAAGTATGATTTATTAAGGACAAATGGTAGAAAAAAATGTTTAACTGATAACCATGATATCCACAGATAGGTTCCTTTAGAATTATATGTAAAGAGAGACTGTTAGTAAATGTTTGCTTTATTTTTCTGTGGAATTAAGCACTAGTCTATAGTTACAGTTAATTATTTTTTCTCTAGTGCCTTCCAAATGTTAGCACGGTTAATATCACCTTATCAGTAATAAGCTAGGTCCCAGTGGTTATGTCCATATCTAGGTTGTAGGTGATCAGGAACTCTTTTAATTGATTCCTTTAGATTTCAGTTCTTGGTTATATCTCCAAATTCTAAAGAGCTGAGAGGCTCCTGCTGTCCCCACGAAGAAATTAACGGCAAACAGACTCCAATTTTTAGGTATAATTACAAGTGAATATCTTGACCAGATAAATCCTGTAGCCATCAAAACACTGGACTGAGCTGTGCTGAGTTGATCTGCAGGTCTGGCCATGTCAGCCAATCCAGCCAACACCAACCCCCATTTCATAATTGGAGCCCAGAAAAAAACTGTCCGGGGACCTGCCGGGTGGTTGTTGTACAAAGGCCTCAGTTTCTCGGGCAGCATCAGCTCCGCTTTATCGAGGACCGGGTGGTAGGTGGCCCGCAGGCCTCGGGCGCCGGCAACGGAAAGGCACAGCGAAAGCCACAGCGCCCGCCTCTGCCCTAGTGCGCCCTTCACTCTGCTCAGCCGAGCCTCGGCGAGCCACCCAGCTGCCAGCACCGGGAGAAGGCTGAGGGGGCTGTTGTTTTGGGTTTTTTTGCCAGTCCTGGGGCTTGAACTCAGGGCCTGGGCACTGTCCCTGGCTTCTTTTTTGCTCAAGGCTAGCACTTTACCACTTGAGCCACAGCACCACTCTGGCTTTTTCTGTATGTGTGGTGCTGAGGAATCGAACCCAGGGCTTCATGCATTCAAGGCAAGCTCTCTATCACTAAGCCATATTCCCAGCCCCTAACTAATATTTTTTTTATTGCTTTAGTCAGTGTTCAAATTTGTGCTCATAGGACTGTAATACAAAGTCCTTTAGGTTATGGTGAATATTCAACAGAATCAACAAGAATTATCCTTATGTGGTATTTTAGATTAGTCGATGGAAACAGGAGAGATGGATCTGGTTTATAGGAAATGACAGTAGATAAAAAAAATTAAAATGCTGAGCAGTGAAGAGGAGACTGTAACAAATTTTCTCCTGTTTTGCTTTCTTAAAACATGAAAATTTTCTCAGCCAGAAAGTAGAAGCTAGATGATCATCGGTTTTTCACTAAGTCAACTCAACATAGAGTCCTTGATGCAAATTGAAAAGAAATATGGAGGTTCTATAAATAATAGTCACAATAGATGCTAGAATGAGAACATCTGGCCACTTGTGTTCTGGAAATAATTTGCTCTAGAAAGGACTCTCTGGCTAATCACCCACACACTACTGCTCTATTCAAAATACACAAGGTAATAGGAAAAAAATCCCTGAAGGACAAGAAAGAAAAGTGTCACTTTCCCCTGAGAACATTTAGACTAAAGAGTGAAGGACACCTTCAGAAATAAGACTTATGTCTATTGAAACTTCAAACTTAATAGATATATTTAATGACTGAATTTTCAAAAAGGGAAAACTAGATACATAACTATACACAGTACACAGGTAAAAATGAAGTGGAAGGCTCGGTGCCGGGGGCTCACACCTATAATCCCGGTTACTCGAGAGGCTCAAGTCTCAAAATTGAGGTTGAAAGCCAATCTGATTCAAAGTCTGTGAGACTCTTAATTACAATAAACTACCAAGAGAAGCCAGAAGTGGAGCAGTGGCTCAAGTAGCAGAATGCTAGCCTTGAGCAAAAGATGCTCAGAGACAGCCTTGAGCTCAAGCCCCAGGACCCACAAAATAAAAAAATACAGACAATGGACAATTAATGCAACAAGGAGTAGAGAAACCCATCATCTATTGGTTACTACAAAGTATGTTTTAAATGATCTAAAGAGAAAAGTTAAGCCTCCATCCCATTTGTGAATAGACCACTGGACATGGGCTCTCTCCCACCTTGAGACACTGTCTGCTCTTGACATTCAAGCTGGCTGCATCTGTGCATCCTCTCCTCCCAGACGAGGCTCCCCTGGTACCCGCCCATGCGAGCTATGAATTTGGTACTTATTTCCCCTCCACATGAAAGTCACATGGAAGCACTTTCTGTTTAAAATGATGGAGAAAAAAAACGATGCCCCTCTTGTCTCCTCACAAGTAAGATGAGAAACAGAAACACAGGCAGCACGGCTGCAATCTGGAGACCCTTCTGTCTCAAACCACAATACATAAAGACCGAAGACAATGAGGGGATCCTGACCCTGGCAGAGTAGAGAAAGGCGACATGTAGGAACCTGGTGGGATTGAAATCAAGGAGCCAAACTGATCTTGTTCTGCATCATCTCTGAAAAAGCTCAGGCTTCCACACTAGCTGGGGAAGGCAACGGATGAACACCCAGAGTCTATTATCCGTTTGACGGGCACTTTTGGGGTACGAGAGATCACATGGTGAGACAAGATGCCAGAGCTTAGAAAGGAGCAATGGTGTCCTTTATAACAACCCTCTCACAAGAACCTACCAGAAACTGCATTGATTCCTTCCAAGAACAGCACCTTCATAGACCTTCTTATTTCCCACTAAGCCTTGCCTCCTAAACGGTCCCATCATCTATTTTATTAACTTAAAATTTATGTTTGAGACAGGATCCTGCTCTTTAGCCCAGTCTTGCCTCAACTCACAATCCTCCTACCACAGTCTTCCACGTTAGAATGACAGATGTGCACTACCACACCCAGCTCGGGAGATATCTAACATCACCATGCTGGGAACTAAGCTTCCGATGTAAGGACATGGGGTAGATACTTTGAAACCCCAGCAGGGAAATGTGAGACGTTTTGATCATCACCACACACCAAAGTGATGTGGAGAGAATACATGTTTGGGTGGGGGAGTGAATCAGAAAGTGTCTAATGGCTGGTGGAGGGGTTCCATCCCAGGGTAAAACTGCACAAGTCCTCATCTCAGCTGCAAAACACCAGCGGCGAGGCTTCTACTGTACAGAGGCACGAAGCACAGAGTTCAGTGGCTCACTGGGAACCATGATGGTGGCAGCCTCTGCTGCCACATCTTGGCTCTCGGGCTTGTGTCTTCTTCCTGTGGAGGAGAGGCCACGAGACAGGAAGTGATTTCTTATCAACAGTGCAGACACTACAGGTCAGTATTTGTGAGCACCAGTGAGTGGGGCTTGCTACAGTTCTGAGGAAAGAAAGGCCAACCTACAACCCGCACCAGGCCCCAACCTGGCAAAGGAGAGGAGGGACTCCTGAGATGTCCCGGACACAAGGATCATGTTGGTCAACTACCCTTCTATAGTAGTGGACTTGCTGGAAAGTAACCAATTGGAAAGGAAAAGCTTGGGATTGGAGGTGTGGCTTAGGGGGTAGACTGCCAGCCAATGAGTGAACGCATCAAATATCAAGTTTGAATCTTGGTCTCAGTTAAACAAATAAAGAAATGAAAAGATGTTCTTTTCCAACTCAGCAACTCCTGGAATCCCTGTGTTCTAACTCATCTAGTGTGTGTGTGTGTATAAAGGGGTTCCATCTACTTTTTTTCTTTTTCTGCCAGTTCTGGAGCTTGAACTCAGGGTCTGGAAGCTGCCCTTGAGCCACAGCTTCACTTCCAGCCTTTTGGTGGTTAATAGTAGAGGAAGGTCACATGGACTTCCTTCTCCAGCTGGATCTAAACCACAACCCTCAGATCTCAGCCTCCTGAGTAGTTAGGATTCCAGGTATGAGACACCAGCACCCAGCCTCCATCTATCTTTTTATCCCTTGAAAACTGTTGGTTCTTTCCTAAACTCTTTCTTGTAGCATGAGACCTATTACATGTAGCTGAACATAGCTAGCTCACATTGCAATCATTTTATCTAGAAATCTCTCAAGGGGCTGGGGATATAGCCTAGTGGCGAGAGTGCCTGCCTCGGATACACGAGGCCCTAGGTTCGATTCCCCAGCACCACATATACAGAAAACGGCCAGAAGCGGCGCTGTGGCTCAAGTGGCGGAGTGCTAGCCTTGAGCGGGAAGAAGCCAGGGACAGTGCTCAGGCCCTGAGTCCAAGGCCCAGGACTGGCCAAAAAAAAAAAAAAAAAAAAAATAGAAATCTCTCAAGACAAATCCAAATAATTTTAATACTTATTCCAACTCCCAAGTTGTCATCCCTGTTTAACACAGACACCTTTTTTTTTTGTCGTGGGGTTCGAACTCAGGGCCTGAGTGCTATCCCTGAGCTTTTTGGCTCAAGGCTAACACTCTACTCCTTTGAGCCACAGCACCTCTTCTGGTTTCTGGAGGTTAACTGGATATAAGAGATTTTCCTGCCCATGCTGGCTTCAAACTGTGATCCCAGATCTCAGCTTCCTAAGGTTACAGGCGTGAGCCATGGTCGCCAGGCCTACAGCCAACCATTTCCTTTCCAACTCCTCTCCCAGATTTCTTGTGTTTTCCAAACCAGAAGCCGTTTGTTTTTCTTGTGTCCCAAGACTGACACTAGTTTCTCCTTCCAAGTAGATATCAATATCTGATACCAAAAACTATTGTCACAAAATGCCACATGGCAAACGTTCCAAAAGTCAGTGGCATCCAATAACAATCCCGTATAGTCTCACGGATCTTAGGAGTCAGCTGAGATGGCGACTCAAGCCTGCTCAGTTGGGCACCTCTGCTGCTTCAGGTAGAGCTTGGCCAGGACAGACTGGCTTGGTTCTCTGTGTTACTCATCCTCCTCCTTGAACCAATGGGCTGGCACTGGTGTGTTTTGTTGTCTCCACGGCATAGATGTTAGAGAACACGCCCACCCATACATGTGCTTCCCCGACCTCTGCTTGCAACCTATCTGCTAACTTCCCATTGGAACCATGGCCAGGCTAAGAATCCAGAACAAGGAAGTCAGCCACTCCCCCACATGAGTGGGAGAAGGAAGGAGAAGAGTCAGTGTTTTTGAACAACATGCTCATCTATCATTTACACCGTTGGGGACTTTTAGATCACCTCCAGAGAGGAAAAGTCATCATGTACAGAGGATTATGAATGAGAATGACAAGACCCCTCAAGAGCAATATTAGAAGCTAGAAGACCACAGTATGTCTTCCAGATTCTGAATGAGATGATTTTGTACCTAGAATTCTATATCCATCTAAATGTCAGTCCCTTACAAGCTAGAATAAGGACATTCGAGACACATAGAGTTTTGATTCATTCACTTCCCCAAAGCCTTTCATCAGGAATCTCCTGGAGAATAAGATCATTCAAAAGGGAAAACTAAACCAAGGGAGAGGAAGATGGGAAATAGGAAATCCAACCTAGGAGAGAGATGAAGAAAATTGCCAATATGATCATATGTGAAATGTCCCCAGGACCAATTTGGAACACATAGATGAAAGGACACATTGTGCCCCCTATGGTGTGAGAATCTTAATTCTATGAAAAAAATACTTAAGATGCTACTGTAGAGAGTAGCAAAATACAGCCTAGGTATGATGAACAACTAAGTAAATGTAAAAATAACACAATTATTAACCAGATATTTTCATAGAGATACTGTCTATAAAAGGACATGCAAGCTGAGTATTTTTTCAGCTATAAACACTATTTTGTATCATGATGGTCATTAAAAACTATGTTAGAACCATAGAAGAGAAATCTTTATCTAATAGAAAAATCAATAGGTAATATCCAAAGTCAGTAAATCAGGAGAAGGTAATGTAACGTATATTAGTTTAGCGATATGGAAGAAATGAAAGGAGTTAGTTCTGAAAAATAGAGGTAGAAATTATGAGGCTATCAGGTGCCATTGGCTCACACCTGTAATCCTGCTACTCAGGAGGCTGAGATCTGAGGATAATGGTTCAAAGCCAGTCTGGGCAGGAAACCCCATGAGTCTCTTATTTCCAATTAACCACCTAAAGGCCGGAAGTGTTGCTGGACACCAGTGGCTCATGCTTATAAGCTTAGCTACTCAGAAGGCTAAGATCTAAGGATCACAGTTCAAAGCTAGCCTAGGCAGGAAAGTCCGTGAGACTCTCTCCAATAAACTACTCAGAAAAAGCCAGGAATGGTGCTATCCAATTTTTAATTTATAGAGTTGACATTGATGCTTTGTTCCAGGTATCAAAATAACTATGAAGCTGGGTATGAGCATATGTGCCTTTAGTCTCAGCTATGTTGGAGGGCAAGATAAAAGAATCATTTGAGCATAGGAACTCACGACTAGGCTGAGCAACTCAGAGCTATCTCAAACAGAACAAAACAAAACAAAACATGATGAATATTGTGCAGTGTTCAGTGACTATAAAACAGAGCTGCGCAGAATTAGTCTGTGGTTTGATTCTCACAACTCTGCAGAGCAAATTGACCATGAGGTCAATGAAGCTGAAGCTCACGACCACTTGCTGAGTGGACCTGGTAGGGGTCCTAGCCATATGTTCATGCAATCATACAGTTTCGTTAACTCTGCTAGAAAATGACCTTTTGTTACGATCACTCCAACATGCAATTCCTCAGACTTCTTCTTGTGCATTATTATTGGTCCCATGAGCACTGAATATACACTTTATACCCAATTCACACCCACAAGTGGGTATTTTGTTTAAAATAGGCTCCTCAAGAACTGGGTGTGGTAAAGAACAACTGTCTGTAATCCCAGCAATAGAGAGACTGAGGCAGAAGGAGCTACATTGTATCTAGCCTGGACTATATAGGAAGGATCTCTCTCTCTCTCTCTCTCTCTCTCTCTCTCTCTCTCTCTCTCTCTCTGTGTCTGTCTGTCTGTCTCTCAAAAAAAAGGAACAGAAAGTTATAAAAACAGATATTTTCAGCAAGACATAATATATGTACACCTGAAATACCATAGTGAAACAGTTTGGTGCAATTCATACACACTTGAAAAAGAATGACAGGAAAGTAAAGCAGTCTGGAATGAGAAGGTTGGGTACCAGATGGAGGGGGGGGCTAATGAAGAGGGTGAATGAGAATGAATGTGGTGGATGTAGTTTATTTGCACAGAGGAAAGTAGAATAATGAGACGTGCTGAAATTGGTTTTTGGAGTTTTGTTTTTGTTTTTGTTTTTGCCAGTCCTGGGGCTTGGACTCAGGGCCTGAGCACTGTCCCTGGCTTCTTTTTGCTCAAGGCTAGCACTCTACTACTTGAGCTACAGCTCCACTTCTGGATTTTTCTATATATGTGGTGTTGAGGAATCGAACCCAGGGCTTCATGTATGCAAGGCAAGCACTCTACCACTAGGCCATATTCCCAGCCCCTTGAAATTGGTTTTTGAAGAAGGGGGTATAGGATGAAGGAGAGTAATGGAGGGGGGTGAGTTTGACCAATAAGCATTGTACACATGTGTAAAAATATCACAATGAAACCCCCCTTGCACCTCCCTCTAACATACGACAATAAAAAGAAAATCCACACACTCCAGTTTGCCTGTCTATCCTTCCAAATGCAGTGTTACCTCCCCACCCCCCAGTAAAACCCAGAGGCCCACAGGGATTGTGGTCAGCCCAAAGCACAGTGTGCTTTTATTTTCTATGCTCCAGACTGTGAAAGCAAACTTCATCTCAGTGTGAAAACAGAAGAGCAATGGGAGGAGATCAGGGAAAACACAAGGCCATCAACGAAAGAAAGAAAGAAAACATGCTGAAAAAAATCAATTTCACAGCAATATTTCTTTTTCTCGTTTCCATGAACTAAGATGGAGGACAAGGAGCAGGCTTCACTGATGGGTATGCCAAAGTCAAACAACAAAAAGGGTGGTGACATGATGCCAACTCGTGCCCCATGAAAGACTATATTCTGTAATGCTGAAGGCAGTGTGAAGGTCACGGACAGTAACCCACAGTCCAAGAAAAACAAATGCCATTCCAGCCAAAGGAGAAGAACCCAGCTAAATAACTCTGACTCATAGCAGCACCATTTCCAGCAAATTGCTGCCAAACAGGAGGCCATTGCGCCCTCCAGTGGGCACAGCTAGACCCTGCCTCAAGCTGGCCCTAACCTTGACTCCCCTCGGGTTGAAGGGAACCTGAGCAAATAAACCTACTGGAGGGGAAAAAACCCACTTCCAAGCCTGGCGATGTGATCGATCACTCAAGCTGTGATAAGGCTAGTGAGAAAAATGTTCTTTTACCCATAACCATCCTGGCCACCTACAGAGTGTGCCTAGAATTCTAGATTCCTTCACAGTCTTAGTAAAGATCCCCTCAAGGCTGTCTGAAGCAGATCTCAGATTGATTCCTGTCATCTTTCTACTTTGTGACTGTTGAAATTTTCCTTAACAAAGTGGTTTTGAAAAGTCCTCAAACGATTGCAACTTTGTTCCACTAGTGAATATCCATGCACCTCTCCTTCTTCCCCTACTAACGATGTGTTTTAAATCATGAAGTCCCTTCCGTGATAAGCTAGGAAGGAAACCGTTGGTAATTTTTATGAACAGATTTCACATCTCATACTTGAACAGGGAAATACACTATTCATACAGAATTTTGACTCTGATATTCAAAACTATGTAGATGAATGGAATCAGCATGAGGTTAACATCTGGCTAACAGCAAGAATGTTATGTTTGGAACTTTTTAGCCTGATGTCTCCTGTTGCTTACCGGGAAATGGATTATGATTAGGACCTGAGATGAAGAGCAAGTCCAGGATCACAGAGGCAAAATGAGAACTTAATACCAACTGGGCAAAGAGACCAAGTTACTTGGGCTCAAGTAGATGTTTAGCAATGAGCTAACAGTGTTTTAATCTACTAGCACCTGGCAGAGCCTCCATGTATCAGAACCTTGTGTACCTCCCTGTATCCAGCTGCCCTAACCATTCCCTATGGCCAAAGCCACCCACCACCAGTACCATGAGGGCATTGGCCAACTTCAAGGTGAGCCTGAGCCAGATGTCCCTGGCTCATGCCTGTAATCCTAGCTACTCAGGAGGCTGAGGATCACAGTTCAAAGCCAGCCCAGTCAGAAAAATCCATGAGACTCTTACATGCAATTAACCAGTGAAAAGCCAGAAGTGGAGGAATGGTGCAAGTGGTAGAGCACCAGCCTTGAGCAAAAATGCTAAGCATTTCAAGCCCCAGTTCCAGCACACATGCATGCGCACATGTGTGCACACACACGCACGTGCACAATGAACCTTAGGGTACCCCAGTTCAGACACTGAAGTCTGGGATTTCTCTCACAGCAATGTCTGTGATGACATGGAAAACATTAAGGCAATCACATGTATATAAGTATACAATACACAAGGGCTGGGCTATTACCACTTTTGAGCTCCCTTTAGAGGCAACACAATTAAAGCTCTTTCCTGTGGAGGATGGGGATGAGGTACAAGTAGAAAGGGAAGTTCTTGGTCATGTGGTAACTGATGTAACCATAGCAACTGTGAGGGCAATAACAATTATGGTTTAAAAAGTGGAGAATTCCATATGGAATAATAGAAGACCTCAAATAGCAAAAGCAATCCTTAGCAGGAAGAACAGTGCTGGAGGAATATCAATACCAACCTTCAAACTCTACTATAATGCCATAGTCATAAAAAAAAAAAAACAGCTTGGTACTGCACATGAACAAGCCTGAGGACCAGTGGAATAGAACTGAAGACCCAGAAATGAACCCAAAGATCCTAATCTTTGATAAGGGAGCCAAAAACACTACATGGAAGAAAGATAGCCTCTTCAACAAATAGTGCTGGCAGAATTGGCTACACACATGCAGAAAACTGAAGGTGGATCCTTATATCACCCTGCACCAGAATCAACTCCAAATGGATCAAATACCTCAATGTAAGATCAGATACCCTGAAAATATTACAGAAAAGAAGAGGGGGAACACTAGGGTTCCTTGGCACAAGTCAAAATTTTCTTAATAAAGACCCAAAAACACAACAAATCAAAGAAAGGTTGGATAAGTGGGACTGCATTAAACTGCAGGGCTTCTGTGTGGAAAGGATATAGGCTAGCAAGATAAATAGAAAGTCCTCATATTGGGAGGAGATCTTCACTGGCCACACAACAGACAAGGACCTCATATCTAAAATATACTTAGAGCTCAAAATATTAAACTTTGCGGAAACAAACCCTCAAAGAAACAACAACCCCCCCCCAAAAAAAAGAAACAACAACCCCATTAATAAGTGGACTAAAGACTTAAAAAGAGACTTCTCTGAAGAGGAAATAAGAATGACTAATAGAGAAGTGGCACTCTGGCTCAAGTGGTAGAGTGCTAGCCTTGAGCAAAAAAATAACTAATAGACACATGAAAAGATGTTCAACATCTTTGGCCATAAAAAAATGGAAATAAAAACAAAATTGAGATTCCACTTCACCTGAGATACAATGGCCATTGTCTAGAAGAATAACAATGGATGTTGGTGGGAGTGTAAATTTGTTCAACCACTCTGGAAAGCAGTATGGAGGTTCCTCAAAACACTAAACATAGAGCTTACCCAGCAATCCCACCCCTGGGCATTTACCCAAATGACCACAAACAAGGCAACACTAAAGCTGCCAGCATAACTATGTTCATTGCAGCATTATTTATCACAGCCAAGATATGGAATCAACTCAGATGCCCCTCAGTAGATCAGTGGATAAAGAAAATGCAGTATATATTCACAATGGAATTCTATGCTTCCATCAGAAAAATGGCATTGCCCCACTTGTAAGGAAATGGAAACAGTTGGGGAAAATCATATTAAGTGAAGTAAGCCAGACCCAAAGAAACATAGGCTGTCTGCTTGGTTTTCTTCATTTGTAATAATTAGTATATGTCTAGGATAGTTTTAGCAGAGGATCACAATAGCTCAATAGCTATGTCTATCTGACTCTATAAAATGATGCTAATTGAAATTAACTACAAGATATAGAAACAAGATGGCTTTATTAGTTTGTTTTAATATATTGTATGCAGTTCTTTCTCTTTTTTTTCTTTCACTTTTTTCCTTTGGTTTACCCCCTGTTGTCACTTGTTTATTTCAGTACTCTTTCTATTGTATATAAGTGTATCTGATTTGAGAATGGGAAGGGGAATCATGGAAATGGTGAGACAAAGGACAAAGGGTGGACCAATGCAACAGTGATACTCACAAGACACTGTGTTGGAAATGAACTTTACAACTTGGTGGGATGTGAGTCGGGAGAGGGTAAGCAGGGAAAAAATGAGGAAGGGAGTAAAAATGCTCAACAAGAACTATACTCATTTCCTTATTTATGTAATTGTAACCCCTCTGTACATCACCTTTGCAAGAAATAAATAAATAATGTGTTAAGAAGTGGAGAATTCATTGGCTTTTGCTAACTGCTTTGGAAGTTTCAAAACGAGAAAACAAGAGTTAGCCTCGCCAACGATCAAGTCAAATGCAGTGTGAACTTGAGGAGATCCCTGTGGTAATACTGAAAAGAACGTGATCACCTGCAGGTGCAAGGAATATGCCCTGGAAAAATGAAGCTACTGAGTTAGCCATCAGGTGACAGCCATAAAAGAGACAGACTGGCAACCCCCCAAAAAGCTTCCTATTTCAGCATTGGGGCCCAGACAGGAAAAGCTAAGATCTTAAGACCTAGGATGGGGCAGACACATCCCCAAATATTGAGCAAGTAGATTCATTTGGATTCTGATCCGCCTTCCCTTTGCTAGAAATCAGCCTCACCCTGCTTGCACACCCTAAACACGCCTTGCCTGAATCTTGTCCTGCAGAGGCATCCTTGTCTTCCTCCGGTTCTCTTTCTTCCACTCATTGCCTCCAGACTGAGACATCATCAAGTTTGGGCTCAAGCAGGTGCAGAACTGCTCCTCAGCAAATGGCTAATTCACACGGGCTGTCGGATGAGAACAGAAATGGAAAAGCTGGATAACAGAAAATATGGACATGGAAGCACTGGCCCTTGATTGAAACTCGATGTTCTGGCAAGGATCCTGGAGCACATACTACAAGGACAGTTCCTTGAGGCTTGAAAAACAACAAGAAGAACAAAAATGGTCTGCAATAAATCAGTCCAGATGCTGGGATCTGCCCGGAAGAGCACCGAGGAAGGAGTCCGGAAGCTCAGCTACATGGAAATAGGGGAATGGATCATTTTCTTATTTTGATTATTTATTTATGACAGATCTGAGAAAGTGTGTTCATTAGGAATTCATAGATGCAAGTGTAATTAATACTGCCACAAGCATGTGTGTGTGTGTGTGTGTGTGTGTGTGTGTGTGTTACTAGGGTGTTGAATTCAGGGTCTCATGCTTGCTAGATAGGCACTTCACTAGCCCTGTATGTCTTGCTAGTATAGTGTCTTGTATGTATGTCTGTGCTACCCTGGACCTCAGCTGCCTATTTATGCTTCCCATGTAGCTAGGATAACCAGGCATGCCACTACATTTAACTATTGACTGAGATGGGGTCCTGTGGTTATGCTGGGGCTAGCCTCAAACTTCAATCCTACAGACCTGAGACACCAGCACTTGGCTTATATTTCTTTTTTTTAATGTTTAAGGAGGGGCTGGGAATACGGCCTACTAGCAAGAGTGCTTGCCTCGTATACATGAAGGCCTGGGTTTGATTCCCAAGCACCACATATATAGAAAATGGCCAGAAGTGGCGCTGTGGCTCAAGTGGCAGAGTGCTAGCCTTGAGCAAAAAAGAAGCCAGGGACAGTGCTCAGGCCCTGAGTCCAAGGCCCAAGACAGGCAAAAAAAAAGAAAAAAAAATGTTTGAGGAACCACACATAGACACCACTTTACAAAACTGAATTCCATCAAGTGCTTTGATTTGTGTCATCATCATCAAAGGACATATACTGGTAAATAAGGTACAGTTTGGATAGCAGTGCCTTTACAGTAACTTTAACATTTTATAGTGGCAAAATACATAGAATATAACATTTATAGGGCTGAGAGCATGGTTCAAGTGGTAAAGCAATTGCACAGCATGTGAGTGCTTGCCTCCTATACATGAAACCCTGGGTTCAATTCCTCAGCACCACATATACAGAAAACGGCCAGAAGTGGCACTGTGGCTCAAGTGGTAGAGTCCTAGCCTTGAGCAAAAAGAAGCCAGGGACAGTGTTCAGACCCTGAGTCCAAGCCCAGGACTGGCAAAAACAAAAAAGAAAGAAAGAAAAGAAAAAACATAAAACTATTGCCGTTGTGCTCATTTAACTGTACAATTCTGCATCATTAGCAAATTCACATCATTGTACAACCATCATCACCCATAGATTTTTAGAATTTTCTCATCATCTCAAACTGAAATTCCCCATGAATTTCTTTCCCTATGAATTTCATTTTTTGCATTGCTTGCAATCTTATTTTTTAAATATTTTTTATGGGTCTTGGAATGTGGCCTAGTGGTAGAGTGCTTGCCTCGTGTACATGAAGCCCTGAGTTCGATTCCTCAGCACCACATATATAGAAAAGGCCAGAAGTGGCGCTGTGGCTCAAGTGGTAGAGTGCTACCCTTGAGCAAAAAGAAGCCAGGGGCAGTGCTCAGTTCCTGAGTTCAAGCCACAGACTGGCAAAAATAAATAAATAAATAAATATTTTTATTATCTTTAAGTAGTTACACAAAGAAGAGCAAGCATTCAAGAAAGCAGTTTACAAACAGTACCTCGTGATCAATGCCACCCCTGGAATCACGCAATGTTTTAACATTTGGTCAGTCCTGTGTCTGTCGTTTAGCATAATGTTTTCAAGTTTCATCCATTGCATAGCCTCTATTAGAATCTCATTCCCTTAAAAGATGACCAACGTGAGGGGAGGGGTGACTGTGTCCAAAAAGAAATGTACTCTTTACCTAACCTATGCATCTGTAACCCCATTGGACATCATCTTTACAGTAACAATAAAAAAAACTTAAAACGAACAACATTCCACTGTATGTTTCCCATATTTTTTCAACCATTCACCTGTTGTGCACTTGGGTTGGTTTTGTTTTTGTTTTTGTTTTTGTTTTTGTTTTTTTTTGGCCAGTCCTGGGCCTTGGACTCAGGGCCTGAGCACTGTCCCTGGCTTCTTCCCGCTCAAGGCTAGCACTCTGCCACTTGAGCCACAGCGCCGCTTCTGGCCGTTTTCTGTATATGTGGTGCTGGGGAATCGAACCTAGGGCCTCGTGTATCCGAGGCAGGCACTCTTGCCACTAGGCCATATCCCCAGCCCCTTGGGTTGTTTTTATCTTTTCATTTTTGGACATTGGTGTGCAAGTATCTGGTTGGGTGCTTGCTTTCACTCTGGGAGGGGGGATGTGCTTAGAAATGGAACAGCCACATCACACAGGAGTACTATGTTTAATTCAAGCGGTGCGATTATACATTGCCACCAGCAGCGCATAGGATTCCAGGTCCTTGCCCCAACTTGCCATTTCTTCATTTCTTTTCTTTTTCTTTCTTTCTCTCTTATAAATAGCATCCTAACAGGTGTGACAGATTTGGGAATACCACATCGTCACCTTTCCACCCTCTTTTTCCGTTTGAAATGTCAAATGTATATTTGTAGACTGATAGTATTTGGTAACTCACCAAATACGAGTCCCCAGTCTTTTCTCCCTGTATATTTAAGTCTTGTGCTCACTGCTTCTTTCTTCTGGGTCTAATCTGCTGTTATATCCATCCAGGGTATTTTTAGCCTTGACTATCATACTTTTATCTCTTGAAGCTTGAATTTAATCTTTCTCAAATCCTCAATTTCTCATCATAATGATGCTCTTTCATCCTGTGGATAGGGGACATATTTCAAATATTGCTGTCAATATTCTTGTCTGCTAATCCCATATTCTCTGTCATTTTGGGGTCTGAGTATTATAGCCAATTTTTCTCTTTACTGTTGTTTATGTTTTCTTGTTTCTACATATGTATACTAAGTGTTAATCTGAATTCTAGATATTGTAAATTTTATATTGATGGGAACTGGGTTCTGTTATATTTCTTTAAATATTGTTGAACATCTACTTGTAGATTCATTTAATCCCCTTATGGTATGCTCTTAGGTTTCCTTACATTTTCGAGCAGAAGTTTCTGTGTGTGTGCAAGTACTGGGACTTGAGCTCAAGGCCTTGCATTCTTGCTTTGCCTCCTCTTATCCCCAGGTTGGCACTCTACCACCTGAGCCATACCTCCACTTTCAGCTTTTTGCTGACTAGAGATAAGAGTCTAGAGCATTTGTCTGCTTGGGCTAGCTTTTAACTGCAACCCTCAGATCTGTCTCCTAAGTAGCGAGGATGACAGGCCTGAGCCATCAGCACCTTTTTGATCCCGTTAGCTTTGACTCTATCAGCCAGAATACTGCACATACTTGCTGAAACCACAGGTGATGGAGAGTGTTGCATCTCCAGCATATAGCAACGGTTCAGGAAGCATGATGTAGGTGAATTGGCCCATCTCACTATTACTTCCCATGATAACCTAAAATTTTGTATTTTCTAACCCTACCAGCTTACTTCTGTCGAATTAATACTTCTCCTTTTCAGGTAGAAAAGTACCTTTCCACCAGGGAAAACGGCAGAACTTCCACCCCATTGAAGGCTATAATGACCATCTGTAAATGTCAACACCTCATTACTGCAGATCACCCAGCAAAGACAGGTGTGAACTATACTAAAAAGAGTAACTGAGTCTGATTACCATGAGAGTTAAGGCTGCTGTACACACATGTGCAGTGTGCAGGGGTGACTCTGTCTGGAACACCAGGAATTCACTCCGACAATGATTGACGACTCCGTGACGGGGATGGTGCATGAGCAAGGGCAGCGATCACAGCCTCACAAAGGCAGTGAAGGCTCAGTCCCTCGGGGAATGAAAGTCTGGTCATCCATCAGGAGGCCATCCAGACCTGCCGAGCAACTGCTGAGGGCAAGAGTAATTGATGTGGCTCTTCCCCTAAGTATTCATGAGATTGTCCTATCAAACTGGAAGTGTATTATTGGCATATTTGTCTTCCCTTATATGCATGATGGCAAAACTCAAAGCATATCACTCTGCCAGGTTTCTTATTTTTCACTCTACTCATAAGCACCCTTGATGGAAATTGTTCAAGTTGATGAGATATTATGGAATCATTAAAGTTCTCAGATGGATACAGTAGACACTATCCCAAAGACAGGAAAATAAGGCACAATATTGTCCCAAGGTCAGGAAGGTCATTATTGCTTTAAGACATCAACCGTGGCAACTGCTAATTCATGGACATCATTTTCTCCCTTCACTTACGCAAACCCTCCGTTTCCATTGCCACAAATTGTATCGTCTTCAGATACTTCAAGATCTTCATTTTATCCATTTGTGCATCTAATAAATGATATTGAGACAATACCTATTGAAAGGGATAGGGAGGGCTGGGAATATGGCCTAGTGGTAGAGTGCTTGCCTTGTATACATGAAGCCCTGGGTTCAATTCCCCACCACCACATATATAGAAAAAGCCAGAAGTGGCGCTGTGGCTCAAGTGGCAGAGTGCTAGCCTTGAGCAAAAAGAAGCCAGGGACAGTGCTCAGGCCCTGAGTCCAAGCCCCAGGACTGGCAAAGAAAAAGAAAAAGAAAAAAGAAACATAAAGGGATAGGGATTCAATTCTCCTTCCACACTTTCTCTTTTGAAACTCATGTTCCTCCTGTTCCTCAGAGCTGCCCATCCTGATCTTCCTCCCAGGCCTGGCCCACTAACTCCTCCACCTTACAATATTTCCTATGTCCCTTAGGGAAGATACATGTTTCTGTTTCCTAGTGTGCCTCACAGAGACCTCTGTTCTCATTGCAGTGAATTCCACAAGGATTTCCTAAGGCATTCATTTAGGCTGGGAAGGCAAAAAGAGTAAAGAGTAAAGTCCCAGTCACTTGGCTGGGTAAAGCTGAATTTGAGAACACATTTTAAAGCTTTGCTGTAACGCATCTTGAAATGCATCATTCTCAATTTTGAAATCCATTGCAACTCCTTATGAAGACACAGTCACAGTGAACACTGTACGTCAATAGGGATTTGTGGGGAAGTAGGGATTTGTGGGGAAGGAAAAGAGAAAGCAACAGAGGGATTTTCTAAACAAAATGTACGCACTTCTGAAATACCATGGTGAAAGATATTAGTGTAATTAATATACTGAATGGCAGCCAATAGTCAGCAGCCTGAAATTTTAAATGTATTTTCACATGCTTGAAATTATTTCTCACCCATTCTACATACCTTTTTCATCCACACGCCTTGGACTTTAGAATACACTTTTGGGGCCCATGATAGGCCTAATTCACTAGTGTGGCCTCTCTAGAAGAGAACGGACATTTCCCATCATCCTAATTTCCTGCTTAGTGGATATTTCTCGTTAGTGGAGCAAGCTGACACCTAGGAGTTAGCCTTCCAACATTCCCTCAGTTGCTGTATCGAATCTGTGAATAAGCCCTGGATATTTTGTCTTCCAAACATCTCTCATTTCTTCCAAAGCCTCCCTTGTCTACGCTCCCAAGTTTGCCTGAACTCTCATAACTTCCTTGCTCATCTCTCCACAATCCATTCTTCAGTGTGTAGCCAGTGATTTTTCTCAATTAGGGGAAAAGCATTCAGTCTTGCACCATTAAATATGATGTCACCTGTAGTTTTTCAGATGCCCTTTTTACTCAGTTAAGGCAGTCTTTTCTATTCTGAGATTGCTGAGATCTTCTGTCTTGAAAGGATGTTGAATTCCTTCCAATGCTTTTGATATGAGAACTTACAGGAATTCCGTCTCACACCTTGCTACTGAAGGGAACTAGCTGAATGGGAAATAGAGTCAGAAGGACAAAGGAAGATTATATTGTCTGAAATACTATACTGTGGCCCAGTGAATGAGGTCATGTGGAGGCCATTGTCTGTCTCTGTTGATTCCATTATTTAAAGGCAATCTGGTACATTGTGTATCCTTCGAAGCCGTTGATCCAAGCTCTACCTGTAGCTGACAACTGGCACCCATTCTCCAACTCACAGAGGCCATCTGGGGGTTTCCTAGAAAGACCCAGCTTGTCTCCATCCCCTCCCCCCCCACCTACCTTGCTGTCCCTGTGACAAACTGCAATTAAGACATTTTCAACATGAGACTGGGGGTCAGATGATCCATTGTTCACTCGCAGTCTTTGTAATTAGCTATTAAGCTTCAGGTACCAAACCTCCACTGCAGATCTACTCAGAGAACAATTCATGAAACTTGACTTTCTCATTAGAAAATCACAGTTTCCCTAACCTTTCAGTCAGGCCATAGATGCCATGTGAGGAATGTCACCTTGTCATTTGTGATCTCAGCCATGTCCCTTTATTTTCATCACACAGAATTTGGCATTACTTTAAAATACCTTCTGATTTTACAGACACAGTTTGAGGACAAAATATTTGTCATGTAAAAATTAAAGATACTATGCAATAACAAAGGCAATAAAATCCCATTCTATCAGGTTTGGACAATTTTCTTTTTTTTTCAAATTTTTATTATCAAACTGATGTACAGAGAGGTTACAGTTTCATATGTTAGGCATTGGATACATTTAGGATTGTTGTTTTTTTTTTATTAATTGGACATGAATTTTTTTACAAGGTGTTGTGCATAGAGGGTGCAGTTACATAGTAGGGCAGTGTGTACATTTCTTATGATATCTTACGACCTGTTTTTCTATCCCTTGTCTAGGTCAGGTTGACATATATGCAATATACAATGTATCAAGAACATATACAGTATTCACAGACTTGGTCTCTACTGTCTCTCCGTCTCCCTTTGTTAACAGTCATATATCAGGGAGATCATGCCCCTTTGTTTTCTGTGTTCTAGGCTTGTCTCACTCAACATTATTTGTTCGAGTTCTGACCATTTCCCTGCGAATAACAGTATTTCACCATTCCTAATCGCTATGTAGTATTCCATTGTGTATAAGTACCATATTTTTTGGATCCATTCGTCTGTGGAGGGGCATCTGGGTTGTTTCCATATTTTAGCTATTGTGAATTGTGCCGCGATAAACATGGAAGTACAAATGCCTTTTTGATATCTTGGATTTTGCTGTTTAGGATAGATGCCTAGGAGTGGTATGGCTGGGTCATAAGGTAGGTCTATATTGAGCTTTTTGAGAAACCTCCATACTGTTCTCCAAAGTGGTTGTACTAATTTGCACTCCCACCAGCAATGGAGAAGGGTTCCTCTTTACCCACAGCCCCTCCAGCATTTGTTGTTTCCTGAGTTCAGAGTATAGGCCATTCTAACTGGGGTGAGGTGGTATCTCAGGGTTGTTTTTATTTGCATTTCCTTTACTAGCAGGGATGTTGAGCATTTCCTCATATGTTTCTTTGCCGTTTTTTTTTTTTTTTTTTTTTTTTGGCCAGTCCTGGGCCTTGGACTCAGGGCCTGAGCACTGTCCCTGGCTTCTTCCCGCTCAAGGCTAGCACTCTGCCACTTGAGCCACAGCGCCATTTCTGGCCGTTTTCTGTATATGTGGTGCTGGGGAATCGAACCTAGGGCCTCGTGTATCCGAGGCAGGCACTCTTGCCACTAGGCTATATCCCCAGCCCTCTTTGCCGTTTTTATATCTTCTCTTGTGAAGTCTCTCTTTAGCTCTTTTGCCCATTTCCTAATAGGTTTATTGGGCTTGGAGGGGCTTAGTTTTTTGAGTTCTCTGTAGATGACCGATATCAGGCCTTTGTCTGTTGCTGTGCTGGTAAATATCCTTTCCCATATCGTTGGCTGTCTTTCTATTTTGGTGGCTATGTCCTTAGCTGTGCAGAAACTTTTTAATTTGTAGTAGTCCCATTTGTCGAGTCTTTCCCCTATTTGTTGTGCCCCTGGGACTCTGTTCAGGAAGCTCCTTCCTGTGCCTATAAGTTCTAGTGTCTTTCCTACTCTGTCCTTCAGTAGTTTCAAGGATTCAGGTCTGATATTGAGGTCCTTGATCCATTTTGAGTTGATCTTGGTGCATGGTGATAGGCTTGGGTCTACTTTGAGTTTTCTGCATATGGCTGCCCAGTTCTCCCAGCACCAGTAGTTGAAGAGGCTATGTTTATTCCATTGTATGTCTTTAGCTCCTTTGTCGAATATCAGTTGGCTGTAAGAGTGCGGTTTTATTTCTGGGTCTTCAGTTCTAATCCATTGGTCTTCCGATCTGTTTTTATACCAATACCATGCTGTTTTTGTTATGATGGCCTTGTAGTAGAGCTTGAAGTCAGGTATTGTGATACCTCCTGCACTGCTTTTTTTGCCTAGAATTGCTTTGGCTATTCTAGGTTTTTTGCTGTTCCATATGAATTTATGGATTGGTTTCTCTATTTCAGTGAAGAATGTGGCTGGGATTTTGATAGGTATTGCATTGAATTTGTATAACAATTTGGGCAATATGGCCATTTTCACTATATTGATTCTGCCTACCCATGAGCATGGGAGGTCTTTCCATCTCCTTGTGTCTTCTTTGATTTCCCTTATTAGATTTTTGTAGTTTTCATTGAATAGGTCCGTCACGTCCTTGGTTAAGTTGATCCCTAGGTACTTTATTCTTTTTTTGGCTACTGTAAATGGAATTGTTTCCATAATTTCCTTTTCTGTTTGTCTATTGCTGGTGTACAGAAAAGCTGCTGACTTTTGTGGGTTGATTTTGTATCCTGCTATTTTGCCAAATTGGTTTATTAGGTGTAGGAGTTTGGGTACTGAGTTTTTTGGGTCCATCAGATATAAGATCATGTCGTCTGCGAATAGGGATAACTTGATTTCTTCCTTGCCGATGTGGATCCCTTTGATGTCCTCCTCTTGCCTTATTGCTATGGCTAGGGATTCCAGCACTATGTTGAACAGAAGTGGGGAGAGTGGGCATCCTTGTCTTGTTCCTGAGTTTAGGGGGAATGATTTAAGTTTCTCTCCATTTAATATGATATTAGCAGTTGGTCTGTTGTATATGGCTTTTATTGTTTTGAGGAATGTTCCATCTATTCCTGTTCTCTCCAAAGCTTTTAATAGGTATGGATGTTGTATTTTGTCAAAGGCTTTTTGGGCATCGACTGAGATAACAATGTGATTCTTGATTTTAGTTCTGTTTATGTGGTGAATTACGTTGATTGATTTACGGATGTTGAACCATCCTTGTGACTGAGGGATGAAGCCTACTTGGTCATGATGTATGATTTTCTTGATCAGTTTCTGGATCCTATTAGCTAATATTTTATTGAGGAGCTTTGCATCTGTGTTCATTAGTGATATTGGTCTGTAGTTCTCTTTTTTTGTTGGATCTTTGCCTGGTTTGGGAATGAGTATGATATTAGCTTCGTAGAATGAGATTGGGATTTCTCCCTCCGTTTCTATTTCGCGGAAGAGTTTGAGGAGTATTGGAATTAGCTCCTCACTAAAGGTTTTGTAGAATTCGTTGGTGAATCCATCTGGGCCTGGACTTTTCTTAGTAGGGAGGTTGTTGATTACCTCCTGTATCTCACCGTAAGTTAGTGGTTTATTTAGTTGATTTCTTTCTTCTTGGTTCAGTTTGGGCAGTTTGTACTTCTCTAAGAATTGATCCATTTCTGTAAAATTATTGTTTTTTGCTGAGTAGAGGTTTTGGAAATAGCTCCTTATGATTGTTTGAATATCGTGTGTACTTGTTGTAATTTTTCCTGTGGAGTCCCTGATTTTACGAATATGAGTCTCTTCTCTTCTTTTTTTTTGTAAGTCTTGCAAGGGGTCTGTCAATTTTGTTTATTTTCTCAAAGAACCAGCTTTTAGTCTTATTTATTTGTTGAATGGTCTTTCTATTTTCAATCAGATTTATCTCTTCTTTAATCTTTGTGATCTCTCCCCTCCTAGTCGTTTTAGATTCTGTCATTTCTTGTTTCTCCAGTTGTTTTAGTTTCATCGTGAGGGTATTCACCTGTTCTGCTTCCATTCTTTTAATGTGGGTGCTGAGTGCAATGATCTTGCCCCTCAGTACTGCCTTAGCTGTGTCCCATAGGTTTCTTTGTGATGTGTTTTCTTTGTCATTGTGGCTTATGAATTCGTTGATTTCATCTTTAATTTGATCTGTGGCCCAAGTGTTGGATAGCAGCGTGGGGTTTAGCCTCCAAGAGTGTGTATAGGCTCTGTGGTATCCTTTGTTGTTGAGGGTTACCTTTAATCCACTGTGATCAGATATAATACATGGGATGACGTCAATACTTTTGTATTTGCTGAGGTTCTTTGTGTGGGCTATGACGTGGTCTATTTTGGAATATGATCCATGGGCTGCTGAAAAGAAGGTGTATTGGGTCTCTGTAGGGTGAAAGGTTCTATATAGGTCTGTTAGATCCATTTGGGAAATGGTGTTATTTAGGTCCTCAGCTCCCTTACTAATCCTCTGGGTGTTGGATCTGTCTCTTGGAGAGATAGGAGTATTAAAGTCACCCACTATGATTGTGTTTGCGTCTATCTTGCTCTGTAATTCTTTGAGAATTTGCTTGACATATGTCGGGCCTCTTTTGTTTGGTGAGTATACATTTATCACCGTGATTTCTTGATTCTGGATTTTTCCTTGTATTAATATGTAGTGTCCTTCTTTGTCTTTTTGAGTGGACTTTAAAGAGAAGTCCAGCTTGTCTGAGATCAGGATGGCTACACCTGCCGTTTTGGTGGATGCATTTGCTTGGTAGATCTTGCTCCATCCTTTCACTCGAAGCCTGTTTTTGTCCCTTGCTGTAAGGTGGGTCTCTTGTAGACAGCAGATGTCAACTTTTTGTTTGCGAATCCATTCTGCCAGTCTGCTCCTCTTTATCGGGGAGTTTAAACCATTTATATTTAAAGAGATCAAGGATAAGGGTGTTTTTTCTCCTTCCATTTTCTTGGTGGGCTGTTTTTTCTTCTTTTTTTTTTTTTCTTGTCTTTAGTGAGCTTGTGTTTCTGCTGGACTTTGGCTATTGAAGTTTCTTTCTGATTCTGTCTGTGTGTCTTTTACGATCTCTGTTGGGTGGGGTTCCCCTCTTAATATTCGCCGTAGGGCTGGTTTTTTATTCACATACTCCTTTAGCTCCTCTTTGGTGTGGAAAGATCTGGTTCTCCCTTCGAATGTGAACTCCAATTTCACTGGATATTTGATCCGAGGGTGTAAATTGTTATTCTGGAGTACTTGGATGGTGTTCTTCCACTCACTTCGAGCTTGGTAAGTTTGTGTGGATAAGTCGGATGTTATTCGAATCCTCTTCCCATTGAAAAAAGTTTCCTTCTTCGCTTTGGCTGAATTCAGAATTTTCTCTTTAATCTTGAGGTCTGTAGTCTTATATATTATGTGCCTTGGGGTGGCTTTCCTGGGGTCTGGCCTGCCAGGTGTCCTATAGACTTCGGTTACCTGGATGGGGTCCCCTGTGAGATTGGGGAAGTTTTCTGCAATAACTTTATTGAGAACATGATTAAGCCCTCTGCTCTGATATTCGGCTCCTTCTTCTATTCCAATTATGCGCAGATTATATCTCTTGTCTTTGTTCATTAGTTCCTGGATTAGTCTTCCCTGAAGCTTCACCTTTTCTTGGAGTGTGGTCATTTTCTGGTTGTTGTCAGCTGCTTCATCGTCCAGGCGAGAGATTCTGGATTCTATATGGTCTACTCTTTGTGTTATGGTTTCAATTGCGGAGTTTATGGATGTCAGAGAGCTATTTATGGTTGTCATATCAGCTCTGATCGTGGAGATTTCTTCCTTTAAAGAGTTGTATTTAAAATCTATTTTTTCATGCATTTCAATTCTCAGGATGTGGAGATTTTCTTTAAAGGCAGCTTGCATTGTATCCATTTTTGCTTCCATTTCTTTAAAGCAGGCTTGCATTGTACCCAGTTTTGCTTCCATTTCTTTCTTGGCTTCCTGGGTGTCCTTCCAGATTTCCGCTCTAAATTCCTGGAATTGTTTTCTGATTTCATTTCTGACGCTTTCGATCATTCCTGTTAACATGGCCTCATTTGCTTTTTTAGTCTCCATCTCCTCTTCAGTCGTGCTGCTTTTTGGAGCTGGCGAGTTGGCTTGCCCTTTGATGAACTGAGTTACGTTTCTTTGTGATTTGCGCATCTGGAGATCTGGATGGCTTCTCAGGTTTGGTTTGTAGCTCTTCCCTCCCTCCTGTGTAGACGTGTCTACGGCAGCAGGTGCTGCCGCTGTGGCCCCGCCCACCAGTGCAGGGTACACGCCTACCAGAGCGGGCGTTGTCGCCGGGGGTCCCGCCCTCCTGTGCGCTGTGCGTCCACTGCAACAGGCACTTCGGCGGGATATGCCTCCCAGAGCAAGTCCTGGGTTGTTGGGTTGTGCTTGCGCCCTCCCACGAGTCTGTTGGGGGGGGGGCGGTATGTGTGGGGTCCAGTGGGATGGACTGTCCGGGTGTGGCTTGGCACCTTCAAACCTCACCTCTGCTGTGAGTGGG
Source organism: Perognathus longimembris pacificus (assembly GCF_023159225.1). Taxonomy (NCBI): domain Eukaryota; kingdom Metazoa; phylum Chordata; class Mammalia; order Rodentia; family Heteromyidae; genus Perognathus; species Perognathus longimembris. Next base: position 9,591,423 of record NC_063182.1, on the reverse strand, counting down.
GGATGTGATCAGGCTCAGGTGACCCTGCTGGGCTGGTATTGCCCACCAGCGCCTGTGGTTTTAGTTGTAAGAGTCTGCGAGGTCCAGGCGCCTCGGGTGGGGTTTGCACAACCGGCCCTCTCCCGGCCCCTGTTGGGAAGGGGGCGGGGCCGGTTCTGCCAGTTCAGGAACCTGTGGGGTGTTGGTGCTGCTGGGCCCTTCCCCTCAGGTTTGGACAATTTTCAAACCCTTACTCTCTTAGCCATCTTTCCATTGTACCACAGAGTCACCTTCTTGGTCATCTTTCTACATGAATGATGCTCAAACTTCAGGATCCATGGTATCAGTTGCAAGTGTTTTGGGGCGAGTTCCTGGGCCCTTAGATTTAATTCCACAGCTCTAGAAGTTCTCAAAGTGATTCAGATCCAAATGGCTCATGATCAGCTCTCACTGCTAACCTCTAATACTATTCCTGGAGCTGCCAGTAACAGGGGAGCATTAGGTAATATAGAAGGTTCTGGGTTCCATCCCAGCATTTTCTCTCTCTTTTTTTTTTAAAGTATTGGAGTTAAAACAACAACAACAAAAACGTCTTTTTCCCCAAGTCCTGGGGCCTGAGTTGTCCCTAAATTTTTTTCTCTAGTCTAGTACTGTACCACTTGAGCCTCAGCTCCACTTTTGGATTCTTCTGGTGGTTAACTGCAGATAAGATTCTCATGGACTCTTCTGCCAGGCTGGGCTTTGCACCACAATCCTCAGGTCTCAGCCTCTTGAGTACTTAGGATTACAGGTGTAAGCCACCAAGGCCCAGCTACAGTCCTTAGGTTTGCATTAGCTTCTTCTTACAAGCTCATTATTTCTCTCTAGGGAGAGCTACCACTGGTAGCCAGTCGCTTTTGCAAGCACATGTCTCCAGCTATCATCCCTTCTTTAGTTCAATCTGAAAATTCTTGAAGAGCCCAAAGTGTCTGGCTTTCCCTCCTGGTGGTCAAAGAGCCAGCACTCATGGGCCCACGCGGCCAGAATGGAATGGGGCTTTTCCTCAGCAAAGATGATTGCTGCAAATCAGAAGTGAGAGCAAAGAAAAACAAGATGTCCTTCACCCTCTGAACCGTGAGCCAAGCAAGCCAATGAAATAGCAACCATGGGCTCCACTGTGAAGGTCTTGGTTGTTTTTTGTTTTTGTTTTTTAGCTGACAATGACCTATATGCCCTGCTATCTGTTTTCAAAGAAAAATGCCCTATATTTCTTCTTTTCAAGGAGTGCTGAGTACATTGATCTTAAGTTCCTTCAAGTTGGCCTCTAAATTATTTTACTATGGTTCAATGTCAGGCAATCTATCAGATTGTGAAAGTGGAAGTACTTAATGAAAAATATTTGAAATAAATTCAGAACTGTACTAACATTTAATTTATACTTCCAAATAAAAGCTTTTCTTACATTTCTATTCACTAATATGATTTACTGTATTATTCTTCTCCAGAACTCAGAGCGATGAGACCTTTTTCCTCTTGTTACAAATAGTTCTCCATTTGAATGTGACCCAGAGTTTCCATTTCCCCCATAAATTACATATTTATAGCACACAGGAATAGCAAATATTGTGTGTCTCTAAATGTACTGCTTTGGGCCAACCCCAGTGGCTCACACCTATAATCCTAGCTACTCAGAAGGCTATGATCTGAGGATCCCAGTTCGAAGCCAGCTCAAGACTCTTATCTCCAATTAGCCACCAAAGAGCTGAAAGCAGAGTTGTGGCTCAAGTGATAAAGCATTAGCCTTGAGTGAAAAAGCTCAGGGACAGCACCCAAGCCCTAAGTTCAAGCCCCAGTAAAGGCACAGAAAGGAAAAAAAGAAAGGAAGGCGGGAGAGAGGGAGGGAGGGAGGGAGGGGAGAGAAGGAAGAAATGTACCCACTGCCTTACGTATGAAACTGTAACCCCTCTGTACATCACTTTGACAATGAATAATTATTCAGAAAAAAAATTCATCAGTCAACGTTATCCCTGGGTTACCCTTAACCCAGGGTTCTCTTGACAGCCCATGTATGTGAACTAAGAAACAAGTAAGTTGATATTTTGTTTCTTCATATTGCTAAATGCTTTCACAGGGATTGTGTATTATTCAAGAATAAATTCCTTTGTCCTGTAAAAAAAAAAAAAAGGAGGGAAGGAGAGAAGGAAGGAAGGGAGGGAAGGAGGGAGGGAGGGAGGGAGGAAGGAAGGAAGGAAGGAAGGAAGGAAGGAAGGAAGGAAGGAAGGAAGGAAGGACAAACGGAACTATGTTTAAAACATAGAGAAAATGACCCTGATGATGTAGCTAGCGCAGAGCAAGGACACTAGAACGCTTGTTCTGAACCTCAGTTCCTGGTCCTGCCTACTCAAACAGAAGCCTACTGTTGTCTCTGTGTTCTGGGGTGGGAAGGGACTGTGGGGACCTATGGGGAGAGAAGGTGGCTGAAAAAACAGGCATTGACAGCATGATTGTTGGAAAAGCTGGGGTAAGTCTCTTCTTCCTTTCTGTTTCTTCTGCTCATTTCTGTAGATCAGCATAATATGAAATTATTATAAACACTGATGGCCAGATGCAGGTAGTTAGTTAGGAGGCTGAGATCTGAGGATCACAGTTCAAAGTCAGCCTAAGCAGAAAAGTCTGGAAGACTCTTATTTCTAATTAACCAACAAAAAGTTACAAGTGGAGTTGTGGCTCAAGTGGTAGAGCACCAGCCTTGAACCGAAAAGCTAAGGGTCAGTGCCCTGGTCCAGAGTTCAAGCCCAACATCAGCACAAAATAATAATGACAAATAATAACAAAAAAATAGAGAAAGAATTGATTAAGGTAACACACATAAACTCCCACCACCATGGCTTTTCATATGGAGTCATCAATAAGTGATTCTTTGTGTTCCTGAGGGGGTTATAAAGCAAGACAAAGGTGTCTTCTATTCCCTGTAGCCTTCTTTCCTTCCTAATTTACCCTTTTGGAAGCTGAGCACAGCTAAATTCTCTACTTGGGAAATGGGGTATCTTTCCAGCATGGAGTCAAGGGTCTGTCAGGTATCACTTCAGGAAGTCACATTATCGGCTTCCAACATCTTAGCTCATGTAAAGGAAAAATCAACAACCAAGGCTTAACTGCAAATGCTAACAGTGCTCCCACAGCCTTTAACAGTTCTCTAATACTTAGCTCCGGTTCCAGTGCCCTGAGAGCTGGGTCAGCTGATACAGCTTAGAGACAAACAGTCCGCTAGAATAAGGCCCGGATACTCTGGGTCAGGCTGTCCTCCCAGTCATCAGCCTAGCGCCTTCCAGGGTTTTGGTATATTCGTGAACACACACATCCCACACAAGGCACTGTTTTAGGGGACTGCGGTCTACTTCTGGCCTACTCCAATCTACACTCCAATTGCAAGATGGAAGAATTCTCAGCTGCTGTTTATAAATAATTCATCATACTTCCCAGCTCCTCTGTCTTGGGTACTCGGCAGGCATTTTATGCAATTCATTTGGCTTCATCCTCATAACCACCCAGCAGACCTAGGAACTATTAATACCTCCATTCTATAGACACAGCCTATAGAAACAAAGCCAAATAACGTATGAAGATCTGGGATGATTAGTGACTTGCCTAATATTCCACCATCACGAAGTTTTCCTCATTACTAAGGAAACCTAGCATAGGGCCTGAGGTAGGTTTGAACCAGCTCACCACTGTTCTATAGACAAAGCTACAAAACTCAGTCTAAGCTAAAAAACCTGTTACAAATATTTCCATTCCTTCCTCTTTTTTTTTCCAGTCTTGGGGCTTGAACTCAGGATCTGAGCACTGTCCCTGGCTTCTTTTTGCTCAAGGCTAGCACTCCACCACTTGAGCCACAGCGTCACTCTGGCCTTTTCTGTTTATGTGGTGCTGAGGAATCAAGCCCAGGGCTTCATGCATGCTAGTCAAGCACTCTACCACTAAGCCACATTCCCAGCCCAAGTATTCCCATTTCACAAACAGAAGTGGCGAAAGGGAAGCTGAGCCCAAGGCCTGGAGCCTGTGCCAAGTGCCATCACAGGGACTTCCCTGTGGCTGGGCAGCTCTCAGCCCATCCCGCTTCCGAATTCTCCCAGGAACCCAGACTGAAAATGTATGTGTTACAAGACTCCCCTTTCCTCTAGTCCAGCCTCTGGCAACCACCATCCTATCTTGTGACTTCTCTTGGGACCTCATGCAATGTTTCAGTTTGGTTTTGGTGGGGGCAAGGGGAGAGGTGTACCAGGGATTGAACCCAAGATATGTTCATCCATGCCCTACACTTTCAGACATGTTCTTAATATTGAGCTTCCCATGCTGCCAAGTCGTTTCTGACACCCACACCTTGTGTCTGGCTTTATAGAGGCAGAGAGGGAGGATATGTAAAATGTGAGATCTGATTCCTGCCACTGAGCTGGTAAGGCAGGGCCAGGTTCTACTAAGCAATTGTTAGGAGCCTGACAACAGAATTTCGGGTGAAGGAGAGATCCTTAGAAAACTGTGTGCTGTGTGGGGTTTTCCTAAGGGTGGGGACTCAAAGGATGAGTAAGTCTGGTTGGTCAGAAAGGAAGATTTTACTGGGTCATTCCAACTTGACCCAACTAAAGCCACAAAAGGCAACCTGGAATTCTGCAAGCTGCTCTGGAGACAACACGAAAACCCTAGATCTGTGACTCCAGCGTCTGCTTGACCCCCCTCCCTCCAAGCGACCTTCACACAGGTAATTGGGTTTGTTTTTTTTCTCCCACATCCAAAAGAAAAAAAAAATGATGTTCTTTCTAAGGATCTCAGAAAATAGGTGTATTGTGCAAGTGTGTCCTTTTCCTTTGGCAAAATGTGCTTTTGTACAAACTTTGGAAACTTCTATGGAATATCCCACCTCCCAAGGTCAGGTCTGGTCGACCCCGGGTTTTAGTTGGAGAGATGGCTTCCGGAGCTGCAGTGAAGCCGGCAGATGCCCAGTCGAGCCTATCCCAGTCCTGGAGCCAGTTCTCTCCATGCAGGCTCTGCTCTCTCCGTCCAAGAGACTTCCTGGAAGACCTGCCATTCATATTTGCTTCACCTTTTCTCCAGATGTCTAAACCATAAGCATCCTTTGGAACAGAAGAAACGCGGTAAACTTAATAGTTAACCTTCCCGTTGCCAAATTATCCCTTTTGAAGTTTTTAATTCTGAAACCATTCATGGTATGGGAAAGGGAAACTCCATTAAGTGGGGTTTGCAACTTTATAGTGCGGGGAGGGGGGGCGGGAATCAGATTAAAATGTAAGGGGCTGGGTTTCCAGAAGTGTAGCTCACTCATTAAACGTATGCTTGGAATGCACACGGCCCTGGGTTTGATTATTAGCCTCCCCCTCCCCAAAATAAATAAATTACTTGAATCAAAGCGGGTGAAATGGCTTGCACTTACAGTGTGCAGTACGTTCTTGTTCCAAGGGAACTGCACTCGGCTGCTCACTGTCAGGGGACTGGCTGGCCCGTGACCTCGCGGGCACACGCTGCCTGCCAGCCCGCTGGTCACGTGGTCTGTGTTGGCCAATGAGGCGTGAGCGGAGCGGTCGGCAGGATGCTCCAAGCGCAGCCCCGAGCTCGGCCGGCCGCTTCCCGACGACAAGTATTCGGCTTGGACCCGGCCATGATGCGAGTCCCGGCATCCCTTCGGGAGCCAGTAACACGAGTCAGGACGCCAGCCAGCACCAGCACACCGGTGAGCACGCCTCGGAAAGCTGGCTCTTTCCGCCTAGATGTGGAAACTAAGGAAAGCGTGGGACCCGAGCCGCTGGCCTTCGCCCTGGGAGCCGCGGAGGCGCCGGCGTCGCCACCCGAGCGTCGCCTGCGTCCCGGCGGCGCGCCCTGAGCAGCCCTGCGCGCTCCCGTCAGCGAGCCGCGCGGGCCGTGGCTGGGGCGGGGGGGTGGGGGGCGCAGCCGTCGCCGTGTGACGTCACCGGCCTCGGCCCTGAGCGGGGGCGCGCCGCGCTCGCAGCTCGGGACGCGGGCCTTCAGGTCTCGGAAGGTTAACGCGAAGCGGTGCGAAGCGCCGCGGTCGCCTTGTAAGCATCCCCAAACCATCGCGTCCCTTTGTTTTGTTTCATGGTGACACACGGGGCTCTCGGCCGCCGCCCCCCCCCCTCGCGCCCGGACCGCGCGTCCCCGCCCCACTCCGCAGCCCGGACGCGGGAATTGAGGGTTGTGTCTTGAAGCGGGAAGCCGAGGTTTCCCACCGCGCCAAGATGTCTGCGTGCGGGGAGCCTGGAGGGGGTGCGGGAACCCAGCCCCGCGGGCCGCCCGGGGCGATGGAGGGCGTAGCGGTGAGCGGGGGACCCGCCGCGGCGACTCCGCTGGAGCGTGGAGGAGGGGGGCGTGGCGGGCCGGGCCGGGCTCCAGCGCGGGGTGCCTCGGCGGGGACGCGGGTGGGCCGGGCCGGGCCGGGCTCCAGCGCGGGGTGCCTCGGCGGGGACGCGGGGTGGGCCGGGCCGGGCCGGGCTCCAGCGCGGGGTGCCTCGGCGGGGACGCGGGGTGGGCCGGGCCGGGCCGGGCTCCAGCGCGGGGTGCCCCGGCGGGGACGCGGGGACCCCCCTCCCAGGCTGCGCGGTGCCCGCGATCGGGCGCCCCGCGCCTGTTCTTTGGTGCGCAGATGCGGTCCCGGGGCGCCCCGCCTCCGCCCCTTCCCCGCCGGGACCCCTCCACAGATTCCCCTTTGGTCTCGAAGCCCGCGCGCCCAGTTCGCTCTCCCAGAGCCAAGCCCTCTCCCTGCGGCCGGGCCCCGCGCCCTGCGCTGAGCTCCTTCTCTTGGTGGTACTTTGTAGGCGTTTTCCTAGCCAGAGGCCAGACTGAGGCTCAGATCCCCGCTCTCCCCTCCCCCAGGGTGCTCGAACAAAAGGATCCCGGGACCCTCCCCAAAACCCGGCGGGGCGAGGTTTTCCCTCTCCTTGGAGGAAGCACAGAGTGCGGGCCGCGGGTGGGACTCCGCCTTCCCGCAGCTAGGGTAGAAATCGCCTAATAAATCGACATCAATGGGGGGGGGGGGGCTTGTGAAACCGTGATTTGAGACCCCGGGTCCAGAGTCCAGGAATCCAACGTTAGAGCTCGCTATTCTCCCCCCTATGCCAAGTAAAGAGGCCTGGGGAAGGGCCGTGTACTTGCAGGCAGCGCTTCGGGGTAGTCCCAGCTGTCTTGGGGGACAGACAGGAGGTGCTGCACGTTTGAACAGACAGGGCATCCCTGGCACAGGTTGGGCATGGTTGAACACTGCCCGAGACCTTGTTTTTGGAGGGGTTTGGGAAGAGTAACTGTGACGCCCCCTGGTCAGGATAAACAAGTCCCCCTCGCCCCACTGTTACTTTGGGTTCCTAGTTTTAAAGTTGATTGGAAAGTGAGTGCAGCCCTAAATATCTCTGTTCTAAGAGCGCAGGCGCAAAGTGAGAGGAGAGAGGCGCCAGCTTCCATCAGCCCTAGAGAATGCATCTCGTCGGTTGCTTCTTACAATTCTTTCTGTATTTTTTATATATTACTTATTACTAGTAAACATTTTTGTGGGGGAGGGGCAAAATAGCTTGAAGCAACTGACAAAGAAAGTACAAGACGTTGTGCAAAGGAAAAAATACATGAGTCCAAACTTAGTTAATCCTCAATTTTAAAAATGTTTTGAAGTGAGGCACCTGTAATCCTAGATACTCAGTTTAGATCTGAAGATCTCCATTCAAAGCCTATCAGTCAGCCAGCCAGCCTAGGCTGACAGATACCTGAGACTCAAATCTCAGGAACTAGAGGCATGCAAGGCTTAAGTGACAGAACCAACTTGGGGGGAGGGGGTAGGTAGCCAGTCCTTGAAGACCAGAGATCAAGCCCCAGTACCAGAAACAATAGAAAGAAACGTGAGTTACAAGACCTTTAAAAGGACAACTTTAAATTTCTCTTAATTCACCTTAAACATTTCTACAAATGCATGAAATGGATCCCACTTTTTTTTTTTTTTAGAGATCAGGTGTATTTGAAATAAAAGTCCATTCTAGGGTAGAATACTCTGCAATTTTATTTTATTTTCTTCTTTTTTTTTTTTTTGCCAGTCCTAGGGCTTGAACTCGGGGCCTGAGTACTGTTCCAGGCTTCTTTTTGCTCAAGGCTAGCACTCTACCACTTGAGCCACAGTGCTACTTCCAGTTTTTTCTATATATGTGGTGCTGAGGAATCAAACCCAGGGTTTCATGTATATGAGGCAAGCACTTTACCACTAGGCCATATTCCCAGCCCCAATTTTCATTTTTGAAATGCATTAAGAGAGAGAATTTTGCTCCCTTTTCTCTAATGGTAAGAATAGGTAAGAGTTTGCCCTGTAACAGGGAATATCTCTGTTTTAGTCCAGTAAATTTTTTAGAGCCTTATATAAATAACTCTTTTCTAAATGCTTTCATACTTAACCCTCTAGTCCCCAGCCTAGATGTTTTTACTTTTGAACCCCGTGCAAGCCTTGAGGCCCATGATTCCAGACTCTAATTCCAGAACTAATAGGTTAACAGAGATAGACAGGTGTTAGGTAAATGAGTTGTGGTCTCCTTGGCACTTCAGATGTCAAGGTGAATTATTTGTTTCAATTATTCTGCTTTGGTTTAAGTCACTCATTGATGAAGTTGGTGAAAATGCATTTGAGTGTTTCCACGTAAACACTAAATTTTATATTAGTGTTAATTTCTCAAGTAAAATCCAATCTCAGTCAACACATACTTTAGTGTTCTGCCTAGTTAATCCAACTAGAGTGAAACAGCTGTAATTTATTTATTTTCTTTGTTAGGACATTGCCTGGTTCTTTGGAAGTTACCCTTTCTGGTATGTTTTCTGTGTATGAGCCTATTAAACAATAAAATAAATTTCTGTGGGTGGCTTATAAGATGACTATATTGATAGAGAGATGTATTAAATTAATATGGATCTGAAGTAAAAGTCTACTTCAGAGCAGAATACTTTATATAATTTTCATTTTAAAAAATGTATTGAGGGCTGGGAATATGGCCTAGTGGCAGAGCGCTTGCCTTGTATACATGAAGCCCTGGGTTCAATTCCTCAGCACCACAGATATAGAAAAAGCCAGAAGTGGTACTGTGGCTCAAGTGGAAGAGTGCTAGCCTTGAGCAGAAAGAAGCCAGGGACAGTGCTCAGACCCTGAGTCCAAGTCCCAGGACTGGCAAAAAAAAAAAAAAAATAACTTTTTTTAATGTCTGACAGGGCTGGCAGTATAGCCCAGTGGCAGAGCACTTGCCTAGCACGTATGGGAACTAGGGTCAGTCCCCAACATTATAACAAATCAATCATAGAGATAAGGGTTTCTCTGCCCTTTAGCTAATGGTAGAAAGAGTTAAGTTTAATAACAGGTGCTGGCAGCTCATCTTGTAACTCTAGCTACTCAGAAGGCTGAGATCTGAGGATCTTGGTTGGAAGCCAGCCAGTCAAACAAACCCATGAGACTCTTATCTCCAACTAACCAGCAAAAAGCTGGTCCCATAAGACCTTTGTGCCAGGAAGCTACACCATTTCCTCCCCTTCTCCAGAGTGGACATGGTGTGATGGAATCCACTCTCATAAAGGAATACTGAGCTGACCTCTCCCAAATGTATCAGAATTACTGTTGGAAACATCTCTTTCCCTACCAGGTGGTGAGGTTCTCAAAGCAGACACTGGTGATCGTGTTGGGAATGCTTGGCCACAGGCACCTATGAGACTCTGAAGTAGGCATGCAGTTGGGTGGAATAAATGGATGAAAGCAAAATAATCACATCCATGGACACCTTTGGGGTAGTTTGAAAAACGTTCAAGAAAAATTAAGGCAGTGAGTGGGTATTGCGGTACGTGCCTGTAATCCAGCTACTTGGCAGGTCAAAGTAGGAAAGTTGCAGTCTGAGGTCTGTAATCTTCTACATAATAGATAGTTCAGCTAGTTTTAATTTTAACGGAAACTACTAGAAGGCTTGGTCACATTTTTCACTGGGAATATGCGAGTGTGCCTTCTTGCCTTCCATTTCAGCTTCAGCTTGGCTTTGCTTAGTGGGAGGAGAAAAAATGAATTTTTAATTATAGCATTTTCCTGAATAAAAGTGGTGTGTGTCTTGCCACCCCTTTTTCTGGCCATTGCGGTGCTTCCTAAGTTATCTTGCCCATGGCTCTAGAGGGCAGCTTGTCTTCTTCCTATCCGTTCGTGAGAGCTCGTGGTGTGTTCTGGGTTTCTCCGGCTCAGCACTCTGCAGTTCCATGAACTCAGGGGCTTGCAGAGCCCGGCAGGCCATGAGGGCAGTGGCCATGGACTGGAGATAGGGAATTTGCGTGCGGTGGAGGCCTGAGAAGATGAGGCAGGTGTGTACCGTGCTGCCTTCCATCGGTGAGGCCTCCAACAGAGAAGGGCGGCCAGGCAGAGCGCGCTCCTCTGCCGTCCTCAGGGGGGCAGCACTGCACCGGCCCACAGTCCTGGTGAGCTAGCCCTTAAGATCAAAGGATGAAGACATCAAACTCAGTGCTTGTCACTGTGTCCACCTTGACTCCATAACAGATGGCATTCCCATTTTAAAACTGAGGATTTAAAAGAGACCCAGAGACATCTCACAGAGAGACATCAGCAATGACTCTCAGACTTAGGCACAGGATAGAGAATCTGTCCTGCACATTTTAAGCCCTAGCTGGTGCTCTACCACTTGACCCATGCCTCCAGCCAGGCTCTTTTGTAGTTATTTTGGAGGCTAACTTTGACCTGTGACCCTCCAGATCGTAGCTTTTGGGGTAACTAAAATGACAGGTATGAGCTACCAGCAAAAAAAAAAAAAAAAAAATCTTTCTAGAAGGAGGTCAATAGCCTCTCATCCCACCTGCTCGTAGGTTTTTCACTTCAGCAATGTAACAAATCTGTGGAAAAATATAGATCTCAATTTCTAGAGACCTTTCACTTACCATGACTAACCATATTTAAGTCAATACTTGTATATCAGAAGATACATTAATAGCCATTTTTATGTCAGAAGAACTCTATGCCTGGGTGCTTTCCCTGAGCTTTTTTTTTTTTCTCTCAAGGCTGGCTCTCAACCACTTGAGCCAAAACTCCATTCCAGGTTTTTGGAGGGTTATTGGAGTCTCAGAGACTTTCCCCGCCCCAGATGGCTTCAGAGATCCTTAAATCTCAGCCTCCTGAGTAGCTAGGATTGCAGGCATGAGCCACCTGCATGTGGAAAGGCTCCCCCCCCCCCCGTGATTCATTTTCTTTTTAAATGTAGAATGTCTGTTAAATGGCATGCCTGATAAGTGAACTTGCTATGGGAAAAACAAATTAGGCTGAGAAAATCATAATGCATTTGTAACAAGACTATTAGCAGTTGAATTCAAAGCTTACTCTCAATACTGTTACTCCTGCAGCTCATTTTTCCTGGGCCCATCTTTGTCTTAAGTCAATCCCAGCGGCTTTTAACCAGAGAGGTTCTAGAACTTGATCACAGCCTCTGCTGTTGGCTCAGAATCGACTGGCCAGAGCTGGCATTACTAGCTGTCTGAGCCTGGTCCCCCAATTGGTCTTATATTCTTTTTTTTTTTTTTTGAGGCAAGTTTGTCTAGAGTCCTACATTTGGTTTCTCGTGGACTTATTGCCCCTTTTGTAAATAGATTATTGCAGTGGTGAGTTCTCTTCGTAATGGAGAAGACTAGGCAATGACCCTTTTCACATTAGTTCCTTTAACTCAAATGCTTGTTAGACAAAGCAATACACTATTCGTTTTCTTTTCCTTCTTTCCTTGGAAGCATTGAGCAAGCTCTCTATCTTCCAGATATATTAGAGGGGCTGCTTAGTTGGATCAAGCAACAAAGACCACTGATGCTTTATGTCTTCCGGGCCTGGGTAAGGTGCAGAAGTCAGGCAATGGTGGCTCGTGCCTGTAATCCCACCTAATGGGGGGCTGAAATCTAAGGATCCCAGGGAAGTCTCCAAGAGACCCTTATCCACAGTTCACCGGCCAAAAGCGGGAAGTGAAGCTGTGGCTCAAGTGATAGAGCAGACACACACACACACACACACACACACACACACACACACACACACACACACACACACACACACACACACACACACACACACACACACACACACACACACACACACACACACACACACACACACACACACACACACACACACACACACACACACACACACACACACACACACACACACACACGGGGAGGGGGGAGGCAGGCAGACAGAGAGCCCTGCACCTGTGTATTCCTGGTGTCTGTCCACGGCTGCTTGGTTTTTACTGGAGTGTCGGTGGTCCGCTGACCGGTTGGTTACCCGAGCTGTGTGTATCCAACGGAAGTGATTGATGATTCCTCCTCCATCCCCACCCCTCGCCCGCAGCAGATCCCGAGGAAGGAATGAGGAGTGAGGAGCAGGCGGTGATCATGGAGGAGAGCGAGGGGCCGGACGACGAGGCAGCGCAGGGCGGCCCGTGCCCCGGGCTGGCGCCGGCTCCTCCGGGCCACCTCGGGGCTCCGTACTCCGAGGCCTGGGGCTACTTCCACCTGGCCCCCGCGCGCCCCGGGCAGCCCTCGGGCCGCTGGGCCACCTGCCGGCTGTGCGGGGAGCAGGTGGGCCACGGCCCGGGCCTGCAGGCGGGGACGCCTGCGCTGTGGAGGCACCTGAGGAGCGCGCACCGGCGGGAGCTGGAGAAGAGCGGCGCCCGGAGCTCGCCGCCCGGGGCCGCCGAGGGCGACTGGGCGCGCCTGCTGGAGCAGATGGGCGCCCTGGCCGTGCGCGGCAGCCGGCGCGAGCGCGAGCTGGAGCGGCGCGAGGCGGCCGTGGAGCGGGCCGAGCGGGCCCTGGAGCAGCGGCGGCGCGCGCTGCAGGACGACGAACGCGCCCTGGAGCAGCGGCGGCGCGCGCTGCAGGACGACGAACGCGCCCTGGAGCGCCGGGGGCGCGCGCTGCTGGCGGAGCGGGAGCTGCTGCAGGCGCGGCTGCTGGAGCAGAGTCGCCACGAGGGCGCCCCGGCGTGTGCCAGCGGGCCGCCCCTGCCGCTCAAAGACGAACCGGAAGGAGACGGGGCCATCCTCACCAAGGTCCTGCTGTGAGGGCGTGGCCGCGGCCACCGACCCCGCCCTCGCTCCCGCACCGAGCCGCCCACGGGCCCGCCGCGGTGCGCGGCCCTTCGGAGGACCAGAGCGCCGGACGGACGGCGCCGCGGGGAAGCCCATGCCCCCGTGTCGGGGCTCAGGGGGCAGGTGACCGGAACCTTCTCCGGGGCGCGCCGGGACGGCCCCCAGCCTCCCTCCGCTGGCTTCTTTCGCGGGTTCAGACCCAAGGGCAGGTGTAGCGCATCTCCCCTCCCTCTCCTCCCAAGCAAAATATGGCCCCGTTGCTCCTGTCACGAAGAAGAGCAGCTCCCTCCCCGTCCTCAGACCTCAGGATCCGAGCAGATCTCCCCGCCCTTCCTCTCCTCGTCCTCCCCAGCGCGGCTTGCGCTGCGCTGCCCGCCCAGGACCAGCTTCCTCCATGGTTTGCTCCTGCACCGCAGGTCACCCTCCTGAGCAGTATTAGACTTTCCAGGCCACCACAGCCCCTGAAAGAGAAAATAGGAACTTTCCCCCACCTTCCCCTCCCCCATCCTCTCTTTCATTGGAATCCCTCCTTTGGGAGGTGGAATGTGCCTTTCCTCCAAAGAATTGCGTTTCCTGGTGCGTAGGGTTCACCTTCCCCCTCAGCCTGCTCAGTCTCACTAAACAGAAAAAATACTGGATGTCAGTGGCTCACACCTGGAACCTCAGCAAGTCAGGAGGTTGGGAGAGATCCGAGGATTGTGGTTTGAAGCCAGCCCAGGCAGGAAAAGTGTGGGACTCTTGCCTCCACTAAACTACCCCCCAAAAAAGCTGGAAGTGGAGCTCTGTCTCAAATGGTAGAGTGTTAGCCTTGAGCACAAAAGCTCTGGGACAGCACCCAGGCCCTGAGTTCAAGCCCCAGGACCAGAGCAAAAGTAATAAAATCCAAGCATCCAAGAAAAAGTTGAAAGGTAGTACAATCAAGACCCATAATTGTGGCCATCTAGACTGAGTCATTGTTAGTATTTTGACCTATTTGTGTGTCTTCTCTCTATACGTGTGGTCGGACGTATCTGATAAGAATGAAGACACTTCTGGTGGTTACAATGTGAATATAAACAATAACTTCCTTGTAGTCTCTTATTCAGAGTTCTTGACCAAAATTCCCTGTTTCAAGAATGAATTACTTTTGTTAAAAAACAAAGTCCTGGGCTGGGAATATGGCCTAGTGGCAAGAGTGCTTGCCTTGTATACATGAGGCCCCGGGTTCGATTCCCCAGCACCACGTATATAGAAAATGGCCAGAAGTGGCGCTGTGGCTCAAGTGGCAGAGTGCTAACCTTGAGCAAAAAGAAGCCAGGGTCAGTAGTCAGGTCCTGAGTCCAAGGCCCAGAACTGGCAAAAAAAAAAAAAACAAAGTCCTGTTGAGATTTGGTCATAACTTTAGGCTCTTAGCCTCTGGATGTTTGTTTTTAAGTCATTGCCTTTATTCTGTCTGATGACTCCCTGGGCTGGTTTCTGGGTACATCTTCCTATTGAGCTACAGTACTTTGCTAGGATTATTGTATGCCCATCTGTAGCCTTGACAGTTCTCCCTAGATCTTGGTCCTCATGCCCATTCTGTCCATGCTCTGTCCCTTTCCCCTCCCCATTGCCCGCATATCCTACAATGTACAGAGCAAAGCTATTCCACTCGTTCCATGTACCTAGCTGTCCAACTGCCTCTGAAAACTCCGCTTCCATTAGTCACCTGGGCCAACACTGATTTCCCTCCTCCATTTTCAGTTAGTGGATTCATGGGAGTTTGTGACAGTAGTATTTACTGTCTGTTGCAGCTATGCCAAATGATTCACAAAGATAATTCACTGTCTCAGCAATCTCACATGGACATTTTGAGATATGATCAGAGCATTCTGGTCACAATCAGACAAGGAGAGTGGGATCTGAATACTATCATCCCTGAATTCTAGGCACCTGCTGTACCAAATGGCTCAGGGCTCATCGATCCTTCATCTGGGACTCCTCTTCCCATCCTGTCTTCCCCTACTGTCACCAGTGCCTGACAGCTTGGCCAAGCCAAGGACTTGTCCTAAGCCAAAATTGATTCCATCACTTTTCCTGCTCTGAAGCTTTCCGTCTGAGTCATCACCTACTTAAAGCACAAGCTTTGACTTTGAAGCCTTAAAGTTTCTGCCCTCGCCCGTGCTCGCCTTACCCTCTTCTCATATACCAACTGTGTGCTCTAGCCAAACTGTACTCCTCTTCCTTTCATGTTCTGAAGCCCCTGTGTGCTTCAGGTTGCCTTTCCTGTGCTTAAAAAGCCTCTTTAGCTGGGCACTGGTGGCTCACACCTGTAATTCTTGCTACTCAGAAGGCTGCCTGTGGATCAAGTTTTGAAGCCAGTCCAGTGGGAAAGTTGATGAGATTCTCATCTCCTATCCATCACCAAAAAGCCAGAAATGGAGTTGTGACTCAAGTGGTAGAGTGCTAGCCTAGAGCAAAAAAGCTCAGGGACAGCACCCAGGCCCTGAGTTCAAGCTCTAGAAACTGGCACGAAAAACAAACAACCTTCCCACACACACACACACACAAATAGCCCCTTCAGACTCTAAATATGGAAAAATTCCACCCAAGGCTAGAGGCACAGCTCATTGGTACAGCATCTGCCTGTCATGTATATGCCTTGGTCTTCAGAATCACAAGAAATGAATTGCAAGACCACCAAGTGTTCCTTGATTGTGCGTGTTTACAGGGATTTCCTTGTCGGGAATCTTCTCTTAACATGTGTACCTTACAGCCCTTCCACCAGGCCGTGCATGCTGCACATGACTATCCTGATCTCCCCCACTAGACCCTGAACCCTTGGAGGCATTTTACTCATCGTTTAACTCTGGTTAGTGCCTTGCACCTTGCAAATGACTGCTCAATAAGTATTTGAAAGACTGAATCCACTTTCAAGTTTTTATGAGTTAGCTTTTCTGTAATTCATATTATAACTCATGTTTCTTTCCCCGAGGAAAATTCCTTACAAAAATATAGCCTAAATCTAAGAACTTGAAAAAGCTCTCCAGTCAACAGTGATTTTTAAGGTGCTGGTTATTAGGCTGTTTGAAAGGAATATTTTTTGTAAAAATGATTTCATCATTGTATAAGAAATGCAAAGGTAATGCTGCAATCTAGGCAGAGTAGCAGAAAAGTCAGCCTTCCTAACTTCTGTTACTTAAGATTGTGTTGTGTCTTATGTAATTTTTATTGTCACTTGAAGTATTGGAATTAAACTGTAAGATCTGAATTTAGATATTTTTCGTGTGTGTGTGAGAGAGAGAGAGAGAGAATGAATGAGAGAGAGAGTCCTGGGGGCTTGAACTCGGGGCCTGGACAATGCTCAAGGTTAGCATTCTACCACTTAAGATGCAGTTCCACATCTGGCTTTTTGGTGCATAACTGGAGATGAGTCTCACAGACTTTCCAGCTCAGGCCGGCTTCAAACCATGCTCCTCAGATCTCATCCTCCTAGTACATGTAATTACAGGTGTGATCCACCAGTGCCTGACTCCTTTTAAGAACCAACCACTCATGCCATTCTATTACAGAAGCATTAAACTAAGATTTACGTTCAGATTCTATCCAGTCCCCAGTAAAAAGTGCTTCCACCTGCTGGATGGCTGATGTTCAGTGGTGGGTGACCAAAGTGGGTCTGAGCACTGCTGGCTGTGGAAATTCAGGGAAAAGGTTTGTCTCCCTTACATGGGTTGCACTATTACACCAAGCATGAATCGGTTACTCACATTTCCAGAAAAAGAGAAAGCAATGCAGCCCTTGGAGGAAAATGAGGCCCAGAGTGCTCTGTCCACTCTCGGAGACAGTGGTGAAGGCTGGGCTCAGCCTTTACAGCCTAGAGGACTCCTGCTTTTGCTCACCTGGCAAAGTAACTATGTCTCCAGGACCCGGCAGCTGAGCTGGCCTCGTGGTGTCAGAGAGGAGGGATGGGCGCTTAGATGAACCTCCCTGGTAGTGGCAGACTGCTCACAGGCGGCTGTCACTACTGAGGGAAGGAGACGCACCGTGAATGTAGCAGCAGAGCTCCTGCTCCATGACCAGTGCTGTACTTGCACCTGCACCGGCAGGGCGAGCCCCGGAACCCCACTCCTGAATGCCTGCCATCGTGTGCGATGTGTGTTCATTCTTCAGGATGATTCCGGCAGGGAAAAGGCAAGTGGGGAAAAGCGGGTAATGACAGACGTGAACCACAAGGACCTTTCTAGCACCTTATTGGCCTTGTCTAGAGAAGGGTTTGCTTTGGGCTGAGTTGCCACATTAAATAACTGTTTCCATCCTTAAAATGCTAGAAGACACTCAAACATTGGGGATTTCTTTTTAAAGTTTTTCTTTTTCTGCCATGGGATATTCAGTTTTCTTCCTAAAAGTCTGACCTTACAAAGTCAGGCAAATCTTGCAAGTGAATATACAACCATTTACCTATGTGAGGTAATTTTCCTTTTGATGCAGTCATCCTGGAAGATTACACAGGTATCCATAAGAGTTCCATACTTAAAACTTTTCTGGAACCTTCTGGCCAACTTTAAAACATCCTTAACTTTGCAAATTTCCATCTTCCTAGGGAAAGTTTTATTAAAAAAATAGCTGCCAACTCTTCAGAGCCCAGTCTAGTGAATAAAGCAGATGATTAACCAGATTAATATTGCTGGTTAATAAGGTGAGATTACAATAAAGTCAGGATAATTACTCTTGTGCAGTGAGTAAATTGGTCTTGATAATACTGTACCTTGAGGTTAAATAAAGGCTGCATGGTCATGATAGAAATTAAAACCCATTTTAGTTGGTTTATGATGAGAATGGATTCAGGTAGCCCTGGGAGTCATTATATTTTTAAATAGTATTAAATGTTTCTTTTTATGAAAATCTTAATTATGCCATTCTCTGAAGTCTGATTTCATACTATTAAAAGTAAGGCTGTAAGGAAAAAACATTAAATGGTAATGAGAGCTTCATTCCTTCGCATATATTCTCATGGGCTTTTGGTCAAGATAAGTAATGATCAGATGAATGAGCTGGCAACCTTCCTGCCCTCTCAGGTCTGCCAGTAATGAGAAGCTAAGTAATACACTGTCACATGTTTAAATACATTTAGTAATATTTCAGCAACTTCTTGTCCCCGGCTTGCTAGACAACCAATACCATGCATTTTAACAGTGAAGAAAAGTATCTCCGTCATGGCAGAACCTCTGAGAAGTCCTCTTCTGAGCAGGCAGGGATGTGGTTTGTCTCCATGAGCACCATTATTCAAAAACAAGCTTGCTCATGCTTGTAGTCCCGGCTACTCAGATCTGAGGTTGTGGTTCGAAGCCAGTCTGGGCATGAAGCTCTATAAGACTCTTACCTCCAACTAACCACCAGAAAGCCAGAAGTGGAGCTGTGGCTCAAGTGATAAGCATGTTAACCTTGATCAAAAAAGCTCAAGGACAGCACCCAGGCCCTGAGTTTAAGCAAGCGCACGCAACATGCACACACGCGCGTGCCCACACACACAAAATGGATGAGCTCTTCCTACCTCCGCCCCACCCCATAAACATTTCCATTCTCATTTTCCATCAACACCAATTTCCAGTGGCAACTGACCTGGAGCTGTAAAACCCAAGTATCTCAGCTAGCAGTTACTGTATGTAATTCTAAAGTAATTCAAGAAGCTGTCATTAAAATGGAGACTGTAGCCCTACTAGGATTGTACCATTGTCTGCATGCCCCAAACTCTCAGAAAGAACGACTAACGTTTTTTGAAGGCAGCATTTCTAAGATTCCACTAAATGGATCTGGAAGACAGATCAGAAACCACTAATAATAAACCCTAGAAAACACAAATCTGTCTCCTTCTACAAAGCCAACATATTTTAACTTTAAACACGGAAGAGAAATGATTTGGGATTACTACTCTATGGAACTATTGTGGCCTACGGAACTACTTGGGCCCTGGATTCTATTAAACTCCATCTACAATGAAACGTAGAAAATTCTGCATTCTTGGTGTCTACAATATTGCTGAGCCCGTCTACATAGTTCATGGCTACTTGCTACTGGTGATGCTTTTACATATAGATTTCAGAAGATCCCGACTCCCAAGAGCGAGAGCTGGCCTGCAGGGTCTCATCCCAAACGGCTTCTTTTCTAATCCTGTACTTGAAGAGTGTCACCTCCAGTATCTTCTGCTGTCTCACCGTCCCATCTACTAATCCCCTGCGTATTCCTCAGTATTCAGGAGAAATCAGCTCCCAGCTGGGTCCATCATCACTTCAGCACATGAAGACTAACACGTTTGCTGGCCCACCTCTAATCCTGTCACATAAGTAGCCACCACCTCCACTCCATGGATCCCCTTCCTACATTGCCATCCAAGGTATGAGGAGTAATAATGATGTTATTGGTCACTAATATCTCTGTTCACTATGCACCAGACACTGTATACAGCACCACATGGGCCATATCTCATTTATTCTTCCCTGTAATCCAATGAAGACACTGGGGTACAGAGGTTCACATGTTCATTATGTGAAATCTAGAGCTTTAAAAAGTGGCATGAGGGCTGGGGATATGGCCTAGTGGCAAGAGTGCTTGCCTTGTATACATGAAGCCCTGGGTTCGATTCCCCAGCACCACATATATAGAAAAAAGCCAGAAGTGGCGCTGTGGCTCAAGTGGCAGAGTGCTAGCCTTGAGCAAAAAAAGCCAGGGACAGTGCTCAGGCCCTGAGTTCAAGGCCCAGCACTGGCAAAAAAATAAAAAATAAAAGTAAATAAAAAGTGGCATGAATGTAAAAGGGACTGGAATGTTGAGGGCAAGGGGAGAACAGGATGAAGGAAGATGAAAGGAGGGTGATAAAGGCTGAATCTGATCAAAGTACACTATATGAATGTGCGGAAATAGAACAATACATCCATTAAAATTTTTTGTTTGTTTTTGTCCAGTCCTGGGCCTTGGACTCAGGGCCTGAGCACTGTCCCTGGCTTCTTTTTGCTCAAGGCTAGCACTCTGCCACTGAGCCACAACGCCCCTTCTGGACGTTTTCTATATATGTGGTGCTGGGGAATTGAACCCAGGGCTTCATGTATACAAGGCAAGCACTCTTGCCACTAGGCCATATCCCCAGCCCCCATTAAAATTATTTTTAAAGGAGGGAAAGGGAGTAAGAGATAGTCCAAGTACATTAATGAATGTTTGTAAATAAGATGATGTAATTCTTTTGTACAAAATATGCTAAGAATAAATTCCTAAGAAAAAATAAATGGATGAAGGCCCTTCAGCGCAGAGCTGGTCAAGCTGGAACTTGAACCCAAGTCAGACTCGTTTGTGCTCTAACCCTCCCACTGGAATGAAGACAAGATTTCTGACACATAGGTGTTTTGACAATGAGTGAAAGAGAAACCTTTTCTCTCATTTGACCATCTCATTTTTGTTTTTTCAGTCCTAGGAATGGAACCCAGGGCTTCATAAAAGCCAGGCCTCTGAGCTAGACCTTGGGCCAAATATAAACCCCTTCATCTTCAGTTTTCTATTTAATAGTCAAGAATTTGTTTGCTGTTTGCACTGTGCCTGACATACAACCACTGTGCATTCTACATCAACTGCAAGTGTTTAGTGAGAACCCCAAGTATTGACCTTATTCTATGAACGAAGAGCCTGTGGTGACAAACACAAAAGGTTTCCTGCTTTCCATGACCTGCAGAGCACAGCTGCTTAATTAATATTCCTACAGAGTTCAAACCCTCGAGTCCACTCTAGTCTCCAGTCTCTCTTCAAGTACCCTCCCATAACGCAGACCGCTTTGCCAAAAGTCCTTCAGTAAGAACTGTGGGCCAGGTGTAGCTTGGTGGCAGAGTGCTGCTTAACATGAACCAGGTGCTGGGTTCATTCCCTAACAGCATTAAAAAAAAAAAAAAAAAAAAAGCCATGCGCTGCACTGGTGGCTCACACCTGTAATCCCGGCTACTCAAGAGGCTGAGATCTGAGGATCACAGTTCACAGCCAGCCCAGGAAGGAAGGTCTGTGGCTCAAAGTGGTAGAGCGGTAGCCTTGAGTGAAAAAGCTCAGGGACAGTGCCCAGGCTCTGAGTTCAAGCCCCACGACCAACCACAAAAAAAAAAAAAAAAGTGTGTGTGTGTGTAGTAAGAGAGAGAGAGGACTCCTTGTTGTTAGAGATAAAAAAAAAAATAGACATGTAAGAATAGTCTGGGGTTGAGGCTTGACGGCCTCCCCTTTTTAAAGGTGAATTCCTACTCATTACAAATGAGGTTAGTCAATTTGAGTTTACGTTTCAAGTTAAAACATAGAGCTGGGCACAGTGGTATGCAGTAGTTGTCGCTACTCAAGAAAAGTGCTTGATCCCAGAGTTTAAGGTTAGTCTGGTGACATTAAGAATATCCTATCTCAAAAACAAAATGTTCAACTATGAAAATAACAAAATAAGTAAAATTCTGGGGTTGGGGATATGGCCTAGTGGCAAGAGTGCCTGCCTCATATACATGAGGCCCTGGGTTCGATTCCCCAGCACCACATATACAGAAAATGGCCAGAAGTGGCGCTGTGGCTCAAGTGGCAGAGTGCTAGCCTTGAGCAAAAAGAGGCCAGGGACAGTGCTCAGGCCCAGAGTTCAAGCCCCAGGACTGGCCAAAAAAAAAAAAAAAAAAAAAAGAAGTAAAATTCTGCTTACTTTTTGAGTTACTAAAAATTTGATATGTATGCTTTTCTTTTTAAAATGAGAGGTAAAGGGTGACCTGACATATGTAACTGTAACCTCTCTATATCACGTTTAAAACAATTTTTGTAAACTAAAAATATCAATAAAAATGAGATTCTGCTATATATATACTACTATCCTCTTGTGTCAGTGAGAGCCAGGCATGGTGGCACACAATAGTAATTCCTGCACTATGGAAGCAGATGCAAGATCACAAATTCCAGACCAGCCTGGGCTACTTAAAAAGATCCTGCCTCAATAGAACAGGAGCTGGCAATATAGATCAGTGGTACAGGGCTTGCCTAATGTGTGCAAGGCTCTGGGTTTCTGCAGCATTGCAAAAACAAAAAGTTGTGACAGAATATTCTGTATCAGGGTACAGAATGTTCTACATTGATCATCAGAATAGATACACAGTATGAATGCAGTAAGCAACCTATGGTTTTTACAGATGGATGGATGGTTGATCGGTTAGGGTATCTGGTTGCCCATTCAAAAATCTGTCCTCATTCTTTATTGAACATGGATTGTGTTCCAATACAAGACAAGCAACGCGCTTATCTTATTGCCTGCTTTTGTAGAGTCCCTCCTCATGGAGCCATGCTGGGTGTTTCTGGCTAAAGAACCTAACTCATGGATGGTGACATTTCTCAGGATATTTTTGTTTCCTAATAAAAGGGAGTGGCACCAAACAATGCTCTAAGTCCATTCTTCCTGACCAGGATGACTGATGGCTAGCGTTGCAAGTCGCTTTAACTACAAGGCCACTGAGACAAGCGGGGAGGCAGTAGAGAAGAAGGCACCTGGGTGCCCGCATCCTGCCACACAGAAAAGCACTGTCTCATTTTTGAGAATCAAAGCGCATTTTGGCTTGAATGTAAAAAAAAAAGGCAAAATGAAATTATTTACACTAAAAGTGCAGTGCAGACTTGTGATGTCCTACAGAACAAAAACTGTAGTAGAACTAGAGGTAAGGAAAACTGCTTTCAGATGTTCCTCAAGGCACCATTAGGGGCTGGCTCCAGAACTGCTCTGGTGCCTGCCACACATGCTTGTCTGGCTAGCGGTCCACCACACCTGACACGCCCCGCTTTCCCCCGAGCTGTCTGTTTGCTTTAGCCTACTCTGATAATACCCCTGGTTCAAAAGTACTATCTGCATAAAAAACTGGAAGGTTTTTGATTTAGATAAACCATTACATTTCCCCAAAGCTCAAAATAGAAAAAAAAAATATCACAAGGCTGTTTCAAAAGCAAAAACATAGTTCCTCTCTGAGGCTAAGAGTACTTTTCCTAGCTACTTAATATCAGAAAAGAATTTCCATTGCACTTTAATGTGGATAGTTTTTTTGGTTTTGTTTGTTGTTGTTTTTTTTGGGGGGGGAGGGGGGATGCCAATCCTGCGGCTTGGACTCAGGGCCTGAGCACTGTCCCTGGCTTCTTTTTGCTCAAGGCTAGCACTCTACCACTTGAGCCACAGCGCCGCTTCTGGCCATATATGTGGTGCTGGGGAATTGAACCCAAGGCTTCATGTATACAAGGCGAACACTCTTGCCACTAGGCCATATTCCCAGCCCAATGTGGATAGTTCTTTAAGTTTTCTATTTTGCCAATTTATAACGTTGGCAAAAGTATAAGATGCCAGTTTTCTTAAAATTCAGCAACTTTTCACTCTATTTTACATAAGCACTTAAAAACTCTTAAATGAGCAAATGTACACTGAATAAATTGCTATTTAAAATATTATAAACATTTTATGCATTATCCAAACAGTATAAAACATTTGTGCTTCTTAACAGAAGCTCACATTTATCTACTTTTACAACTTATAAACTGGTTACATATAAATCTTCTCATTTGCTGTTCAATAGAGATATGTCAGATAAACATTATTAACAGACATTATTCAGTACATTAAGTGCTACATAGTGTGGTCCTGAGACTTTGAATCTATAAAGAGTTTACTAATGTAATACTATACAGATTTCAATTTTTTAAAATCATTTTCAAGTTCTCATTTTTTTGGGGGTGACTGTAGACTTGACTCAGGGATTCCCTGTCCCTGAGCTTTTTCACTCAAGGCCAGTACTCTACCACTTTGAGCCACAACGCCACTTCTCATTTTCTGTGGGTTAACTGGAGATAAAAGTCTCATGGACTTTCCTGTGCAGGCTGGCTCTGAACTGTGATCCACACATCTCGGCTTCCTGAGTAGCTAGGATTATAGACATGAGCCAATGGTGCCCAGCAAGTTTTCCACTTTCAACAATGTAATGATTCAAATAAAAAGAGTAGACAGTCATACACTAGCCCAGGAAATTAAGAGTTACCAGAAGCAAAATCTATTTTGAAGACCTTACATGGTTCCTATTCTGAGTACCAGAATCATATTCAGATCAATAATTTTGTTTCCTCTTTTAAAGGAAATGATGCAGGGGCTGGGGATATGGCCTAGTGGCAAAGAGTGCTTGCCTTGTATACATGAAGCCCCAGCACCACATATACAGAACATGGCCAGAAGTGGCGCTGTGGCTCAAGTGGCAGAGTGCTAGCCTTGAGCAAAAAGAAGCCAGGGACAGTGCTCAGGCCCTGAGTTCAAGGCCCAGGACTGGCAAAAAAAAAGGAAATGATGCAGGCATTTCTCCTGCCTCCAAGTCTTACATTTATGTAGATAGGCAGGAAAGACACAGAGAAATACATTATCAAAAATAGAAATTATAGGGCTAACTACCCTGCCATAAGCCTTCAGGGTCCTGACGGCAGCCATCTGTGTCACCTCCGGTTGTAACGCACCTGTCCTCCACTCCTCCTCTTTTACTTCATACACCGTGTAGTCGGGAAATTCTAACCAGTAGTTTTTCCGAGTTACCTTTCTTACTGTGCAGTTTTTGTTTTCAGAATTTTCTTTTTCTCATTTCTAAATACATTTCTCTGCCAGTAGATGGAGGAGGCAAAACAGAGTCAACTTGAATAATAATTTCCCAGCACACAGTTGGACAGAAATGAAAGAGCGGTGCTAAGAGGCCACACGGCAGCACCTGTCCTCGCCACGCTCATCGCCGGCACTGGAGGCTGCTCTTCTCTGTTACTGCCAAACCACAGAGGACACTTCCACCTGGATGCAGACACAAACTAGAGCAACATATTTAAGTCATGGTTCAACAAACTCAGTCTTTCAAATGGTAAAAATGTTTTTTATTGCAATTGAGGACATTTTCCAATAAATATCTTTGAGATCTTGGCTAGGAAGTCCTTAGCATTAGAAATCCTATCTGGCACAACCCCATTGCCCGCAATGGTATTTTATCAAAACTATAAATGCTAGTACACCAAATAAGTTAATACTATACTCAGTTATTCATATCTAAATATTTCGTCAGCTAGGAAACAGACCAAATGTAAATGCTGAGTATGTAGTACAAATCAACATTCTTCATAGAAGAAAATAATAAAAGACTACTTTTCTACAACATGTCATCTGTTCATCAGTTCTTCAACTACTTCAAGGATAATAAAGTTTATGTACCAGGACCCAGGTTTTCTCCACATTTATCTAAGTTCTAATGAGCATAAACAAAGACACATATAATCAGGACTCTTTTTATATGCTTTTGGTGTTTCTTCTGCTGTGCATCTTGTAACAATGACTGCATGGAGACAAAGACAAACATACATTTAAGTCATTAGCAGTTATAGGAAGTTTGCTTAACACAGCTAGTTCTTCTATGGGGGGTTGTAAGTAACCAGGTAAAATAATGGTTGACCCACTCCTCCATGTCCTGTGAACTTCAGTCCACTCAGTGCATAACTCAGTGAATAACTTCTTCAGTTCATACTTATTAGTTTAAAAAAGCAGTAGATCATCCCTGTGAGCTACTTATACCTCCTAGCTACTCTAGAGGCTGAGATCTGAGAACCATAGTTGAAGCCAGCCTTGGGCAGAAATGCCTGAGACTCTTATCTCCAACTAACCAGCAAAAAGTTAGAAATGGAGGTGTGGCTCAAGTGGAAGAGCACCAGCCTTATATGAAAAACCAAAGTGATAGTATGAGGCCCCGAGCTCAGGCCCCAGTACTAGCACCAGAAGAAAAAGGAAAATTTAAAACTAAATAAAAAATAGAGTTTCTAAAAGCTGCAAATCATACTTTATTATACATTTTTGAATCATAAGAGGTTAACTGTAATACAGTTCCCTCATCTCACTGACTCCTGGGGAGAAAAGTTTTGGCAATAGAAGTTTCCAAACTTTTTTTGTAAAAAAGGTATGAACTATCCTCATGAGAGATCTTCACTCCACAGTTCCTTTTACCCAAGGCATGGGCCCTGGTGCATCTTTTGGTGGTTTCGTTTCTGGAAAGTTTTCCGCAAACCGTTCTCGAGCTTTGTCCCAGTTTTTCTTGTTCTTGTTCTGGAGAAGGTGAACATCATCAATCGAGGATGGTTTGCCCGTCCCCAAGCCTGCATGTGTTCGCCGAAGCTGGAGCTGGATCTGTTACCAAAAATCGAGCAAAAAATTTACTGTAGAACCTCAGCACAGTGAGGTTTGTTGTGTCCAAGTTACTATTCTAACTATATTTCTCCGATTTCTTAAATACTGATGTACAGGAAAGACCCCATCAAATGCACTAAGATATGCATCTCATTTTCCATAGAATTTAATTAAACACACTTTCGTAAATTGTCTTGTCAGTCACTAAGCACAGCTAACTCTCTACAGAACAAGGAGAGAACTTCCCTGACTGAGAGTGCTTTAGGAAAGGCACCATGCTCATGGACTGTATCTTTGTCACATCTTTGAAAACAGTCCTTATCAATCCCATCTTCACCTATGGAAGTTTAAACTTACCCTAAAGACACAACAGGCCACATATATATTCTAACCTATAGAAAACACGCGTTCTTTCCACCTTGCCTCAATGAGAATGCCAAAACTAGCATCGTACTCACGTTCATCTATTAGTTCTTTAGGTACCAAGTAACGGCCATAAAATTTCTAGGGTGGGGTTGCTCCATTAAGTTTCTTGTGGAAGATAACTGGAACATCCTATTAGCCTCGGGAGTATAGGACTAAACCATTATATTTGTTTCCAGAAACTATTCTCTGTATTGCACGCTGCATGCTCTGATTCCTGAACCTAGCAGATTCTCCAGCCAGTACAGAAACTTACACTAATTATTCCTGCAATGTTCAATACCAAGCACAGCAAGGATGCTGGTAAAAATACTGTAAGGACTTAGATGGAGCTCGGTGTTCAGCACATGCTTAGGTGATCAGACCCTGGGTAAAATTCCCAGCACCACAAAGATACACAATACAGAACCTCTGGCTGAGGAAACAGCATTTAAGATCATGGCCTTGTTATAGGAAAAAAAGTTTAAAGAGGGTTTCCCAAAATAAAAATGCCAAACAAAAAAAAACACACTTGTTAATTGCAAAAGCCATAAAGGCAGTAACTGTGTCTGTTCTAGTTGCAAATACACCCTCTACTTAAGCAACGCCTGGTGCATTACCACACACAGTAAGAAAATAATGAATTAAAAAACAAAACACAGGCCATACCGGAGTTTTCATTCCTCCACCGTCCTTCCCGAGGCCCTCGCCTTTCTTCCAGCCCATCTTCTCCAGCATCTTCCGACCTCTGTTGCTATCAGTGATTTCACTGTAAGAAAAGTTACAGTAACTGACTTACAAGATGACGTTTAGGTTACACATCAATTCATGAGTAAAAATAAAACAATTACTATAGAAAAACAGTTGAAACACAGCCCACTTCTAAACATACATACTTTTCCTAGTAGAAAAGAACGTGTATTTACACCAAATGACATGTACAAGATCATTCTTGCAGTAATATACTAGCAATTGTGTGTGTGTATGTGTGTGCAAACACATGCCACACTGGGTCTTTCACTCAAGACCTGGGCACTGTTCCTTAGCTTTTTCATTCATGGCTGGCACTACCTCATGGGCCACAGGTTGGATTTGGGGTTGGGGGGTGGGGTATAATTGGAGATAGAATCTCAGAGACTTTCCTGCCCAAGCTGGCTTCAAATCACACCTATAATCTTAGCTACTCAGGAGGCTGAGATCCCAGGATTGCAGTTTCACATCAGCCACAACAAGAAAAGTCTGAGACTCTTAGTTCCAATAAACGACTCAAAAAAACTACCACCATCAAACAAACAAAAAAACACAGAAGGGGCTGGGGATATGGCCTAGTGGCAAGAGTGCTTGCCTCGTATACATGAAGCCCTGGGTTCGATTCCCCAGCACCATATATACAGAAAACGGCCAGAAGCGGCACTGTGGCTCAAGTGGCAGAGTGCTAGCCTTGAGCAAAAAGAAGCCAGGGACAGTGCTCAGGCCCTGAGTCCAAGCCCCAGGACTGGCAAAAAACAAACAAACAAAAAAAAAAACAACACACAGAAGTGGAGCTACTCTTCATGTTCACCAGCAATAAAATACTCAATACAAAAGAAAAAAAAAATTGAGCCAGCTGTTATGCTCATGATTGCAATCCCAGCTACTCTGTGAAGCAGAGACTGTATTAAGTTCAAGGGCAGCAGATTGGCAAGACACCATCACTATCAGAAAGCAGAGCATCGAGGCATGTGCCTATGGTCCTAGCTATGTGGGATGAGGTATAAGCGGTTTGAGGTCTGAGATCTCAGGCAAAAAGTCTGTAAAAGTCAATCTCATCCAATGGCTGGGCCTGATGACCTGCACCTGCCATCCCAGCTAGGAGAAAGGATAACAAGTGAACACAGCAGGGTGTGCCTGTCTTCCCCACATACAGGGAAGCACAAGGAGGACTGAAGGTTAGCTTCCCCGGGGAATAGAAAAGACCCTCTGTTGAAAATAACCAATACAAGCCATTTATTCGGTGGCTAAAGCCTGTGATCCTAGCTACTCAGAAGTCTGAAGAGGATCAAGGTTTGCAGCCAGCCCAGTCAGCAAAGTCCCTGAGACTGTTATTGCCAATTAACCAGCAAAAAGCCAGAAGTGGCGCTGTGGCTCGAATGGTAGAGTGCTGGCCTTGAACGAAAAACACTCAGGGATCGTGCCCAGGCCTTGAGTTCAAGTGGGAGACCCTGAGTTAAACTCCCAGTACTGCCAAAAGCAAAAGGGGGAGGGGGGTGTAGGGAAATGGCTCAAGCAGTAGAGAGCCTATCTAGCAAGTTTGAGGTCCAGAGTACTATGTATTCGTTTATGTGAGACTCACAGATCTAACACTATATTCCAATACATCTGTCTCTAAAATACACTGTTAGTTCATGCACTGTTATGAAAAAATTACTAGCAGGACACTGGGAGGCTCAGGCCTGTAATCCTCGCTACTCAGGAAGCTGAGGATCATAGTTTGAGGCCAGTCTGAACAGGAAAGTCTGTGAGATTTTATCTCCAATTACACACACACACACACACACACACACACACACCCCGTCTGTGAGATTTTATCTCCAATTACACAGACACACACACACCACACACACCCCGGAAATGAAGTTATAGCTCAAGTGGTAGAGTGCTAGCCTTGAGCTGAAGAGCTCAGAGATGGTTCCCAGGCCCAGAGTTCAAGCCCCACAACAACAACAAAAAAAGGTAAAGTAAAATAGTATTTCAGAGTAAATACAAACAAGTATGAGTATTGAAATAACTACAAAATAACCATTTCTTACTAATCTTGGCATCTACATACATGAGAGTATAATTCACACAACTGTTATTTATTTATTTATTTTTATTTTTTATTTTTGCCGGTCCTGTGGCTTCGATGCATTCTATCACTCGGCCACATTCCCAACCCTAGTTCACACAATTAAGTGTCAGGAAAGAGTCATGCATGTAATGTGCACATGTATATGGGATGCTATATTACAATACATATAGTGCTTCCATCTTGTCTGAATATATCCTTGCAAGGCTGCTATCAGAGTATATTGCCTGATATGTCCAACTATATTATGCACAGAATTACAGAACAAAGAATGTGTCAAGCAACACCACTCCATACTCACGAATGAACAGATGCGGGAGCATCATCTCTGTGGAAAGTTCCTTCACTTCCCACCTGCTCCCGGCGTTTTCCAGCCCTGTCTTTATATTTTGGATTCTTCAGAGCCTTTTCATCTTCATAGTCTGTGTTCTTAATAAACACAAATAAGAGGGGAAAAAAGGAAATGAATAAAGGTAATTGCTGTGCCTTTGTCTTCCTTAGCAAATATGGGTCCATGTGAATTCTTCAAACATGAATTAAAAACAAACTACGCCACAAAGACAACTGTGCTATTAAATACGCAATTTTTTCTACCCTTTTTGAAATTTTTATATTATTTTAATTTGTACCACAACATATAAATGTTAATGAGATAACAGAATTAAATGCATTTTAATTAATGTTATGTGCTTTTATTGTCAGATGAAGCACAAGTATTAAGAAAAAAAGAACCATTAGGCTCTAGTAAAATAAAAAAAAACTATTTCTAATTTTCAGGAACTGAAAGCTTCAAAGGACCTAAAACAGTTTGATACTATTTCAAGAAAGGGAAACATATAATGCCATTTTAAAAATAAGGCAAAAGAGGCTGGGAATATGGCCTAGTGGCAAGAGTACTTGCCTCCTACACATGAAGCTCTCGGTTCGATTCCCCAGCACCACATATATGGAAAATGGCCAGAAGGGGCGCTGTGGCTCAGGTGGCAGAGTGCTAGCCTTGAGCGGGAAGAAGCCGGGGAAGGTGCTCAGGCCCTGAGTCCAAGGCCCAGGACTGGCCAAAAAAAAATAAATAAATAAGGCAAAGGCTCACACTGTGATAATAGAAGCTAGTTACTTGTACACAATTTCATATATAAGATTAATTCAACACCCAACTTGTGAGGGTGTTTTGTCTCAGTGCACTCAGGGTAAAAAACCAGCACAGTTCACAGGTGGAAGCATACTGTTAGGTATACTCATTTTGTCTGTTGTCTTTCATTCATAGTTAATTTTGAGACTCATCTAGGTTAGAGCTTCTATCAACAGGTTTACCTAATTTGAATATCTGAGTTTTCCATGTTAGGGTTATTACAAACAAAAGTAGTGTGATGATTTGTTTAGTGTCAAACGTACTGACTGGTATTTCTCTTGGGTAAATAACTTGAAGTGCAATGACTGAATCATATAAGTGTACCTTTAACTTTTTTTTTTCCTTTTTCTTTGCAGGGGGATCAAAACCAGGACTTTATCTATTAGGCACACACACATTAGGGACACTAAGTTACACACCATTAGTTATGGCCTTTCACTTTTGAAAATCTACCAATTGTTCTCCAAAGCAAATACACTAGTTTACATTCCCACTAGCAGTGTATGGGTTTCAGTAACAACTTTCCCAACATTTGATATAGTCAGTTTATAGGCCATTCTAACAGATTTGTAGTGCTGTTTGTTCTGGTTTTTTGGAGAATGTGAGCATGAGTGTGAGCATGCGTGCGCACACACATGTGTGTGTGTGTGTGTGTGTGTGTGTATCCCGGTTCTTGAACTCAAGGAAGGTCTGAACAGTGTTCTTGAGCTTTTTTGATAAAGGTTAGCATTCTACCACTTGAGCCACAGCTCCACTTATGGCTTTTGTGGTACTTAATTGAAGATGTGTCTCATGGGTTTTCACGCTGGGCTGGCTTCAGACGAAGACACTCAAATCTCAGCCTCCTGAGTATGTAGGAATACAGGTATAAACCACTAGCACCCAATTCACTATGGTTTTAATTCATATTTCTTTAAAGTGTTGGTTCAGATCTCTTGCCACTTTCAGACACAGCTCTTCTGTTTTCTGGTGGTTAGAGATAAGTGTCTCATGGATTTTCCTGCCCAGGCTAGCTTTGAACTGCCATCCTCAGATCTCAGCCTCCTGAGTAGCTAGGATTAAAGGTGTGAGCCACCAGTACTCAGCTAATCTTACATTTTATATGTACACACATGAAGTATTTTCAGGTCATCTTACTTTTCTTTCTTTGACACAAGACCATCCATCTATTCTGACACCATTTATTGAAAAAGAACAAAACAACTTTCTCCACCAGTCTGCCCTTAAACATTTGTGGAAAATCAAGTCTTCTATATATAATACATGGATTCATCTAATACATGATGCCATTTGCATCAGATGCAACATTGTTTTAATTATGACAGTGATTAACCACTATACTTTATGTCTTGAAATCAGAAATCTTCTACAGCATCTTAATGCAAGTATTTTGAAGTTCAGAATGTCAACTGAAATGTAGGCCATTATAATTTTCTACATCAACCTAGTTAGTATATTATTATATACATACCAGATCAAAATCATACTAAGTAGCCCTTTATTATATATAATGTACCCAGCCTATCTGGAGACATTCTAATTAAAAATAAGATATACACTTCAACATATGAAATAATAACACATCCTTACCTGCAAACCATATTTTACTCGTATTTTTTTTAATTCTTTTCTTCTTTCCAATTCTTTTTCCTCTTTACTTAATGATGGGCCAACTAAGAGGGAAAAAGTGAGGCTAGATAAAGTTATTCCACCGAATCTGACAGATTGTAGAAAATACTGTCATTTTCAACAGTATTTGGAGGCTAAGACTACTTGGAAAGCAAGCCAAAAATCAAAGATTATATGAAGATATAAAAGAAACAGAAGCTAGGCACTGATAGCACATGCCTGTAATCCTAACTATGCAGGAAGCTGAGATCTGAGGATCTCAGTTCTAAGCCAGCCTGAGCAGTAAAGTCTGTGAGACTCTAGCTCCAATTAAGTACCAAGAAAAAAAAAAAGATGGAAGTGGACCTGTGGTTCAAGTAGTAGATTGCTACCCTTGAGCACAAAAGCTCAAGGACATTGGCTAGGCCCTGAGTTCAGACCACAGGACCAGCACAAAAAATAAGAAACAAAACAATTGAATATACATCTCAAATGTTCACTAAGATTATTGTAATAGGATATCAAATGTGAAATAGTACATTTTCCAAAGAAGTTGTTGGTATGCACAAAATAAAAATAAAAATCACAGAACTCAACAATTATGTTATATACTATAATGTGAAGTAGAGGCTGGGAATATGGCCTAGTGGCAAGAGTGCTTGCCTCATATACATGAAGCCCTGGGTTCGATTCCTCAGCACCATATATATAGAAAAAGGCCAGAAGTGGTGCTGTGGCACAAGTGGCAGAGTGCTAGTCCTGAGCAAAAAGAAGCCAGGGAAAGTGCTCAGGCCCTGAGTCCCAGGCCCAGGACTGGCAAAATAATAATAATAATAATGTGATGTACTCATTTTCAAATTAGTACCAGAAAAGAAATAAGCATGCATACTTCATATTTACAGGAAAAACTGGAATAATTTTAAAAAGAGTGCCTCTTACTACTTCAAATATCTTATTTTAAATTTTCAGTTTTAGTTGAGTGAACTAAACACTCTGGTTATTCCCTAGAGTGCTATAAAAAGTTAGAATATACAGACAATATACCAATACCAACTATCAATAAGAAAGAAGATATTATCACCAGTAACTTTTAATGCTCTAATCCATTATTTTCTATGTTGGTATTATAGGACAAGGGTAGTCTGGGCATATAGCTCAAGCAGACACCAAGTGCTTTGCATATAAGAAACCC
Source organism: Perognathus longimembris pacificus (assembly GCF_023159225.1). NCBI lineage: Eukaryota > Metazoa > Chordata > Mammalia > Rodentia > Heteromyidae > Perognathus > Perognathus longimembris. Next base: position 9,557,975 of record NC_063182.1, on the reverse strand, counting down.
TAAGTTCAATCTCTGGTACCACAAAAAAAAAGCAATTTTATTTGTAATTACTTTAAAAATTATATATATAGTGTTGTTTATGATATATAATTATATTAGTTGTACATTAAATTGACAAATAAAAATATACATACTGGATAATTTAATGTTCATATCAATATTCATAATATAATACAATTACAACACAATTGTATAACTCTAACATACTGTATACACACACTATGGAATGACTGAATCAAGGTAACACCTACATTATCTCTCACATTTATCTTTTCTTTTTTTTGTGATGGTCCTGGGGCTTGAATTCAGGGCATGGGTGCTATCCCTAAGCTTTGGTGTCCAAGGCTAGCAGTCTACCACTTGAGCCACAGCTCCACTTGCAGGGTTTTTTGCTAGTTAACTGGAAACAGGGTCTCAGAGACTTTCTTGCACATGCGGATTTCAAGATCCTTAGATCTCAACCTCTTGAGTTGGTAGAATTACGGGCCACTGGAGCCTGGCTTATCACTCTTTTGTATAAGAATGTAACATCGACTCTCTTATGGCAGAGGGTATAGCTTAGTGCCCAAGTGCTTCTCTAGCACTGGGCTCAACCCCATCACAAATACAACTTCTAAATAGCAATTTTCAAGCACATTTGATCTTAAAAGGTCGTTTAGCATACATCTAATCATCAAAAACAGCTAAATAGTATCTTTCCTCTAGTCAGAAAGCAGTCTTAGCTAAATTATCACATACGAAAGTCAACTACAAACCTAGTCAATTAGGCCAGACTTATGAGGCCTAGTCTTATGAGAATATTCTCTGAAATACAACCATTACTAGGACAAGCACACATAAAACTGAGAACCTCATATATCACTACAACACTGGTAACTGATACCTTAAGCACACTTAGTAGATATTCTGAAAAGGGGTGAGTCAAACCCATACTGAACAACAGTATGTTCCACATACCAAAAGACTCATCTTTCTTATCAAGGCGAAGGTGAGCTCTGACCTGCCCTGGCTCGCAGCCGTCACAGGTCTCGCTGCCAGGGTGAATGTGGAAGGAAAGCACCGTCTCTCCGATTTTCACTTCATCTCCATGTTCAAGTACATAAGGATCAGATTTTGTTTTTGGCTAAGGGAGAAAATTTTCAAAGCCCACAGCAGTCACACATGGCTACTTTATGTCTACTATCTAATTATAATAAGCATTTGAAATGATTCTTAGTGAAACAGACACAGAGGCTCACATTTCTACAACTTGATGGACACATAGAAAGGATGGACTAGGGGTGTGTTATCCAGGGTATGGTTCACATTGATTAGCATGTACAAAGGCCTGGGTTCAAACCTTAGCATCACTTAAACACACACACACACACACACAAAATTTGTACCCTATCAAACTCCATTAATCTCCTTATCTCTACACACAACCCTACCAGAACAAAACCATCAGTCAGAAAGATGAAATGTTAAGAGAAAGGGATAAATACATTATATTGTCCTTTTTAACTCTTGATACTTCAGTTTTTGTTTATTTGTTTTACCCGTCCTAGGGCTTGGACTAGGGGCCTGAGCACTGTCTCTGGCTTTTTTGCTCAAGGCTAGCACTCTACCACTTGAGCCACAGAGCCACTTCTGGCTTCTTCTGTTTATGTGGTGCTGAGGAATGGAACCCAAGGCTTCATGCATGCTAGGCAAGCACTCTACCACTAAGCCACATTCCCAGCCCTTTTATTTTTTTATGCCATAGTTATTATACTGTTTGGTTCAGATCAAAGTTCAAGCTCAAATGTGTTATTTGGCATTTTCAGAAATGGGTAGAAAAAGTATATAATTAAGGATACTTAGCTGTTAGCTATTGATTTATAATTATGTATCTATGCCTTATTGGCTATTCCTGAATTGTAAAGCTATTTAGAGCATAACATTTTTAAAAGTTATTTTGAGGACAATGCTAGAGATTGAATTCAGAGCCTTGAGTTTGCTTGCAAGTGCTTTACCACTTAAACCACTCCTGGCCTTTTTGCTTTATTGTTAATGTATATAGTCTTAATGATTTTTGATTCTCCTACTTGTGCCCCCCATGTATCTTGTATTACAAGCATGAGTCAGTCATCATATCTGATCCATTTGTTGAGTCTCACTATAATTTTGCCTGTGCTGAACCTTGATCCTCCCAATCTCTGCCTCCCCTATCTCAACCAGTAGTTGGGTATGCTTCATTCTAGCTACAGTAAATACAAATACAAAGATGATATTGCAGGCTGGCTCAGGCAAAAATGCAGGATCCTATCCCCAAAAATATCTAAAGCGAACAAGACTGGAACTACCTGCCTAGCACGTGTGACGCTCGAGTTTTAACACCTAGTACCATAGAATATATATATTTATGATATATACACACATATATATGATATATATATATGATACACACACACACACGGATATGGAGTCAAACTGAAGTATCAAGGGGCTGAGAATGTGGCTTAGTGATAGAGTGCTTGCCTAGCATGCATGAAGCCTTGGGTTCCATTCCTCAGCACCACATACACAGAAAAGGCCAGAAGTGGGCGCTGTGGCTCAAGTGGTAGAGTGCTAGCCTTGAGCAAAAAAGAAGCCAGGGACAGTGCTCAGGCCCTGAGTCCAAGCCCCAGAACTGGCAAAAAAATAAAATAAATAAATGATAGATACATACATACATACACACATACATACATAAGAAGTCAGTTTAGTTAAGCCAGGCACTGATGGCTCATACCTGTAATCCTAACTCCTTATGAGAATAGGATCTGAGAATTATGGTTCACAGCCAGTCTAGGCAGGCAAGTTTGTGAGGCATTTATTTCCAAATAAATACCAAAAAGCCAGAAGTAGAACGGTGGCAAGTCAGTAGAGCAGTATCCATTAGCAAAAAAGCTCAGGGACAGCCCCAGGACTGGCACCAAATAAATAATTTTTTTAAAATTCAGCTAGTTTTAATAAAGTACAGGGAATTAATACATGTACACTCACCTGAATAATCTGTTTCCCATTAACAACTGTGCCATTTTGGCTGCCTTGATCCACAAGGACATAACTTTGTAAGTCATGGTCGAAATAAACTTCTGCGTGAAACTTTTAAGAGAAAAATCACAATATAAAGTATATTTTTTTCTAAATCACAGATAACATTCTGTATGATAGTGAGGTGGACTTTAGTTTCATAATTCAAACGTCAATAAATAATTTAAGACATATTCTGCCTTTTCCATTTTCTTAAATGGTTTAACTCTATATACAACTGAAAATTTTTTCATCTATAAAGTTAACTGTACATATCATAAAAATGTTTTGTAGTACAAGGGACTGAATTGAGGATGTTGTTTATGTGAGCCACACCTCCCAATTCTTTATGTATATTTATTTTTTGGCAGTACCAAGATTTGAACTTAGGGCCTGATGTATGTTTGGCAGGTACTCTACTACTTGAGCTGTGCTCCCAACATTTTTGCTTTGCTATTTTTCAGGTAGGGTCTTGTGTTTTTGCCAGGGCTGACCTGGACTGTAATTCTCCAACATATGTTCTCCTGCACAGCTGAAACCGCAAACAATCACCGCTGCACCTGAACTCTACCTTCAGAGTAGCAGGGATTCAAGAGTAAGCCATCACGCTCAACATTATTTATCTTTTTGTATTTGCCATCTCATTAATTTTGTCCAGACTGGCCTCCAACTTGGGATCCTTATGTACTTGTTTCTCAAGTAGCTGGGATTACAAGAGTGTGCCACCACACTGCTCATTAAAAATTCTTACTATTAAATAGTGATCTGAAATACCCAAGGACTTCTCAGAGTTTTCGAGATATTCAATATTCAGAACAGATTATCCCAAAGATGTTGTCACTATATCTTAACATTGTGTCATGCAATCCATCCTTTCGTTGGGTACAACAGTATTCAGTTTGATGAACAATAGCTCATTGTATGGGTATAATGAACCACCTATTTTTCTAAAACAACCAGGTTCTTCTTGGGTTTTATTATTTTTTTAATATTACTTTGAGGGGCTGGGGATATAGTCTAGTGGCAAGAGTGCCTGCCTCGGATACACGAGGCCCTAGGTTCGATTCCCCAGCACCACATATACAGAAAATGGCCAGAAGCGGCGCTGTGGCTCAAGTGGCAGAGTGCTAGCCTTGAGCGGGAAGAAGCCAGGGACAGTGCTCAGGCCCTGAGTCCAAGGCCCAGGACTGGCCAAAAAAAAAAAAAAAAATTACTTTGAGCCTTTATATATATGGACTTCCATTGTATATAAGTACTTTCCTAGGGTAAACACCTAGGAATGGAATTGGTAAGTCAGAAATTATGCAAATCTCAAACTAGGTATTTCCAGATTGCTTCCCAAATATATGGTACCCACCAGCAGTCTATGAGTTCTTGCTGCACAGAGTCAAAATTTGGTATTGTGAGAATTTTAGTTTTGTTATCATAGCAGATGTGAAATGGAAGGCTTTGCTGTATTTTTAATTTGTATTTTTCTTATTACTACTGAAAACCTTTATGTTCTTTTTTATATTTTAAGGTCTGAGGCTGGGACTCAAATTTGTTACCTGATGCTTTCACTCACTAGCTAGTGCTCTTCCAACAAAGCCACACCTCCAACTCTCTTTATGTTCTTTGTATTATTTTTTTTATCAGTTGGTAGGCTCGGAACAACCATATCAAGTCATTCACACTGCTGAACCCTACTCAAGCAAGCTGTTCTAAATTATGCTCCCTACAATGATACTTAGTCCACATGTTCAATGAAAACTGAAATCCTGGCCCATTGTATCTTTTTTTTTTTTTTTTTGGCCAGTCCTGGGCCTTGGACTCAGGGCCTGAGCACTGTCCCTGGCTTCTTCTTGCTCAAGGCTAGCACTCTGCCACTTTAGCCACAGCGCCACTTCTGGCCATTTTCTGTATATGTGGTGCTGGGGAATCGAACCCAGGGCCTCATGTATATGAGGCAAGCACTCTTGCCACTAGGCCATATCCCCAGCCCTCGTTCATTCTTTGATCACTTGTCTACTGGTATCACTACAGGCTTTCAGAAATTGAACCTTAACTGTCTAAATATAAAGGAGATGTGTTGTCACATACATTGTTGATGTTTTGCTGTGCCTTTTATTTCGATCTACCTAGTACTGGTATTGGAGCTTGAATTCAGAGCCTCATACTCTCAAGTGGCTTTTTCACTCAAGGATGGCACTCTACCTCTTGTGCCACAGTGCCACTTCTGGCTTTTTGCTGGTTAATTGAAGAGTCTCATGGACTTCCCTGCCTGGGCTGGCTTTGAATACAATCCTCACATTTCAGTCTCCTGTGTAGGTAAGATTACAGGTATGAGTGACCAACGCAGCTTATTTTACTTTAAACTCAGCCTTCTAATGGTTAAATGTGTTTGTTTTACTTTGAAATTTTTTTGCTTTTAATATCAGTTATTTCTTTAATTTAGCATTTGCCACCTATCGGGATATGTGTTACACAAGCTGTTAAGCTGATTTTTTCCAATAAAATATCGACTCCTTCAGTGGATATTAGTCTAAGAAAAGAAAAAAAAACTAGAAATGAGACTACAGAACTACCTACATATTGACTGGAAGCAGTAAAGAATTTAATACTTAAGTTACACATTGAGTTTTCTTTGGAAGCAAGATAATCAAAGGTCATAATAAAGCAAAATAGACAATAAAGATTTCCCATTCAAAAGAGTTTCAGAAAAGTGATATAAACTGGACCTTCACACTAATAATGAAAAGTGAGCTTCATTCCAAATAGGCAAAAATCACATAGTCTTTTTTAGGCTCACTTATACTCCATTAAGTAAAAACAAAAGGGAGACTGGTGGTCTCATTATGTAGCCCAAATTAGCCACAACTCAAAATCATTCTGAGTCCACTTTCCAAGTGCTAGGATTACAGATTTGTTCCACCAGGCCCACATTCTATGTTTGCTCTTAATGGAATGACCTGTTTTCCCTAGGGAGCAATACTTGAGAAATTAAAGATCTTACCTTACTGACACCCACTTCAGGGATCCGGAGAGTATGCTCCATATCTTTTTCTCTGCAGAGTTAAGTCAAGTTTAGTCTTTAGAATTTCAAAACTTATACAGACACAACGAGAGACATGGTAAGTATATTTTTTTAGATGAATGTTAAAATAAAATGCAAGTCTATCACAAGTCTCCTGATGATATACTGCCCTTTCTGCTCTTCTACATTTCCAACTATTTGCTCGTGTCTTTTTTCTCTTCCAATTGTGCTTTTTGTTCAGGTGGAAATCTTGCCCTAGTCCTTTTTGTAGTGATAGGACTTAGAACAGGGCTTGATACACAATACATGCTCCATCAAACCTTTCAGAAGTAAGTAAAAGAATGACATAACAAAATTAAGCATTTTTACCTTCCAATTGTAGCCGGGTTTACAGCTGTAATAATAAAAAGAGATCCTGTCTGCAACACTGGTGATCTAATAACAATTACTCTAATACACGGAGGCCAAATTTTTTCTGCATCTGCCAAGGAAAGAAGTGGGAAAACATTAATTCAAATGTTATGAAAAAATTTTCACATACGTAACTATGAGGCATCCATTAGGCAAAAATGTATTGGCAAAACCTGGAGGTATAGCTACTACAGAACACCTGCCTAGCATAGGAGAGGCCTTGGATTTGATCATCAGCACTACAAAGGAAAAAAACCTTATTTTTGGCTTCAACAAACTTCTTCAATTCTGCTACATGCTACATATAGAAACAAGGCTTTACACTATTCTAAAATACTCAAAAGTATGCAATCTATTCAGCATCTATCACAGAAGCAAAGAAAATTAATTTTTAAGCTCTTAGACTATTAAAACCCAAATATTTAAAAATTGTTTTAGCTCATATTAGGTCCATTTTTAAAAATAAGAAAAATTATAGACTTTAAAAAAGAACAAAAGGAATTCACTTATTATAATGATATCCTATATTTTAATGTATTAGTATCTTCAAGTAAAAACTGTTAAAGTCAACACTCACGCCTATAATCTTAGCTACTCAGGAGGCTGAGATCTGAGGTCATAGTTCAAAGCCAGACAAGGCAGAAAAGTTCATGAGAGGCTGGGGATATGGCCTAGTGGCAAGAGTGCTTGCCTCGTATACATGAGGCCATGGGTTCAATTCCCCAGCACCACATATACAGAAAATGACCAGAAGTGGCGCTGTGGCTCAAGTGGCAGAGTGCTAGCCTTGAGCAAAAAGAAGCCAGGGACAGCGCTCAGGCCCTGAGTCCAAGCCCCAGGACTGGCCAAAAAAAGAAAAAGAAAAAAAAGAAAAGAAAAGTTCATGAGATTCTTATTTCCAGTTAACTACATAATAGAGGGCTAGCCTTGAGCCAAAAAGCTCAGGGACAGCGCTTAGACCCTGAGTTTAAGCCCCAGGACCAGCACATACACACAGAAGTTATAGTCACCAAAGAATCTACATAACAATTCATGAGATGCACCTTTCAAAGCAAGACCTTTTTTTTTTTGCCAGTCCTGGGCCTTGAACTCAGGGCCTGAGCACTGTCCCTGGCTTCTTTTTGCTCAAGGTTAGCATTCGCCCACTTGAGCCACAGCGCCACTTCTGGCTGTTTGCTATATAATCTGGTGCTGAGGAATCAAACCCAGGGCATCATGTATAGGAGGCAAGCACTCTTGCTACTAGGCTATATTCCCAGCCCAAGATGCACCTTTCAAAAGTAATTTTTTATTTGCCCTGTAACTTCAAAAGTAGGCTATAAACACCTAACCCACTGAAACAGCCCTAATAAAGATGTCAGAATTTAGGAAGTGTCATTTTATGATGCTATTGAAGCTATTCAATTCAATGAGACCTTAAGGTTCATGTATTAATCATTTATTCACATTCTACCTTCTAAAACTGCCAAGGGGTCTCTCCATAATTTTGATTAGTGTCTTCAAAATGTTTACTTCCTGACAAGTGTTCTGGGTGAGCCACCAATATTTATAATTATTCTTTCTTTTACGGTTACCCAAGTGGGTTTTTCATTTATAGCTATCAGGTGCTTACCTTCCTCCTCCGTTTCTTCTATAGCTCCATTGTCTTCACTGCTAGCATCTTCGTTACAACTGTCTTCAGTCTGAGAGTCTGTGATTTCACCTTCTTCTGGCTCACTGTCACTCTCTATGATTTTTTCATCTTTAAATGAAGTTGAATTAGAAATCTCTTTCCGAGGAGATTCTAAAGAGTTTTCACTAACTGCAATGGTGAATTTAGAGGGAATATTTTTGTAATGAAAGTCTATTTTGGCCTTCTTTTTCCCACTTGCACAATTTTCTGCCTCACTGCAGTTCATATATTCAACACTAGAGGACTTTTTATCTGAATTCAAATCCTGAAAAGAGGTAGATAGGCAAAAGCAAGACAGATAATTTTAAATATCATGATCATATATCCTTATTTAAAGTTTCAATAAATTAGTAACAATGTATGAACAATAAAAAAGTAACACCACTGTCAGTTTGGCAGTACTGAGGTTGAACTTAGGATCTCACACTTGCTAGGCTCTACCACTGGGCCATGGATCAGTGTGTACATGCTGGTCTTGGAGCTAGAATTTAGGGCCTGGGCATTGTTCCTGAGCTTGTTTGCTGGTGGCAATGCCTGCAATCCTAGCTACTTAGGAGATCAAATTCCACCCACAGAGCAGGGATCAAATGCCCTTGCAGACCACTATACCAAGCTTTTTTGTTGAGACAATCTCACTAAACTTTTTTCCAGTCTACATTCAAAGTGTGATGCTCTGGTTCTCCAACCCTGCAATCTCTAGTTTCAAACTGCTGACTCTGGAGTATATGGGATTACATGAATATGCTCAATTTCTATTCTCCTGTCCTACTAATTAACTGTGAACAACATACAGCATAAATAAAATGATTTACATGTCAAAAAAGGGAAAACAAATATTGTGTATGTATAAGAATTCTTTCATTGGATTTTTAAAAATATAAATAACTAGAAATAAAAATTTTTAATCACAGATTACAAACTTTACAAATATTAAAAAACACACAATCAGCCTATTCACCCTCCAAAATTTAAGTTAAAACCCATATAGGCCGAAAACAGCACCTCACATCTGTAATCCCAGCTATTCGGGAAGCAGAGATCAGGAGGATCTTTAAGGCCAACCCAGACAAAAAGTGTAGTAAGCTGGGTGCCAGTGGCTCATGCCTGTAGTCCAACTCAGAAGGTTGAAATCTGAGGATTGCAGTTTGAAGCCAGCCCAAGTAGGAAAGTCTTTGAGATTCTTATCACCAATAAACTACCAAAAAAAACAAAAATCAAAAAACAAAAACAGAAGTAGAGCTGTGTCTCAAGTGGTAAAGTGCTAGCCTTGAGCAAAAGCAGCTCAGGGACAGTGCCCACGCCTTGAGTTCAAACCCCAGGACTAGCACACAAACACACACAAAAGTCTTCATAGTACAAGCCTGTAATCCCACAGCATGGGAAGCTTAAGTAGGAGACTGAAGTCTAGGTCTGCCCAGACCAAAAATGTAAGACCCTATCTGAAAGGTAACTACAGGAAAAAAAGAGGCCCTGACTTCAAGACCTAGTACTGCCCCTGAGTTTGTTGTTTTGGGTTTTGGGGATTTTTTTTGGTCAAGACTAGTGCTCTACCACCTAAGCCATAGATCTATTCCCAGGTTTTTCGGTGCTTAGTTGGAGATATAAGTCTCATGAACTTTTCTTCCTGGGGTTGGCTTCGAACCACGATCCTCAGCCTCCTGAGTCACTGGGATTATAGGCGTGAACCACCAGTATCTGGCTATTGGAATGGATTTTTAAAATAAATGTTAATTTGGTAGGTAGGAAAACACTCAGCATGACCAACAGCTGAATTTGTATTTATGTCAACTTACAAACTATGACTGTGACTTTGGTTTTAGGTGGTCCTGGAGAATAGGCTGGCAATCTACCACTTAGGCCCTAATCCTCTCTTTTCTTTTTGTTCACTAGTTTGAAGATGGAGTCAAAACCATCTCTCCAGGGGCTGGGGATATGGCCTAGTGGCAAGAGTGCTTGCCTCGTATACATGAAGCCCTGGGTTCGATTCCCCAGTACCTCATATATAGAAAACGGCCAGAAGTGGCGCTGAGGCTCAAGTCGCAGAGTGCTAGCCTTGAGCAAAAAGAAGCCAGGGACAGTGCTCAGGCCCTGAGTCCAAGGCCTAGGACTGGCAAAAAAAAACAAAAAACCCTCTCTCCAAGCTGGTGTCAAGCTGTAATCCTCTAGATCTTAGCATCCTGAGAAGAGCTATGATTATAAGCATGAGTCACAGGCCTCCAGCACAAACTGTTTTTCTTTGGTAAATTGTGAAATGACGTTGACTTATCCATTTAGGCTCAAATTATAAAACACAATATATTTTATCTGTTCCAAACCTACCTCCTTCAAACTTTAAGAAATGCCTTCTATTTCTAATGATTGAGAATTTATGAAAAAGTCCATCTTTGTTCCATTGAACTCTCCTTGGTTAGTGAATTCTGATCTTAGTGAACAAACTTAAAAACCCAGTTATAGAATGATTTTTTTGTGTTTTTGTTTGTTTTGGTTTTTTTGTTTGTTTTGCCAGTCCTGGGGCTTGAACTCAGGGCCTGAGCACTGTCCTTGGATCTTTTTGCTCAAGGCTAACACTCTACCTCTTGAGCCACAGCGCCACTTCTGGGTTTTTCTATATATGTAGTACTGAGAAATCAAACCCAGGGCTTCATGCCTGCTAGGCAAGCACTCTACCACTAGGCCATATTCCCAACCCCTGATTTTTGCTTTTATAAAAAAAAAAATTGGTTATGTTAAAAATTATCAAAATTATTAAAATTTAAAACATTACCTTTTCCTCATTTGTTGTAGAAGAATCTGGATCCCTTCTTTTCTTCTTCAGTTTTCTATCTTTATTTTGCCTTGTGCTAGAAGTCTGGTAAGGCTGCAAATCTACCCGAGAATGAAATTGGTATCGGCCACTTTCCACATCACAGTAGTAATAAATCCCAGTGGAAGGATCATAATATAGTTGATTTTCCTTTCAAAACAAGAACAAATGTCAAATACATTCAAACATAGTAGATATCTATTTAACAATAATATTTTCAATTATAATTTAAAGATAAAACTTTTATTTTCTAAAACATATTCTAAAAACAATCTTTAACTTCCATTTGAAAATAAATCTAAATATTATTTTGCACCAAATGAAACTGCCAGTATTTGAATATTTTTAACATTATAAAAAAACTGCAATTTCATATAGTTTAGCTTACTTAACACATTAACAAACAATACTAACAAGAGACTTTTTAAAGACATGAAAATAAATACTAAGACATGTATCAGAACAACTTCATAAGAAAGCATTCAGGCTTGACTGCAGTCATGGTTTGGTAGTATATGGCCCCAAACCTTTCCTCCACGTCATAAAACAAAGATTTAAGTACATTAAAGTAATCAAAGACAGTATGATAAAGTTATGCTTATAAATAACAGAACATAACATGCAAAAGTGTGATTAAATATTTCCACTACTTTTTTCTTTTTTGCAGTGCTGGGGAGCCAACCCAGGGCCTTACATATGCTAAGTGTTTTATCTTTGAGCTGTCCCTTCAGCTCACTAATACATTCATTCTACAGTAAAAGAAATAAGATTTATGAGTAAAGAAGCCAGGCACAAATTAATTGTAGCAGTTTAGATACTAGAAAGATAAAATTATGTAATCACCTGTTATAATTAGATACTGGCCAGTATTCCATAACCAAGATTTAACTGAACATTTTATTACATCATAAATCCATGCAGACTAGATTTGAAAACATCTTAGGATATACTGAGATTGAGCAACTAAAACTTCCTGAAAAAGAACAATATATATTTTTCTAACAATAATACTATTGTAAGTTATCATCTCTAATGTATACAAGCACTCTACCACTTGAAACATAGCTCTACTTCCAGCTTTTTTGGTAATTTATTGGAAATAAGTCTCAGACTTTCCTACCCAGTCTCTTCAAATCACGATCCTCAGATCTCAGCCTCTGAAGAGCTAGGATTACAGGTATGAGCTACTGGTGCCCACTTCTCGTTATGCAGGTTTCTTACATAGATATTTAAAAGTTCTCATCATCTTTCTCTGAATGGAGCTTTCTAATTCCAATAATCAGGAGACTTCTACAACTTACAATTTTTTAAATCCATGGGGGTCTGTCAACTCAACATAGAAGCATTTTCAAATATAAGAAAAACAATATTTAATGTAAATAAAACTAAATCAGCCAGCATAATGAAAGTGGCAAAACATCAAATTCTGAATCTGCTTAGAAATGTAACTGTGTAAGCTGGGCGTTGGTGGCTCACATCTGTAATCCTACTCAGGAGGCTGAGACCTGAGGATCACAGTTCGAAGCCAGCCCAGGTAGGAAAATCCATGCGACTCATCTCTAATTAACTATCAAAGTACTGCAAATGGAGCTGTGGTTCAAGTGGCAGAGCCCTAGCTCTGTGCACAATGCTAAGGGACAGCTCCCAAGCCCAGAGTTCAAGCCCTATGGTCAGTGAAAAAGAAAAAGAAAAAAGAAACATAACTATTTATAGATGTTAGAAGGAAAGATAAATGACAAAAAATAATAATGGAAATTATTTTCCTGGAAATAACTTTTGATAAGTTTAAATATAAATTTCTCCCTATTAGTTACCATTGTCAATTAGCAATCTCTTCATCAATGATTTTACTATTATTGGAGATAAGAGTCTTATGAACTTTCCTGCCTAGGCTGGCTTTGAACCAAAATCCTCAGATCTCAGCCTACTGAATAGGTCCAAAATCCTCAGATCTCAGCCTACTGAATAGGTAGGATTACACGTGTGAGCCATTGGTAACTAGCATGGTAAACTTTATCAGTCATGGAGCTTGAACTCAGGGCCTGGGTACTGCCCATAGCCCAATGCTAGTTACCACTTAGAGCCACAACGCCATTTCCAGTTTTTATTTATTTGTTTTGTTTTTGTTGACAGTCTTGGGGCGTGAACTCAGGGCCTGAGCACTGTCCCTGGCTTCTTTTTTGCTCAAGGCTAGCACTCTACCACTTGAGCCACAGCACCACTTCCGGCTTTTTCTATAAATGTGCTGTGGAATCGGACCCTGGGGCTTCATGTATGGGAAGCAAGCACTCTACCACTAGGCCATATTCCCAGCCCCCATTTCCAGTTTTGTTTTGTTTGTTTGTTTTTTGGCCAGTCCTGGGCCTTGGACTCAGGGCCTGAGCACCATCCCTGGCTTCTTCCCGCTCAAGGCTAGCACTCTGCCACCTGAGCCACAGCGCCCCTTCTGGCCATTTTCCCTATATGTGGTGCTGGGGAATTGAACAGAGAGCTTCATGTGTAGGAGGCAAGCACTCTTGCCACTAGGCCATATTCCCAGCCCCATGTCCAGTTTTTGATTAGTAAACTGGAAATAAAAGTCTCACAGGGACTTTTCTGCCCAGGCTGGCTTTGAACCATGATCCTCAGACCTCAGCCTCCCGAGTAGCTAGGGGCCACCAGGTATGAGCCACTAGCAGACTAACAGACCAATGGACTAACAGACCAATGTTTAAATACTTATTATTTTGTAGTCCCAGAGAAGGAACCTAACACCTTGTGCATGAAAGACAACCAATCTACATATATATACATGTATTTAGCCCAAAATAGATCCTCTAAGAAATGCCTGAAAGCTACAAAATATAAAACCTTAAATCAATAATAAACACACAGCTGAGAACTCAAGAAAACTCCCCCTAGCTGGGCATGGGGAATGCACTTATACATACAGTCTCAGCTATGTGGGAGCCTCAAGTGAGATCACTGCTTAAGCCCAGGAGTTTGAGGCAAGAATAAAAGACAACCTAAGACACATGCTATCTTAAAACAAATGGACTGAAATTTTAGAAAGGAAGAAAAGACTCTTTCTGTGGTCTATAGCATATTCATAAAGATAAACACTTGAAGCAACGCTTTTCTTAAATCTCAACTTTGCTTCCTTATAAGTTCTATGATTAAAAAAGTATTAGTATTAGGGTCTTAAAACATTTTACAATACAGTTAATCTCCTTTTACTGAAAGATTTATCATTTTAGTCTGTTACTTTGCATGATCTCTTTTATCAGATCTCTAAAATATAAATCTATATTAATTAATTTAGTTAAAACCTAGAAGGGTAACATCATCACACGCTATTTGACAATTGTTTTGGTCAAGTAGCTTGAATCAAGTGGTTTTTTTTGTTTTTTGGTGGGGTTTTTTTTTGGGGGGGAGGAGGGGGTGTTTGTTTTTGCCAGTCATGGGCTTGAACTCAGGGCCTAGGCACTGTCCTTGAGCTTTTTTAGCTTGTGGCTAGCACTCTACCATTTGAGCCACAGCTCTACTTCCAGCTTTTTGGTGATTGGAGATACAATTCTCAGACTTCCTGCCCAGACTAGCTTTGAACTGTGATCCTCAGATTTCAGCCCCCTGAGTAGCTACGATTACGGGCATGAGCCACCAGCATCAGTTTCAACTATAATTTTTAAAGGCAATTTCCTGCTGTCTTTTACTTCAACACAGGGCTTAATGCTTGTTATCAGGCAGATAAATATATAATTCTGTATTTAAAAGGTCTGAGATACTTACAGAATCGTAATAGAAACCAGTGCTATGATCAAAATACAGTCCAGTAGTTTCATCATAAGTAAAACCAGTCTGCGATACAGCAGCTTCTGCTGCAGCTCTCAAACTTTCAGCTAATGATGAACCTTCTAAGGATGCACCTTCTCCTTCTGCTGTTAATGCAGACGCTGTCTCCTACAAAAGACAAGCATGTTAAATAAGACAAAATGTTGATAGCATTTGAAACAATAAACAGACTTAGAGCTACATTTAAAAATGGCTTTAATTTCTACAATGGAAAAGATAACTAGCAATTCTAATTTGAATCCTAACTAATGTTAAGTCAACTTTGATGCAGGTTTGCTTTTCTTCAGTGATGAGGACTGAATAAAGGGCCTTGGCTAGGCAAGTGCTTTATCAGAGCTGGATCCCAAGCCCTCTGACCCAGTTTTAAAGACATTAAAGAGTAACAATTAGTCAAAAATCAATGATACCATAGAGAAATATTACAAAATAAAACATGATATATTCTATAAAACAAGTTAAATTGTTCAATAACTATACGTTCAATGACTTTTTTTCTGTGGTACCAAAGTTGAAGCCAAGCTCACTTGGCTTGCTTGGTCCTTTACCACTTGAGCCATGCCTCCAACCCAGAGAAAGTGATAAAATGGCATGGTTCACACTGAAGAGTGACTCAAACAAATTCTAAAACCTGAAGTATAAAACATTCAGAAGGGCTGGGGATATGGCCTAGTGGCAAGAGTGCTTGCCTCGTATACATGAAGCCCTGGTTTCAATTCCCCAGCACCAAATATACAGAAAACATTCAGAAGTCTGAATTACAGGATATTTAACATACAGGAAGCATTAAAATATTTACTTGTGAGGAAAGCTGTGTATGCTGCTTTGGGTTACAGTGCTTTCCTACCATGAACAAGACTCTATGTTTGAACTCCAGCACTGACACAAAAAGACAAAGGACACTTCTTCAGACATCAAGTTTTTAATTTAGCTTTTTTTTTTTTTTTTTGGCCAGTCCTGGGCCTTGGACTCAGGGCCTGAGCACCATCCCTGGCTTCTTCCGCTCAAGGCTAGCACTCTGCCACCTGATCCACAGCGCCACTTCTGGCCGTTTTCCATATATGTGGTGCTGGGGAATTGAACTGAGAGCTTCATGTGTAGGAGGCAAGCACTCTTGCCACTAGGCCATATTCCCAGCCCTTAATTTAGCTTTTTATTACCTGTGAGTTGGAAGTAAAATGATCTTCTTGTCCACATTTAACATTGTCTGTTAAATCAGTACCAGTGTAGGCATTTTCTATTTGTGCCTGGTCTTCAGAATTAAGAGAAGGAGCTTCAGCATACTGACACTGCTGAAGAGAGAGTTCGTTCTCTTTATTTGGAAGACTATCATCATTATAGTATGTCTGATAATAATAATCTGTAACAAAAAAAGACATATTAAAAAGAGGAATTAAGGTAAAACTGGCACTGAGAAACACAAATCATGAGTTTTGCAATTGTATACATTTTAAAAGATTAAAACTGATAGTATGGGTTACTGTATATGATTTTGGTACATTGGGTACTGTATATATGCCTACCTGATCTAGGGAAGGGAAAGAAAAATGAGGGTTTAATATATCACAAGAAATGTATTCACTGCCTTATTATGTAACTGTACCCCCTCTGCACAACACCTTGTCAATAAAATTTAATTTAAAAAAAAACTGATAGTATGGACAAATCTGCACAAGTGTGTATCTTTGATTCTAATGTCTCTATAAGTACCCCAGTTGTCAAGCTTAGAAGAAAACAGAAGCAAATCTACCTAGATTTTCCACAGCAAAAACTTTTAAAAACATGGGTAGCTGAATTCAGTTATTCAAGCCTGTGATTTTTAACTACTTTTTTAAAAAGTTAAGATTTCAGGATAACAATTCAAGGCCAGCCTAGGCAAAAAAAAAAAAAAAATTCAAGAGACTGGATGTGGATCAATGGCTAGATATGATGGCACACATCTGTCATCCCAGCTATTGGGCAGCAAGAATAATGGCTATAGTGACACGTGTTAGTCATCCTAGCAATTCCAGGAAGAACTAATAGGAGAATCACAGAGCTGGGTCGCCTGAGCATAAAGCAAGACCAAGACCCTATCAAAATAACCAACATAAAAAGGACTGATAATGTGGTTCAAGTAATAAAATGCTAGTTTAAGGTCCAGAGCTCCAATCCTAGTATCATAAATTTTTTTTTTAAAGAATAGGCTGAGTTCTGTCAAAAAAAAAAATGCACTATTCTTAACACCTTCTAACCACAAACCTTAATATTGTTGTTAACCAACTGACAAAGACAAGCCACTTGTTGGAATTTGATTTTGCCATCAAAGGTCTCTCATGATGCAGACCTTTTTAAAAATTTCAATTATAGAAAGATTTAATGTTAACACTATTGTTACGTCTAGCAATTTAGATAAAGTATGTCCAGAATGAAACAAGACAAAATGGTAAAAAAAAAAAAAATGCGGGGCTGGGGATATAGCCTAGTGGCAAGAGTGCCTGCCTCGGATACATGAGGCCCTAGGTTCGGTTCCCCAGCACCACATATACAGAAAACGGCCAGAAGCGGCGCTGTGGCTCAAGTGGCAGAGTGCTAGCCTTGAGCGGGAAGAAGCCAGGGACAGTGCTCAGGCCCTGAGTCCAAAGCCCAGGACTGGCCAAAAAAAAAATGCTTCTTCTTATGGTCTACATGAATTAAAAACTCAGTAGCTCAGTTATTTTGCCTTACAAAATAATGCACTGATAAGACCAATGATGGGTTCACTAATGACATCAAGACCTAAGAGACTAGCACTGTCTACAAGGCTAAGTGGAACCTATCAAGAAGAAGACACACGGCCTGATCACTGTAAAAGCCAAGTAATACAGTGAATATACTAATGAAAACATATTAGCAACATTGTAACAATTATAGGAATGTCCATTTTTTTCTACCAACTGTTTTCTACCAGAAGAATGCAAACTGATAACCTGAAAATACCATATATGGAGAAGCTAATAACCGTCCTCATACTTAACGAAGATCTCTATTTTAAAGAAAATGCTATACTGGAATGATGTGAATATAGCAGTATTAGTGGTGTAAGGATGGTATAAATACCTGAAATTGACCAAGGAGGGTGGTTCTCTGTTTGTACTTCTACATCAAGCTTTTTATTGTCTTCATTTTTGCCACAATGTAGTATTTTACTGAGTTCTTCCACCTGAAAGAAAACAAAGCTTTAGGGAAAGTAAATCAGAAAGAAGGCTAATAATAATACATGATATTTTATTCTCATAAATAAGAAAATAATTTTCGGGGCTGGGGATATGGCCTAGTGGCAAGAGTGCTTGTTTCGTATACATGAAGCCCTGGGTTCAATTCCCCAGCACCACATATACAGAAAATGGCCAGAAGTGGCGTTGTGGCTCAAGTGGCAGAGTGCTAGCCTTGAGCAAAAAGAAGCCAGGGACAGTGCTCAGGCCCTGAGTCCAAGCCCCAGGGCTGGCAAAAAAAAGAAAGAAAAGAATTTTCCTGCTAAAGCTTCTTAGATATATGCCAAGATTTGCTAGTTTCTCTCCTTTTTTCCCCTCTTCTTCTTTTCTTTCCTCTTTCTTTTTCTGTGCCAGTCCTGGGGCTTAAAATTAGGGCCTGGGTACTAGCCCTGAGCTTTTGTACTCAATGCTAGCATTCTACCACTTGAGCCACAGTTCCACTTCCTACTTCTAGTTTCCTTTTCAAAAGAACTAAAAATACTTACATTCTTTTCAGGAAAATAAAAATCTCTTCCACATGGGTTGCCAAGGCTGTGATCCTTCTGTTTCAGCCTCTCTCAAAGAGCAGGGACTACAGGTTATTCTGTCTAGCTCAAAGATGTTTTAAAACTTTCTTGCTAGGCTCCCAATATCTCCTTTTTTAAAAAAACAAAAAACTAGACTATAACAGGGCATCAGTGGCTCATGCCTCTAAACTTAGCTACTTAACTCAGAAGGCTAAGGTCTAAGGATCATGGTTCAAAGCCAGCTGAAGCAGGAAAGACCATGAGATTCTTTTCTCTAAATAACCACCAAAAAAAAGCCAGAAGTGGAGCTGTGCCTCAAGTGGTAGAACACTAGCCTTGAACAAAAGAGCTCAGGGACAGTTCCTAAACCCTGAGTTCAAGCCCTAAGACTGACACAAAAACAAATACAATTTGAACTGAAGTAATGGAACTCTGTGAACATGGTCTTTTCTAACAAACAGAAACATTTTGGACTGGGCATAACGGTCAGTGGTAAGGCATTTGCCTACTAGGCAAGAAGCCCCAAGTTCCATCCTGGCAGAGTCCTCCCCTCCAAAAGAAAAAGAAAAATGAATGCTTTTATACAAAATTTAAAGGTCAGCAGTTCTTAGAAAATAAAAATTGCAAATTATTAGGCTAGGATGTAACTCAATGGCAAAGTTCTTGCCTAACAAATGCAATGTCCTGGGTTCAATCCTTGGTACCAAAAAAGAAAAGACAAAAATATATATACTGTTAAAATTATAAATTACCATCCCTAGTAAAGGAACTGTGACCACTCAGTGTTCTTCCCTCTGGAATTAACTATTCACCTATATTCACTAATGCCAATTTTTTATTTTGGTATTGGGGTAGGACTTATCTGGACCACACTAGGCAAGTGAGCTACATCCCCAGAACTATTAAAGCCATGTATAGGCTTTATTTCTTTTATTTATACTGAGGAATTGAACCCAGGGCCTCATACATACTAGGCAAGCACTCTTCCACTAAGCCACATTACCAGCCTCCATCCATAGGCTTTAACGAACACTTTTTCTTTTGTTCTATGCCTAAATAACTGCAGCAAAAGGGAACAATTAAAGTGGCTCGAGGTGTATCTGTCCTCCAAGAGCCTCATGCACTGACATGCCCTTGAAAGGATGCTGCATGAGCCAGCGCAACAGGGTGGCTATACTCCTCTGAGCACAGGAACTGCCTAGATCCATGCACCTCAATCTGACAGTCTCAATATCAAGCAATATGCACTATATTCGTGAAAGCAACTAAAAAGCAAGCCTCTAAATATTTCCTTAGTGGTACATACATAACCTCAAACTGAGAAAGCCACAAGACGGATTACACACTATCTGGGCACTTGGATGGTCAGATTAATTCCTACTACCTGGACTAGATGAAGATGAAATTCAAGGAGGTTCTCTCAAACGCATGTAAGTACAGAGTCCATATCTGAGATGGTGTCCCCTTGAATTCCTTACCCTAGGAGATGGACTGCCTTGGTCTAGGCTTGGCTTTGCTATGACTATTACTATAAACCGGCTTTAATAGCGCTGGAGATGTAGCTCACTTGGGAAAGTGCTTGCCTAGTGTGCTCCAGATACGTTCCATGCCAGTACCAAAGTAAATACTTCATTCTCGACATTGTACCTGTGCTTTGGATAATACCTCCTTAATTCACACGCAGAGGTAGGCCATATACACTTCTAGCTCGTGGTCGCGACTTCAACAAATTAAACACGGCGTTGGATACATTACAAACTCTCTACGACCACGAAGATAATGCAGTCCAAGTGACCGGCGGTAGGTTCACAGTAGCCACCGTGCAGCCCAAGGCTCGCTCCGGAGGGCCTGACGGGCTCGGGGGGTGGGGGGCGCACCTGCGTGCGGAGCTCCTGGTTGTTGCTCTCGGCGCTCTGGTACAGCCGCTCCGTGTGGTGCAGCAGCCTCTCGATCTCCCGCACCTGCCGCTTGCAGCTCCGGAGCTCGCGTTCCAACTTCTCCACCTTCCGCCGCAGCTGGGCCAGCTCCGGCTCGGGGGAGGCGGGCGGCGAGGGCGAGGGCGGCGGGGGCGGCGGGGACGGGTCCTCCGAGGCCATGAGGCCCGGCACCAGGCGGCCCGCGGGCGCGGGCGCGGGCGGGGCGAAGCTCAGGCCGCGAGCGGCGCCGGCGGGCGCCGGGGCCCCGGGAGCGCGCGGGCGGCGAAGGGCGGCCTCACACCCGCCAGGCCGCGGCGGCCCGGGGCCATGGCGCCCGGAGTCTCGTCGCCCGTAGCGGAACGGGGCTGTGGGGGACACACAGAGGGACTGAGCGCCACCCCCGCTCGGCTCGAGCGGCCCTGGCCGAGCAGCACGTTGTGGGGACAACTGCCTTCTTTCCCAGCGACCGATAGGGCGAGAGGAACGCTGGCCACGGGGCCAGGAGAAGCGCTCGGACGGTTCCCGGACTGAACCGGAAGCGAAGGGCTGGCGGTGGGTGGGGCCAAGACGGAAAGCGAACTACGGGAAGCCGGAAGGGCGCCCTTTTGCGCATGCGCACCTTCTGCTATAGGCCCGGCTGTATTTAAGCCGGGTGACCTGTAACCCCTAGCTACTCTGGAGGTTGAGACCTCAGGACTGTGGTTCGGAGCCAGCCTGGGCCAGAGGGTCTAAGGGACTCTCCAACAATCAGCAACAAGCTAGAAGTGGAGCTGTGGTTCAAATGGTAGAGCACTACTAACCTAGAAGAGTGAGCTTTTGAGTTAGAGTGCAGTTCCTAGCTCCTTGTTTTTCATATGTAGGAAACCCAAGAACCTCCCGTATTAGAACATTAATAAACACTAAGCATGGAAAAGATTGCTCGAGGCATTTTACTTCTGCATGGAAGGGTGGTTTGCCACTCTACCCAGAGCTAGGCAGGGATACTGGACCAGGTGGTCTGCTTGGTTTTTATCCTAACCCAATGGTTGATGTTGACCCTTCTCCTTGTTGCTAAGAAGTCAGGCTCACCATTTATGTACAATTGGTTATCAAGGTGATGGGGCAATACAAAGAAGTTAAAAAGAACTCTCTTAACAGTCAACAGAAAGGTCTCTGGGTGAAGGAGCTGTCCTTTTGGAGGCAAAGGTCCACATTCTCATAGCTGGCTGGGAATGAGACATCTAATGCTGAGTTGGAGAGGTTGGTAAAGTCAGTGGAAAGTTGAGGGGAGAGTCTCTATATATCTTTAACTCTATGGGGTAGGACCCGTACTTTTAACATAGCTAGCTGGTTACAAGCAACACAGATGATAGTTTCAATTGAAATTTAAAAATAGTATATCTAGGAACTATCAGTACCAGGAAATATCATATCAGTACAGTATGAAGACATTTTCATTTGACAGAAGATTGCTTTAACACACACACACACACACACACACACACACACACACACGAGAACACTAGTCTCCCAGAACTAATTTTCCCATAATATACAGATAAGTAGTATCAAGACAGGAATTCAGTTTTTTTGATAGTTTATTGATTCCATAAGCTTAGATCTCTATACCACACACCCCACAACTGTCTGGAAAAGAGACTAGGTTGATTAAGTCCTCTATTGCTTTTTTAGGAAACTACAAAGTATTTTCTGGACCAGAGAGAAAAATCACTCTACTTGGGTGTGTTGATGCATTCAATCTTTAGACTTCATGAATCCTAGAATTTGATGACCTGTCTTTAAGCCTAAATGAGTTGTTTTTTACCCACACTTCTGTCCCCAAGAAGGAAGTATAATGGTATGAGAGGGAGAAAATCCACAGAGGGACAGCTAAAGGTGGTAAAGGAGTTTTATTTGCAACCCAGAACTCAGAACCAGAACAACCTTGACCTCCAAACACTGGCCTGTGACTACAGTGTTGTGGGCTAAATACCCAGAAGCAAGAGCAGCCTTGACCTCTAAATCTCCAAGCCTCAAAGAGAGCCAGCTTTATATAGATGATTTAACCCTTTCATAAACATCTCAATAATGCCACAAGCTGGGGCTGGGGATATGGCCTAGTGGCAAGAGAGCTTGCCTCGTATACATGAGGCCCTGGGTTCAATTCCCCAGCACCACATATACAGAAAACAGCCAGAAGTGGCGCTGTGACTCAAGTGGCAGAGTGCTAGCCTTGAGCAAAAAGAAGCCAGGGACAGTGCTCAGGCCCTGAGTCCAAGGCCCAGGACTGGCAAAATAATAATAATAATAATAATAATAATAATAATGCCACAAGCTAGTAAAATAAGATCAATTTCACAGATAAGGATACCGAGGCCTATAAGATTAAATATCTTGTTCTAGGTTCCACAGCTATAAATGTAGAGTGCAGAAGGAAACAAAACAAAAATAAATATTTAAAAGGAACAAAATAAAAAATAATAGGTGGAGACAAAACAGAATAAAACAAAGGAAAGGTGGCAAAGGAAGTGTAAGGTCCACCCCAGGAGGGCTCCATGCAGATGCCCCTGCCTGTCTAAAGTCTCCACCCAGTACCTGTTACCTAGGTAACTGGCATAGCTAGAGGCAGTCACTCACCTGGCCACACCTCCCCGCCCCTGCCCTAGATAAGGCAGGGTCTGGCGGTGGTCGCCCCTTCTCTCCAGCCTTGCATCATCTTGGCCACAGGGCTGCAGTTCAAGAATAATCTTTTCTCTCCTGCCCGAATACCATAATGTTCTATTTTCCTTTCTTTTTTCTTTTTGCCAGTCCTGGGCTTGAACTCAGGGCCTGGGCACTGACCCTTAGCTTCTTTGGCTCAAGGCTAGCAGTCTACTACTTGAACCACAGTGCCACTTCTAGCTTTTTCTGTGTGTGTGGTACTGAGGAATCAACCCCAGGGCTTCATGCATGCTAGGCAAGCAATCCACCACTAAGCTACATTCCCAACCTGTTCTATTTCTTGGTCTGAGTAGTGGATCGTGTGTGCTGCTTCTTTTTCTTTCTTTCTTTTTTTTATTGGCCATGGATCCTGAGCTCAGGATCTAGGTGCTCTACCACTTCTAGGCACACCTCCACTTCCAGTCTTTAGAAGATTGATCAGACTCAAACTTTCCTACTTGTGCTGGCTTCGAACCTCAATCCTCAGATCTCAACCTCTTAAGTACCCAGGATTACAGGCATGAGCCACCAGTGCCCAGCGTATGTGTATACTCTCTATATAAACAAATGAATATGCTGCTTGTTATGGATCATGTTTCATGATTTTTTTCAAGGGAGTAGGGGGGAGGAGGAGGAGGATCCATTTCAAACTGCTAAATACAGCTCTAGGTGTTAATCCCCAAACTTGTCATTAAAAAAAAAAAACAGCTTGGGTGCCAGTTGCTCCACCAAATTTCCTCCAGCTACCATTAGGGGGTGTAGTGCACTCAAGGCTGGCCCAGTCAGTACTTCTAGAAAAAACTCCAGTGCCTTCTCCAGCTGTGGTTTTGGCTCTGGCCAGCAGATGGAGCTCATTCCCCCCTCCCTTCCCACTCTTCAGAAGACTTGATAAGCAAAGCTTTTGTTTCAAACCTGTGTGGGACAGGACACCAGAGACCAAAGCAGGGCGAGGGCCGGCTCCTACCAGGAAGAACTTACACATCTAAACCCTTGAGGATGGAAAGAACAGTCAGTTCCCAGCAAGGTTTCTCAACTTTGGCATTAATGACATTTTGTTGGTAATTGGAGGGTGGAGACTATCAATATCAATTTAACGAGTACTTCCTTTTACCATGCTCTGGAAATAGATGAACAAGACGATCCCTACACTTGTGGATGTTTTTGTTTAATGGGGAGAAAGGCCATAAACAAACAATCACACAAGGAGCTCTTTAATACCAGTTATGATAAATACAAGCAAGGAAAGTCTCATGGAACTGCATAAGAGGTTTGTACTGAGTAGGCAAAGATGGCCACAAGTCCTCCCCTTCCTGGATATGGGCTCCTTTGCACTGTGACTTTGTATCAAGAACGTAATCTGTACCCCTACCTTGACATCTGTGACTTGCTTTAACCAACAGAATTCAGTGGAAGTTAGTGAGGTGACTTGTGAACCCTGGCCACAAAAGACCTTGCAGCTTTAACTCTTACCTTCAAGCTTCCTTGAAGCCAAGGGCAACTCCAGACATTTCAGCATCCCTGCTGCCCCCACCCTTCGGGCCAAGGCTCCAGACATAGTTAAGTGACATGATGCACCCGAGTACAGCCAGTGCCCACTCAGCATGAAAACTGACTGCAGCTACAGAGCTCATCCTTCAATCTCAGTATGCTGAGCAAATACCTGGTTAGAGTGATTTACCATGTCATGGATATATATGTATATATTGGTTAATATACAGCCACTACAAGGCCCTAACTTGGCCTAGGGTAAGGGAATGTGTCCGAGGGGCTTCCTTGAAGAAACTTGGCTCAAACTGAGACCTGAAGGACATGTAGGAGTCAGCAGAGCAGGAAGGAAAAGTATCTACACCACAGAGCCAATATTTGAGTATGTTGAGCTACAGAAGAACTATGTGTATCTGAGGACCTAAGTGGGAAACAAACACACAACATGCCATGGAGAAACAATGACTAATGAGAAGAGAATGGCTTTACTAACTGGCCCCCACCTACTTCCTTTTAGGTTTTATCATACTCTGGATACATCAAGATAGCTAAAATTCATCCAGTAGATATGGTGAAGAATTAGAAAGTTGAAAATATCAATGCGTAGTAACCTGCCTCCCAGATGCTTGCAAAGGGTTGAGTCACTGTCACGACCTACAGGGGATGAAAGATACGAAGATGACAAGGCAGGCTGAGCACTGGGGGAAAATGTATTTTTAATGGCTGTGATGACCATCAAAGCTATTATGGCCCCATCTTCACTGATCTAAGCTCATACTTAAATGGAAATTTACTTGAAAAGTCCTTTCTTTACATAATGGAAAGACAGGCTTGTCTAATTCCATCTCCCCAAGGTAATGGCCCCAGGATGTAATGGGATGTCTCATTATCAGATCTGTTCGTGGGGGCTCCCAGCCTGTGAACTCCATCCCCCAATTCCCAGTGTCTTCCATCCCTATTTTTCGATAAGGTTCCCCTAAAGAAGCCTCACCTCCAAGGTCACTGCTGAGAACTGTTAGAAAAAGGGAGAATTGATTGAGCTGACATCACTGTCTTGCCGGGCCTCCTCCTCTATGTAGGGAAGGTGAGCCAGCAGGAATCCCCCTGCAGGGGTCACAGGCTAAGCCTGAATGCAGCAGGCTTCCTATCAGGCAGGCCCAATCAACCACAGAATCCTACACCCAGACGTGGGATCCACAAGGTCCAGAAAAGAGGGCAGGCTGGCTAGAACCCTGCTGAGCTTACTGTTTGCGTCCAATCTTGTGTAGTCCTGGAGGTTTATCTATATGGTTTTTTTTTCTGGTTTTCTTTTTCACTTAAAAAATATTAGCCAGGTGCTGGTGTTCATGCTTATAATCCTAGCTACTCAGGAGGCTGAGATCTGAGGATCATGGTTCAAAGCCAGCCAGGGCAGGAAAGTCCATGAGACTCTTATCTCCAATTAGCCACCAGAAAACCAGAAGTGGCACCTTGGCTCAATTGATAGAGCACTAGAGTTGAGCTGAAGAGCTCGGGGACAGCACCCAAGCCCGGAGTTCAAACCACAGGACCAACAACAACAACAACAACAAAAGTGAACATTTGGAGTCTTTATTTACCATTTCTTACATAGGAGCAAGAAATGTTTTCTCCTCTATTTATATTTCTCCATACTTTAACCATGATATACTGAAATAAGTCCTCGCTAAAACTTATTACAAAAAAAAGAGAAAGAAGTGGGGCTGGGAATGTGGCTTAGTGGTAAAATGCTTGCCTCGCTTGCATGAAACCCTGGGTTCGATTCCTCAGTACCACATAAACAGAAAAAGCCGAAGGTGACACTGTGGCTCAAGTGGGCAGAGTGCTAGCCTTGAGCAAAACAAGCTCAGGAACAGTGCCCAGGCCCTGAGTTCAAGCCCTAGGACTGGCAAAAGAACAACAAAAATGAAGAAGTGAATATTTACTTAATAAATGTTAAGAATAATAAAAGTTAACCATAAGTCATAAGAAATTATAATTTTCCAGAAAAAAATGACAAATACTACAATGCATTACAAAATTAGGAGTGAGTCATAATCTTTTTATGTATGTGTGCCAGTCCTGGGACTTGAGCTCAGGGTCCGGGTGAGCTTCTATGCTCAAAGCTAATGCTCTACCACTTGAACCAGAGCTCCACTTCCAGCTTTGGTATTTGTTGTTTTGTGGGGTTGTTTTTTTGTGGGGTTGTTTTTTTTTTTTTTGGTGTTAATTGGAGATAAGAGTCTCATAGACTTTCCTGTTCAGGCTAGCTTCAAACTGAAGAGTTAAAGTAAACCCCATTTTCAGGCAGCCCCCGTTTTGTTGTCTGTTTAAACTATGAGTAACCCAGGCCACCAATTATCCCAGCTAGCAGAACAAGCTTATTAGGGCCCAGCCGGTCAGGATACTCCCTGCTTAACTCTAACTGCCTGGGAATGCTTAACTCTAACCGCCCCGGAATATCTCTAGCCCTGAGCCAATCAGATTGGTACCCGTACCCTAATCTTGCTTGAACACCTGATTGCTGTAACGTTGGTTTTTTGCCTTTATAAGCTCTGAAATCTCAGCTCGGGGCCTTCCTCCTAACCTCCACTGCGTCGGAGTGTAGGACGAGGCCCGATCTGCAGCTCACCTGAATAAAGCCTTGCTTTTGCATTTCGGAACGTCTGGCTCTCGGTGGTCTTCTTGGTGGTCTTCTCGTGACTTGGGCATAACACAAATCATATACCTTAGACCTCAGCCTCCAGAATAACTAGTATTACCAGTATGAGTCACTAAGCACCTGGCTTAATGCTTTTATTGATTGCATGACAAACCTTTATAATGTATAATTCTCTATGCTGGTACTAGTGATCTATCGTTGAGTCTCACTCTCCTGAATCTTTGCTGATTACTTAGAGATAACAGTCCTTGGGATTTTTTGTTTTGTTAGTCACTGGGCCTGGGCATGTGCCTGAGTTTTTTCCACTCAAAGTGAGTACTCTACCACTTTGAGCCACCGCACCACTTCCAGTTTTCTGGTAGTTAATTGGAGATGAAGGCCTCATGGACTTTCCTGCCTAGCCTGGCTTTGAACCTTGATCCTCAGATCTCAGCCTCCTGAGTAGCTAGGACTACAGGTATGAGTCTCAGCAACCAGCATTTCCTGGAGTTTGTCTGCCCCAAGCTGGCTCTGAATTCTCAGTTCTCAGCCTCCCGAGTAGCTAGGGTTACACTGGCACCTGGCTATGAGTACATTCCTTGCTCTCTCACAGTTTTTTCCTCCCATCCCCACCTACAAGTTGTATAGTTCATTTTCAACATAGTGTCCGGTGAGTACCACTACTACATTTGTTGCCATCCTTTGTCCCTCCATTTCTGTGTTCCCTTTACTCCCCCAAAGACAGCTAAGTGAACAAACAAGACCAAAAGAAAAAATCTTGTTTCCATGTTTTGTTTTTCTTATGTCATTTAATTTTTTTTTAATTTTATCTACACATGGTTGTACAAGATGGCTACAATTTAACATGTCCACTTGAGTGTACAGCACATCCTGATCACTCCTTCATCATTCCTCTCTCTACAACCTAGTTGTTTCAGTCAGTACATCTCCACTGAAATGAATGTTTTGAAGTATAGTTTAGACCAAGGATGGAGCCCCTCAGGCCGGCGGGCTGGATAAGGCTGGAAAATCATTTGGCGTAAGACAGGATCGCCACATAGGCTTCTTGTATGCTTTTCATGGGCTGCTTGAGGCTGTCTACCTGTATGGATCATTTTATATGGTGAGACTGATATTACAAATATCCAAAAGATCGTTGATAGAGAAAAGGTTTCCACTCCTGAATCTAAACTCATAGGTGAAGAAACCAAAGCTCAGAGAAGCTTAGCAACTGCCATCGAACCCATCACACAGTTATTCCTTTGCCCCACTAGCTCTGATGGTCTCCCTGTTTACTGCCCTATGCAAGCTGCCATCTGTTGTTTGATCAGACCTGGCTGGGTAAGTGTCCGAGCCATGTGCCTCCACCAGGCGCCTCGTGTGCGCCTGGCGACCCACACGAAAGCATTACTTGCTAATTGAAATGAATTCCTCGATGATCGCCAGAGCCTCCGCTCAGCCCCTGCCTGTGAAGATCCCTTGGGCGCAAAGAAGTATAATTGATGACTTCAGATTGGGTCAAAGGCAATAACCAGGAGCTACAGCCACAAGCCTGGGTGGCAGCGAGAAGGCCTCAGAGCGAGTCTGATTTAATCCCATAATGGAATGTGACTCAGATAAGCTTCTTATCAGCTTTTCCTGGGTTTGAAACAAACAAACAGAAAAAAGGCATTCTAGAGTCAAGGAAGGACACTTTCTATTGTCCTATGGCTGCCCAGAAGTCCCAGAAATCCTACTGGTTGAAGGCCTGGAGAAAGTAAAGGTATCAGACTCAGATGCTCAGGACTGGAGGAGACAAAACAGAAGGAAGAGGCAGAGGCTATGGAGATCACACGTTCAGGTAGAAAAGACAGCCAGCTCTAACAATACTTACCCAGAATGACAGTAACGATCGCTACTTATTAGGAACAGTACTAAATGCATAGACTAATATGCATTATCTCACAAGGTCCTCACCAAAAAATATCTGAAACTGTATTCATTGTCATCCCTATGATAGAAGAAGAGTTCAGATATAGGCACGTTATTAGTTCTCTGCACAAGGTACCACAGTGACTAAACTGGGAAACCTGGGATTTACACCGAACTATGGCTGATTCCAGTGCGCTCTGGCTTTTTTGTGTTGCTGATTGCAAGGTGCACAGTCACCCACCCAGCTCAACATAGCTTTACGGCCTGAATCTTGGCCCTTAGCTCACATGTTCTCCCACTTTCTGGAAGAATTCCAGGAAGCTTTATGTAACCACAAGCTTTAGCCTCCCCCCAATCACCCTAAAAGGGAGGAAATAAAAGATAAAGCAAGGTGTCCTGACCAATCAGAAGTACGGGGGCTATCCATCCCCCCCACCTCCCAACCTCCAGGGGCAGCCACACCAAAGACAGAGTGGAGTCTGGCATTTAGCCAGCTACATGCTCTGTCCCATTCTGCTTTCCCAGCCTCCGCTCCCATCTCTCTCTCTCTCTCTCTCTCTCTCTCTCTCTCTCTCTCTCTCTCTCTCTCTCTCTCTCTCTCAACATTGCTTTTCAAGCTCTTACCCCACTGGTCTTGTTCACTCGAGAACACATGGAAATACTCATTGTAAGCAGCAGACTGAGGCTTCATCTCCTTTGCCAGAGATAGCATGTATAATATCACAAACAGCTCACGTGTATTGAGCATTTACTACGTGCCAGTCACTTTTTTGCATCTTGACCTGGAAAATGCAGGCAAAGGGAGTAGCAGCTTTTACGTCTATCACAAGAGACTAAGTCAGACAAGGGGAAGGATCTAATATCCCATGAGCTTCCTCTAGGAGGCCCAGGACCCTCCCAGGAGGCAGAAGAGCTTGGTAACAAAGAACACAGACTGTACACTCAGGCAGCGGCAACTGACGTGAGCTCCATTACTGTGCATTTTTATGGACACACTAATTTTTTGAGTTTCAGTTCTTCATCTATACAATTGAAATAATAACAGTTAGATCTCAGCTTCCTGAGTAGCTAGTACTACGGGTGTGAGCCACTAGCACCTAGCTACATGAGGACGAGGCTTATGATTAAACTTTCTCAAAATTTAAGAATATGGCTAGGTGCTGGTGACTCATGCCTGTATTCCTAGCTACTTAGGAGGCTGAGATCTGAGGACTGTAGTTTGAAGCCAGCCTGGAGAAGGAAAGTCTATGAGACTCTTATTTCTAATTAACCACCAAAAAAGCTGGAAGTGGAGCTGTGGTAATAATGGAACCTTGAGAAATAATACTCAAGGGCAGCACTCAGACTCTGAGTTCAAGCCAAGGATGGAAAAAAAGGCATTCTCTTTTTTAAAAAAAAATGTTATCATATTACAAAGTTGATATGTAGCGGGGTTACAGTTGCATAAGTCAGGTAAAGAGTATCTTTCTTTTTGGACAATATCAACCCTTGTCCCTTCAGCTTTTCTGCTTAAGGCTAGCACTCTATCATTTAAGCCACAGCTTCACTTATGGCTTAAAAAATGGGGGAGGAGGGCTGCTAATTGAAAATAAGAGTCTCATGGACTTTCTTTCCCAGGCTAGCTTCAAACAACGATCCTCAGATCTCAGCCTCTTGAATATCTAGGATTTACAGCCTAAGCCACTGGGGTATGGCTCAATAACCACTATTTCTTAATCTCTAGCCCTAGTATCTAACTCAATACAACACAAACCCTTCTAGGTAATTATTATTCTAGTCTATAGATGAGGAACTTTTTTTTTCAAGAAATTAGGATTTTATTCCAAGCAAGCTAGGAGAATCTTGGGGCACAGGAGAAACAATCTCATATTTGGCTTCTCAATGTAAAATCCAAGGGCTGGGAGCTTGCTAGAAATGCAGCCCCATCCCTACCTGCCCCAATGACCCCTTGGGTGCTTGGGTAAGAAGACACAGTACTCAAGACTCTTCTCCCACTCCTTGCTAGCACTAAGGCTTCCTTCTATCTACCTGCCCAGGACACACTGCCTCTGTGTGGAGAATGTCCCTCCATATCTACAGGTCACAGCTGCCCAGCTCAAATCTTCTATCTCTATGCCCCATAGCCAGGGGCCTGGCAGCCAGTGAAGGGAAGCCAGGCACTCAGGGTTGGAACTCTGGCCCTGGCTAGCAATGAGACCCCCCTCAGGGAGTCCTAGGCCTCTTATTGTAACTCAGAGGCCCCTAGACCTCAATGATATCGATGAGGAACTTTAGACTCAGAAAGACTAAGTGAAAATTAAACTTAGGAAACTTGGGTCTGTTTTCTCCAAATCCTGTACTCTAACCCCCTGAAGAGTGAGATTGAACTGTTTAATCGCAGTTCATGCCATTGTAAGGAACGTTGTAAGGAACAGTTTTCAGCTGTTAACTTTATACCATAACCTTCAATACATTTGTAAGATCTACAAACTTCCCCAAGGCACATTTATATCAATGATGCATTTGAGTCCTGAGGTAGTCAGTCAAATAAAATACCATATAAACGGCTGGCTTAAGCCTGAAATACTAGCTACGCAAAAGGCTGTGATCTGAGGATTGAAGTTCAAACAGCCCAGGCAGTAAATTCTGTGAGAATCTTAGCTAATTAATTACTAAAAAGCTGAACACAGAGCTATGTCCAAGTGGTAAAACACTAACATTGAGTAAAAAAACTCAGGGACAGTACCTAGGCCCTGAATTCAAGCCCCAGTACTGGCACAAAGTAATAAACTTCAAAAATGCCTTGTCCAAGGATCCAAGTGGAACTTCTGACCCCAGGCTCTAGGCCTGAAGAGGTGATACAGACATGACCCACGATCTGTGGGGTGATCACAGAGTGTTCCTGTACCTTCACAAACTGTCCTGTCTTCCGGTTCTGGGGAGGCAGTGGAGATGGTGGGTACGCTTCTCTCTTCAGCTGTGTGTGCGGGAGCACTCCTGTGCTCATAGCTGCTTGGAATGAGGAAGTTAGGAGACAGGAGGACCATGGTCCTAGGCTAACAGCCTAGGTAAAAGCCCAAAAACCTATCTGAAGAACTAAAAGCAAAGGGGCTTGAGGTTGAGTGCTTGCCTGGCAAATGTAAAGGCCCTGAATTCAAGCTTAACTATCCTTTTCTTTTCTTTTTTTTTTCACTGGGAATGTGGCTTCGTGGTAGAGTGCTTACCTAGCATGTGTGCTGGGTTGGATTCCTCAGTACCACATGAACAGGAAAAACTGAAAGTGGCACTGTGGCTCAAATGGTAGAGTGCTAGCCTTGAGCAAGAGAAGCTCAGGGACAGTGCCCAGGCCCTGAGTTCAAACCCAATGACTGGCAAAAAGAAAAGAGCCAATCACTGGTGGCTCACACCTGTAATCCTAGCTAGTCAGGAGGCTGAGATTTGAGGATCACTATTCGAAAGCAGCCCAGACAGGAAAGTCATTGAGACTCTTATCTCCAACTAACTACCAGAAAATCAGAAGTACTGCTATGACTGAAAGTGGTAGAGCACTAACCTTGAGCAAAAAGAGCTCAGGCACAGTGCCTAAGTCCTGAGTTCAAGCCCCATGACCCTCAATGACAAAAAAAAAAAAAATTGGTACCCTTAAATTTAGAAAGTTTATTGAACCTGGGAGAAAATGACTTCTTTCATACTTGGCTTCTTTTCCATTAAGATCAAAAGTTGCAAATCAACCAGAAGAAAATCACCCTTGGGATTGTTGAACCAACATCTTCACTCAAACTGGGCCCTGAATGCGTGTGTCAAAAGCACTTCACACTCTTGTTCATTTCCAGCCAATTCTCTGGGGGCAGCCCGATTGATCTGGGAGCATTCAGTGTATTGTAGCTGCCAACCAGCTATCTGATTACAGCTTTACTCTCACTGGTTCAATTGACAAGCTGAAGCTACAATATGATAAAGAGAACACTAGAGAATGAAAGACACAACTGTTGTCCTGTACATCCCAGGATTACCTATTAAGAAGCTGAAGAACTATCACTGAACACGTACTACATGCAGTGCCTGACATTTTGCATATATTAGATCATTTAATATTCAAAATTCTACCAAGTAGATGCTGCTATTACTCCCTCTGTTTACATGTGTACACAATATTTTAGGTATGGAAGCAGAATTTCTTTTTGTTGTTTTTGTTTTTGTTTTTGCTCAGTAGTGGGGCTTGAACTCTGGGCCTAAGCACTGCCTTTAAGCTTTTTTGCTCAAGGCTGGTACCCTACCACCTTGAGCCACAGCACCACTTCCAGAGGCAGAATTTTTAAAACATAATTGTTAATTATGAATAATTCCTGAACAGGAAAGTTATTATGTTTAAAATTAATTTTTCTCACAGATAGTACCTGGGAAGAGCTCCGGAAGGAGTAATTAAATAGTTAACATTCTCTTTGCTTTGACCCACTATCATCTCCTATAAGAAACTTAAAGAAAACAGTCAAAGATCTGGATATAATCATGGCTCTTACTGGGTACTCAGGGGCTCGTACCTATAATCCTATCTACTTAGGAGGCTACAATCTGAGAAATATTGTTCACAGCCAGCCTGAACTGACAAATCCTTGAGACTCTTGCCTACAAACAGCCAGCAAGATGCCAGAAGGAGAGGCCTGGCTCAAGTGGTAAAGCACAAGCCACGAGCAAAAAAGCTGAGCAAGCAGGCCTAAGATCAAACTCCAGTACCTTGGGGGGTGGGGTGGGGGAGAACAACATAAAATTTGGCTTTTATTTTAGTCAGCAGGACTGACAGGGCACAGACAAATGAGCATAACCAAGCACTTTTATTTAGTTTTGAGATACTAGGGTTTGAGCTCAAGGCTTAGGAACTTGCTGGTGCTCTTGCACCTAGAAGCTTGCAAGTGCTCTACTCCTCAGCGGTGCCTGCCAAGCCTAGCTCTTCCTAAGTCAAGTTCCTCCTTTATAAAAATGATTTCTAACTCAAAGGATTGCTGTGAGGATTGAGCCAAATGTACATTAAATGTCAGTACAGTCCCTGACACCTGGAATGCAAGCAGCTACAGCTAATTCTCCCCCCCCGAGACAGGAAAACCAAGATTCAGACGGATTACCGGATTTGCTGGAGGAAAGGGTGAAGGGGCTGGGAGATCAGTGTGATCTTGGGCAGGTCATTTCGTTTCTTAGAGCCTTCGTTTATTTACCAAGCAAGCACCCTCATCCACCCAAGTACTGTGGATGCAGCTAAACGAGTCAGGCTTGCCCAGTTTTTGCTCTCTAGGCTTTACACTCTGATCGTGAGAAAGTCAGGAAACAGAAAGTTGTACGGATAGATGATAGTGAGGCAAATGCCACGAGGAAATCCTTATGGTGAGTGGGGACCAGGCCAGTGGCCTGATCTAACCTGAGGAAGGTCAAGGCCACTTCCCGCCGTCCACAGCTGGGCTGAAGGAGGCCTGGGGAAGGGTGGGCCTGTGGGGGTGCTGGGCGTTGGTGAGCTGGGGAACAGGACCCGATCGCCTAGGGCCCCCAGGCCACAGGATCCCGCCCCGCAGGTGCCCGGGAACGGGGGGGGGGGCCGAACCAGAGGACCCGCCCGTGGCACGCGGGGCACCGGTGAGGCCCCCGCAACCGCCGCTGATTACTCGCTAATGCGTATCGAGTTTTTGTGGAACTCGGCTCGCAGCCCGCGCAAAGTGCGCGGCGGTGACGCTGCCAGAGCCTCTTAATTCCCTTTGCATCGATCCCGCCGCTAATGACATAACCTCCTCTCCTAATTAACCGATCACTGCACTGGGCGGCGCGGCTCCTCCGCCTACCCGCCACCCGCAGCTGTTCTCAGCCCCGCGCGCCTGGGCCCGTGCATCTGGGGCCGTGCGCCTGGGGCCGTGCGCCTCGGCCGTGCGCCTGGGGCCGTGCGCCTGGGCCGTGCGCCTGGGGCCGTGCGCCTGGGCCGTGCGCCTGGGCCCGTGCGCCTGGGCCCGTGCGCCTGGGGCCGTGCGCCTGGGCCGGTGCGCCTGGGGCCGTGCGCCTGGGCCGGTGCGCCTGGGGCCGTGCGCCTGGGCCGGTGCGCCTGGGGCCGTGCGCCTGGGCCGGTGCGCCTGGGGCCGTGCGCCTGGGCCGGTGCGCCTGGGCCGTGCGCCTGAGCCGGTGCGCCTGGGCCCGTGCGCCTGTGCCGGTGCGCCTGGGGCCGTGCGCCTGGGGCCGTGCGCTTGGGGCCTGTTTGTCTGGGCCCGTGCGCCTGGGCCGGTGCGCCTGGGCACGGCGAGCTAGGGGCGCGTCCTAGGGGCGCGTCTGCCACCGCCCTAACTACGGCGGGGCCCGGGTCGGGGTCGAGGTCGCAACCCGCCTGGGGCCAGGGACCAGCATTTGAAAGCAACTCTACAGACGTTTTGCTATCTTGTGTTGTTCATTGTGTGCCAACAATGGACCAGGCACTTAACACACTTCAGCTGTTTGAATAGACTGGAGTGTCAACAATGTATTCAATAGTGCCTGATTTACAATAATCACTGACTTACAATGCCTGGAGAAGCAGTGGGGGAAATCTGTGCGTGGAGCCGTGAAGGCAAAGCACAACCACCATAGATACGGTTCTGGGGGAAAGGGGACTCCTTCCTTCCCTTTCTATCTAGCCTGTTGGAGTCCAAGTTTGCAGTGTACCCCCCCCCCCCCCAGGCGAGCAAGTGAACTTATTGAAAGTCTAAGTTGTGTTTATTTTCCTTGGTCTCTCCTTCCCAGGACGTTCCTTTCACTCAAGTGTTATGGTTTTTGTCTGTCTTGTTTTTCATTAAATTGTCCTGCTTTTGAGACTGGTCTCCTTTTGTTGCTCAAGCTATGGAAGGCAAAATCCTCCTGCTTCAACCTCCTTGAAAGCTGGGATTGATAAGTATCTGCCAATAGGACACCTTGCATGTGGGCATGTTTTATAATACTTTGGGCAGCAGAAAAAGTAAAGAATAACTAGCTGCCTGTGATTTCTTACCAAGCATAAGCATAGGCCCAGAACTTGGTACTTTAGATCACTCAAACATGTGTGTATGTGTGTGTGTGTGTGTGTGTGTGTGTGTTTCACAATACCAGGACAATGGTCTACCTTTTGTTTTGTTCAAAATACCTTCTAATCCCAGTGATCTTCAAATATCACCTACTAGGCACTTGTGGTGACATTAATACAAACAGGACTTTTCCATACTCGTTGAGGTTACTAAAATGACCTGACATTTACACAGTTTTATTCAGATTCTTCACTCTGGTTTGCATGCCCTAATTATTTTCATTCTGCTGTACTGTGTGTATTTTTATAAGCCCCCTCAAATGTCTTCTGGGATAGGGTTGAACTATAAATGAATACATTTAACAAGAAAAGATGAAAGAACAATTCAATGATCTGTTGATCCTCATTTAGTTGAATTGGTATTTGAAGATGGAGAAACTGAGGTTTAGAGATGCTGTGGAATTGTTCCAGCTTAGTAATTTTTCTCAAGTGACCGTTCATGCTCATCTACCACCTCCCTTCTTTCCCTTCACTCAGTCACCTTCCCAGGAAAGTTCTGAGATTGCACTTTCTGCATCAGAAACCCGCATTTGCTGCACACTGCTGGCTCAAACCCAGAACCCTAAGAGGCTGAGATCTGAGGATCCTCTTTTTTTTTTTTTTTTTTTTTTGGTCTGTTTTAGTTTTGTTTTTGTTGCCAGTCCTGGGGCTTGGAGTCAGGGCCTGAGCACTGTCCCTGACTTCTTTTTGCTCAAGGCTAGCAATCTGCCACTTGAGCCACAGCGCCACTTCCGGCTTTTTTCTATTTATGTGGTGCTGAGGAATCGAACCCAGGGCTTCATGTATACGAGGCGAGCACTTTTACCACTAGGCCATATTCCCAGCCTGATCTGAGGATCCTCATTTGAAGCCAGTCCAGGCAGTAAAGTCCGTGAGACAGTTATCTCCAATTAATCACCAAAAAACCACAAGCAGAGCTGTAGCTCAAGTGGTAGAGTGCTAGCCTTGAGCATAAAAACTAAGGGACAGTGCTCAGGCCTGGAGTTCAAGTCCTAACACTAGCACAAAAATAAAAAATAACTTGAAAAAAAAGAAGAAGATAAAGCCAGGCGCCACTGACTCACACCTGTAGTCCTAGCTACTGAGAAGGCTGAGATTTGAGGATTGTGGTTCAAAGCCAATCAGGGCAGGAAAGTTTGTAAAACTTACTTCCGATAAACTACTCAAGAAACTGAAAGTAGCACTGTAGTTCAAGTGGTCAAGCACTAGCCTTGAGCAAACAGAAGCTCAGGGACAGTGCCTAGGCCTAATTCAAGCTCCAGGACCAGGAGAGGGGGTAGGGAGGAAGAAGAGGAGGAGGAGAAAAAACCTGAATGACAAATCCATAACACACTATACTGAAGCAAATGTTGGAGTCATTATATCCCTGTCAGCCATTTCCTCTTCCTCTCAGACAAACCTATCAAGAACTACTACCTTGGCTGGGAATGTGGCTTAGTGGTAGAGTGCTCGTCTAGCATGCATGAAGCCCTGGGTTCAATTCTTCAGTACCACATAAACAGAAAAGGCTGGAAGTGGTGCTGTGGCTCAAGTGGTAGA
This sequence comes from Perognathus longimembris pacificus, assembly GCF_023159225.1. Taxonomy (NCBI): domain Eukaryota; kingdom Metazoa; phylum Chordata; class Mammalia; order Rodentia; family Heteromyidae; genus Perognathus; species Perognathus longimembris. The sequence goes on along the minus strand of NC_063182.1, from coordinate 9,520,263 downwards.
GTGTTAGCCTTGAGCAAAAGAAGCTCAGGGACAGTGCCCAAGTCCTGAGTTCAAGCCCCAGGACTGGCAAAAAAAAAAAAAAACCCAAAAAACAAAATTACTACCTTTTAGCAAAAGGACCCATCATTTGTTTAGACTGAGAGACTAAAGTTTAACAAGAGTAAGTCATTTGCCTAAATTTGCTGATAAATGGCTTTGCTGAGACTCAAATCCAGATCAAGCTGGATCTACTTTTGCTTACATTTTTCCTTCTACAATATGTGCCCTTTGAGCAACGAAGGCCTCTATTCCTTAAGATAGTTTACTTGTAACCTCTAAAGAATTGAGTATTTGATTTGGGAGTTCATTTTTAGGATCCTTCACTACAGATCTCCCTCTCTTCTCCCATAGGAGAGAGCCAGCCTGAGTCATGGAGTCTCTTGCGGGAAACACAAGAAGGCTTTGTGATGGAGGCTGTTAAAAGGGCACTAGAGGCAGGATCTGTCTGGGGGCAAAGTTAGAAAATGCCAAGTTTACCCTTCTTGAGGGAGAAGGGTACAGTCCCTCCCTTTTCACAGTGTACTCCCTGATATACTTGTCCCTTGGGCTTCTCTCTTGTCCTACGAACATGAGCATTGCCCGTTTCAGCTTGTTGAGCTTCTCTTTGCCTTTTGATGTCCTCAGCGTTTGCTCTATGTAGAAGCCTAAGTGATTTCACAAACTGAATTAACTTCCCCCTCTTCTGGACTTCCCAGAGCACAAGCACTTTAACAGTAAGCACAGAACCAGTAAGTTTGCTTTGTAACTTTGGGCAAGATATTTTATGCTTAATATTTTTTATAATTATCATGAAGGAGTTGCACAAAGGGGTTACAGTTTTATAAGTCAGGTAACGAGTACAATGCTTCATAAACAATGTCCCCCTACCCCTTCCTTTGCTTTCCCCCATTTTCCACTTCCTGTCCCTACCCACAAGGTCCATCGGTCCTTTTCAGTGTATATTGAAACGATGACTGCATTTGCTCATCCTCCCTCCCTCCATCTCTGTGCTCCCTTTCCCATTCCCCCCAAATTCTACTTCTTGAAATTTGTTTTGACAAATGGTACTTTAGATGTTCAGAGGATCCCTCCCATAAGCATATTTTTCTTTAGTCAGTTTGCCTTGCAAATGACATTCTTTCTGATGGATGGGTGGAGTTCCATTGTGTACAGATAGCTACCACATTTTCTTGATCTATTCTACTGTCGGCATCTGGGCTGTTTCCATAACTTGGCTCTTGTGAATAGTACAGCAGTGAACATGGATGTGCAAGTGTCTTTACTACTCCTGACTTGTAATGCGATGAGGAGATGTCTAAGAGCGGCATGGCTGGGTCATAGGGAAGTTCAATGTTTAGTTTTTCAGGAATCTCCAAACCACCATCCAGAGTGATTATACTAGTTTACATTCCCACCAACAGTGAAATCGTGTTCCTTTCCCCCCACATTTCTGCCAGCATTTGATATTGTTCAAATTCTTGATGTTGGCCAATCTAACTGGGGTGTGATGGAATCTCAATGTTGTTTTGACTTGTATTTTCTTTATAGCCAAGGAGCTATAAAGAACTTTTCTTTATGTGTTTATTGGTCATTCTTACTTCTTCTGAGAAGTCTTTCTTTAGCTTCTTTGCCCATTTATTGATTTGTTTATTTGCTTTCTTTGTGGCCATAAGTTTCTTGAGCTCCATGTATATTTCGCCCTAGCATTTCAGTTATGAGTGGCAACTTGTAGGAACTGGAGGTCAGCAGCAGGGAGGCCTATCTGTAGGCCTCCTTCTGTGAGGGGTGAGCTCCCCCCTTCTGCTTGTGGCTGTTCCCAGCCCAGACACAGGCTCTCTTTTCATCCCCTTCCACACTGACCTTTGCCCTGGGATATCATTGAGGGGTTAAGGAGCTATGTTGCTCCCCTGGGCTAGAAATACCAAGGGTGCCAGCCAAAATTCAGTATACCAGTTGTCCAGGCCCCTTGGCCATTCCCCAGGGCTGGCCTGTGTACTAGCACCGGCTGGTGAGGTGGGTCTTGGGAGGACACTCTTTCCCCAGAGGGCGGACTGGCTGCTCGCAGAACCTCAGGCGCGGCTTCTGACTGCCCGTGATCCTCTCAACACTCTCTGACCTTTCTAGTCTCCGCATGTGTCATTCTGATCTCTGGGGTGCCCTTCTCCCATTTCTGCCTCATAAATCTTATTCATTGTTGAAGGCCTAAACAGTTGCTTTCCCAAGAAGTCATTCCTTCCGCCGGAAAGAGCTCCCTCTGACCTCATACCCAGAGGGCGTACACGACTGCGATTGAGGGTGTAGAGTCTCACCCCAATCAAGGACTGGAGGGCGGGGGGGGGGGGGGGGGGCCGGGGGAGACTGAGTTCTGATTCCTACTTCAGCCACTCGTTAGCCCTGCAGTCTTACATAAGTTGCCTGGCCTCGCTAAGCCTCCTTGTAAAACTGAGAAAATAAAATAGGATAATTATGAAAATGAAATGAGATGATGCTCATTAAGCCATTAGCATGGTGCCTTGTGCACATTAAACTCTCATTAAATGTTAGCCATTATTATTGTCTCTGTCTCTCTCTCTCACCCCTGCATCCACTCACAACATTTAGAAAAGGCCTTGGTCAGCTCCATAGTTGCAGGTAGAATTGTATTGGAATAAATCGCTCAGCTTCTCAATGGGAAAAGCTTTCTCCAGAGAGAAATAGTTGTTGAAAAAAAAAGACTTGTTTCTTTCTTTTTTGGGACAGGGTCTCACTATAGAGTCTACACTTCCCTGGAACGCAAACTCTTCCTCTCTCAGCTTTCCAAATTCTGGGATTATAGATGTGTGCTACTATTCCCAGCTTAGACTGAAGTTTCTAAGTTTCCAGAGAGCCTAAGAGAGTAATTAGGACAAAAACCTATGACTATTTGTCAAGTGGGTTGTGGAGGGGGAAATAAAGTTTTATCAGGCAAGTCAAACTTAATGCTTTTGTTGGAGGAGGAAAATTTTTTTTTCTATTCTCTTACGTTTGGCACCTGTAGGGTTGCAAATCAAACAAACAGTAGATTAACAGGAAAAAAGTGGTGCATAAATTTATTAATATTTACATACACAACAATATATAGAAAAAGTATGAAATGCAAAGAAGCAGACTTCAGAACTTATGTATCCTTTCCACAAAACAAAGAGGATTTGGGTTTCAAGAGATAATCGCATGGTGGGGAAGTGGCCAGGAAGTGTATGTGTTGGAAGGATTTATGGAGGGTAAGTGCTACTTCAGAGTTCGTACAACCTCATCTTGATGTCAGTTCCTCATTTCTGAGGACAAGTATAACATTTCTCCAGGAGTAATGATACATACATATGGTCTCAGTTGCTTGGAAGGTAACAGCAAAAAGATGGCTTGAATTCAAGAATTTGAGACCAATCTGTGTAACACAGCAAAAACCAATCTTACAAAAAAAAAGGGGGGGGGGCGCTGGGGATATGGCCTAGTGGCAAGAGTGCTCACCTCTTATACATGAAGCCCTGGGTTCAATTCCCCAGTACCACATATACAGAAAACGGCCAGAAGTGGCGCTGTGGCTCAAGTGTCAGAGTGCTAGCCTTGAGCAAAAAGAAGCCAGGGACAGTGCTCAGGCCTTGATTTCAAGCCCCAGGACTGGAAAAAAAAAAAAAAAAAAAGGGAGGGAGGAAAGAAGGAAGGGAGGCTGGGAATGTTGTTCAGTGATAGCGTGTTGCCTAGCATGTATGAAGGAGTTTGATTCCTCAGTACTACATGAACAGAAAAATCCAGAAGTGACACTGTGGCTCAAGTGGTAGAGTGCTAGCCTTGAGCAAAAGAGGACTGGCAAATATATGAGGCTGACTCTCTCTACCTTCGTGACTTGTCCCAAGTTCCTCAAGGGCTGTGTAACAGTCCCAGAGCTCTGGCTTCCATCCTGGAATTCAGATTTTTTTTTCACTTGAGTCAGGGTTTCACAATATAGCCCAGGATATATGGCCTCAAACCTGTGACCCTCCTGTCTCAGCCTCCCAAGTGCCTTACCATACCCAACTACTACAGGAATTTAAATCTTGAATGACATATCGCCATCGTTTTGGGGGGCGGCTTCTGTCCTAAGGAAGCTCCACCTAGAATTCACCCACAATTGAAGGGTACAAAGCACCATCATTTTGCTATGGAGACAGAGAACGGAATATATAGTACCTGTAAATCCTCTCCAGAAGGAATAATGTTAGCTGAGCGGGAACCAGTGGCTCACGCCTGTACTCCTAGCTACCTAGGAGGGAGATCTGAGGATGTTGTTTCAAAGCCAGCCTGGGCAGGAAAGTCTGTAAACTCCTATCTCGTTAACCACCAAAAAGCATAGAGTAGAGCTGTGACTCAAGTGATAAAGCACCAGCCTTGAGTGCTAAGGGAAAGTGCCCAGGAAATCAGTTCAAGTCCAACACAAAAGAAGAAGAAGAAAAGGAAGAGGAGGAAGAAGAAGGAGAAGAAGAAGAAGAAAAGAGCCAGGCACTGGTGGCTCACATCTGTAATCCTAGGTATTCAGGAGATCTGAGGCTGACAGTTCAAAGCCAGCTCAGGCAAGAAAGTCCGTGAGACTCTTATCTCCAATTAACCACCTGAAAAGAAGTGGCGCTGTGGCTCAAAGTAGTGGAGTGTTATGTTAACTTGAGCAAAAAAGATCAGGCCCTGAGTTCAAGCCCCACAACTGACAGAAAAATGAAAAACAGGAAAAGAATGATAGCTGTCAATTATTCTATTTATTAATGTTACCATACTTATTAAATATTTATTAATATTACCACAATAATTTATAGCCCTCAAAACAATGCTGAGTAGATTTTCTTTTTTTTTTTTTTACTTATGTAGTACAGGGCCTCATGCATGCTAGGCAAGCACTCTACCACTAAGCTACAATCCCAGCCCATGAGTGGATTTTTTAAAAGTATTTTTACTGTCATATATAAATTAAATATACATGAGGATCAAAACAAGTGAAAAAAAGTGGGTGGGGGGTGGTGGAGATTGTAGAACTTGAACTCTGGGCCTGGGTGTGCTCCCTGAGCTCTTCAACTCAAGACTAGCCCTCTACCACTTGAGGCACAGCGCCACTTCCTGTTTTCTGGTGGTTAATTAGAGATAAGAGTCTCATGAACTTTCTTGCCAGGGCTGGCTTTGAACCTCAATCCTCAGAGCTCAGCCTCCTGAGTAGCTAGGATTGCTGGCATGAGCCATGGGCGCCTGGCTACAAACATAATTCTAATAAGCTTTTACAGAAATATGAGGTAAAACTTGCCCATCAAAACTATTAAACTTGAAATATATTATTTGATATTGGCTTTGGGAAGAAATTATATTGTTAATATTGCATTTATTAAAACAAAGCAAATCAGGGCTGGGAATATGGCTTAGTGGTAGAGTACTTGCCTAGATTGCATGAAGCCCTGGGTTCAATTCCTCAGTACCACATAAACAGAAAAAGCTGGAAGTGGCGCTGTGACTCAAGTGGTAGAGTGCCAGCCTTGAGCAAAAGAAGCTCATGGATAGTGCCCAGGCCCTGAGTTCAAGCCCCAGGACTGGCAAAAAGAAAAAACACACTTCAACTTCCTAAATTAGGTAATCTATTGACATCCTCGCTATGCATGAGGAAACAGTAGCTTAGAGACATGAACAATATTTCCCAGTATCAAATAGCTGAATGTAAAAAAATCAACCAGGATAATGGAAGAATCTCAACTACTTGAACTTAGGATCTAGTTGGCAGAGTCTTGAGCTGAAATGAACAGGTAGACGTAGATCTTATTTCTTCTAAATATACTCAAGGTCTTTGATAGAACAAGAGCTTATTAAAGGTTTGTTGAATGAGAGACTGAATGAGTGGATTTGGAAATCGTTGCGTAAAATGTCTGCCACACCTAGATGGTAATCCATCATTTTCCACTTACCACTGCTGCCAGTGGCCCTTCCCACCTTGTTATACAGAAGCTAGTCTAATGGCATTAACCATCGCAGCCAGCCATGATACCATTAAAAGCTTCAGTCCAGCCACTCTGCCCTTGCCGGGGTCTTGGCTCTGGGCCCTGGGCTAGGAGAGTGGTCTGGTTGTTTACCAGGAATTTGGACCTTCTTCAGAGAAAATCACAAATGACCTATTAGTCTAATTCGAGCACTTAGCAAGGAATGACTGTAGCATTCACACCCCCAACCCGGGGCTAATGGAGCCCAGGCAAATGGAGAAGCCTTGGCTGCTCTGAGATCCTCCTGAGAGAGGAGGAAGAAGGGTGGACCCGGTGGCCCACTGGAGTTTCAGAGAAGCAGCTTGGCTGACATCTCCTGGGGTTGGGCAGGCTCTGGGGGGTGTAAGCATGGACAGGGAAAGGCTTGCCTATTCCCACCCCCCACTCTGGCACTGCTTATTCTATCTATCCCCACCTCCCTCACTGCCCTTAAACTTTGGCTCAAAGAAAATTGGGAGACTGGGCATGGTGGCACACGCCCCTAATCTTAGCCAGTAATCTCAGGAGGTGAAGACAGGACCATGGCTTAAGGTCAGCTACTGCACAAAGGTAGAGATGGCCATTTTCACCTTAGAGATGAACAGCTTTCAGTCTATTGAAAGTGAATTCCTTTCCTAAAATATTTTCCTATCATTTTCATAGAGAGAGAGAGAAGGAGAAAGAGAGAGAGAGAGAGAGGAGAGAGAGAGACAGACAGACAGAAAGAGGAGAAAACTGACTCAACAGATAAACTGGGCATGGTGGTACATGTCTATAATCCCAGCTACAAGGGAGTTATAGGTAGAAGACTGTTGTAGTTTAAGGGGAAAATGAGAACTACTGTCGAGGGGGCAGGGATAACTGAAAAGGCACTCAAGGAGTAGAATGCTTTTCTTTCAGACCCTGAGTTCAAATCCCAGTAATGCCAAAAACAAATATTAAGAGGGAGAGGTGCTATGGCTTGAGTATGGCATATATTCCCAGAAACTAAATTGGAGTTCCATTCTTTATGAATGGTATTAAGAAGTTAGAAACTTAATACAGCTTTGGTGTTTAGAAGTGGGACTTTTGGAAGGTGTTAGGATAAGGCTATGGGGGTAGAGCTCTCCTGATTGAATAGTGGTGGCTTTGTAAGAGAGACCAAGCTGGCACTAGTGGCTCACACCCAGAATCCTAACTACTCAAGAGGCTGAGATATGAGGATCAAGGTTCAAAGCCAGCCTAAGCAGAAAAGTTTGAGAAATTTATAATGATAATAGAGAAATCAGAAGACATACACGTGTACTTATCATATGTGTACTGTACATGTGCACTATCATAGGACTATGCTAGCAAGGCTATCACCAAATGTAGCCCCGGGCTCTGTGTGTGTGTGTGTGTGTGTGTGTGTGTGTGTGTGTGCGCGCGCGCGCGCGCATGCGTGCATACACACAGGCTTGTGTGATGGTACTGGGACTTGAACTCCGGCTTTATACTTTTGCTTGGCTTTTTCCTACTCAAGACTAGTGTTCTGCCATTTGGGCCCATCCCCACTTCTGGATTTTTGCGGGTGGGTAATTGGAGATAAGCCTTCCCCGGACTTTCCTGCCAGGCTGGATACCATTGAAGAAAGTGGCAAGCAGCGAAGCAAAGCAGCACCGTGCTGGGGTAACTCCTGAGGCTGCTTCCTAGTCTGATAGTTCAGGAATGGGTACTTAAAGATTTTTCATTCCTTCTTTAGAATTGCCCATCTTTTTCAGATCATCTATAAAAATCACATAATATAACTTCCTATGCACAATTCTTCCTAAGCACAATGCTTTTAGATAGCTTACCTAATTGTGGGGAGGGGAGCCGTATTAAGGTTTGAACTCAGGCTTCAGCTGCTCAGCTGGTACTCTACCACTCGAGTCCACACCTCTAGCACTGCTTTTTGTGGGCTACATTGGAAATGAAGTCTAATAAACTTTTCTGCCTGGGCTGGCCTCAAGCCATAATCCTTTTGCTCTCATCCTGTTGAATAGCTAGGATTATAGATGTGAGCTTACTGTTTCTGACTTAACTTACCACACTCATTATTTTTGTCAGTTGTGAGGCTTGAACTCAGGGCCTGGGCACTATCCCTGAGCTCTTTTGCTCAAAGGCTAGCACTCTATCAACTTGAGCCATAGTTCTACTTCTGGTTTTCTGGTGGTTAATTGGAGACAAGAGTCTCATAGACTTTTCTGCCCAGGTGGCTTTGAACTGTGATCCTTAGATCTCAGCCTCCCGAGTAGCTAGGATTATAGGGGTGAGCCACCAGTGCCCAGCTTTACCTTATTCTTTATGTTTGTTTGTTGTTGTTGTTTTGCCAGTCCTAGGGCTTGAACTCAGGGCCTGAGTACTTTCCCTGGCTTCTTTTTGCTCAAGGCTAGCACTCTGCTACTTGAGCCACAGCGCCCCTTCTGGCCATTTTGTATATATGTGGTGCTGGGGAATCGAACCTAGGGCTTTGTGCATACGAGGCAAGCTCTCTTGCCACTAGGCCATATCCCCAGCTCTTACCTTATTCTTTATGAGTTGGGTTCTATGCTTATGACTAGTAAAGCTTAGAGAGCCCAATGTCAACACACAGCTCTCACTGACAACATTAAGAGCTGAAAGATACAACTGAGTTAATGAATATACTTTCAAATAGTACTTTCAAGTAGTAGTCCTTGGCATACAGTAAGGGCTCAATAAATGAGTTGCTCTTGCAATTATTGTATATCATTTGTCATACTGCATTGCTTTTTGTCTAGTTTCCAGCTCTAGCATGTGAAATGTTTGAGAACAGGATCTGAGTCTTATTACTTCACAACCCCCCTTCCCCCACATCCAACAGTCTCTTGCAGAGTCAGCACTCTTCAGAAGGAATGAAGGAGTGAACAAATACAGCTCTAGAAAGACATTCTTCAAGCTACATTGCATAGGTAAGTTTTCCCTTTGTTTCAAAAGGATTAAATTCCCTGAGATCATGGACAAGCCTCTGGGACCGGGAATGCGGCTTAGTGGTAGAGGGCTTGCCTAGCATGTATGAAGGCCTGGACTCGATTCCTCAGTACCACATAAACAGAAAAAGCCAGAAGTGGTGCTGTGGTTCAAGTGGTAGAGTGCTACAGGGTTGGGAATGTGGCCTAGTTGTTACAATGCTTGTCTAGCAGGCACGAAGCCCTGGATTTGATTCCTTAGCACCACATATAGAGAAAAAGCTGGAAGTAGAGCTATGGCTCAAGTAGTAGAGTGCTAGCCTTGAGCAAAAAATAGCCAGGGAGAGTGCTCAGGCCCTGAGTTCTGAGTTCAAGTCCCAGGACTGGCAAGAAGGAGGAAGAGCAGGGGGAGGAGGAGGAGGAAGTGGAGGAGGAGGGGGCAGGAGAGGGAGGAGAGGGAGGAGGAGGAAGGGGAGGAGGAAGGGGAGGACGGGGAAGAGGGGGAGGAGGAAGAGGAGAAGAATCATCATCTTGGGGACAGTGCCCAGGCCCTGAGTTCAAGTACGAGGAATGGAACAAAAAAGGGTCAAGCTTCTGCATTTCTCTGGCCCCATTACAATCTGGTACAGACCAGTAACTTTAGTAGGTGCTTAACAAATGCTATGGTTACCTAAGGGCTCCTTTTTGATGGCTGTGGTAGATCCTCAGAAATATCTCAGAAATAACTAAAGATAGGACCGATACTAGACCGATAGCCTCATGTTTTTCCCTGGTACAGTTGCTGTGTCTCTTCATCTCATGACCTGGTCTCGTGTCTGTAAGACGCTGAATTTTACAAAAACTCATAATTTGAGGAAATGGAAAGAGAACAAAGTTTTAGATCAAAATCTTTAATTATGATCCAAGAAGACAGGGGGACTTGAGGACAGCAGGAGAAATAAAGCAAGGCCCAAATGCTTCAACTCTTTTTTTTTTCTGCCAGTCCTGAGCCTTGAACTCAGGGCCTGAGCATTGTCCCTGGTTTCTGTCCCCTGGTGCTGGGGAATCAAACCCAGGGCTTCATGTATAAGAGGTAAGCATTCTTGCCACTAGGCCATATTCCCAGCCCCACACTTCAACTCTTAATGTCCAATTAATCCTCAAGATCCCAGGGTAGAGCAGTGCAGGCCTCGGACTCCTTCCCGTCTGCATTCAGAAGAGGGGATACGTGGGGCTTTCTTGTTGTTCTCAATACATCCAGCCCTGCCTATCTGGAGAATGCAATAGGCTATGATTGGTTTATTAGACTGTAGGTGATACTAGTGGACAGGAAGAAAGGAACAAGAGAGAGCTGGTCACCACCAGAAGATATGGCTACAATGTGGTCACCAAGAAGGGGTAGCCTGAGTCACAAGCAGGAGTAAAGAACGAGTAAATTCGAGCGGCCAATCAGGATCTGAAAGCCATAGCCTCTGGCTTCTACTGTGGCCTTATCTGATCCAACTGCATTGGCCAAGTGGGGGTCAGGGGTAGCCGGCTGTACACTGGCCCTCTGTCTGGAGGCTGTTCTGTTCTCACCCCTCACGGGCTGCAGGTCAGGCTGGGGGTGGTGGGGGTGGAGAGAAAGTCCAGCTACCAGAGCCTCTGAAGCAGAATCGGGGTAAGTGTGCAGGAGAAAAGAAAGGCCACCGTGGTCTGTATCCTCAGAGCAAGGTTTTCGATCTGTGGAAGAAATGGACTAGAATGAGCTCAAGGAACCATCTTCATCCTCTTCCCCTAGTGCTCACTAGAGGCAACAGTCAACTCTCCTGTCCCCAACCCCTCATCTGCTGCCCCCACCCTCTCGTTGGGTTTTCTCTGCTGGTGTAAAGCTTTGAAGATACAATAAAGAAGGCCCTACCTCGTGCTCCATCACAGAGAAGGTAGGGTCTTCCCAGTCCTGGGAGAACAGCTGGCTATGAAAACGCATCTTAGCTGCAATGGCTTTCACTGAGTAGAGGAGAGAAGTTAGATTGGAAAGCTATGGTAGCCGAGTTTACAGCCTCCCAAAGTAGGAAAGGGAACGGCATGGGGCCCTAGGATTAAAGGGAGCAAGTGTGTGCAAGGTGGCATGAGATACTGTCTGTTTGCTTGCCCCTTAGGCTGGAGATGTCCCTGGGCTCACTCATACAGGTAGTGGGGGGTAGGAGATCACTCACAAAGTGTGAAAAGGAAGATAGAGGAGCGGGCTTCTGTGTCAGTGGAGATGGACAGGACAGTTGGCCCTTACCCTTCCTCCCCCCTCCCCCACCCAGCTGACTGGCCACGGGGTCCAGGAGCAAGGAGCACACTCACTAAGGCAGGAATTGTGGGAGAAGGACCTTTCCAGCTGTTCACACTCTTCCTGCAGGTTGCCACTGCCCCGGCAAGTACAGCTTAAGGCCACACTAGTGTTGAAGTTGCTGATAAAGTTGGGAGTCATGGTGGTTCCTGTAGGGTGAGGAGGGGAAGCAGTGGTTAGGACCTCGCTAATCCTAGCTTTAAGCTCCTAGTGTTTATGTTTGTGCATATGGCAGTGCTATGATTTGAACCGAGGACTTAGCACTTGCTAGGCAAGCACTTGAGCCATGCTCCCTAATCCTTTTTATTTTTTTATCAATCTCTGATTATGATCTTTCTGCCACTACTTTCTTTTTTTTTTTTTTAACTTTTTTTTTGCCAGTCCTGGGCCTTGAACTCCTGGCCTGAGCACTGTCCCTGGCTTCTTTTGCTCAAGGCCAGCACTCTGCCACTTGAGCCACAGCGCCACTTCTGGCCATTTTCTATATATGTGGTGCTGGGGAATCGAACCTAGGGCCTCATGTATACGAAACAAGCACTCTTGCCACTAGGCCATATTCCCAGCCCCATCTGCCACTACTTTCTGAATAGCTAAGGTTACAGGGATGAACTACCATGTCTAGCCCCAGCTCTATGTCTTCCACCCATCTTAGGGCCCCATCAGCCTGGGTTGTCTCCAGAGCATTCTTGCCCTTAGGGCTGACCAATCTATGAGTTCCCTACACATGCCCCAGCCTCACCAATGAGCCCCAAGTATGCTTGCAGACATTTGGATTGCTCTGTTGCACATGTCCCTAGAATGTCCAAAGGATGACAGTGGGTCTGGAAATCCATCAGGCGTGATCTGAAGAAGGGAAATGTTAATTGTTTAAAAGGAAGGTAGGAGGGAGAGATAAGGGAGGATGGTAGAGGGGGTGAGGTTGGTGGGTGCATTATATACATGTATAAAAATATGACAATATAAGGGGCTGGGAAGGTGGCTTAGGGGTAGAGTGCTTGCCTAGCATGCCTGAAGCCCTGGGTTTGAATCCTCAGCAACACATTAACAAAAAAAGCCAGAAGTGGCGCTGTGGCTCCAGAGTAGAGTGCTAGTCTTGAGCAAAAGAGAAGCCAGGGACAGTGCCCAGGCCCTGAGTTCAAAGCCCAGGACTGGCAATAATAACAATAATACTTTTTCCTTTTTTTTTTCATTAGTGTTCATTAGTTGTACAAGGGGTGGGGGTCATTTTAACATCTCCATACATGCATTCAATGTATCCCAGCGAAACTCACCTCCTTTACCAGGCTCCATTACCTCTCACACACTTCCTAAAACAGTTTCAACAGCTTTTATTATTCTATTTTCTTTTTCTTTTCTTTCTTTTTCCTCTCTTTCCTTCCTTCCTTCCTTCCTTCCTTCCTTCCTTCCTTGCCAGTCCCAGGGCTTGAACTCAGGGTCTGGGCACTGTCCCTGAGTTTCTTTTGTTCAAGGCTAGCACTCTACCACTTGAGCCACAGCACCACTTCTAGCTTTTTCTGAGTAGTTTTTTTTTTTTTGTTTTTTGTTTTTTGTTTTGGCCAGTCCTGGGGCTTGGACTCAGGGCCTGAGCACTGTCCCTGGCTTCTTTTTGCTCAAGGCTAGCACTCTGCCACTTGAGCCACAGCGCCACTTCTGGCCATTTTCTGTATATGTGGTGCTGGGGAATCGAACCCAGGGCCTCATGTATATGAGGCAGGCACTCTTGTCACTGGGCCATATCCCCAGCCCCTGAGTAGTTTATTGGAGATAAGAGTCTCATGGACTTTTCTGCCCAGGCTGACTACTCAGGAGGCTGAGATCTCAGGATCACAGTTCAAAGCCAGCCAGGGCAGGAAAGTCCATGTGACTCTTAGGTCCAATTAACCACTGGAAAACTGCAAGTGGCGCTGTTCCTCAAGTGGCAGAGTGCTAGTCTTGAGCTGAAGAGTTCAGGGACAGCATACAGGCCCAGAGTTCAAGCCCCATGACCGACAAAAAAAAAAACATCCTCCTTGAGGGTCTTGGCCTTCATCTCTACTGCCCTTCCCCTCCGCATGTCATCTACTTGACAACTCTGCCTCAGGGCCTGGCCAGGCTTCCTCCTCAGGAAGCCTCCCTCTGTCCCAGGTTAGCGCACCATCAGTCTGAATGTGGGCACACAACCACCAGTTGTTTCCATTTCCTTGACTGTAAAATAGAAAGGCTAACAGGCTGACCTGGTATACTTTTGTGAAAATGAAATCAGAGAATGCATTTATAGTGTTCAGCATAATGCCTGGCACCCCTTAAGTATTCAACAAATGTTAGATGTTATTATGTTAAACAGTTATTCTATAATAGGTGAATCCAGTTTCCCTTAGGTGATGAAACTATGAGTATGTTTTCTGTATATATTTGCAATTCTTATGTTATTTTGCCTAGATTAAGTTAATGGTTTGCTTCTCTGTAACCCTCACTACACTAGGATTTCCTTGAAGGCAGGGATAATATTTTAATTATCTATCTCAGGACCTGTTCAATAATAGTAACAACTAGAAAGTACAGCAGAATAGTTAAGAGCATAGACTAAGCCAGACCTCTGCATTCGAAATCTAACCTAGGGCTGGGAATGTGGCTTAGTGGTAGAGGGCTTGCCTAGCATGCGTGAAGCCCTGATTCAATTCCTCAGTACCACATAAACAGAAAAAAGCCAGAAGTGGTGCTGTGGCTCAAGTGATAGAGTGCTAGCCTTGAGCAAAATGAAGCCAGGGACAGTGCTCAGGCCCTGAGCCCCAGGACTGGCAAAAAACAAAAACAAAATCTAACCTGACAAACCTGACTAACTCATGGACTTTGGGAAGGTTATTCAACCTTTCTGCTGTGCTCTCTTCACTTATAAATTGAAGGTAATTAAAAATATATAATATTGACAGGCTCCAGTGGCTCATGCCTGTAATCCTAGCTACTCAAGAGGCTGAGATCTGAGGATCACAGTTCAAAGCCAGCCCAGGCAGGAAAGTCTGTAAGACTCTTATCTCCATTTAACCACCAGAAAACCAGAAGTGGTGCTGTGGCACAAAGTGGTACAGGGACAGTGTCCAGGCCCAGAGTTCAAGCCCCATGACAGGCATATATACATACATATATATGTATATATGTATATATGTGTATGTGTAAACATATACACATATATGTGTATATATAATATATCATCTAGCTTACAGAATTCTTGAGCAGTTTTGATGAGTTAATGCATGAACTACAAGTACTTAAAACGGTAACTAGCCCAGCCCATAGGAAGTACTCTGTAAGTGTTAGGTTATGATTACCAAGAGCTCTGATTATAAGATGAGGAAAGTACAAGTCAGAGGTTAATTTGCTCTTCTTTGAAAAGAAGTAGTGGTAGAACCAAGTTAAAAACCAAGTTGGTGCGATTCTTATTGTCAACAAATGTCATTTGAGTGGATGATAAATTCAATTTGGTGAACATTTTCTATTGAAAAGACAGGAAAACCATATCTGAATCTCAGGTTTCCTGGACCAGCAAAACAGCTGCGGTAGAGCTCGGATTCAATGCCCAGTGTGGCAAAAAATAAAAATTGTAGTCAAGTTCTTAGAGGTTAATAAATGACAAAATAAGCACTATCATTTATTAAGTACTACCATCTATTGAGTACTTACTGTGCTCCAGTAAGCTAAGCACTCTACCTAAGTAATTTAAACATGACCAGAATCCCATGAGATCTATGTTGTTATCCCAGTTTTTGCAGAGAACTAAATAGAAACTCAGGTTAAGTGATGGAATTTGAGGCTAAGTAATATGCTCAGGATGACAGAAACCCAGGCTTAGATTCACATTCATCTGACTTCAGAACTGATCTTACTGCCTACGTGGGAAATTTTCTGTGAGATATGTGACATAAATGAAAGATCTCAAGATACAAATACAACCCCAGAGTGTGGATTAGTGTTGTCTGGATAGAAAACTGACTAAAAGGAAATGCTGTATATTATGTTCAGTTCAGAGCATATCAATTTTTAATTATATTTTTGTTTATGTGGTACTGAGGAATGGAACCCAGAGCTTCATGTGTTTTAAGCAAGTACTAAGCCACATTCCTAGCCCATATTAAGTATTTTTTTTTTGCCAGTCCTGGGCCTTAGACTCAGGGCCTGAGCACTGTCCCTGGCTTCTCTTTGCTCAAGGCTAGCACTCTGCCACTTCTGGCCATTTTCTGTATATGTGGTGCTGGGGAATCAAACCCAGGGCTTCAAGTATACACGGCAAGTGCTCTTGCCACTAGGCCATATCCCCAGCCCCCATATTAAGTATTTTTATATGCGACATGTCTAATGTTTTTACATGAAGAAAAACCATATATATATGTATATGTGTGTGTGTGTGTGTGTTTCACAATGATGGAAGGCAGGACCCCAGTGGCTCATGCTTAGAATCCCACTTACTAAGGAGGCTGACACCTGGAGGATTAAGGTTTGAAGTCAACCCAGGCAGAAAAGTCTGGTAGACTCCATCTCAATTAAACAGCAAAATAGCCAACTAGAGTTGTAGCTAAAGTAGTGGAGGCACAGCTGTGAGCAAGCACAAATCTCTGAGTTCGAGCCCTGAACCAACACACACACACACATACACACACACACACACACACGATGGAGAGAAGTAGTGGTCTTGCTATATTGCCCAGGATGGTTTTGAACTTCTAAAATGAAGCACTCTCCCGTCTCAGTGCTGGGATTACAGGCACATGCCATAGTGCCCAGCCAAAACATACATTCTTTTTTTTCCTTTTTCCAGTATGTGGGTTTGAACTCAAGGCCTCATGTTCTCATTTGGTTTCCTTCCTTTTCTTCCTTTCTTTTTCTTGATCTCCCTCCTTCCCATCCCTCTCTCTCTTCTTTCTTCTCCCCCCTTCCCTCCCTCCCTCCCCTCTCTTCCTTCCTTCCTTTTTCTTTCTTTCTTTCTCTCTCTCTTCTTTCTTTCTTTCTTTCTTCCTTTCTTTCCTTCTTTCTTTCCTTCTTTTTTTGTTTCATGCTGGTCCCAGAGCTTGAACTCAGGGCCTGATTAGGTTAATGTCTTTGAGCCTTTGTGCTCAAGGCTAGTACTCTACCACTACTTATGCCACAGTTCCACCTCTGGCTTTTTGGTAGTTAACTGGAGATAAGAATCTCATGAGCCAGGTGCTGGTGGCTCATGCCTGTAATCCTAGCTACTCAGGTGGCTGAGATCCGAGAATGGCAGTTCAAAGCCAGCTGGGGCAGGAAAGTCCATGAGACTCTTTATCTTCAATCAACCACCAGAAAACTGGAATTGGCGCTGTGGCTCAAGTGGTCGAGCGCTAGCCTTGAGCTGAAGAGCTCAGAGACAGCGCCCAGACCCAGAGTTCAAGCCCCATGACCAACAATAAATAAGAATCTCATGAAGAATCTCATGGACTTTTCTGCCCAGGATGGCTTGGAACTACGATCCTCAGATCTCAGCTTCCTGAGTAGCTAGAATTACAGGTGGGAGCCCCCAGCCCCTGCCGCATACTATTTTAAGGAGAAGGGTTTCACCCGACATCCTAGGCAAAGCCCCCAGTGGCTGCCTGTCCTCTGGAAGTTAGACTCAGCCTGGAGCAAGAGGATGGACAGGAGCCCCCAGGCCTCACCCAGGCCTCCCCCCGGCCCACCCTCCCCGCCCACCCCCGGCACCTGCACAGGGGGTCCGCGCGGCAGAGGCTCTGCAGTTCCAGGCAGTTGGGGGGCTCTGCCGGCAGGGCACAGCGGGGGGCAATGGTGTTGCGCCTGCGCTCCCCGCAGCTCCTGTCAGTGGGCGCGCAGGGGCAGAGCAGCAGGCCCTGCGCGTGCGGCGGGTCGGCCTTCTCGAAGAAGGAGCGCAGCTGGGCGAGGCAGACGTGGCGCTGGCAGCGGGATCCAGAGCACGCCACGCCATAGGCCTTGCGCAGCCGGTCACACTTGCCGTTGAGCGTGCACAGGGTGGTGAACTTGAGGCAGAGATCGGAGTCTGTGGGGAAGGGGGCACCGGGTTACCACGCCAAGCCCTCTCTGCATGCAGGGCGGTGGCCGCGTCTCCGGAGGGACTCAGCAAACCTCTGGCTTCCCGAGGACTGACCCTAATGGAGCTACTTGTGATCGGGGGCTTTCCCTCTACCCACAAACTCTATCTGGCTCTGGGACATCCTCCCGATCCTGATCTTCATTTTAGTTGACACCCATCATTGTCGCTGTTGTCATTACCATCACCACTATCATCATCACCATTATCCTCTATGTGCATCTAGCACTTGTAGCTATCCATGCTGTGCTGTGACATCTGAGGACGGAAATCACAACCCTGAAGCCTCTTTCCATTTTTTTTCTGTTGTCAGTCCCCGGGGCTTGAACTCAGGGCCTGGGCTCTGTCTCTGAGCCTCTCGGTGCTTAAGGCTAGCACTCTACCACTTGAGCCACAGGTCCACTTCCGGCTTTTTCTGTTTATGTGGTACTGAGAATTTGAACCCAGGGCTTCATGCATGCTAGGCAAACACTCTACCACTAATTCTGGCCAGGTGCTGGCGGCTCATACTCGTAATACTAGCTCCTTGGGAGGCTGAGATCTGAGGACTGAGGTCCAAAGCCAGCCCAGGCGGGAAAGTCCATGAGACTTTTATCTCCAATGAACCACCAGAAAACCAGAAGTGTGGCACTGTTGTTCAAAGTGGTAGAGTGCTAGCCTTGAGCAAAAGAGCTCAGGGACAGTTCCTAGGCCCTGAGTTCAAGTCTCACAACTGACAAAATAATAATAATGATAATGATGATAATTCTGCCAGACACCTGTGGCTCATGCCTGTAATCCTAACTACATGCCTGTAATCCATAACGAATCACATTTCTTTCTCAAAAAATGGTACATGTGTGTGCCTACACAATTAAATCACAGCTTCACTTTCCTGAAAGAAAAATAAACCCATAATAGTCTACACCAGACTGACGGCTCTCTACCCTGAGCCACCCCTGTGAGAAGTCACACGTTCAGTATTTTCTCTGCCCAACACCTCGCCCATCCCATTAAAATGGTTGAAAACAAGCAATTTCTTAGTCTTTAGGGACAAAAAAAAAAAAAAGCTACTTTCCTGGCTGCCTTGAATGTAAGTAAATAATCCATTTTAGTACATTTTTTTTCCTGCTGCCACTCCTACTATACCTTTCCTAAGGCCCAGAGGGCCCTAATGGGCTTTCTTTATTATCGCTTTTGATGATTCCACATAGCACAGCTCAGACTGCCATACTGACCCAGGGCTTCTTCAGTCACCTGGCAGAATAGAAATTCTTACATAAACGCTCCAGCTTGCGCTTGGCAGCAGCCCTTCCATCAGAGCCCAAGCCCAGCCTCCCATTCCCAGCTGAGGTTAGCCTCCACACCTGGTTTGAGCATTTTCAGCTTGCTGAGATTCATTTTCCAGGGCTTGGCAGTCACTGAGTCTTCATAAGGGGAGACATCCAACTCATAGTCACCTAGAAACAAAAGGAAGGAGGAACAACAATATGCAAGGGATGAGGGTAAGCTAGCAGCAAAGGAAAAGGCACAGCCTCTAGCTAGTTAGTTGCAAACTGTGCAGAGAGGAGAAAAAGAGAGGCATAAACATATAGTTCGCACCTGAAGAATAAACTGATGAAGTACTATAACAGGTACTTTAAACACTTTTGCTTTAAAAGTTTATAATATACTTTGATTTTTTTTCTCCAGTCCTGGGGCTTGGGACTCAGGGCCTGAGCACTGTCCCTGGCTTCTCCTTGCTCAAGGCTAGCACTCTACCTCTTGAGCCACAGCGCCCTTTCTGACTTTTTCTATATATGTGGTGCTGAGGGATCAAACCTAGGCCTTCATGTATATGAGGCAAGCACTCTACCACTACGCCATATTCCCAGCCCCTATAATATACTTTGAAAGAAAAAGTTTTGAATGCTTTTCTGAGGGCACTGGTGGCTCGTGCCTGTAATCTTGGCTACTTAAGGGGCTGAGATCTGAGGATCACAGTTCAAAGCCAGCCTAGACAGGAAAGGCAATGAGATTCTTATCTCCAATTAGCCCCTCCCCTCCCAAAAAGCCAGAAATAGAGCTGTGCTTAAGTGGTAGCACACTAGTCTTCAGTGTAAAAAAGCTCAGGGACAATACATACTCCCTAAGTTCAAGTCCCAGGAGCAGCACACAGACACACAATAAAAAGGCAACTAAGAGCATGAGATACTGAGTTCAGATCCAGTATCTGAACACACACACACACACACACACACACACACACACACACACAGCTTTCACTGAAAAGCACTGACTCCTTACTTTGACCTACAAATTAACTGAAAGAAAGAAATACTTGGCATCGGGGCTGGGAATATGGCCTAGTGGCAAGAGTGCTTGCCTCATATACATGAAGCCCTGGGTTCAATTCCTCAGCACCACATATATAGAAAATGGCCAGAAGTGGCGCTGTGGCTCAAGTGGCAGAGTGCTACTAGCCTTGAGAAGAAGCCAGGGAGAAGTGTATAGAACAGCTGGAATCCCTCAGGGCCTCTTAGCATCACCGATTGCTGAGTGTGGAGGACCAAGCTGGAGCTTGCAATAAAGACTCCTTTTGCTTTTGAAGAAGAAGAAGAAGAAGAAGAAGAAGAAGGAGAAGAAAAGGAAGCCAGGGACAGTGCTCAGGCCCTGAGTCCAAGGCCCAGAACTGGCCTAAATAAATAAATAAATAAATTTTTTTTAAAAAGAAATAGTTGGCATCCTTGCCTCCATTTTTGTATCTGTCTTTGTTCTAAGCTAGTCCTTCACCTTGAAATCCAGGAAGGACCAGACTTATCTCTAATCTCTTTAAACCCAGAGACAGAAGAAACTGCCCCAAAGGAAGACAGCAGAGCTTGCGCAGAACAGACTCTATGCCAGGCAACACGGACTTGTTTAACCTGACGACCTTGTTGCTCCTCTCGAGTGATGACAGTGATAATAACTTCTCCCAGAGTAATGAGAAAACAGCCAGCGAGGCTACTCCAGTGGTCGGGACTGTTAACTATGTAGAATTCCCAGCCCTTGGCTTAATTATTTTCTTTTAATCTAAAACATAAAGGTCATGTCTGTAGCTAAAGATACTGGCAGATGGGCTGAAGTGCATACTTGTTATAGCAGGTGCTTGTTCCTACTCCCCAGGTAGTGAGGTTTGAATTTAGTGCCTCAAACTTGCTAAGCTTGCTTGCTTGACTTGCACTCTTCCACTTCACCCATATCTCTAGCCTGGCTTTTTGCTAGTTATTTTAGAAACAAAGTCTAGTGAACTTTTCTGTCCTGACTGGCCTCAAACTATAACCCTCCAGATGTCAGCCTCTTGAATAACTAGAATTACAGACATGAGCGATCACGGCCAAACTAATTTTTTTTTTTTTTTGCCAGTTCTGGGGCTTGAACTCAGGGCCTGGGCTCTATCCCTGAACCTCCCTGCTCTAAGGCTAGCGGTCTACCTTCTTTTTGCTCAAGGCTAGCACTCTACCACTTGAGCCACAGCGCCACTTCTGACTCTTTCTGTATATGTGGTACTGAGGAATCGAACCCAGGGCTTCATGCTAGGCAAGCACTCTACCACTAAGCCACATTCCCAGCCTGGCCAGATTAATATTTAACTCTTGGATTGGCATGTTGGAGTGAATGGGCAAACCTAACATGTAAAAACCCTATAGTTTGAGCCTGGGATTTAAAACTTTAATTTTAGTACCATTTGTTAGGCACATTGTAGTCTGGACACTATGGTATAAGTGTGTGTGTGTATTTATGTATTTATATATTTCTATATGTGACTATATATGAGTACATATGCATATAGATACAAATATACATATGCATGATCTCATTTTATCTTCCTAGAAGCCTTTGGTTGATAATAAAGTAAGGATGAGAGATGTTAAGCGACTTGCTAAGGCTCACACAAGCTAATAAGAAAGGGAGCATGCTGGGAGCATGGCTCAAGTAGTAGAGCATTTGCCTAGCAAGTACAAGGCCCTGAGTTCAAACCCCAGTACTGTCAAATAAGAAAGAAGGGGAGCCGGGATGACTATCTAATATTTAATCCAAAAACTTCATTCCTAACTACTAGACATATTACCCTGAAGGTATACAAACAGAACAGGGGACTCTGTCTTCTGTTGTCTTGCTATTAGGAAAGGGATGGTGGTAGATTCTTCTCCAGTCTTGTCTGCTTGTCTATGGAGACACATGGCAAACTAGAGAAAGGGAAAGGACATCAGCTGCTGAAGTGAACATAACAAGAAAAACAAGCCAGGCACTGGTGGCTCATAACCTGTAATCTTAGCTACTTAGGAGGCTGATATCCGAGGGTCCCCATTCAAAGGCAGCCTGGGCAGAAAAGTCTATGAGACTCAAATCTCCATTTAACCACCAAAATACTGGAAGCAGAGCTGTAGGTCAAGTGGTAGAGCACCAGCCTTGAGTGAAAAACTAAGGGGCAGCTCCCGAGTACCAGCACCAAAAAAAAAAAAAAGTAAAGAAAAAGGGTGAATGATTTTTACTGCAAATATGTCACTCTTAGGCAGATATGTCTGTCTTTGTGTGTGTCTCTGTGTGTGTGCTGGTAGTGGGACTTGAACTCAGAGTCTCTAGGTCTTGCTTAGCTCGTTCTGCTCCAGGCTGGCACTCTACCACTTGAGCTACACGTCCACTTCTGACTTGGTGGTGGTTAATTGAGGATAAGAGTCTCTTGGATTTTTCTGTCTGGGCTGGCAGACAAACCTCAGTTTCTTGAGTAGCTAAGACTATAGGCATGAGCCACAGGTGCCCAGCTAAGAAGACTTTGCAGAGTTTTATCAAATCACTGCATGGCTCATATGCATGGTAGGGGCTCAATTAATGCTGATGAATAGATTTTATTGGAGGAGAGAGGTAAGGGCTGTGAGTTTTTACAGATGTTATCCAGTAGGCTTTTTTTTTTTTTTTTTTTTTTGCCAGTCCTGGGGCTTGAACTCAGGGCCTGGGCACTGTCCCTGGCTTCTTTTTGCTCAAGGCTAGCCCTGTACCACTTGAGCCACAGCGCCACTTCTGGCCATTTTCTATATATGTGGTGCTGAGAAATCGAACCCAGGGCTTCAGGTATACAAGGCAAGCATTCTACCACTAGGCCATATTCCCAGCCCACATTAGGCTTTTGTAAATGCATTTTTTTTCCAAAACAGAACTAAATGCATTTTTAGAAGGACACAAATAGAAATAGTATCCGAAAAATAAGAAAGGCTGTCCTAGCTAGATAGAAAGACATAAGGAGCTGGGAATGTGCTTAGTAGTAGAGTGCTTACCTAGCATGCATGAAGCCCTGGGTTCGATTCCTCAGTACCACATAAACAGAAAAGAATGGAAGTGGTGCTGTGGCTCAAGTGGTAGAGTGCTAGCCTTGAGCAAAAGAATCTCAGGGACAGTGGCCAGGCCCTGAGTTCAAGCCCAAGGCCTGGAAAAAAAAAAGATAACTCTTGGAAGTCTGTTACAGACCTGTGACATGAACAAGAAATATATTTTCTCTGCCTGGGCTGGCTTTGAACCATGATCCTCAGATTTCAGCCTCCTGAGTAGCTTGTAATACAGACATGAGCCAAAAGGGCCTGGCTAAGAAATCTATTTTTGTTGTTAAAAGCCAGAGATTTTTGGGTGGGTTAGTGGTAACTACAGCTTAACCTAGCAAATTTTTATTTAAAAATACAATTGGGGGGGGGGGCTGGGAATGTGGCTTAGCAGTAGAGTGCTTGCCTAGCGTGCATGAAGCCCTGGGTTCCATTACTCAGCACCACATAAATGGAAAAAGCCAGAAGTGGCGCTGTGGCTCAAGTGGTAGAGTGCTAGCCTTGAACAAAAAGAAACCAGGGATGGGGCACAGGTCCTGAGTTCAAGCCCCAGGACTGGCAAAAAAAAGAAAAAAGAACAATTGCGGGGCCAGGAGTAACTCCAAGTGCTTGCTTAGCATGGGAAAGGCCCTGAGTTTGATCCCCCACACTGAAACAATAATGAACTTGGAAGAAGCAAAAGAAAGAAAGAAACAAAGAAAAAATAGATTAGTACCTAGAGATAAATTAGCTATGTTTTTTGTGTTGTTGTTTATTTGTGGTACTAGAGCTGCAACTCAGGGCCTGGGTGCCAGCCCAGTGCTTTTTCCACTTTAGGCCACATCTCCACTTCCAGCTTTTTGGTTGTTAACTGGAGGTCCGAATCCATGGACTCTTCTGCCTGTGCTGGCTTCCAACTGCAAACCTCAGATTTCAGCTTTCTAATTGTTACCGGGTTCCAGGGAGGGGATTCCCCGTCCCTCCAAGAGTCCACCACTCAGAGACAGTCTCAAGCAAAAAGATGGATGTATTGGGGAAGCAAAAAGCGGACTGATCGGCCAGGGACGCAGCACAGACTCGGGAGCTGAAACTGCAACAGTGAAAAGCGGGGTGACCAGCCAGGGACACAGTGCAGACTCCGGAGCTGCCCCCGTGCCCCCGAGCAGTCCTCCAATTGGGGTTTATAAAGGTAAAAGCATAGCACAGATGTAGGGGCTTGATGCAGGGTAGAGCAAGCAACAAACAAGTTAAGCAAGCCATTTACAGAAGCAGAATTTTGGGGTCAGGTTGACCTAATCTACTGCCCCCAACATTTCCTCCTGTGTTTCCCTGATCAAGATGGAGTCAGCTGTACTCCCTACAACACTAAGTAGTTAGGACTACAAGCATGAGCTTCAGCTAGTAGGTTGTTATAGTAAAAACAACAACAATGACCAAAAAAAAGTCCAAATGTGTTACGTTGCTTTAGGACTGGGCAGTGAATAATAGTCTATTTCTGGGGGCTGGATAAATGGCAGTCCCATTACACAGCAGCAGAATATTTGGTAAGAGTGTTGCCTGTAATGCCTTTGAAAGAAGATGATGTACATTTTTTTTAATTTCCATTTCCTGGAGTTCATTTCCATAAATGTTATCTTACATGATCAGATGGGCATATGTATTGTGCCTTTGTGTTCCTCGTCTAAGAATATGGAAAATGGTATATATATTGCATGAGCTTGTACTTTAAGGAGAAGAAGCTGAGAAGCAGAGGTTACTGGAACATTTTGATTGCTTTTGGCTGCATTTGGCAAGGTTCTACAAGATAAAACTCACCAGATAATGGCCAGTGTGTCCCAAGGTTGACGGAGGATGCCTGTAGTCCCAGCTACTTGAGAGGCTCAGGCAAGAGGCTTGCCTTGGCCCGGGAATTGGAGACTAGCTTAGGCAACACAGGAGACCCCAATCTTGAACAACACAACTACAAAAATATAATTGGCTAGTTGGCAAGTAGGGAAGAAACAAAATGAATCCAGAAAGGAGACTTGTCGGATTAAGAGGTAAAGCAGTTTCAAAAGTTAAAAGATAAAACAGAAAAATGCTTTGAGTGATAAGCTTGATGACTCTACCAGGGAAAAAACCCAACTCTTGCTTGTGGCTATCTTGCTGTTTGTGGACATCTCTCATCTGATCAAGAATTATACCCAGTAAATCCTGCTAGTAGGACAAGTAAACTCAGGGGAAAAAAGATTAGAGATTCTCCCATAGGGGTCTGATAAGGGCCAGGAGCTTCTAATTAGAAAGAGACACACCTGGAATTGTGAGAAAAGCTCCTGGCTTACAAGACTGCAGAACTCAGATATATAAAAGGTAATTTATGTTTTTAAGAGTGTTATACTGCTAAGAGCTACCAGTATGGATTAAAAGAGACGACTGGAGACTGAAAACGCCCTGGCATTCCTGAGGTAGGAAGCAGTCTACGAATGCTGTTCAGTCCCTGAGGAGGTTGTAGTCTCCAATGCCCTTTGTAAATGTGACCAAAGAGAATAATGGAAAAAGCAAGAACCTCCCAGGGGGATTGGGTCCAGCGCCCTGGAGAGCAACAGATAGGGCAACTCTGCTCATAGAGTAAAAACAGGATCTTATTAAACAACAATCCTGCCAGGTGCCTGTGGCTCATGCCTGTCATCCTAGCTACTCAGGAGGCTGAGATCTGAGGATCGTGGTTCAAAACCAGCCTGGGCAGGAAAGTCCATGAGACTCTTATCTCCAGTTAATCACCAGAATCCAGAAGTGGCACTGTAGCTCACAGTGGCAGAGCACTAGCCTTGAGCTGAAGAGCTCAGGGACAGCACCCAGGCCCAGAGTTCAAGCCCCATGACCAAAAAAACAAACAAAAAACAATCCTGAGGGAAGAGGGCCCTTGTAATATCTGCCTAGCAGGATTTCAGAACCGCTGTCAATCAATGTGTCCTGTGTGCCTCCTATCCTTCTGTTTTCTGAGAGTGTTTGTTGTGCTTATTCTGAGCCTATTTCATGGTTGTACACTGACTACAGTATGTACAGGATGCAGATGTGTGGTCTTTTGAATTTATAACTTTCTAATTGATGGAAGCCACATCCAGGCTTGACATAGAAATTATCTTGAGATCCTAGACCTACAGCTTGATGTGTTTTGGTAGAACCTTTAGGGTATCTCCCTTGTGGAAGGGAGAGAAATGAATATTTTGGTTAAGTGGTAGACAGAGTATATAACATTTAACCTGAGGGGGTTTTGTTGTTGTTTTGTTTTTGCCAGTCCTGGGGCTTGAACTCAGGGCCTGAGCCCTGTCCCTGGCTTCTTTTTGCTCAAGGCTAGCACTCTGCCACTTGAGCTACAGCGCCACTTCCAGCTTTTTCTGTATATGTGGTGCTAAGGATTCGAACCCAGGGCTTTATGCATGCTAGGCAAGCACTCTACCTCTGGTGCCACATTCCCAGCCCCTAACCTGAGGTCTTCCTTCCTTCCTTCCTTCCTTCCTTCCTTCCTTCCTTCCTTCCTTCCTTCCTTCCTTCCTTCCTTCCTTCCTTCCTTCCTTCTTTCTTCCTTGCTTGCTTGCTTGCTTTTGTCCAAGTCTGGGACTCAAACTCTATAGCCTGACACTTTGGCTCACTGCTTGGCACTCTATCAACTGAGCCATACCTCCAATCCCGGGGAGGGGAGGGGAGAGGTGGGGGAAGGAGAAGACACTGTGTGTTGCAAGAGCCAACCAGGATACTGCTTTTTCTTCCCTCCATTTCTTATGGACACAGAACTTCATTATCATCCCTGTTCGATCTCCTATTGGAAAATAACCCTCAAAAGCTCCATTTCCAACTTAGTCCAATCCCCAAAGCTTCCTTTCCAGTTCATACCTACTAAACAACCACTCCTTGGGTTGGGGGGGGGGGGGCTGGGGCAGCTCACCAAGGCTTCGGGCAGGGTGGACAGTCCAATAGATCTCCAAGCAGGTAGTGTGGTTCTTCATGCGTGGGTGGCACGTGCAACCTATCAGAGAGCTGTTCCTGAGCTGCCGTGCTGCCTCCAGGCAGTCTGCAGACACAGAAGACTCCTCTGAAGGCGATGGGGTGCTTAGCGTAGAGGCACAAGAGCCCAGGTGGTGGTAAGCAGCCTTGCAAGTGGGATTGGCCCGGCACTTCCTTTTGGCCTGGATACAGCTGTTCATGAGTCTGCTCTCTGTAGGAAGGGAGTCTCCTGTAGAAGGAGGGGCCAGATGAAGTTCACATAAGTGCAGAGAAACTGTCTAGGAACATCAAGCCATCGAATCAAGTATGAGAGACTGCAGATAAATCCTTGAGAACAATCTTAGGATAACTTAGAACGCCTTTAAGAATAAATGCAAAAGGGGCTGGGGATATAGCCTAGCGGCAAGAATGCTTGCCTTGTATACATGAGGCCCTGGGTTCAATTCCCCAGCACCACATATACAGAAAAAAAATGGCCAGAAGTGGCGCTGTGGTTCAAGTGGCAGAGTGCTAGCCTTGAGCAAAAAGAAGCCAGGGACAGTGCTCAGGCCCTGAGTCCAAGGCCCAGGACTACAAATAAATAAATAAATAAATAAATAAATAAATAGCATCACTTAAAGATAGTTTCTTAAAAACAAACTAGCAGGGCTGGGAATATGGCCTAGTGGCAAGAGAGCTTGCCTCGGATACATGAAGCCCTGGGTTCGATTCCCCAGCACCACATATATAGAAAACGGCCAGAAGTGGTGCTGGGGCTCAAGTGGCAGAGTGCTAGCCTTGAGCAAGAAGAAGCCAGGGACAGTGCTTAGGCCCTGAGTCCAAGGCCCAGAACTGGCAAAAAAAAACAAAAAAAAAACTAGCAAACAAAATTCTACCTTAAGGTAGTTGGAAGTGCAATGAGGAGGGTATTTCCAGAAAGAAAGAAAAAGGGTAATTTGACCGTTACTCAGAAACACCAATATAAACAACAGTTGTTTCTCATTTGGCACTTTTAAAAGTCTACATTCTGGGACTTAGAGTTCCCATCATAAGTAAAGAAGACTATCCATAGCTGTTTAAAGTAAATTCTAGGGATCATTCTTAACTACCTTTTTTTTTAATTTTTTGGTTCACTGGAGATAAGAGACTCACAGACTTTCCTGCCTGGGCTGGCTTTGAACCTGATTCTCAGATCTCCACCTCCTGGGTAGCTAGGATTACAGCCATGAGCCACCTGCATCTGTTGTATATCATTGTTAATCTAAATTCAACCCAAGTCCTGCCAACTCCACGCCCTATCTGAGCTCTGCCTACTTTTCTCCTTGTTGGTGTCACCGCTCTTAGCCTCACTCGTTCCCTGATTTCGTCTCCCACACTCCTCCTCTCACACTAATCTGAGTACCTTTTTGTTTAGTGAAAAAAAAAAACTAAGAAAACTTTTTATTGGGGCAAAAGTCACAAAACAGGGCTGGGAATGTGGCTTAATGATACAGTACTTGCCTAGCATGCATAACGTCCTGGGTCCAGTTCCTTAGTACCACATAGACAGAAAAAGCCAGAGGTGGTACTGTGACTCAGGTGGTAGAGCACTAGCCTTGAGCAAAACGAAGCTCAAGGACAGTGCCCAGGCCCCAAGTTCCAGCCCCAGGACTGGCAAAAAAAAAAAAATTACATTGTTATTTTAAAAGTGATTACAGGGGCTGGGGATATGGCCTAGTGGCAAGAGTGCTTGCCTCATATACATGAGGCCCTGGGTTCAATTCCCCAGCACCACATATACAGAAAACGGCCAGAAGCGGTGCTGTGGCTCAAGTGGCAGAGTGCTAGCCTTGAGCAAAAAGAAGCCAGGGACAGTGCTCAGGCCCTGAGTCCAAGCCCCAGGACTGGCCAAAAAAAAAAAAAAGTGATTACAGTTACATAATCTAATTCCTTTTGGAAGAGTAGGAAGGCCTGCAAAGTAACTGCAGTTATGACTGCCTCCTTTTGGTAAATCTTGCCCTTGCCAATGTGTCATAGTTGCTTTCTACTCTACCTTACTTTCTCCTCACTTATGCTACTGCTGCTATAGAGAATCCCTCCTTCTTTTAGTCAGCACCCTGACTTGCTGACTTTGTTTCCTTCTTGGTTCACAGGAGACTGACTAGTTGCAAGTCTCTGCTTTGGGACACATGATTTGTTTCTCCACAATAAGGTCTCTAGCACTTAACAGCCATTGTATGTGTGGATGAACAAAGAAATATAACATGCATTAGCAGACGTAGCAAGTCAAGGCCAGGTCAAGGTTAGACTGAACATATTGGTACATGCCTATCATCCCAGCATTGGGGAAACAGGAGGATCTTAACTTCAAGGCCAGTTTGGGCTACTTTGTCTCAAAAAAAAAAAAATCTGGGGCCAGGGGATCTAGCTCTGTGGTGAAATGCTTACCTAGTATAAAACAAGTACACAAAAAAGAAAGAAAGAAAGAAACTAGGTCAAGGTTAGAACCAAGAATGGCTTCATATCTAGTTTAGAATGAGTACATGATGCTACCCTCCTCTGTGAGACAGAGTTCTTCTTTGTGAGCCTGAGCAGTGGAATTGTTTACTCAACTGTTAAAACATTCTATAGGTCTGTGCTTTGGGGCAGCATTTGGCCCTACATGGTGTTAGGGGCTTTTCGTGTTCAGTTAGAGGTTTTAACCAGAAACCATTGCTGTTGGTGGTGATGTGGAATAGACCTGTCAGTCGTCCTGCTTTGCTGGTTAATGATGAAGCTGTCTATCCTTTATCCTGACATGAAGCCATACATTAGAGTCACTGGAGTCTCCTGAGCAATCAGATCAGATTGCTGATGTCTTGTTGCCCAGATTTGCTGATGGAACCAGTCTAGACAGAGCAGTCTTCTCCCGCAATCCTTCCATGCCTATTTCACAGCCAAAACTGTATTTTTTTTTTCATTTTTGAGGTAGAATCTCATTACATTTCCTAGGATGGCTGCAAACTTGTGATACTCCTGCTTCAGCTTCCTGTGTACTGGGATTATAGCACTGTGCCCAGATGAAGATTGTATGTATGTGTGTATGTATGTATTTTGGCTGTGGGGCTTGAACTCTAGACCTCAGTGCTGTCCCTTAGCTTTTGTGCTCAAAGCTACAGCTCACCACTTTGAGCCATAGATCCACTTCCGGTTTTCTAGTGGTTAATTGCAGATAAGAGTCTCAGGACTTTGCTGCCTAGGCTGGCTTTGAACCATGATCCTCAGATCTCAGCCTCCTGAGTCACTAGAATCCTAGTGTGAGCCACCAGTGCCTAGCTGAAGACTGTAATACCACCCTGTCAACAGAGGTGGGGGAGAAATATATGTGATCTCTGTCTCAAGAGCCTCTCCATGCAGGCTCTGTCAGGAAGAATGGAAATGCTCCCCACAATCAGATTCCATGCATCTAACCCACTCTCCACAGCCAAGGTATTTTTTCCAGGGATGATGGTAATTTTTCAGGCTGCTTCCCTCCCCTCCTCACCCCCCCCCCCCAGGGCGTAGTTCTAAAATCAGAGGTTAGACCAGGTGCCACAAAAAACTACTGTCATCTATGGCTGTAATCTGTGACTCAGAGGGCCAGGCAATGTGGGGGGGGCCGCTAGTCCATCTTTCCCTATTGAGTGTTTTCCACCTCATTTAAGAATTGTATCTCAAGAAGGGATGACATTGACCAAGGTATATTATGCGCATAATCTTATTTGTGGGGGTTAAAAAATCTCTTTGTACTACCGTTTGATATACATTGAAAATGTAAAAAAGAAAAATTACAAAAAGAATGCCATCTCCAAGTATGGAGGAGAGTGGGGGGTGTCAGGAGGGGCCCGTCTAGGGGCAAGAGTCTCAACAACAAGGCAAGCAAGGGCTGATGTTAGCAAGTTCCAGGCAGTCGACAACTCGAATCTAAGAAACCCCCCTTCTTCATGCGTACCCGGCTTCCACTTTCTCAGCCCTTGGGGGGGTTGGGGTGGGGGTGGAAGGGTGGCAGGCCACTTGGAGCCAGGGGAAGTCCTGCTTGGGACGGAGTTGCTGGCCCGCTGGGTCTGTGGTAGACACCCTTGGAAAGCGGGAGGGCGCAGGGCGAGGAGGTCCCCGGGCACCCGGGCCGGGCCGGGCATCCAGTCCACATGGGTTCGGACACCGGCCCCTTCCCGGCACCCCGATCTCTCTCTCTCTCCATCTGCCCTCCACCGAAGGCAGCCGGGTGGATGCTGTCCGGGAGGCGGCTGCCCCCCCCCCTCCATCCCTCCCCACCCCACCCCCAGTAGCCCGGTTACCTGGGCCCCGCCTACCGCTCACCTGGCCCGGCCCGTCCAGCCCGGGAGCCGCTTACCTGCTCCGAGTGGCGGCGGCAGCAGCAGCAGCAGCAGCAGCACCGACGCCGGCGGCCGTGGGATCTGGGGGTGTCCCATCGCGGGGTGCGGGATCCGGGTGCCTGGCCCCCCACAACCCCGGGGCGCTGTGCGGGGATGCAGGGTGTTGCGCTGCCCGGGAGTCTAGCGCTGGACTCGGCGAGCGGGGTTCCCCCCCCCACCCCCGCCCCCGCCCCCGGCCGGCGCCTCCCAGCCCGGCTCCCCGCCCCTCGCGCGCTCCCACCAGGGTCCCGGGCGCCGCCCTCCCCGCCCGCCCGCAGCGGCCGCCGCGCGCCGCCCCTCCTCGCCGCCCGGCCCGAGCCCCGCGCGCGCCCGGCTAGGGTGCGGGGTTGGGAGGGTTGGAATAAAGGGGGTGGAGGGGGGAAAGGGCAGACCCCCCCCCCAAGCTGCCCCTCTGACGTCTGCTGTTCACTCCCCCGAGCAAAACGGGCGAAAGCTCTCCCTCAAAACTCACCAAAGATTTCTCAAAAAGAAAAGAAAAATTAAATGGAAAACACTATGTTGAAAATGAACCATAGATACAACCGTGGGTGGGGTGGGAGGGAAAAACTGGGCGAGAGGGAGGGCAGGGCCGACGTCCAGTTCCTTACCTGATTTAGGGAACAGAAACCCCTTCCTACACCACCTGATCGTCACAAGTTTCAAAACTGGAAAAAATACGGTGCTTAACCCTCTTCTCTCTGGGAAGGGCGGCAATCACTACGCAGGAAATCTTGGAGTAAGAAAGCACCTCAAGGGTACTTGGATTCCTACTGTTTGGAAGACGCACATCACCTCATTTGCCCTCCTAAGTATCTTGAAGAGTGAGATTTCCTGGTGGTTATTAAAATCAAGATTATGCATAGATGAAATGACTTCGCTGAGAGCATCACTGGGGTGAAGATCCCCAAGAGCTTTACCAGTCCACTGCTCCAAAAGTTACACTGTTGGTGTTCACACACACACACCACCCCCAACCCTAACTGAGATTCCCCCAGGATCAAGACAAGATCACTGAGGAAGGTGACTGGAGAGACCATTTTGCAGATCTGTCATCGCCCAGTGAGGAGCAGTTAACAAAGCTGGGTCCTCTATCAAGATTAAACTACCTGGAAACACAGCTGTGCCCAGAATCCAGGATGTCCACGCATAAGCATAGGGGATTTATTGTACTTGAGTCTGATTGTTACACGCTCCAAGGCAAACGTAGACTGAATTGGAAGACAGGGAACAGTGTCTAGAAAGAGAGAAAGGCAATCAAAGGAAGTGGGGGGAAGAGCTTCATCCCTTCACTCTCTCAACCTGAACCCCGTCTTTGCTTCCACCGCCTCCCTCCTGGCCTGGCAGAGGGCCAGGAGGGAGGTATTGTGAAGTGCAATATAAATGTCTGAGATTTATTGGCTGCTGCGTCTGAATATGGCCATCGTGATGTGGCCTCTGGGGGGCATTTGCCGATGTAATCAGTGCTGGAAAGAGTCATTCCAGCCAGGGGTGTAAATCACCCTTCACAAAGCTAGGAGAGGAAGACATGTGGCCCTAGATAAAGAAGAGAACTGATGTGGCTTTTCTGCCCTTCCCTCCCTTCTCCTGCCCAGGGGGAGCGTGGGCCTGAGCTGTAATGCACTTTAAATGGAGTTTGTGCTTTGTGTTAATCTATATCTGCCCTGCCAGTTTTACAGGAGAGCTGCTGCAAGAGTGAACATCTGGCTATCCAGCTATTGTACGGGGCCTGTTTTCTCCAAGCTCCATCTTAACTCTGTGTACTTTTCCAAAGTCCTTCCTTCTAGTTATGAGGCCTGTGTCTGGGGAACAGATGGTCTATACTTTACACTCAGATAAAGATTTCAACCGGAATAATGTCAGATCATTGGGATGCTTAGACCCGATTCCTTTATTCCAGGAACCAAGCCTGGTAAAGTTCAGGGTTACCTATCTAATGCTGACTCCTTGGACAGATTGCTGTGGGTTTTTTTTTTTCCAGTCCTGGGCTTTGAACTCAAGGCCTGAGCACTGTCCCTGGCTTTTTTTGCTCAAAGCTAGCACTCTGTCACTTTAGCCACAGCGCCACTTCTGGCCGTTTTCTGTATATGTGGTGCTGGGGAATCGAACCTAGGTCTTCATGTATATGAGGCAAGCGCTCTTGCCACTAGGCCATATTCCCAGCCCCTGATGCTGACTCCTTGGAATGGTCCATGAATGCAGCAACAGGATCAAGTGGATGGACTGGAAACAACTCCCAGTTCCACCTCTAAGAGGCCATTCTTTGTTGTTATTAATCTGTGCTAGTCTTGGGACTTGAACTCAGGGCCCGGGTGCTGGTCCTGAGCTTTTTTGGCTCAAGGCTAACACTCTACCACTTGAACCAGAGCTCCACTTCAGGCTTTTTAGTGGTTAATTGGAGATAAGACTTTCCTGTCCAGGCTGCATTTGAACCACAATCCTCACATCTCAGCCTCCTGAGTAGCTAGGATTACAGGCCTGAACCACCAGTGCCTAGCAGAGGCCAGTCTTATGAGAGTAAATGAGGTGCCTGGTGCATTATTTCAGTCTGGGAACTCAGGTAAAAAGCCTGACATCACCAAACCTTTAATGAGAATTGTTATCCAAGGCTAAGGAAAGGTTGAGAAGCCTCTGCAAATAAATTTGACTCCAAGACATATGGACAGCCCTCTACCCTCTTCCTCATCTGATTCCGAGAATCATCTCTTACTTTGTTCCTTTCTCTATTGTAAGCCACCAGAGCCTGGTCCCCATCCATTTTTTTTTCTGTTGGTTGTGGGGCTTGAACTCAGCACCTAGGCGCAATCCCTGAGCCTCTTTGTGCTCAAGGCTAGGGTCCTACCACTTGATCCACGGCTCCACTTCTGGCTTTTTGTTTATGTGGTACTGAGGAATCAAACCCAGGACTTCATGCATACTAGGCAAGCACTCTACCACTAAGCCACATGTCTTTCCATCTAACTAGCATGTTAGCCTGGCATGCAGAAAATGCTGGAAGTGGTGCAGTGCCTCATATGGTAGAGCGCCAGCCTTGAGCAAAAAGAATCTCAGGGACAGAGCCCTGGCCCAGAGTTCAAGCCCCATGACCAAAAAGAACAAAAACAAAAAACCCCAAACAAAACAAAATCTGTTCCTCAATTTCTTTCAAAAGAAATTGTTGTGAAAGTCCTATATGCAGTAAATAGCTGAAAATTGTTAACTGTTATCATTCTTGAGAATAATATGAATCAAAAATTGCATGATCCCTATAACGAGGTAAGAACTTCTATGGAGTTGGGAGTGGTGGTGGTTCACACCTGTAGTCCCAATGCTCAGGAAGTTGAGATACAAAGACTCTGGGTTTGAGATCTTCATGAGGTAGATAATTAAGCCCTACTTTAAAAAGAAAAAGGTGTTTTTGTTTTTGTTTTTGAATTACAGGGAGGAAGGAGCACGAGTCACATTTTCCCCTCAGCCACCTCTACCTAATATAGTTACCCCACCCGCCGCCCCTATCCCAGGCTCTGGGTTCCAAGGCTTAGGAGGTAGCTTTTATCCCCACAAGCAGCTGCTTAGATGGAGGCTGCCGGCTTCCGCTGCTGTCTTGGGGAATACTGCAGCGCCCTCTGCCGTGAGGCATGCACACAACACTTGAGGGCAAGAACACGGAAACAGACTGGGACGGGGCTGCTGGCTCTGTGGCTCTAACACTCCTTCCTGCCCCACTCACTTTCAACAATGTAGCCGGCAGACTCCAGAACCTAGGAAGTTGTTTTTTTTTTTTTTTTGCATCCATTCTATTCCAGACCTTTCCCGGTCCAGGGCTATCTGCATGAAGTTACCACCAGAGAATGACAAGTTCTGTCAATCCCTCAGCTACGCTGGGCCACGCAGGACATGTACCTTACAACACAAATAAAAGCCCCCTCTCTCTCTCTCTCTTTTTTATTGGCCAGTCCTGGTACTTGGACTCAGGGCCTGAGCACTGACCCTGGCTTCTTTTTGCTCAAGGCTAGCACTCTGCCACTTGAGCCACAGCGCCACTTCTAGCCTTTTCTATATATGTGGTGCTGAGAAATCGAACCCAAGGCTTCATGTATACAAGACAAGCACTCTTGCCCACTAGGCCATATTCCCAGCCCCTCTTTCCTTATCTTCATAAACCACAAATCTCTACTCCCAAGTCTTAAAGTCTTCATGATATAAAATGGAATGGAGAAGTTTGGGAAACAGGAAAATGTCAATCCTCCAGTACAGATGAGGAAATTATAAGCCCAACTCAGATCAATCATCTACCCCAGAGAATGCTAGTCATCTTGGTTTTCTTTTTTTGCCAGTCCTGGGGCTTGAACTAAGGACCTGAGCATTTTCCCCGAGCTTCTTTTGCTCAAGGCTAGCACTCTGCCACGTGAGCCACATTCCCAGCCCCCATCTTGGTTTTCTGAGAACAGATGACACATGGCACTGAGTAAACTCATTCCAGGGAATGTCTAGAAAAGGAACACTTGGGCTACAGCTTAAGAATACATTTTTATGTTGTTCTGTTGTTCACAATGTGAATGACCTTGAACTCCTTCTCTGCTTCAGTCGTATAGGCATGTAGTACCATAAAGAATTCAAGAATAGTTTGAGGGCTAGTTAAGGTGGCTCAGCGGTAGAGTGCTTGCCTAGCATGCATGAAGCCCTGGGTTCAATTCCTCAGCACCACACAAACAGAAAAAGCCAGAAGTGGTGCTGTGGCTCAAGAGGTTGAGTGCTAGCCTTGGGCAAAAAGAAGCCTGGAACAGTGACTAGGCCCTGAGTTCAAGGCCCAGGACTGGCAAAAAAAAAAAAAAAGAAAAAAGAAAAGAAAGAAAGAAAAAGAATATTTGAAAGACTTTCCTTAATTACAGACCAATAGTTCCCAAACTTCAGCATACCAAAAACATCTGGAAAGGCCGACTTAAAACCTTAATTTTGGAGTCCTAACCTCAGAAGTTCTGACTTAAAATAAAAGGTAAACTGTAGAGATTTAACATTTCAAACAAGTTCAAAAGATGCCAATGTTCCAGGGCTCAAAGTATTAAAACTACTAATTTACAGGAAAGCACTTTGGCCTATACTGTGCAGAAAGATAGTTACATTCTTTTTCTTTCTTCTTTGTTGGTCATGGGGCTTGAACTCAGGGCCCAGATTCTGGTCTTGTGCCTCTTTGTGCTCAAGACTAGCACTTTACCACTTGAGCCACAGTGCCACTTCCGGCTTTCTGTGTAGTTTATTGGAGATATGAGTCTCACTGACTCTCCTGCCCAGGTTGGCTTTGAACTATGATCCTCAGATCTCAGCCTCCTGAGTAGCTAGGATGACAGGCGTGAGCCATCAGCATCTGGTGATAATTCCAATTCTATGTCTAAGAGTGTGTGTATGTGTACTGTGTGTATATGTGCATGTGTGTGTGTGCTTTGACAAGGGCTTGAACTCAGGGCCTAAGCACTTACCCTTGCTCAAGACTGGTACTTTACCACTTAAGCCATAGCTCTAGTTCTGGCTTTTTGATGGCTAACTGGAGATAAGAGTTTCATTCTTTTTCCTTCACAGGCTAGCTTTGAATTCATAGATCTCAGCCTTAAAATTTTTTTTTTTTTTTTTTTTTGCCAGTCCTGGGGCTTGAACTCCAGGCCTGAGCACTGTCCCTGGCTTCTTTTTGCTCAAGGCTAGCACTCTGCCAACTTGAGCCACACTGCCACTTCTGGCCTTTTCTATATAATGGTACTGAGGAATCAAACCCAGGGCTTCATGTATACGAGGCAAGCACTCTACCACTAGGCCATATTCCCAACCCCAAAACTTTTTTTTCTTTGTAGTGCTGGGTTCAATCCCAACACTACAAATGATAGTGGTGAATGGTGGACAAGCACTTTACAACTGAACAATATCCCCAGACCTTTAAAGGAGTTTAATTTGGTGATCTAAGAGCAGACCTGGGCTCACAACCACAGTTCTTATTCTTTTTTTGTTTTGTTTTGTTTTTTTGGCCAGTCCTGGGGCTTGGACTCAGGGCCTGAGCACTGTCCCTGTCTTCTTTTTGTTCAAGGCTAGCACTCTGCCACTTGAGCCACAACGCCACTTCTGGCAGTTTTCCATATATGTGGTGCTGGGGAATCGAACCCAGGGCCTCATGTATGTGAGGCAAGCACTCTTGCCACTAGGCCATATTCCCAGCCACAGTTCTTATTCTGAAATGTTTACTTTTTTCATTTGGGGGGGAAAAGGGTAGGAGAGAAGCACAAAGAGAAAACCAGGAGTCTAAGAAGGAAAAAAAAAAATTGGCTAGAAAGAAATTGGGAAGAGAAATGTATTAGTTCCTGGGAGCCACACAAATCTCTACATAAGTCAAGGCCACCTGTTCCACTGAAACCTAAGGACTCCCTACTCCTCGGATTTCCTTAGTGAGGCAGCTTGTTGGTGTGTGGACATCTTTTTAATATTCTTAGGTTTAGCTACAGAGATGGTGTCCACAGGGTCACTCCAATGTCTCTTGGTGACTTCTTCACTGCCAGTGACTAAACCACCTTCATGGGTTCACATCCTTCACCAGGAGGGCGAGTTGCTCCCGGAGTTGCCGCTCGCCTTCCTGAGCTTTGCTTTGGCTTTGACATCTCAGCAGCTCAGCTTGATGGTCTTGGTGATGCATAGGGCAGTAGCTCTGGGGTTCACACAGCTCCTGAAAGGTAGGAGAGAGATGAAGAGATTCCTGGACTCCTGAACTCTACCTCTAAGGATAATAGAGACACTGTAGGATGCTGCTAAGAAGGCACATCAGTTTCTTCTCAGAAGGCTTTGCAGCCCCTGGAAATTGCTAGCTGAATCTGGCTCTCCTTGTGCCCAAGCTCTCCCATGCCCCGCTCTTTACCATGTATTCTGGGAAAAAGTCTCTGTAGCCCCCTTTGAGGATATACAGCTCTGGGTAATACAGCACAGGATACTGGTTCAGAGCCCTGTCCTCTCCTCTCAGGGAACGGCACCTTTAGAGAAAAGGGAGATAAGGGGAAAGAAACAGTCAAGATCTCCTGAGTCTTCGTAGGGAGAAGGAGAAAAAACTGACAGTTACTAATTCTAAATGGACCTTCAGGCCTGGGAATGCAGGTCAGTGGTACAGCGTTTGCCTAGCGTACTTAAGGCCCTGAGTTGCGAGGCAAGCATTCTACCATTTAGCTAGGCCTTCCTCCCTTTTGCTTTATTACTTTTTGGATAGAGTCTCCTTAATTTTTGCCCAGGCCTATTTTTTATCTTTTGAATGAGGTGTTACTATCTTTTTTCTGGGCTAACCCTGAACTACAATCTTCCTAATCTCAGCCTCCCAAGTAGCTAAACTTCTGAATTATAGAAATCTATAATTTTCCCCCCAGTCCTGGGGCTTGAACTCAGGGCCTGAGCACTGTCCCTGAGCTTCTTTTTGCTCAAGGCTAGCACTCTACCACTTGATTCACAGTGTCACTTCCAGCTTTTTCTGTTTATGTGGTCCTAAGGAATCAAACTCAGGGCTTTGTGCATTCTAGGCAAGCCCTGTACCACTAAGCCACATTCCCAGCCCAATAATTTTAAAACAAGAGAGAAAAACACACATTTGTTCAAGCTCTGTAACATCATTCAGTCTGCCCAAAGTGGGAAGTCTAAATGAAGATCCATGAAGATCCACAGACTCTGACTCATGTAGATACTCACATTCGGGGGCCCCGCTCAGAGGAGAATTCACAGTGAAACACAATGATTATTCTTTTCTGGATATCCAAGGGGACAATGGGTTTCTTCAGAAAGAAGTCATACAGTTCTTTGTGACTATATAAATTTAAGGCTCCCTGTGGAAAAGAATTTTAGTAAATTTTCCTACAATAGCTTGTATATACCATCAATCCTTGAAAGAAATATCCAAGATACCATCTTAGAACAGTTAGGGTAGAAAAACTAGGACTTTCAGGAGAGGGATCTAAGTATGTCTCTGGGCCGGCCCTGGGGCTAGCCTAGAGCTTGGAATGTAGTAGATACTCAATAGACGTTCACAAAACGGAACTGCCCACAGGACAGAGATCACATTGCCAGAAATGTCTGTGAGCATTAAATGTTTGCAAAATACTTTAGTCCTTGGATTGTTTTGATTTTCAAGTAGAAGACCTTAGCTCCTATAGAAAAGAGCAACATTGGTAGAGAACGAAAAGGGAATATAAGTTGTTTTAAAGTATACAGAATTAAAAATATAAATGTGCTTCAAATATACTAATCTCTGTCTTGGTTTTAGATTTCATAAGACCCTTTGTCCAAGCTGGTGGCTCACACCTGTAATCCTAGCTACTCAGGAGGCTGAGATCTGAGGATCGAGGTTCAAAGCCAGCCCGGGCAGGAAAATCCATGAGACTCTTATATCCAATTAACCACCAGAAAACCAGAAATGGTGCTGTGTTTCAAAGTGGTGAGCACTAGTCTTGAACAAAAAAAGCTCAGGAATCGAGCCCAGACCCCTAGTTCAAGCTCCAGACTGAACAAAAACAGAAACAAACAAACAAAAAAAACCCTTTGTCCACAGATTCTTCTCAATAAAGACCCATGTCTAGCCCCTCCCTGCTAATGTAACTCACCTGGATGTGTCCTCCCAGGTACTCATATGGATAGCGGCAATCAATAATAAAAAACTTCTCAACCAAACTCTGGAACTTCCCGCATAGTAAAGCAGCTACCTGAACAGAAATGATGGTTGATTATACTGATCACTGTTATCTTGAGAGATAACACATATTTATCACATACTCCTTTATGTGCATAGACATTCATTAGGTACTCATTCAAGATTCCACAGTACACACAGCCCCTGAAGTATCTATCATCTATCTAATTTTATTGTAAAGGTGATGTATGTTACCTAAGTGATGAACAGTTGTACAGACGTACAGGTCATATAGTTCCATAAGTCATGAGTACATTTTGTAAGGCTCACCCGGGGAGGGCTCCACGCATATACCAGCCACCAGTTTAAGCCTGTGCGCAGGACCTGCATTACCTAGGTAACTGGCACACCTGGAGGCAGGTACCTCCCCCTTCTCTGAGGTCAGATCCAATCCACCTACCTGGCCATACCTGCTGCCCTGCCCTAGATAAGGCATGGCCCTTCGTGGGTCAGCCCTTCTCTCTAGCATGCATCATCTCAGCCACAGGCCAGCAGTCTGGGAATAAACTATTCTCTCCTGCCTGAATACCACATGGTGTTCTCCTGTATTGGCTATCTACTGTAACAAACCTTACACATTTCTTTTTGAACTGTGTTACCCCCTCCCTCGTTTTCTCCCATTTTTTCCCCTCCCGATACCCCCTGCCCCCCCCAGTTGTATAGTTCATTTCTAACATAGTGTCTAGTGAGTATCACTGCTGAATTGGCTCACCCTTTGTTCCACCATTTCTGTGCTTTCCCTTCCCCTCCCCAAATCTGATTAATTTATATACAAGATAAAGTGTACAGAAATAAAAAAAAAAACACAACAGTGACAAAAAGGGAATAAGCCAAAGGAAAAAAAGAAGTGCAGGGCTGGGAATGTGGCTTAGTGGTAGAGTGCTTGCCTAGCTTGCATGAAGCCCTGGGTTCGATTCCTCAGGACCATGTAAACAAAAAAAGCCAGAGGAGCACTCAAGCTCCAGAAGGGGCAAAAAAAAAAAACAAAACAAAACAAAAAAAAAAAACCCACAACTGCAAACAGTACAATAAAAAGCCTCTTGTTTCCATTTCTTGGAGTTTGTTTTGATAAGCATCATATTATATGATCATATATGCACATAGCTATTGGGCCCCTGTGATCCTCTCCTAAGAATATCTTCCTTTGTTCTCACTGTGCGAATATGTAGAGTGCTCTTTAATTGTGTACTAATCTGTCTTTTACTATCCACTGGGTTCCCTTCTAGATTTATAAGCACAGTCTAATTATTACAAATGAGGGAAACCATGTAGCGCATGTTTCTTTGGGCCTGGCTTACTTCACTTAATATAATTTTTTCCAAGTCTTCCCACAGCCTTACTAATTCCCTTATTAATGTCATTCTTTCTGATGGAAGCATAAAATTCCATTGTGTATATATACCACATTTTCCTGATCCATTCATCCACCGAGGGTCACCTTAGCTATGGTAAACAATGTTGTGATAGTGGCTTTCCTGTGGCTGGTTTGTGATCATTTGGATAAGTGCCCAAGAGTGAGATTGCTGGGTCATAGGGAAGCTCTATGTTTAGTCTTTTTTTTTTCTTTTTTTGCCAGTCCTGGGCCTTGGACTCAGGGCCTGAGCACTGTCCCTGGCTTCTTTTTGCTCAAGGCTAGCACTCTGCCACTTGAGCCACAGTGCCACTCCTGGCCGTTTTCTATATATGAGGTGCTGGGGAATTGAACCCAGGGCTTCATGTATGTATATGAGGCAAGCACTCTTGCCACTAGGCCATATTCCCAGCCCCTATGTTTAGTCTTTTAAGGAACTGCCATATTGCTTTCAAGTGGGTGAACAAAGTTGCCCTGTGTTTGAAACAGAGCAATGGAGTCAGCCACACTAGAAATAAGAGGATGAAATGGGGGGCTGGGGATACCGCCTAGTGGCAAGAGTGCTTGCCTTGTATACATGAGGCCCTGGGTTCGATTCCCTAGCACCACATATACAGAAAACGGCCAGAAGTGGTGCTGTGGCTCAAGTGGCAGAGTGCTAGCCTTGAGCAAAAGGAAGCCAGGGACAGTGCTCAGGCTCTGAGTCCAAGGCCCAGGACTGGCCAAAAAAAAAAAAAAGAGGATGAAATGGCATTGGCCTCTGTGGAGAACGAAAACGGCTCAAAGTGGAAGGACACCAAGATCTTACTGAAGCTACTCATCTAGGGGCAATCTTGGCTCGAGTTAGCCGTCAGGAAGCTTCTGCAGAGTCAGGCACTGGTGGCTCACACCTGTAATCCTAGTAACTCAGGAGGCCGACATCTGAGGATTGCAATTTCCTGCCCAGGCAAGAAAGTCCATGAGACTCATCTCCAATTAACCCCCAAAAAGCCAGACGTGAAACTATGGTTCAAGTGGCAGAGTACTAGCCTCGAGGGAAAAAAAAGCAAGAAGAAAAAAAAAAAAAAGCTAAAGGACTGCTTCTAGGTCCCAAGTTCAAGCCCCAACACTGGCACAAAAAAATAAGAGGGAAGGGAAGGGAAGCGGGAAGGGAAGGGAAGGGGGAAGGGAAAAAGGAAGGAAGGAAGGAAGGAAGGGGGGAGGACTAAGCATTGGTGGCTCATGCCTCTAATCCTAGCTACAAGGAGGATGAGATCTGAGGATCTTGGTTCAAAGCCAGGCCAAGCAGGAAAGACTGAGATGCTTATCTCCAATGAAACAGCACAAAACCAAGTGGTGACCACATGGCTCAAAGTGATAGAGTGCTAGCCTTGAGCAAAAAGCTCAGGGACAGTGCCCAAGCCCTGAGTTCAAGCCCCATGAACAACAAAAGAGAAAGAAATAAAGATGGAAAGAGAAAGAAAGGAAGAAAGGGAAAAAAAGCTTCTGCAGTGGCAGACGTGGTAGCTAGTAGCTAGAGATCTCAATTTTATAAGAGAAAGGAAATGAGTCTTCATCTGCTATTATTAAAAAAAAATAGGTCTTTCAGGAAGGGATATGGAAGGAAGAAAATCAGCTCTGAAGATGTATAAATTGGTTCAGCATTTCTGGAGGAAGCTTTGTAAACACACATAAAAATAAATGTAGGTCAGGTGTGGTAGTGCTCGCCTGTAATCCCAGGTACTCAAGAAGTGGAGGTAAGAGGGTTGGGTGGAAGCTAGCCTAGGTAAAGTTAGCATGAAATCCTATCTGAAAAATAAACGAACTAAAAGCAAAAGAACTGAGGGTGTGGCTCAGGTGGCAAAGGGCTTACCTGGCAATCTTGAGGCCCAGAGTTCAATCCCCAAGTGAATGAATCAACAAAGAAATGGATGTAATTACACCTTGACCCAGCAATTTCTCTTCTAACATCTGAAGTAAAAGCACACGGAAGATAGGTGCTGGCTTTTTGAAGCCACCCTGGGCAGAAAAGTTGGTGAGATTTTTATCTGCAATGAACCAGCAAAATGGAGTAGAGCTGTGGCTCAAATAGTAGAGTGCCAGCCTTGAGTGAAAAAGCTAAGCAAGAGGCAGACCCAGAGTTTAAGCCTCAGTACCTGAACACACACACACACACGCACGCACGCACGCACACACACACCCACACACCCAAAATAGTAAGCAAGGTCAGAGAGATAGAGGAACAATTTGATATTTATCTCAGCATTGTTTTAGTTTATCTAAATATTAGAAATAACTATTAAATTAGAAGGGTTTGGTTAAATCAACTATAGATTTCAGTATAAGAAAACATTATAGGGCTGGGAATATGGCCTAGTGACAAGAGTGCTTGCCTCGTATACATGAGGCCCTGGGTTCGATTCCCCAGCACCACATATATAGAAAACGACCAGAAGTGGTGCTGTGGCTTAAGTGGCAGAGTGCTAGCCTTGAGCAAAAAGAAGCCAGGGACAGTGCTCAGGCCCTGAGTCCAAGTCCCAGGACTGCCCCCCCCACCAAAAAAAAAAACACAAAGAAAAAGAAAACATTATAGAGCTATTAAAATGACTTTTTATTCATATAGAGAGACATTTTCATTATCTTACTAAATTAATTGTAATACTGCAGGTTCACTGTGATACAC
This sequence comes from Perognathus longimembris pacificus, assembly GCF_023159225.1. Classification (NCBI taxonomy): domain Eukaryota; kingdom Metazoa; phylum Chordata; class Mammalia; order Rodentia; family Heteromyidae; genus Perognathus; species Perognathus longimembris. The sequence goes on along the minus strand of NC_063182.1, from coordinate 9,476,675 downwards.
CACCCTCCTTTTTTTTTGGTGCTAGTCCTGGGGCTTGAACTCAAAGCCTGGACACTGTTTCTAAGCTTCTTTTTTGCTTTACCACTTGAGCCCCAGCCCAGTTCTGGCTCAGGCTGGCTGGCTTCAAACTGCTATCTTCAGATCTCAGTCTTATGAGTAGCCAGGATTATAGGCACCAGCCACTGATTCTCAACTTGTGATCTTGTTTTTCATTTGTTTGTTTGTTTGTTTTTGATCAAGATTTGGGGTAGTATGACCATATAATTATACAAACTGAGTACCTCTGAAAGTGAAAGACAATAATTACCCTCAGTAACAGGTGTAATCGGGTTTATAACATGTAAGCCAGGATTTCTGACTAGTCTAATTGAATGATTTATTTTCTTTTTTTGTGTGTTTCTTTTCTGATCCTTTCCCTCCTTCCTTTCTTCCTCTTCCGCCCACTCCTTTTCTAAAATTATGTATCACTGGTTGAATTAAAAATAAAAAAGATAAAAAAGAGTCAGTTAATACAGCTGTGTTAATGACAGAAATAAAAATTGGAGAGGGGATATTAGGGACAGAACAGATCAGATGGTAGCTTATGTAATCAGTTATCATCTCCAAAAATCTGCTTACTGTTTCTGGGTTGACGTACTTCAGATCTTGGTGTCTCCCTGATATGGTTGGCAGCACACACACCTAGAAATACCCAAGAACAGAAATAGTAGCTAGTGTTTCTCTTCAAAGCTTAAGTTCAAAGACTCAAATATTGTACTTTCCAAGTGATTCTAAGAACCCCAGCAGACTTCTAAACTCAATGGTCTCTACAGAGTGTACATACAGCAATGCTGTTTCTAAGAATTGATCCTAACAATTTAATCTTGAATGTATGCAGAGTTCTAAATGCTGAGTATCTAAGAAAAAAATGAAAGCTGGGAGCCAGCGGCTCACACCTCTAATCCTAGCTACTTGGAAGACTCAGATTGGGAGGATCAGGGTTTGAGGCCACGCAAGACAAGAAAGTTCTAGAGATCCCTTCTCAACTAAGAGTTGAGCACAGGGCTGGGGATATGGCCTAGTGGCAAGAGTGCCTGCCTCATATACATGAGGCCCTGGGTTCGATTCCCCAGCACCACATATATAGAAAACGACCAGAAGTGGCTCTGTGGCTCAAGTGGCAGAGTGCTAGCCTTGAGCAAAAAAGAAGCCAGGGACAGTGCTCAGGCTCAGGCCCTGAGTCCAAGCCCCAGGACTGGCAAAAAAAAAAAAAAAAGAGTTGAGCACAGCAGTGTGTGCCCTTTATCCTATCTACAGAAAGCCTAAAATAAGCTAATTGGCATCCAGGTGCACCTGGGCAGAAAGCAGATCCCCATTTCAAAAAATAACCAATGCATGGGGCTGGGAATATGGCCTAGTGGTAGAGAGCTTGCCTCTAGCCCTGGGTTCCATTCCTAAGCACCACATATATAGAAAAAGCCAGAAGTGACACTGTGGCTTAAGTGACAGAGTGCTAGCCTTGAGCAAAAAGAAGCCAGGGACAGTGCTCAGGCCCTGAGTTCAAGCCCCAGGACTGGCCAAAAAATAATAAATAACCAGTGCAAAGAAGGGCTGGAGAGACTGTAGGTACGGCACAGGAATACCACACTTGCCTGGTTAAATGCAAGGCTTTGAGTTCAAATCACAGCACTAGTTCAAAAAAGAAAAATTATACTATGAAAGGATTTACAAAGAAATTATACGAGTCAAAAATTAAACAATGTACAGCTATTAATTTATTTGGCCATACATGAAAAGGTGAGTTTGGGGGCTGGGAATGTGGCTTAGTGGTAGAGTGCTTGCCTTGCATGCATGAAGCCCAGGGTTCGATTCCCCAGCACCACATAAACAGAAAAAGCCAGAAGAGGTGCTGTGGCTCAAGGGGTAGAGTGCTAGCCTTGAGCAAAAAGAAGCCAGGGACAGTGCTCAGGCCCTGAATTCAAGCCCCAAGACTGGCAACAACAACAAAAAAAAGAAAAAGTGAGTTTGGGGTGGGGTTTTTTTTTGTGTATTTTTTCCCTGGAAAGACTTAAAGACTAGATGTAACATCAGAACATCTTCAGGTCAACAAAAAGTACTTAGTGAGGATGCATAATTACATCTAGCATCCTCTGTAAAGAGAGAAGACAAGGTTGAAATGCAAAATGACTAAAATACAGAATGCAAAGCTAGGCATGCTGGTGTATGCCTGTGATCTCAGCAAGGACTACATAGTATGACTCTGTCTCAAAAAACTGAGGGCTGGGGTATAACTATTGGGTCAGAATGCTTAGCATCAGGGCCAGGGTCACACACACACACACACACACACACACACACACACACGTTTTAACCAAACTTACTTTGGAGAAATCACCAATCAGATGCCCCTGGTTAGAATCATCCTCCAGTATCTGAATGATATTGTCCGAGGAAGAGACTGTCTTCTTTAGATTTAAGTTCTGAAATGACAAAATTCCCACTTATTCCCAAATCCTTATGTTAAAGGTCAAAAAAACAAAAAACAAAAAACAAAAAAAAGCAAGCAGGGCTGGGAATGTGGCTTAGAGGTAGAATGCTTGCCTAGTATGCATGACAACCTGGGTTCGATTTCTCAGCACCACATAAACAAAAAAGCCAGAAGTGGCGCTGTGGCTCAAGTGGCAGAGTGCTAGCCTTGAGCAAAAAGAAGCCAGGGACAGTGCTCAGGCCCTGAGTTCAAGCCCCAGGACTGGCAAAAAAAAAAAAAAGCCTACTGGGTAACATCTTTAAAAACTCACAACCCTCACCTCTCTCCTCCAACAAGATCTATCAATCAGCATTTATTGAGCACCTAAGTTACCTTGCCTGTTATGGCAGATATTGGTAATTTGAGTGCCCAGAATCCTATTTTAGTAAAATCTAAAAGTTAGGTGGGATACAACCTTGACTCCTGATAAAAGGCCACATATTCCCTATATCCATTCAAGTCAATTAGATACTGAACTGTGAAGAGTAACACAGAAATAAAGGAAAGTCAGGATTACAGACATGAGCCACCAGCACCCAGCTTTTTTTCTTTGGGGGGATGGGGAGGGTTGGTTATGGGCACCTAGTTTCTTAATAAGATTCAGAGCATTTCCTAGGTCAATCCATTTTAAATCAACTTCTCTACACTGTCTATATTCTACAATCCAGAATGATATTTCTAATACTATGAGATATCTTCAGTTAGGAACGATTAAATTATATCTACTGTACTATATTTATAGCTTATAAAAGCTATATACTTTACACACGTTTTCAACATAATTGAAAACAAAAGGATTTCATTTTAACTAACATCACATTCGATTCATTAACAGGAATTGAAATTTGACTATAATAACTGATTTACCTCACCCAGTTAGTGGCCGAGTCCTTTCCTTGTATGTGGCCCTGTGCACACTCACTCCAAACAAACAATAAACTTTCACAAAAACATTCTCCTTAGTCATCAGATTACTTCAGTTTTGACTTTTGCGAGGACATAAAAGCCACTAAATATCCCTAAAGTTTAGCTTTCTTCATATCTCCAAATATTTTAGTATATAAGTACCATAGTAATTAAGCACTTACACCACATTATCCTTATTAAGCACAATGAATTAACAAGTATTATTCCACATGCTTTATGTGTAATTAAGGTGTTCAAGTCTTACATCTGCCCTATGAAGTAGGTATTAGAATGATCTCTGTTTTCCAGATTAAGAATTTGAGGCACAAGAAGATCATATAACTCATCCAGGGTCATAAAGTAGCATAGGTGAGCTATGAACTCAGGCAGCAGTCCAGCTCCTGGTCCTTTCCAAACCATTATGCCCAATGACACACATGCTCTTGACTTTCCTCCCTAACTCTGATAATCTCAAAACTGCTTATCAGTGAGGGCTGGGAACGGTGACCAGGTAATGCAAATTATCCTCAGGTGTTGTGTTTTAATTTTTATAAGGGAGAATATATTCAAGTACAATTAGTGAAATTAAAAATGTATCCTGTGAGCTGGGTGCTGATGGCTCACATTTGTCATTCTAGCTGAGGTCTGATGTGTTCCGTTTGAAAGAAGCCCAGGCAGACAGCATGAGAAACTCTATTTCCAATTAACTAGCAAATGTCAGACGGAAGGTATGATTCAAGTGATAGAGCACAAGCCATGAGCAAAAAACACTGAGGGAGAGTATGAGGCCCTAATTTCAAGCCCCAATACCAGCCACAATAACAACAACAACAAAAAGTTTGTGGAATAATATAAACAGTAATTTTTTTCAGTTTTATTTGAGGTATAATGGACAAATATTGCATAATTCAAGTCATACATGCAATCTATATCTACTATCAAATTAACATTACAGTCAAATCAACACATCCTTTACCAAATAGCTACTATTCATGTGTGTATACATATGCATGAGATGAGAACAAACACAATATTTTTCATATTCACAACAATCTTAGGGAGAATTTTTGCTATGTTGTCAATTTATAAATGATTTACTTTTTTTTGCCAATCCTGGGCCTTGGACTCAGGCCTTAGACTAATGGCCATGTCTATTTTCACTTTTGTTTTCAAGACAAGGTCCCTCTTTGTAAACCAAGCTGGTCTTAAACTCAGTCTTCCTGCTTCTATCTCTCAAATGCTGGGATTACAGGCACACAAGACTATTCCCAGCTCTAAAACCATGTCTTCTTAACCTCTGTAATGTTAATATTTGGTACAGTGGCTGAAACATGTTAGACACACAATATAATCAACTCAAAAATAAAATGTGAAAAACGCAAAGATATCATCAGATAGCGCTGTACCTTGGAGGCTTCTTCATCTTCCAAGGAAAACGCCATCAATTCACTTGAAATCTCTTCTATCTTGTTGTCTTCTAGTATGGAATTTTTATCCAACTTTGGAATTGCTGTAATGGGACTGCCTAGATATTTCATTTCATTTTCCAAGATGCCACTGTCCTGTCAAGTATATTAACAATATTAAAACATATTCTGAACTGGATGTGGTGACCTATGCTTATATTCCCAGAATATGAGAGGCTGAGGAAGGAGGATCCTAAATTCCAGACTACTCGGGCATATATTGAGACCCTGTCTCAAAAACAAGCAAAACAAAACAAACAAACAAACAAAAAACCCTCCCATTGCCTATTTAGGACCTTACCTTAAAATATATACAAAGATTGACTTAAAATATACAAAAGAGGCTGGGAATGTGGCTTAGTGGTAGAGTGCTTGCCTAACATGCATAAAGCCCTGGGTTGGATTCCTCAGCACCATATAAACAGAAAAGTCCAGAAGTGGCGCTGTGGCTCAAGTGGTAGAGTGCTAGTCTTGAGCAAAAGAAGCTCAGGGACAGAGCTCAGGCCCTGAGTTTAAACCTGAGGACTGGCTAAATAAATAAATAAGAGAAAGAGAGGAGAGGAGAGAAAGAGAGAGAGAGACAAAGAGAAGAACTGAAAACAGTACCACATATTTATAATTTTTTGTGTGGTCCTGGGGCTTGAAATCAGGAGCTTATGTTTGCTAGGCAAGCAGTCTCTTATTGAAACACTCCTCAAGATTTGTATACTTCCGTTCACAGTAGCATTACTCACAATAATCAAAAGATAGAGACAATTCAAAATGTTTAATACACTCACATGACACCACTAGTTTTTGCGTTTTGTTTTGTTTCTGGTACTAGGGCTTGAATTTAGGGCCTGGGCACTGTCTCCTAGCTTTTCGCTCAAGACAGGTACTCTACCACATAAGCCACTGTTCTGTTTTGTTTTAATTTTGGTGGTTAACTGGGAGTAAGAGTCCTATGGTCTTTTATGCCTGGGCTGGCCTCACACTACGATCCTCAGATCTCAGCTTCCTGAGTAACAAAGATTACAGGCATGAGCCACCAGCACCCAACTTATTTATTTATTTATTTATTTATTTATTTATTTATTTATTTATTTATTGCCAGTTCTGGGCCTTGGACTCAGGGCCTGAGCACTGTCCCTGGCTTCTTTTTGCTCAAGGCTAGCACTCTGCCACTTGAGCCACAGCGACACTTCTGGCTGTTTTCTGTATATGTGGTGCTGGGGAATCGAACCCAGGGCTTCAAGTATAGGAGGCAAGCGCTCTTGCCACTAGGCCATATCCCCAGCCCCAACTTAATTATTTTTAATGTAAAACAAAATATTTCACTTGTCTACTAACTTTTTAAATAATGACAAATTCTACAAGAAATGGATTACTCAAAAAAAATCTAAATTCTTATGGGGGCATAGGAATCAAAGAAGGTGGGGTGAACAAATGTAGTCATGCTATTCAATATAAACTATGTAAAAACTGAACTAAACAACTTGTGGGCAGGGACAGGAGGGAGAAAATGGAGGAAAGCAAAGGAAGGGGTGACATTATCTAAGAAGCATTATACTCATTACCTGACTTACGGAATTGTAATCCCTGTGAACATCTCCTTAATAACAACCATAAAAAAAACTTCTAAGTTCTGGTAACCTTTCTAAAGAGGAATCTGAATGCTGGGTGCCAGTGGCTCATACCTGTAATCCTACCTACTCAGGAGGCTGAGATCTGAGGATCGTGGTTCAAAACCAGCCTGGGCAGGAAAGTCTGTGAGATTCTTATCTCCAATTAACCACCAGAAAACTGGAAGAGGTGCTCTGGCCCCAAATAGTAGAGCACTAGCTGGCTGGACACTGGTGGCACTGGTAGCTCACATTTAGCTACTCAGGAGGCCTGAGATCTGAGGACGGAGGTTTGAAGCCAGCCAGGGAAGAAAAGTGAAGTCTATAAGACTCTTACCTCCAAGTAGCCAGCAAGGAAAGGTGTGGTTCAAGTACTAGTGCCAGCCATGAATAAAGAAGCAAAGTAGTCCTGAGTTCAAGTCCCAGTACCCCCACACACACGCACAAATAGGGAAAAAATGGCTGGTGAGGTGGCTCAGCAGTAGAGTGCCTGCCTAATCAGAGTAGATTCTGAGTTTAAACTGGTACAAGAAGGAAGGTTGAGAGGGAAGAAGGAAGGAAGGAGTGAGAGAGGAACTGTCACCTCAGCTATTTAGTAGGCGGAATCAGGAATATAACTTGAGTTCAAGAACTCAGGAATTTAAAGCCACTATGGGCAACAACAACAAATTCAAAAGGAAAACCTTTTAAAAAAAAAAAAAAAGAAGAAGAAAGAAAAAGAAACAAAAGGGGAAAAAAAAAGAAAAAATGATTCCTCATTAAACTTAAACAAAAAAAAAATTAGAAGACATCTGGTTCTTATTTTTCCCTGCTTTAATTTTCTCTACTCAAACTTTACTTGTCCAATCTCTTTTCATCTTAGAAAAAATCAGTTGCAAATCCAGAGTTGCTATACAATGGCACATGATACCCCCAACTCACTGTTAATGATCATATTCAATGACTCACCAGCAGAGAAAGGGGAGATACATGAGACTCCCCTAGTCTTCGTTGAAACCTCAGGTTCCTAGATGCTTTCCACTCCGTGGATTTTAAAGTGGTGTTTTCCTGAATAAGAAAAGCTGCCTTGACTGGAGGAAGAGAATGTTAATAAGCACTGCCATAAACTTTTCATTTGATCAAGCTTGGAACAACTCTTACAAAACATATTAAATGTATATTCTAAAGATACAAATAGCTGGGTGCTGGTAGCTCATGCCTATAATTCTAGCTACTCCAGAGACTGAGATCTGAGGATCACAGTTTGAAGCCAGCCCAGGCAGAAAAGTCTCTGAGATTCTTATCTCCAACAAACTACTCAGAAAAAGCCAGAAGTGGGGCTGTGGTTCAAGTGGCAGTGAAGTGGTGACGTTAGCTCTAATCTGCACCATCTATACTATGTAATGAACAGGAAATTGAGTTTAAACGACACCATCTTGTCTTCATGGTGGAGGAAAGGGAAAGTCCCACCTCCCTGGTGATGGGCATGCCTGAATTCCTAGAGGCCAGAGTGGGGACTTGGATGATAGGTTACTGGATGTGTCAGTCCTAAGCCTTGACTTGGGAGACTCTCGAGTTTCCTGTGACCCTGTCCCCTGACCTGACCCTATTTGAGGGTCAGGCCAGCTCAAACGCCATTATGCCAGGCCTGGTGTACTGTGTCCAGTCTCCTGGCTCTCCTCTGGTCAACATGGCGTCCTACTTCAGCTTTCCACTGGGGTTGATTGGGGTTGTTGATACTTTCTGATCTTTCCTCTCCTGATCTCATGGCTTGGTTTTCTAACATTGTTAAGTATATTCACAGGGCTGCAGGTCTTTGGGACAGAAGTCTGCATGCAGACACCAGCTTTCTAATAGACTCCCAATTTGACCTCTCAAAATGTGGCTTCTCTGTATCTCACCAACTACATTTACCTTACAACAGTAGAGCACTAGCCCTAAGCACAAAGAGGCTCAGGGATAGTGCTCAGGACATGAGTTCAAGCCCCAGGACGAGCAAAATATAAATAAAAATACAAATAATATGAATTTGATATCTGAAATATAGATTTGATCAAGAGGATACTAATTTATTATTTTAAAAAAGCTGGAAAAACCAGCTTGGGATGAATTGCTGAAATTTTAAAAGATAATTATAAAGGGAGACAATACCTATAGTACTAAATAAAGAAAAGGCTAATCAGGCCAGGTGCTGGTGACTCACGCCTGTAATCCCAGCTACTCAGGAGGCTGAGATCTGAGGATTAATGTTCAAAGCCGTCCTGGGCAGAAAAGTCCATGAGACTCTTATCTCCAATAAACCACCAAAAACCAAGAAGTGGAGTTGTGGCTCAAAGTGGTAGAGCACTAGTCTTGAGTGAAAGAACTCAAGGATAGTGCCCAGGCCCTGAGTTCAAGCCCTATGACCAACAAAGGAAGGAAGGAAGGAAGGAAGGAAGGAAGGAAGGAAGGAAGGAAGGAAGGAAGGAAGGAAGGAAGGAAAGAGCGAGAGAAAGAAAGTGAGTGAGCTAGTCAAAACAGCCAAATATAATGGTGTATCTTTCAAATATTAAAAAAAAAATCAGCAACTACCTTTGAAGCACACTGGCTTGAGAGAAAGGACAGAAGGCAAAGAAGAAAAAAGATAGCTACAAAAGACGATTAGTTTAAGGAATCTATTGACTCATCTTAAATGGTCAGGTGGCTCAAGAAAAAGCAGTTTCATTTGGCAACTAAAAAATGGCCTCAGGAACATGGTTTCCTAAGAATAATGACTAAACAGCAGCTTGATTAATAGGAGATAACAAATGAAGAAATCTACACATAGGGCTGGGAGTATAGCTCAGAGGTAGAGCACAGGTTTAGCTTGAGCAAGGCCAGAGGTTCAATCCTCGGCTCCAAAAGTAAAAAGGAAATCTATCCTTGCATATGAAATCAATGCTAAGAATCTGTGATCAAGTTATGCAATTTATACTTGTGTAAATTCTTTACAGTAACAGCAATTTTTGTCCTGCTATGGAGGACTTGGAGGTCAGTTTCTGTCCTAGAGTTAAAACATAACAAAACAAACATAAAAACAAAAAAACAAAACACAAATATTCCCTCCCCCCAAGTTTGTCTGACATATTGAGATATATAAATACATACACACACACACACACACACACACACACACACACACACACACAGCTTTAGGTCTCATAACAAAACAAATGAGTTCCCTCAAAGTGAAAAAAACATGAATATTCCTAGGTTTCGATTAAATACTCACATTTTCTTTCTTTGTCAATAAACTACACATCAAATCTTTCTTTCCAAGGCCATGATCCAAAGCATTTGGTGTGCTACAAAGAAGCTGTACCTAAAAGACACATCCATCATTATTCATAAGCCACAGATATGTTAGAATCCTTCTGCCTCGGGCTGGGAATATGGCCTAGTGACAAGAGTGCTTGCCTCAATTCCTCAGCACCACATATATATAAAAGGCCAAAAGGGGCGCTGTGACTCAAGTGGTAGAGTGCTAGCCTTGAGCATAAAGAAGCCAGGGACAGTGCTCAGGCCCTGAGTCCAAGCCCCAGGACAGGCCAAAAAAAAAAAAAAAAAAAAAAAAAAGAATCCTTCTGCCTCTTAGCCAAGAAACAAACTCAAACCCACAAAAGAGGGGCTACTCACTGGGTTGCCTTTCATAAGGTTCTGGTGATGATCCCTGCAGGTTCAAACAAAGCACCAGTTAGGTAAGCCTTAAATACTGTTTGGTTATTTTTTTAGCAGATGAGACAAGTCAGTTTTTCCTTTTGTCCATTCTAGGAGCTTTGATCATAGTTGGTTTGTCTCTTTAGTAACGATACAGAAAGTACTCTTAATGGTAAATATAAAAGTTCGAGGGGCTGGGAATATGGTCTAGTGGCAAGAGAGCTTGCCTTGTATACATGAAGCCCTGGGTTTGATTCCCCAGCACCACATATACAGAGAACGGCCAGAAGTGGCGCTGTGGCTCAAGTGGCAGAGTGTTAGCAAAAAGAAGCCAGGGACAGTGCTCAGGCCCTGAGTCTGAGGCCCAGGATTGGCAAAAACAAAACAAAACAAGAAAAGTTCAAGCCAGGGCCCAGTGGCTGATGCCTGTAATCCTAGCTACTCAGGAGACTGAGATCTGAGGATCACAGTTCAAAGCCAACCCAGGCAGGAAAGTCTGTGAGACTCTTATCACCAACAATATACTCAGAAAAAGCCAGAAGTAGCACTGTGGCTCAAGTGCTAGAGTGCTAGCCTTGAGTACAAACTGGTTCAGGGACAGAACCCAGGTCCTGAGTTCAAACCCCAACACTGGCAAACCTGTAATTCTAGCTCAGGAGTCTGACTTCTAAGGACTGGGGTTCAAAGCCAACCCAGGCATGAAAATCCATAAGATTTTTACTTCCAATTAACCACCAAAAAGCTAAAAGCACAGCTGTGGTAGAATGACAGCCTTGAGCAAAAAAAGCTAAGAGACAGTGCCCAAGCCCTGAATTCAAGCCACAGAACTGGTAACAACAACAAAAAAAAAGAACTCCAAAGACATCCTGGAGAAAAAAGCTCTCATTTTGGAAGTGAAGGTATGGCTCAAGTGGTAGAGAGTAACAGTTTTGAGTGGAAAAAGCCAAGCAAGCAAGAGGCCCTGAATTCAAGCCCCAGTATGTCCACCCCACCACCACCACTTTGAGCCACAGTGCCACTTCCAGTTTTTGGTGGGTTATTGGAAATAAGAGTCTCATAGACTTTCCTGCCCAGGCTGGCTTTGAACTGCGATCTCAGACCTCAGACTCCTGAGTAGCTAGGATTACAAGCATGAGCCACCAGCACCTTGCTTCTGAAAAGATTTAAATGGCCAATTTACAATAACTTTAAAAAATAGCTTAAGGTGAGTTTGTATTTCTTGACATTTTATGATTTCTAGCAAGGAACCCATAGTAGTTATAGCAACAGATATAAAATGCCAGAGCTGAACACCAGTGGCTCAAGCTACTAAGGAAGCTGAGATCTAAGGATCTCAGTTCAAAGTCAGCCTGGGAGGAAAAGCCCAACAAACTCCATCTCCAACTAACAAGCAAAATGCTATAATGGAGGTATGGCTCAAGTGGTAAAATTTTAGCTCTGAGCAAGAAAACTGAGGAAGAGCTTGAGACCTTGAGTTCACTGAGGAAGAGCTTGAGACCTTGAGTTCAAGGTCTTGGACCAGCACACAAACAAACAAACAAAGTATCTGGCAATAACTATGAGAAGTGTTATTTCTAGGTTATGAATAAAGAAACTGCAGTCCAAGAAACTTGTCAGTCACAGCTGAATTAGTGAACCCAATCTCCCTCATTCTAGACCCTGAACCTTTAGTCACTAAGCACTCCTAGCAGTGTAGTCTGTCATTTTTCTATACTTTTTAAAGATAATTTTCATTGTGTATGAGAATAGCTTTCATTTCACAACACCATTTAGATCAGGATAACTTAAAAGCTGTTCAAGGTTAGAATCTAGTCCGTGAAGTCCACTTAAACCCAAAGTGAAACGCTTTGCGTTCTGCAGAGCCTACATAGGATAAAATTCCTTGATTGGTGCTGGAAGGCTTTAGCAAGGGATTCATTTAGCAACAAAACTTACGTTCCAGCTAAATGTACTTCCAGAGGGCTTGAAGAATGCGAGGGACCTACAATCAGATCGACATGAAGAGGAAGACATTATTCTTGTGCATGCGTCCTTCTTTCCTCTCTGATTTTCTTCATTACCAGTAAGCCACAGTAATTTCAAAGGGTGAATTCTTGAACACAAAGATTCTCAAACAGTACCCATTTTATGGAATAAAAAAAAACAAGATACAAGGGAAAACACTATGAGAACTTAAGAATTTACATGTGCCATCAAGCGAAAAAATGCTGAGTAACAGCACACTATGTAAACTTATGTAGGGATTTTTTTTTCTTGCATCGAATAGAAAGTTTATCACTCGAAAAATCTGAAACTAGCCAGAAGCCAGTGCCTCATACCTGTAATTCTAGCTACTCAGAGGCTAAGATCTGAGAATCAAGCTTTCACACCAGCCCAGGCAGACAAATACTTGAGAAAGAAAGGAAGGAAGGAAAAGAAAGAGAGAGATAAAGAAAGAGAAACAAAGGGAGAAAGAAAGAACAAAAGGAGAAAAAGAGAAGAAAGAGAAAGAAAGGAAAGAGAAAAAGAAAGGAAAGGGAAAAGAAGAAAAGGAGGGAAATTAAACAAAGATTACAATGATTGACTAGTGTAACATTCATTTTGGGCACAAACCTATAAATCTATTCATCGAAGTCTGTCTTTCTCTCCCCCCACCCCCACCACGTAGTTACTAGGGTTTGAACTCAGGGCCTTACCAGCAGGCACTTTACCTCTTGAGCCAAGCACTCAATCCTTTATCCTTTTAATTATTTTTCAAATTGGGTGTCATGTTGAGGTCTGGGCTTGCCATGATCCTCCTATTTATGCTTCTTGCCACCATGCGCAGCTTGAGGTGGAAGGGGGTGATCTTGCTAACTTTTTACTTAGAGTATCTTGGAACCACAATCTTACTGATCTCTACTGCCCAAGTAGCTAGGATTATAGATATGAGCAACCACACCCAGCCTGACAATGTGTTTTTTATTTTTTTGCCAGTCCTAGGACTTGAACTCAGGGCTTGAGCACTGGAGCTTCTCTTGCTCAAGGCTAGCACTCTACCCACTTGAGTCACAGCGCCATTTCTGGCTTTTATGTTTAGGTGGTACTGAGGAATCGAACCCAGGGCTTCATACAGGCTAAGCAAGCACTCTACCAGTAAGCCACATTCCCAGCCTGCGTTTCTTTTTTAAATAGGGCAGACAGGCTTTGAGCTCGCAATCCTCCTGCCTCAGCCTCCTAAGTAGTTGAGATTTTATTAGTGTACATCACCACGCCTGGCTAGATGGCAAAATATTTCCGTGTATGTGTGTGTGGTGTGTGTGTGTGTGTGTGTGTACTGGTACTGGGGCTCACACTTGGGCCTGGGCACTGTCTCTGAGCTTTTTTGCTCAAGGTTAGTGCTCTACTACTTTGAGGCACCACTCTGCTTCTGGATTTGGGGTGGTTTACTGGATATGAGTCTCATAGACTTTACTGCCCAGGATTAGCTTTGAACTGTGATTCTCAGTTGTCAGCCTCCTGAGCAGCTAAGATTACAGGTGTGAGCCACCAGTGCCAATGCCAGTGTCAGAAGGTTTTTTATTTTTTATGTTAGTTTCTTTGCCTCTAGTGAGATTAAAACCGAGGCACAAAAACTTCTCCTATCTCGGCAACAGGAGGATTTTATTGTTGTCATTATGTTTAATGTACTAGGTGAACTTCCTTTGGCATACGCTATGTGGTTACTGTACATGATTTTGGTACACTGGATAGTGTATATATGCTTACCTGAACGAGGGAAGGGAAAGAAAAATGAGGTAGGGTGTAATAAATATGACAAGAAATGTACTCACTACCTAAAAAACAACTTCTCTCTATTCATTCATTCCTGCCAGTAATTAGTGAACAAAATTTGTTTCTTTGAGCCTACCTTTTTCGAATGCAATGCAACTCCTATTAGTATTTTTCCTTTTCTCATTGACTTAATCATTCCACTAAAACATCCTGATTACCCACAAAATTCCAGCTGTCTAGATAGGTTCTCTACTTACTTTCTTTTTTTTTTTTTGGCCAGTCCTGGGCCTTGGACTCAGGGCCTGAGCACTGTCCCTGGCTTCTTCCCGCTCAAGGCTAGCACTCTGCCACTTGAGCCACAGCGCCGCTTCTGGCCGTTTTCTGTATATGTGGTGCTGGGGAATCGAACCCAGGGCCTCGTGTATCCGAGGCAGGCACTCTTGCCACTAGGCTATATCCCCAGCCCCCTCTACTTACTTTCACCCACTCGCATTTCTATCTGATTAGCTTATCGTTTCTTCTCATTAAGACCTTTACCTCCCTTCTTCCTACCTGTTTCATCAAGGTCTGAAGAAATGGCAAGCTGCGTGGCAGACATCTCCCCACTGCTAAGATTCGACAGATCAAGGCAACGTTTTGGGGTTCCTCTGTTGAGATATAATAGTTTACCAAGATCCTCATTAGTATGTAATATCCTTTAAAAAAAAAAAAAAGCAAAGGTCTGTGATCTTCATTTGAAATACTTCCCCATGACTATCTCCACAACTACTGTAAAATATAAAAAGTATTCAAATAATTGCTTTTCATTATGTCACTGGGAAACAAACTTTTTTTTTTAATGGTGGTGGTGGTAGTATGAGGGTTTGCGTTCACTTGAGCCATGCCTCCAGCCTTCTTTTAAAAATAATTGTTTTCAATGAGGGTCAAAGTTTGTTGACTTCACCACACATCCTCTCTGTTCTGTCCAGGAACAGGATATTTGATTTCTCCCTGGAGTCTCTAGTATTTTTCAAAATAGTTATTTGCTAGTGAGATATAATGGCACAACAAGACCAGAATTTCAAGTACAATAACTTTAAAGTGACCAACTCATATACCCTAACAGAGGTTTCAGTCTTTTTTTTTCCCCAGACACATGACTTGATTCTCACAAGACAGGAGGGCATTATTCCTAAAGGGATAGGAAACTATTATTACTTCCATTTCACAGAAGAGAGCTCAAGACAAAGGTTCACACAGACAAGGGCAGAGCTGCGACTTAAACCCTGATCATGAGCTAGGACAATGAAACAAGCATGCTGGGAAAGGTGAAGGAGACAAGGTATAAAAAATAAAAGTGGATTTACCCAGACAAAATGCTTAGATTTGCAGCATCACCAGACCCGGGGAGATCTGAACCGCTGGGGAAGGAAGTGTCTCTCTCCAAGAGAAGGTGCAACATCTTCCTCTGTTTAGACCTAAAACGAGGTCCTGGGTCGGACCTTTCCTCCTCTCCTGTGGATGAGAGTCCTGTAGACATGGTCTCCAAGTCTTCACCAAGAAAACAGAAAATCCAGCTAAGAGAAGAACATCACAGACCAGCTGCTCCGACTGGACTCCGAGGCGCCCACCGAGCCTCCGAGCTGCCGGGCCGAAAATGGCTGCGAGCTTACCTCTAGTTCGGACTCAGATTTGCCTTTAGGGAAAGGAAGGTGTACAGGGACGGAACACAAGCGAAGACACGAACGAAAAGGAAAAGAATATTTAAATTAAAAAAAAAAAGGGGGGGTGTAAAGCTGAAGAAAAAGAGACAGGAAAACCACAAGTATGCTTCTCCACAGCCAGAAGACGAGCACTCAAACCTTCCGCCCTCCCAACCACCTATCCCCGCCGGCCTGTAGTTCGCGTCAGCCAATCCCCGCGTGCGCTCCCAGATCCCGCCCTCCTGCCGTAGCCAATCCGTAGGTCCGTACATTTATATTGCTGGGGGGGGGGGGAAAAACAGGATTTGTCCCGCCCCCGGAGGATGACGATTGGTTCGGCCAACTGCCAGTTTACTGAAGTACTCGCGGATCCGCAGGGAGCCTGGCTCACCATTGGCTCTCCCTCTGGCCAATCGTCATCCACTTTTTGTACTCTCTGGCCAAGCCAACCCGGGAGATTTAAATTGCTTCCCTCTGAAGACTATCACTCCCTTGGGTGCTGCTAGGCAGGGTTACTTGGAGTGGAGGGTGTTTCTTTTTATTTGCTTTTTTTTTTCCTTCTCCCTCGTGTTATTTCGTTTCATTTTAGTCGCCTTTCCGCTGGATGTGGAGCATTTGCAGCTGGTGTGGGGCGAGACAAGCTGCGTGTGTTTATGCTGAGCGTCACTGGCCCATTGCAAGTGTTTCCCGGGCTGGTTGACTCTGTTAGTGCTCAGCAACTCAAGACCTCCAGGTTATGTGGGTAAAGAGAAATTCTTTTCTCTGGGAATATAAGGGAGTTGAACAATCTTTTATTTTAACCCTTCATCGACAGTCCAAAGAATCTCTGGACTGTGGTGTAGCTTAAATGGTAATAGCCCTTGGCAATAACGAGGCCCTGACTTCTGTCTTAAGTATGTTTGTGGGAAGGAGAAAATATCAAGCCTTGGCTATTTATAGAATTTGAACATGGATAAAGTGATACTTAGAAAATTATCATTTCATTTTTCTAGCTTACATTAGTTATACTGGGTTGGGGGATTTATTCTTACATTTCCACATGCTTAAATATATTCCAATCAATCTTACCCCCTCTATCACTCTTGTTTCCCATTCCCTCCTTCCCCAAACTTTTTCATTTTATTATTATTATTATTATTTATAGTGCTAGATCATACTACACAAGCAGTCACTGAACTACATACCCAACTCTACAAAATCTTATGTTGAGGATTTACTCTGTGTGTGTGTGTATGAGCTTTTTCCACTCAAGGTTAGGACACAGCTCCACTCTGGCTTTTGGGGAGTTAATTGGAGACGAGTCTCATGTACTTTCTTGCCCCTGCTGATTTCAAACCTTGACCCTCAGATCTCAGTCTCTTGAACAGCTAGGAGTAAAAAAATTGTCCATCACTGGTGCCTGACTGAAGAGTTACTTGTAAATACTATGAAGATGGTATGGGCATAAATGACATTGACCATCAATGTTGGGTGATAGGAAGATGTTCATTATATCACTGCTTCTTAAACTTTAATGTACATACTAAACACCTGGAGATCCTCTTAAAATGCAGATTCTGGATTGTGGCCTATGCTTTGTGCTTCTTACAAGTCTCAGCTGATGACGATGCTTCTGGCAAGACTTTGTTATATTTCTCTCTCTCTTTCCCTCCCTCCCTCCCCTCCCTCTCCCCCTCCCTCTCTCTCTTCCTCTCCCTCTACCCTCTCCCCCTCTCCCTCTCTCCCGCCCCCTCTTCCTCTCCCCTCTCCCCCTCTCCCTCTCCCTCTTTCCCTCTCACTCTCCCGACACACACACACACACACATCCCCCTTACGGGGAAAGAGGATTGAAGGCTGTGTTCACTACCCTTATTTCCTCCCCTGAGTGGTGAGATGAGCCCTACCATTTCTCATATTACAGGACTTAATTTTTATTGATGTTTTACATATACATATACACATATATAGATAGAGAGAGAGAAAGCCAGACCACCTGCCCACCTTGGCCTTGAACTCTACGCAGGCTGGATTGAACTCTAGATCTTCCTGCCTCAGCTTCTTGAGTGCTATAATTTCAGGTAGCACTATGCCTGGTTCCTATACTCATTTCCATAGAAAAAATATATATATAAATATATATAATTTTATATATATAAATATATATATAATTTTTTTTTTTTTTTTGGCCAGTCCTGGGGCTTGGACTCAGGGCCTGAGCACTGTCCCTGGCTTCTTCCAGCTCAAGGCTAGCACTCTGCCACTTGAGCCACAGCGCCACTTCTGGCCATTTTCTGGATATGTGGTGCTGGGGAATCGAACCCAGGGCTTCATGTATATGAGGCAAGCACTCTTGCCACGAGGCCATATCCCCAGCCCAAGTCAAAAATATTTTAAACAGTTGTAGTGGTGCCTGGCTTATATCAGCACTTTTTATATCAATTAAGTCTATAGTATGGGGCCTAGGACGTATCAAGGCTACCAGGTACTATCTACGCAGATGGTTTGCTGACTATACTTTGAAAAACCAAAGTTAGAAATACAGTCTTCAGAAATGGAGCTGTGGCTCAACGTGATAGAATACTACCTTGAGCAAAAGGGCTCATGGGGAGCAGGGAACAAGTGGCTCCTGCATTCCTAACTACTCAGGAAGCTAAGATCTGAGGATCATGGTTCAAAGCCAGCCCAGGCTGGCTCTAATTAAATCACAGAAAAAGACAGAAGTGGTGTTGTGGCTCAAGTGGTAGAGCGTTAGCCTTGAGGAAAAGGAGCTCAGCGACAGCGCCTAGGCCCCGAGTTCAAGCCACAGGACCCACAGAAAAATACAATCTTCATCTGTTCTCAGGATCGTGTGTTGATATGGCCATGAGGTGCAGTGTAATTGGATAATATTTATCTTAATGTCTTTTTCATCTGTAGAAACTGCTTCCTCAGAAAGGAGATGTGTGAAAAGTCTTTGTGCTCTAGCATGGAGATGGTAAGTGTAGGAGTCAGCACCGAGCCCGAGCCTTGTCAGAGCAGGTAAGTTTGAAAGCTAGGCTGGGGAATTAGGGAACGTGGGATTTGTTGATTTCTGTTTTTATGACTACTATAGTATATATTCCTTGCAGGTGGGAAGTTGAGACAGATGAAGTTGTCTTGCGGCGACGTCAGAAGCAGATTGATTATGGCAAGTGCACACCTGGTTACCAGTGCTTTTTGCAGCAGGTCCCCAAGTGAGTGCTGTTGTGAGTGGTCACAATAAGGATGTCAACCAAATGACTCAGCTTCAATGTCAGGTGATGGAAAGATACTAGAGTCTGAGTGATCTGATAGCATCACAGCATTATTCTCCCATACTTAAAAAAAAAAATTGGTGCTGGTCCTGGGGCTTGAACTCAGGGGCTAGGCTCTGTCCCTGAGCCTCTCTGTACTCAAGACTAGAGCTCTACCACTTGAGCCACAGTGCCACTTCCAGCCTTTTCTGTTTTGTGGTACTGAGGAATTAAACCCAGGGCTTCTTGCATGCTAGGCAAGCACTCTACCACTAAGCCACATTCCCAGCCCAAATGCTGAAGTTTGTGGGTTTTTTTTGCCAGTCCTAGGACTTGGACTCAGGGTCTGGGCAGTGTCCCTGAGCTGCTTTTGCTCAAGGTTAGCACTGTACCACTTGAGCCACAGCACTACTTATGGCTTTTTCTATTTATGTGGTACTGAGGATTCAAACCCAGGGCTTCATGCCTACTAGGCAAGCACTCTACCACTAAGCCACATTTCCAGCCCTTCTCCTATACTTTTTTTGGCCAGTCCTGGGGCTTGAGACTCAGGGGCTAAGCACTGTCCCTGGCTTCTTTTTGCTCAAGGCTAGCACTCTACCACTTGAGCCACAGCACCCCTTCTAGCTTTTTCTATATATGTGGTGCTGAGGAATCGAACCCAGGGCTTCATGCCTGCTAGGCAAGCACTCTACCACTAGGCCATATTCCCAGCCCCCCTTCTCCTATACTTTAATCTCAAAAATAAGTTTCTGAGAACAATCCAACAAAAAAAAACCTCTTCAACTCTTAGTAAACACTAAGCTTCCCACTAATTTCCCTAATATTCTTTCTTCAGGAAAGGGTAAATTATGTCTTAAAAATATGTCAAAGTGGCTCAAAGTGGTATAGTGCTAGCTCCAGGGACAGTGCCCAGGTCCTGAGTTCAAGCCCCAGGACCCATTCAAAAAACAAATATGTCAAGCTGGACTTAGGTGCTTTTTATCTGTAATCCTAGCTACTAAGGAGGCTGAGGTTTGAGGATCAAATCAAAGCCAGCCCAGACAGGAAAGTCTGTGAGACTGGTATCTCTAATTAATCACCAAAAAAGCCAAAAGTGGAGATATGACTCAAGTGGTAGAACATACACCTTGAGCAGGAAAAAAAAAGCTCAGGACAGGCCCCAGATCCTGAGTTCAAGCCCCAGGACCAGCACACACACACACACACACACACACACACACACACACACACGGTATGTCAAATATTGTCTTATATCTTGACTTCTGAGAGAGTTGAAATATAACTATCCAGCAGAAAGAAAGTTAGGGGAATTAATGGGAAACTTAGTGCTTAATTTGAAGACCAATTCATTTTTTTCTGATCCCTTCTCTTTCTTAGAGATTATTTATCTAGGATCCTTTATTCAGTGATAAACAATGAATTGTGTTTCTTTCACCCCAACCTTACCTACACTTGTTGTCACCAGGTCACAGCGAAAGCGAGGGGTGCACCCTCGAACACCAAACAAGAATAGAAAGTATAGCCGTCGTTCCTGGGATACCCAGATCAAGCAGTGGAGAAGAGCTCTGCATAACTGGGACCCTCCAAGCCAGCCTCTGCAGGGCAAAGGGATTGAAGGGTATGCCCACTATCCTTATTTCCTCCCCTGAGTGGCGAGATGAGCCCTACCATTTCCCACATGACGGGACTCAACTTTTATTGAGTGGAAAGGGAAGATCTGCTTGATGTTTTCTGATTCTTTTGCCTCTCTAGACAAGGAATGGAGAGTCTCTTAGAACCAATGAATTCTATCCCTTTGAATAACCTCCAGGATAACCTGCTCCAAGCTCTGGAACCCTCAGAGAATCTAGATGAAGATCAGAAGGGAACACAGGTAAGTATTCTCTGCCAAAAGCATTGGGTCAGGGTTACAGATGGGGTCTGACTCATGAGGGTACAGTTAGATGGGATAGAAGTAGTTCAATGACAAAAGAATAAGGAAGGATCAGCAGCTACAGAATAGGACATGACTAAAAAAAAAAAAAAACCCTGAGAATTAAGCTGAGCTTGGTAGCAAATGCATGTCATCGCAGCACCAATGAAGTTTGAGGCAAGAGGATTTCAGGCTGGGTTACACAGTGAATTTGGGGCCAGCTTGGGATAATAAGCAAGATCCTCTCTCAAAAAAGGTAATTTACCTGGCACCAGTGGTTCACACCTGTAATCCTAGTTCCTCAGGAGGCTGAGATCTAAGGATTGCGGTCCTCAGTTCAAAGCAGGAAGGTCAGTGAGACTCTTACCTCCAATGAACTACCAGAAAACTAGAAAAGACACTGTGGCCCAAAGTGCTAGAGCGCTAGGCTTAAGCAAAAAAGCCCAAGGGCATCCTCCAGGCCTTGAGTTCAAGCCCCATGTTGGACCCCCCCAAAAAAAGGTAATTAAAAATACCTAGAATTGGGCTGGGAATGTGGCCTAGTGGTAGAGTACTTGCCTAGCATGCATGAAGCCCTGGGTTCGATTCCTTAGCACCACATATACAGAAAAAGCCTAAAGTGGCGCTGTGGCTTAAGTGGTAGAGTGCTAGCTTTGAGCAAAAAGCAGCCAGGACAGTGCTTAGGCCCTGAGTTCAAGCCACAGGACTATCTATTTATCTATCTGTATCCATATTTAGAGACGCTTAGCTCCAAATAACCAACAGGAAACTGAGTGCACTGTGGCTCAAAGTGGTAGAGTGCTAGCCTTGAGCAAAAGAGCTCAGGGACAGCACCAGGGCCTCATGACCAATAACAACAAAAATCTATAAAGGGTCTTGATTTAGGCTGGCCCTAAACTTGAGATCCTTCAGTTAGCCTCCTAAAAAGTCAGATTGTAGGCATGTGCCAGCAAGTCTAGCTATGGATATTTATTATGAGTTCCACATGGGAGTTGTTTGTGGTTGTTTTGCCAGTCCTGGGCCTTGAACTCAGGGCCTGGATACTGTCCCTGAGCTGCTTTTGCTCAAGGCTAGCACTCTACCACTAAGCCATATTCCCATCCCAGGAGTATTCTTAATCAGGAGTATTCTTGATTAACAGAAATTTAACCTGCCTTTGAAACCTGAAATGTGTTTTTATTTACTTATTTTGCCAGTCCAGTATTTGAATTAGGGGCTTTATGTTCCCAATTGAGCTACAGTTCCAGGCCAGCTTTCTGTTGGTCAGTTGGAGATAGTCTTGAAGATTTTCTTTCCAAGCTAGCTTCAAAAACCCTAACATTAGCTTCCTGAATAGCTAGGATTTACTGTTGTGAACCCCTAGCAACCAGATGGAGTGGGTTTTTAAAATTTTTTTTCAAGTATCTTAGTTTCTTCCAATGTTTTACAAATGAATCAATGTTAACTTTTATGCAACCATTTAATTTTAGTAAGCATGGTCAATAATAAAAAGGAGAACAGGTAGTAAGTGGTACAGAGCAAGTCTCAGGCTTTTGAAAAATATATAACCTTAGTCTATCACATAGGTAGTCATCCTCTCAGATGGTTTCCATCTGTTAAATGGGATTTTTTAAATTATACTAAGCAAAATGAGAATAGAGTATGTAGACAATGCTTGGCACAAAATACAACATGTGCAATTACAGAACTCTAATTGCATGTCACTACTGCAGGGCTCCTGCCTTTGCTCTTTATCTTTGCCAAAGGGCAATGTGCAGTGTAAAATAAGTCTTATCTCCACCCCCATTTTCTTAACACTTTTCTCTACTTTTTCAGTTTGCAGACACGGAGGCTCCTATCCATCTCAAAGAGGAAGATCCCCATCACTGACTCCACTTTCCACTGAATCACAGCTACTTATGTCTGAGACTTGAGTATGGCATCATATATTTAGACGAAACATGCTTTTTTCGGGGGTACTTACTGATTTTAGCAATGGAGTTACTTGCTTTACTACTTTCTAGCCAATTAAAAAAGAAATCTGCCATACAAAGAGATGACACGAAAGCATTGTTTAAAACCTCTTTTTTTTTTTTTTTTTGGCACATCTCTTTGATAACGCTGAAAACTCAGAATCTACCTGAGCCAGAAACCAATGTCTTTTATCCCCTAACATTCAGTCTTTTTACAAAGGTCTTAAACTTTGAGGTGGGAGGTAGTGGTAGACTTAATAAAGGTGGTTTCCTGTTCCTGAAGCGTAAATAGCTGTGCTGTCGATTTCGTTTCCCCACCTGCCGTTTTCCTCCCTCCCCTTCCGTCTTAAGGAAACTGGTCCAGCTGTAACCACCGTACTCCCCCACACACCAAGCAACTGAACTGTCTATGATGTCATAATCACAATCCCATTACCTCATCCCGCTGGCGGGGGGGGGGGGGGGGGGGGAGGGGGGGGAGGGGAAGAGGGAGGAATAAGGGAGCGAAACAGACCCTGGGCTCTCCCCCAGATTTCCAAACTGTTCTGGGGGAAGGAATTTAAAGACTCCAGCGGGCATGCCCCGCAAGCGTTTTATAAATGCCGGATTCCTCGGGCTCGAGCGATCGGGTAAACTGCAAGAGGGGGCTCCAGGTAGTCAGAGCAGGCCCTAATCGGCACTTGGACTACATTTCCCAGCAGCCTTCACTCTACGGACCGGTCCATTGCACAGGGGGGAAGGGGGGATTCTTTCAGCAAGGTGGCCTTAGCCGCTGGGACAGAAGAGCAGGTGAGAGGCACCGTGGCTGATTCTGTTACGTGGCCGGAATTGAACGAGACGTTTCAGCTGTGTCAGTGTAGGGACGCGGAGAGGGGGCAAGGGCTTTGTTTACCTCCGTCGGATAGGGCCTCCCCCGCGGGTTTTAAGATATGCCCCTAACTGGGCCCGTCCACTTGCAAGGCTATTTTAGAGGGGTGACTCGCTAGTGAGGAAACCACCCCACCCCGAAATCAAAGCTCTGGGCCCGTTCCCGACGGCTCTACGGTAGGAAGACTTCTGACAGAGGAACGCTCGTGGGTTCGGGCCTCTGCAGATGGTTCCGAGGGAGCCGACGAGACGGAGGGATACGTTTCCGCTCCTCGGGGGCCTGTTGGTTCGTGCCGACGCCTTTTAAGGGCACCGTGGGGCGAAAGGAGCGCTCAGAGCTGCTCCGGCCGCGGCCCTGGGAGCTGGAGGAGCCGCGGTAGGTGGCGGAGGGCAGGTGGCGTTGGGGCCTCGGGGCGGGCACCTCCACCGTCCCTCCCTCCTTCTCTCCCTCCCCTCCCCCAGCCCCGCGGCCCGCACGGCCCGGCCTCGCAGGCCGCCTCCGCGGGGAGAGCTCGGGACCCGGTGGGGGGAGGGGGGCGGGGGAGCGCCAAGTCCCAGACCCTCCCCATCCCGGGCGTCCCGAGTTCGCTTCCCGGGGCTAGAGGAGGGCAGCCGAGGGGGAAGAGGAGAGCCAATCGCAGTAGTGAGCCCTGGCGTGCCCCCCCCCTCCCGGGGACCAGTGCCTGCCCCACCCCGCAGGGACAGGCAGGGCAAGCGAGGGAGAGGTGGAAGATTTGGAAGGGGGGGGGGAACCTTGCCGTTTGCTTCTTCATCGGGGATGGGGAGGTGGGGGAGGGGGTGCCCACTTGTCACTCCTACCCCACCAGAACCATATGGAGGAAGAGCAGTCAGTTCCCCCACTTACCTGTTCTCCTCGTACCTCCCTGCCTTGGTCCTGTTTTTCTCCCATCTTTCCCAAGAGGTGTGGGGCTTGGTACCTGGGGGAAGGTGCCCAGGGCATTTGGGAGTCTCCTGTCTCTTTGGCCTGACTTGATCCTGGGTTGCCCAGGTTTCAGCACAACCTCAGCATCCCTGAAACACGAGTGTCAGGGGTTAATGACATCCAATAGAAGATGGGGTGTGTGTGTGGGTCCAATCTTTAGGAGGATTATGGTGGAGGGAGAGTCTGGGCTGAGAGTTAAGGCCTGGTGGGGTTCCTGGGAGGGCCTAGCGGCCTGCTGCTACTCGGTGAAGGGCTGAGCTCTGTGCCAGTTGTTTGGCTAAGAAGTTTTAACTTGTTTAGTGACTGTTCAGGGCTGTGTCTACCCCTCAGATACACAAAATGGAAGGGGAAAGAAGGCGGCCGCGGGGGTGGGGGGGGCGCTTCTTATACTTTCTTCAATGCCTGCTTGAGAAAGAGGAGGCCCCTTGTGGAGCTGGTTTACCTTCTTTTGTGTCCTGGTTTGATTCCTTATGGCTTCCGTTCTGTTCCCCCTTTCAGCCTGGCCTGTTTAGGAAACTCGACTCAGAGTATCACTTGCGGGGTGGTGGTTGCATTGTTCCAATTACCGCCGTGTGTGGCCACATCCCAATAATTAAAATGCAGAAAAATACAAAATCACTCTCTTCACTTGATTCTAGAGAGGGCTGGGAGTTTTCTGTTTGTCCAAATGCCTCGTGAAAAGCTAGAGTTTGTTTCACTCCCTGTTCCTCATGGCTGGTCAGACTGAGGCCTGGAGTAAAAGTATAGATAGGTTCCCTTTCTGGTTGATCAATTTACTATTATTACTATTACTATGTAGTTGGACAAAGAGATTTCAATTCTGTAAGTCAGGTTTTTATGTGAGTACAATGCATCTTGATCAGTGTCACCCCTTCCATCGTTATCCATTTCCCCCACTTCCCTCCCCATCTGGTTAATCTTTGAAGGCAAAAGTTAAAGTAGGAGCAGAAGCTAGCTTCTGCGCAGGAACGTAGGGGACACGGCACAGGGAGCTTTCAGGAAGCTGCAACTTTGTTCAAGGTGGTATAATTATGCATGAGAATGATAGTTAAGTATAATGTTGATTGACTTCTGCACCTTTCAAAGAACTAAAAGTACCTCCATAGGTATTTTCTTTGCTCTTTGTTGCTGTCTCCCTCTGATGTGGGAATGGGGTAGAGGTAATTCTTTGTGGAGGGTATCTCTGCCTACCCCCAGTTCACAGAGGAGCCATCTTGGGCTTTTCCTTAGTGCGAGAGGATGTCATCCAGCTAGAGAGATAGACCCTCATGCCTTCTTCATCTCAATAATATCACTTTTGGCATGCTAAGGCTATGAAGAACAGCTAACAGGAAGGATGAGAAAAGGCAATCTATTGGGCTCTTGATTTTTATAGGACAGATAGTACGCTTTTGTACATTTTTGGTAATCCGTGTTCTATCATTCCTGTGACTGATTGTTGCGCCCATTTTACGTATGGATAAACTGAGTAACATTAAAAGGTTACAGCAAGTTGGACTGAGATTCAGCGTTGTTAACTGTTCTCTATACTAATTAATGTTATGTACACTGATGAGGTATCTGGCTGCTAGTAATTTCTAGAGATGGAATAAAATAAGACACTAGGTTAACACTTGCTCTTCCATGCATAATAATAGCATGGACTTGAAGCCTATTTTCTGAAAAAAATACTTAGCTTGCTTCTGTCAGAGATTGACAATGAAGAATTGGTTAACTATTGGTCTTTGAGTCAGATCAGGCTAAACCCTTAGTTGGATGAAGTCACTGGGTTGTTTTGCAGTGGTTTTTCTTTTTGCTTGACCCCAATGCCTCACACTAACATGGCTTTCCTGCCCATACCTCATGTTCTACCACTAGAGTCACACCTTCAGCCTGGCTTTTTGCTGGATAATTGGAAATGGGCTGATTTCCAGTTCTTTGGATCTTAGCCTTCTGTGTATCTGTAGGATTATAGGCCTGAGTCATAGATGCCCAACTTGAAATGGAATCAGAATTACCCTGACCATTTCCTTCTCTTCTTACCATTTTTATAAAAGCATATACACAGTATCTATTGGAAAAGAATATATCAGTTGTTCAATACTTTTTATTCTCGTCTCAAGCAAAAAGTCCTGCCTGTCACCGTGACTCCTCAGTGCTGTATGTTTGTAGTTTAGGAGAAGAGTGCTTCTCTTGGCTTCTGACAGGAAGATAAAGAAAATACTGGGCTGGACAGTATGGAAATAACCCAGTTGGGCATCTCTCTTTGTCACTTGAGCCGTTTGCTAAGTGGTACTGGTATTCCAGGTAGAAACAGCAAAGCACGAGCCAGGTTAGGAGTGGCAAATAGGTTTCCGTTTGCTTGCCAACTCCAGTTTATTTTATTGGATATCTGGAGTGCCAAGTTCAGAATGTTTCTGAGGCTATCTTTAGGCTTAGCAGGAAAGAGCTGTGATCAATTAATGTCTGCCAGGGGTCTGGCCAAGCAGTGCTGTGGTATGTGGGCCATGCATTTTCTGTCTCTGGACCAGGTACATCTCTAATATCACTTGGGGCTGGTCCCTCTGTAATTGGCAGACTCAGCAGGCATGACTGGAGAGGGGAGTCCCAATGGTGCTAGAATGGTGCTGCACTGGCAGAAGACGGCTCACGAGTGAGGTCTGGAAGAACAACAGGGAAGACATCCATCATTTGCTCCAAAGTGTGCAAGTCAGATCCTGGGGAGAAACATGATAACCCTGATCACTGAACAGCTACAGAAGCAGACTCTGGATGAGCTGAAATGCACACGCTTCAGCATCAGTCTGGTAAAAGACCAGTCTTCCTGCTTCTCCATAACCCCCTCCCCCTTTTTTCTGAGGCTGTTTGTTGCTACCACTTTACCCTTGTTATGTGTTATATGAAGCATTTTACTTGTACCAGAAGGGCCCACTAAGGCCCCAAACCCAGCCCAAAAAGAAGGGGGCAGGGATTTTCCCACTACTAATAGAGAAGGGTACTAAAACTTGGGTGGAGAAGGGTTTGAAATATTGGAAGGTGTGGATTATTTTACTCACTAACTTTAGAAAGACAATAGGAAGAAAACAGGAGTCTCTAACACCCTGGTTTTAGTCCAAGAATTGAAAAGGTCTTGCTAAAGTTTGTTAATGTGTTCTGGACATGAATCATGATGTATATACTCTCTCTCTCTCAGCCTTTGCCTGATCATGCGGACATATCCAACTGTGGGAACCCTTTCCAGCTTGTGTCTGGTAAGGCATTGTATGTGTTTTGGAAGTATGTATGTTTTGTATATGTGTGCGTGCTCTTATCTTCACACATTTCTTTCATTGGTTTCTAGTTATCAAAACTAGTTATTGTACTTCTAGAACTTTCTTGCTGGGGTCTGCTTCTGAGGCCAACACTTGTCTCCATTTTACTACCTTGCAGGAAAGTTATCCATTTAGTTGCTCTTATTCTAGCTTATAGAGGCTTCTCTAATGTTTTTTTAATAGGTAAAGCATTTATATAGTTCAAAAAATTAAATAAATATTACACTGATAAAAGTTATTCTCGGGGGCTGGGGATATGGCCTAGTGGCAAGAGAGCTTGCCTCGTATACATGAGGCCCTGGGTTCGATTCCCCAGCACCACATATACAGAAAATGGCCAGAAGTGGCGCTGTGGCTCAAGTGGCAGAGTGCTAGCCTTGAGCAAAAAGGAAGCCAGGGACAGTGCTCCGGCCCTGAGTCCAAGGCCCAGGACTGGCCAAAAAAAAAAACCAAAAAGTTATTCTCCTCTAATCACCCAGTTCCCTCCCTAGAAGGGTGTGCCTTCGTGGTAGCCCTTACTATCAATGGTAGAAAACTTGCTTATTATGTACGGGACAAAACAAACTCTTTTTACTATTTTCTTGTACATCCAACCAGGATTTCTTTATACAAGTAGAAGTAAATACATATGTTTATATACAATACAGTTGTGTGTGTTCTCATGTTTTTCTCTCTCTCTTTTTTTTTTTTTTTTGTGCTGGTCCTGAGGCTTGAAGGCTTGGATGCTATCCCTGAAATTTGGGGGGGATTTTTTTTTCTTTCTCAAGACATTTGTACTCTACCACTTGAGCCACAGCTCCACTTCTGACTTTTTGGTGATGAATTGGAAATCAGAGTCTCACAGACTTCCTAGGCTGCTTCTCACCATGGTCCTCAGAGCTCAGCTTCCTGAGTAGCTAAAATTACAGGAATGAGCCACCATCAACTGGCTTATATTCCTATTTTCCTAAACCTTTCTTTTTTTTTTTTTTTTTTTTTTTGCCAGTCCTGGGCTTGGACTCAGGGCCTGAGCACTGTCTCTGGCTTCTTTTTGCTCAAGGCTAGCACTCTACCACTTGAGCCACAGCGCCACTTCTGGCCATTCTCTATATATGTGGTGCTGGGGAATTGAACCCAGGGCTTCATGTATAAGAGGCAAGCACTCTTGCCACTAAGCCATATTCCCAGCCCCCCCCCCAAGCTTCTTTGTGCTCAAGGCTAGTGCTCTACTACTTGAGCCATATCACCACTTCCAGCTTTTGAGTGGTTAATTGGAGATGAGAGTCTCATGGAGACCTTCCTGCCCAGGCTGGCTTTGAACTGTGGTCCTCAGATCTCAGCCTTCTAAGTAGCTAGGATTATAGGTGTGAGCTACCAGCACCTGGCTATTGCTGGGTTTTTGTTGTTGTTGTTCTGTTTATTTATATGTGATTGGGAGTACAAAGGAAGGCACAAAAATGGAGGGACAAAGGATGATGGTACTCACTAGACACTATGCTGAAAATGAACTATACAACTTGTAGGTAGGAATGGGAGGGGAAAACTGGGAGAGAGCAAGGGAAGGAGTGACATTGTCCAAAAAGAAATGTACTTTACCTGCCATATGTAACGGTAACTCTTTTGTGCCTTACCTTTATGATAACGATAAATTTTTAAAATAAATGAATAAAAGAATGCTTAGGGGAAGGAGAATCAGAGTAGGTACATGGCCAGACACAAAGGAATAAGAACACAAAATTATAGGGTTTCCCAAGTAGAGGTTCCACCATCAATACTCCTGTTCTACCCTTTTGCCCTTCCTAGGAAGAAAAGTAATCTCATACCTGTTAGTTTATGAGGTACTGAGGAATCAAACCCAGGGCCTCATGCATGCTACGCAAGCACTCGGCTACTAAGTCATATTCCCAGTCTTATACCTGTTTAATTGCCTCTCACTTCTTGGCAGCCCTAATTCTTGTCTTGGCCTTTCCTTCTCCTTTGAGAAGGAAAAAGCACCAAGGAAAAAAAGAGGAGGCTTGCTTCTTAGAACCTAGGCTGAGAACAGGGAAAGGAAGTTTGTAGATATGGCTAGGTGTGGAAGAGAGTGAACAGGGGCGTGGTGAGTGAGGCCTATTCAGTGCCATAGGTTTTACCTTTGAGGGAGTGGCGGGCAGTACATATGATATAGTTTCTCACAGTGGGGGTAGTATAGCATAGTGGAAGTAACATAGCCTTGGCATTGGGTAGACCTGAATCCTGCTTTGGTCATTTGATTGTTTTGTGATTTGAGGCAAGTTACTGAACTTCTTTCATCAGTGAAATAGACTTAATCATAGTAGCTATCCCATGGAGACTTTCTGTGCTGGTACTAGGGTTTAAGCTCAGGACCTGGGAATTGTCACTGACCTTTTTTGCTCATGGCAAGTACTCTACTTAAGCCACACCTCTACTTCTGACGGTTAAGTGGAGATAAAGAGTCTCATGGACTTTCCTGCCCAGGCTGGCTTCAAACTTCTCAGATCTCAGCCTTCTAAATAGCTAGGATTATTACAGATATGAGCTAGTAGCTCCTGGCTCTCGTGGAGCTTTTAGATAAGCTATATGCTCAGTACATGGGCACAGAAGCTCTTAAAAAACAAAACAAAAAAAACACTTGCTGTCAAGTCTGGGGCCAGTGGCTCATGTCTGTAATCCTAGCTTCTTATGAGGCTAGATCTGGTGATAGTGATATGAAGCTAACCAGCCAGAAAAGTGGAGAGATGCCAAAAAGCCAAGTAAGAGCATAGGCCTGGAGTCAAGCCTCAATACCAGTGTTTAAAAAAACAGGTTAAATGTCATTAATATTTTTTATTATGAATTCCTTCTAGAAGGTGCTTCCTGGAGGGGCCTGCCCCACTGTTCCTGTGCTGAATTCCAGGACAGCCTCAACTTCAACTACCATCCTTCAGGCTTGAGCCTGCACCTCAGACCACCCAGTCGGGGAAGCTCCCCACAGGAGCAGCCTCTCTCCCAAGTCCTGCACCCTGAGCCCCCAGACCCGGAGAAGCTTCCTGTGCCCCCCGCCCCTCCATCCAAGAGGCACTGCCGCTCACTCTCGGTGCCTGTGGACCTGTCTCGCTGGCAGCCGGTGTGGCGGCCCGCCCCCTCCAAGCTGTGGACTCCCATCAAGCACCGGGGCAATAGTGGAGGGGGTGGGCCGCAGGTGCCTCACCAGAGCCCTCCGAAGCGGGTCTCCAGCCTCAGGTTCCTCCAAGCTCCCAGTGCCTCTTCTCAATGTGCCCCAGCCCACAGACCCTACAGCCCTCCTTTCTTCAGCCTGGCCCTGGCCCAAGATTCCTCTCGACCTTGTGCCACCTCCCCTCAGAGTGGCTCCTGGGAAAGTGATGCTGAGTCCCTGTCACCCTGCCCACCCCAGCGCCGCTTCTCCCTGTCACCCAGCCTGGGTCCGCAAGCAAGCCGCTTCTTGCCCTCTGCTCGAAGTTCCCCTGCATCCTCTCCAGAGCTGCCCTGGCGACCACGAGGTCTCCGGAACCTTCCCCGAAGCCGCTCACAGCCTTGTGATCTAGATGCCCGCAAAACGGGGGTCAAACGGCGCCATGAGGAGGACCCCCGGCGCCTGCGGCCTTCCCTGGACTTCGACAAGATGAATCAGGTAGGGCCGTGGGTGACAGAGAACTTCTATTTGTGGTCTGTCTGCTAGTTTTACACCTCTCTGAAAGGC
This sequence comes from Perognathus longimembris pacificus, assembly GCF_023159225.1. Taxonomy (NCBI): domain Eukaryota; kingdom Metazoa; phylum Chordata; class Mammalia; order Rodentia; family Heteromyidae; genus Perognathus; species Perognathus longimembris. The sequence continues at coordinate 9,445,252 of NC_063182.1, read as the reverse complement.
CCTGGGTGTGAACTCTTTTCTGTAAGAGCTTTTGCTAGAAAGACCGTCCTGATTTGCATGGGACTATTGGGTTTCAGCACCGAAAGTAACTCCTGTACGGTTCCTCAGTTTTGGGAGGTTCCAGAGAAACTATATCCAGCAAGGATCACAAATTGTCCTGCCAGGGGCACCTTTACCTCTAAGGAACAGAGAAGGCCCGTCACCAACATCCATTCCCTGTGTTCAGGGTTGGTTTGCTTTCTATTTAGCCAATTGGGGATTGGCCTTAAGTCCTTGTACTCTCCTTGACTTTCTTTGTTATGGCTGGCACTCTCCCACTTGAGCTACATCAAACTAGCTTTTTTTGTTGTTGTTGTTGTTGTTTGGACTAGTATTGGGGCTTCAACTCAGGGTCTAGATACCATCCCTGCCATTCACTGCTTCAAGTGGGCCTATGAGTATTTAAGATGGGCAGAGATATTGTTTATAAACTTAACAAATGTTTTCTGGCCCCCTAATGTAAGTGCAATTGTACTCATTTGCCCACTTTTTTCATATTTTTAGACCATTGGAGTCACAAGCCTTTGAGAATTTGTAACCTTTTTTTTTTTTTTTTTGCCAGTCCTGGGCTTTGGACTCAGGGCCTGAGCACTGTCCCTGGCTTCTTTTTGCTCAAGGCTAGCACTCTACCCCTTGAGCCACAGCGCCACTTCTGGCCGTTCTCTATATATGTGGTGCTGGGGAATTGAACCCAGTGCTTCATGTATATGAGGCAAGCACTCTTGCCACTAGGCCATATTCCCAGCCCTTGTTACCTTTTTTATAATGGTCATCAAGTCAAGCAGCAAACATGTATTGAAAAGCTCACTCTGTACTTGACTCTCCTTAAGTATTTGGCAGGATAGAATAGCCAGTCAAGCAGATACTGTTCTATGGAGCTTATAAGTGAACTTTGCTTATCTTGGGTTTAGAGACAGTCTTGATCCAAGTTAGGATTATAGGTGTATACCACCCTACTCAGCCGAGCTTTCTCCCCTCCCCTCTTTCTCCCTCTCCCTCTGCTTCCCTCCCTCCCTTTCTCCCATCCTCTGATCCATCCACAGGTTTTGTGTTTGCTAGGCAGATACTCTACCACCGAGCCACACCTCCAGCCTGCAACTTTCTGTTCTTGAATCTGATGGAAAATGGGCTCTTTATTCAATGTACATATACAATAAATTTTCCTTTTTATTTTTTTGGCCCTAGGGCTTGAGCACTAGGCCTGCATGCTGGTCCTGAGCTGCTTTTGCTCAAGGCTAGGTCTCTACCACTTGAACCACCACTCCACTTTTTTTTTTTTTTTTTGGCAGTTTTTTGGAGATAAGAGTCTCGTGAACTTTACTGCCTAGACTAGCTTCCCACCTTGATCCTCAGCTCTCCTCCTCTTGGGTAGCTGGGGTTACAGGCATGAGCCACCAGTGCCCAGCACCTTTTCCAAATTCTAGGGTTTCCAAATTCTAGGATTCTGACTTTCAGGCATCACTGAGAGGGAAGTTTTAAAATCCGTTTTGGAATGCTTCTGGGAATGAGTGTCTTCTTTTGTCATTTCAGCTTTATTTTTTGTTTTTTTGACAGAAACCGTACTCAGGAGCTCTCTGTCTCCAAGAAACAGCCCGGGAAGGCAACAGCATCTCCCCACCATGGTTTATGGCCTGTAGTCCCCCACCTCTCTCTGCTTCCTGCAGCCCCATTGGGGGTTCCTCCCAGGTGCTGAGTGAAAGTGAAGAGGAAGAGGAGGGGGCTGTACGGTGGGGGCGGCAGGCACTGAGCAAGAGGACACTATGCCAGCAGGACTTTGGGGACCTGGATCTGAATCTGATTGAAGAGAACTAAAACTGAGAGGCTACTTCCTGGGGCCACACAGACTGACTCTCTTATGGCTACTAACAAGTGTCGAGGCCCCCAGGCTGAGGGCCCAGCCTGTGAATGGGGGTGAGTGGAGGGCTCCGACTCAGGGTAGCCGGAAGTCTTCTCACTCCAGCAAGCTCGACCATGCCAAGAAACTGGCCGGGACAAGATAAACAGAGCTGATGGCGGGAGGGACAGCCCCAGAGCAGACCCTCCCTGTGGTGGCCCTGAGTGTGAGTATCCCTGCCACTGAGAAAGCAATGGGCAGGGACGGAAGGGGTCTGCTGACCCCAGCTCGGGGAATTTCACTAGCCCCTTTGCTTCAAAGGGCACTTGTGTCTTAGAATTTGGCCAGGGTGGGGGTGTTCAGTCAGCCTCCTCAGAGAAATTGTGTGAGTGTGCGTGCGTGCATGGGAGTGTACTTGCGGAAAGGTGTGTTTGCGTAGCCTTAGGGAAGGAAGGCAGTTGCTCCATTAACAGAGCATCATGATACCCCCAGGATCTTGAGGTTTTTTTTTTTAGAACAGCAGGCTTGTTCAAGGAGTCAAGAGGAGGCTCCAAGTTTTCCTTTCTTAATAGCGCTAGAACCCAGGCTTGTAATCCATCACTGGCTCTGCAAAAATTCTCTTTTGGGGTACAGCAGAGTCTTTCAAGTGCTCTGACCTCAGCCACTGGTAATTTTTTGCCCTCAGTCCTGTTCTGTTCCCTCTAGATAGATGTGGCATTGAGGGCTGCATTGAGGTCACCACATTTTTATTTTTGTTTTGTTTTTTTCCCCTGAGGCTGGCTTTTTTTTTTCCCTCATTAGATTGTTTAACTATAAACAACCTGCCTCTCTCACTCTTAGTAGGCCCAAGCATGTGCGAGCAACTGAGGCATAGCTAAAGGGTTCTATTTCTCTCTTCCTCATTGAGGGGACCTTTTCCTCTCATCTTCTGATTCTCCAGATCAGAGACCAGGTAGCAAGCCTGTGTCTTGGTCCCCAGCATCTGTTGAGGTAGACCTGAGGCAGGAACAGTGGCCTTCAGTTCTCAGCAAATAGATGAGCTCGCTTCATTACTGCCCACTGGAAGCAGACTATAGGGATCCAGGCCCAGATTCTTTTCTGACCTGCTTGAGAAGGAGGCTAGGTTTTCAACATTTACTAGTTTACTTGTCTTCCACTCCTGCCAGGAAATGTTTATTTACCTCTAATTGGCCCTAAGAGACTACAGAGAGGCTGGGACTCACTTAGGGATTGGCTGAGATGTGTAAAGCAAAGGCTGTGAGAAGCAGCTGAGAGTTTGTTGTTGGATTGAATTTCGTTTTTGTTTCTAGCCCATAACTTGAGCTAGGGCAGTAGAGCCAGTGGCTGCAGCGTGAGTTTAAGGACTGCAATTATTTTGCTAGGGCTGGCACCAGTGGATATGCACACTGAAGCGGTCACCATAGTAGCCCATGAGGCACTGTGTAGCTTTGATTAGAAGACTCTGCATGACCAAATTGGACCTGCCCTTCCTGTTTATTGCATGAAGGGCATTTTTCTGTTCAATTCCCAGGGTGTCTAGGGACCCAATTCTTCATATTAGAGAAGGCGAGAAGGGTCCCTATATCCCTCCCCCCACCCACCCCGGAATTGAGCCTAATGTTCTCTGTATCTCCCATACGTTGCATAGGAGCTATCACTGGGGCTCCAGTCTTCTTGCCTTCACTTCAGAGGAAGTGGCTATGTCCTCAGACGCTCCAGGTCTAGTTACCACGTATCACCAGCTCTCTTGAGATCTGAGAGAGGCTCTCTAAAGAATTAAGTGAAGCAGTGAGCCCAGGAGTTGCCCATCTTTAGTTTCATCCCTTCCCTGGTTCTTCTCCCTCTTCAGTTCATAATTTCCCTGGTATATCAGCTTCTTTTCCTCCTGGGACATCCTCTTCCCTTGGCTCTCTGGTGCAGATTAACTGTTCCAGCTTCCAATAGGCTACTGTCAATGCCAATGAGGACTCTGCTGGACCTAAACTGAAGAAGTGAAGCCTCTATCCTGTTTTGGTTTGTTTTTTTAAAAGCCCGAGGGCACCATCCTTAAACGAGAAGGCCTATAGTTGTTCTGTTTTAATTCCATTACTTCAAGCCTGGGAGTCAAATTAATCCAAACTATCTTGCTTCCTAAAGAGCTGTGGCCCTGGAACAAGCCTTTTCGAGAAGTGGTTCATTTTGCTTTACACAATAGATCGATTCCAACAGTTCTGTGTAAACCAAATGCTATTTTTGACGCATTTGGATTGCTGATCATTTAAAAGCAGCCTATGATTGCTTCTTTTGTAAAGCGAGCAACCATCCCTTAGCCCTCTACTTTAGCTGTTTTGATTATTTGGGTTCTCACATACTGGGCTTACCCAGAGTGGAGCACACACCTCCAGGGCTCGTGGCTGATGCTGGGTAGCTGTCTGCCTCTGTGCTGCGTGTGTAGTGTGGCTGGCCAGTAGGTGAGTATTCCTGCGTGTGTGAGTGAAGCCACTCCCAGGCTGGTGCTCTCCTCTTGTGCCCGGTGACTGCCCAGTGGCAGCCTCAGCTGCCCTTCACTCCCACCTGCTGCCAAAGTCCCTGTGCTAATGGGATTACAAAAAAAAAAAAAGAAACAAAAAGTGGAAAAAAAAATTTTTTCGTAAACTTTGTTTTATATGAAAAAAAAAAATTCCATAAGTCTGTGTGTGTTAAACATGAGGTTCTGCCTCTGTGGCTGTGTTTGAAAAAATAAAGTTTTATTAGAATAATCCATTTTCCCAAGCAAGTTTGTGTACTAGAGTGTCTTTTTCCCTTTCCCACAGAGAAAGATAAGCAGCAGGGAGTCCCCCAAGCTTCCCGCCCCCCTCGCTGAGCCGTGGTTAGGCTCCTCAGAATGGCAGTGTCTGGTCCCTAGGTGCTTTAAAGGCCCAGCAGATCAGATCCCGTGGAGCAAGCTTCATCCAAGGCCTTCATTATTTCTGCAGATCTGGTTTGGTGTCTGTTTCCCTGGCTCTAACACCTGTTTCTTCCTTCTTGCTATCATTTTCACTTCTAGCCAAGTAAAGTCAAATATTTATACATTTCAGTTCCCTGAGAAAGGCTTTATGACTGAATTAGAAACTTATCTAGATTGGTTTATAGGCTTTGGGTTGCAGATGGCCTGAACTCTGGTCCCTTTCTGAAGAGATGAAAATTTAATTATCAAAAGTTAGATTCTAAAGACCAAGGCAACTTCTCCATCCTAAAAATTATTATTATTATTTTTAATATCAGTTCTGGGGCTTGAATTTAGAGCCTGGATGCTGTCTCTGAGCTTTTTTGCTCTAGGCTAGCATTCTGCCACTTGAGCCAAGATTCACTTCAAGATTCCTTTTTATTTTCTTTCTTTCTCTCTCTCTCTCTCTTTTTTTTTTTTTGGTCCGTCATGGGGCTTGAACTTAACTTGGGTGCTGTCCTTGAGCTCTTGAGCTCAAGGCTAGTGCTCTACCACTTTGAGCCACAGTGCCACTTCCCATTTTCTGGTGGTTAATTGAAAATAAGAGTCTCACAGACTTTCCTGCCCCAGCAGGATTGGCTTCCCTACCTGGGATGGAAACCTTTGGGAGGGTGAAAAGATGTCCTAGAAAGAATTGTCAGGAAGGAGGGATTTGGGAGATGGGATAGGGCAGTTGAATGTAGTTTAAAAGGCTTAGAATTAGAGCTTTTTATTCAGTTTTATCTACTGGTGTAGTATGGGAAAACTGAACACCTAAAATGACTTTGACTTCTATAGACTTGTTGCTGGTTATGGGGCTTGAACTCAGACCTAGGCAATGCCCCTGAGCTCTTTTGCTCAAGGCTAGCACTCTACACTTGGAGTCAGAGCACCACTTCTGGTTTCCTGCCCAGGTTGGCTTCAAACTGTGATTCTTAGACCTCAGCTTCCTGAGTAGCTGGGATTACAGGTGTGAGCCACCTCCAGGGCCCGAGTTCTATAGATTTTTTTTTATTGTATATATGTTTTGTTGCTATTTTAAGTGCTTAGGATCAAACCTTAGGGCCTTGCACATGCCAGACAAGTGGCCTCCCACTGAACTAGACTCCTATAATTGGATTTTGTTGTCGTTGTTAGGGGGTTTGAACTCTGGGCCTGGGCACAGCTGTCCCCGAGCTCTTCAGCTCAAGGCTACCACTCTATTACTTGAGCCACAGCGCCACTTCTGATTTTCTGGTGGTTAATTGGAAGTAAGAGTCTCATGGACTTTTCCTGCCTGGGTTGGCTTTGAACTGTGAGCCTCAGATCTCAGCCTCCTGAGTAGCTAGGATTACAGGCATGAGCCACTGGCACCTGGCTGGATTTTTTTGTGTTTATTTTTAAGATCCTCTGTAATAATTTTTTTTTGCCAGTCCTGGGGCTTGGACTCAGGGCCTGAGCACTGTCCCTGGTTTCCTTTTGCTCAAGGCTAGCACTCTGCCACTTGAGCCACAGCGCCACTTCTGGCCATTTTCTACATTTGTGGTTCTGAGGAATCAAACCTAGGGCTTTGTGTATAGGAGGCAAGCACTCTTGCCACTAGGCCATATTCCCAGCCCCAACAATTTTTAATTCTTGAGGTCTCATCACTAAACTCCAAGAGGGTAGGAGTTTTGTTTTACTCAACATTGTGTCCTCAACACTTTGGAAAGTTTCTGGCACATGATAAGTGCTTGCTATATTTGAATAAATTTCTCCTTTGCCCTTCCCATCCCTGAGATTTTTCTCTGGTGCTGTTAGAAAACAGCTTTAGACACCAGAACAATTATTGAAGTCTCATATAGGGGAATACCTAAGCAGTTAATTTTGTTAGAAAAGCTGCAAGACAAGTCTTGTATGGATTCATACTATTTTCTTCCAACTACAATTTATAGGACATATTCTTTCAGAGATGTTTCTCATCCCAAGGAATATTCTGAGTCAAGCTTGAGGTTGACTGTGGAAGATAGAGTTCATGAGAATAGGGAGGGAATGTTTTGTTGGTGTTTCCTAGGCTTTTCTAGATGTTGTGTTCTTCAAAGTTGGTAGTTGGTATCTCTGACCACAGCCTTTGCCACAAGCAAAGTAGTAAAGGGTATAGATATGATGGAGAGGAGATAACTGAGTAGGCACTGAAGCTTTGGAGAAAAAAAAAATAGCTTCTTACCTATAGGGCAGATGGATGAAAGAAAGTCACTTTTAGAGCAATAGTCACAGTTTATTACTAGACCCTTTACTCTGGTTTGTGTCTGTTTTGTATATGCTCAATCTCTGCATCCATAGGCCATAAAATGTGCTAGTCTGACAATACCAACATCCATTGAGGTTTCCCATTGTCTGTTGTGAATAACTAGCAAAAATCTCAGCATCTTCCCTTTGTACAGCCTCATTTTCTAATAAGAAATGGTCCCACACCAGTAAGATTAGTTCAGTTCGGAGTTAAGGGACTTTTCCTTGGCTTCCATCCCAACACTTCCATGGTAAGATGAAGTGCCACCAAATCAGAGAAAAAAGTTCTTTTACTACTGTTCTCTTTGTAAGTCCCCTACGTTGTGAAATACTGTAGACTTAAGAATATAACACTGGCAGACTAGGAAAGGGAAGAAACTCTGAGGGTTTAATGTAAAATATCAAGATGTTGGAGGCATGCTGGCCTTCATATAATTCAAAGTAGCATTGTCACCCCTAATGGATGTAATGCATTGGCCAACTGGAAAGGGATTTATGAAGTACTAGCAGTACACAATGGGGTTGTACCACGTTATGGGCCAGTGAGAAGAAAGATAATTGTGTTCCATGAACCACTGAGGAGAAAATTTCCCAAAGGATGATTAAGGGATGGGCGGGGCTAATTTTTAGGTTAGAAAATCAATGGGTTATTAGGGTTGCTAACTTAGCTTAAAACATCTACCATCTAGGTATACCCTGGCACCTAGGTACCTCTTTTCCCTTACCTCCCTAAGTCTTTGGTGTTGAAATGAAGTGTGCGAAAATCTTCTCAACGTATACTGACCCTCTGAAATAAGTCTGGGTGGTACCAGGGGTGGTGACAAGAGGACTTGAAGGACCCACCTATTCCCCACCACCAGGCCGAACCTGCAATTCCCCTCCCGACCGCAGGGGGCACTGCAGCCCCTGGGGAGGTTGGGGCGGAGCGCTGCGAGGGGCCCGGAGCTGCCGCCCCGCTCCAGAGCGCGGGGGGCGCTGTGCCGGGCCCGGGCTGCGGCTCCGCTCCCGGCCACGGGGGGCGCTGCGCCGCGCCGGTGGTTGGTGGTGGCTGTTGGGGGGGGGTGGGGGGGAGCGGCGGCCGCGGGTGGTGCGGAGGGAGGCCTTGCGGGCGGATCGGGCGCTCGGCGGCGGCGGAGGTGGTGGGAGGAGGAGGGCGGGAACGCGGGGCTGGCTGACCCTGGCGATGGCGGACGCGGCGGCCTCCCCGGTGGGCAAGCGTCTGCTGCTTCTGTTCGCGGACACCGCGGCCTCGGCTCCGGCCCCCGTGGCGGCAGCGGTGGCGTGTGGAGGAGATCCAGGGCCTGCGCTGCGCACTCGGGCCTGGCGGGCCGGCACGGTGCGGGCCATGAGCGGGGCGGTGCCCCAGGACCTAGCGGTGAGTGGCGGCTGAGGCGGGCACTTGAGTCCGGTGCTGCAGGGCCTGTGGGCCGCCTCCCCGGGGGCCTTTGTGAGGGGGCGGTGTGGCGGGGGTGACCCAGTTCCGCGCCCCCGGATCTCCGGAGCGCCCCCCGCCGGCACTTGGGCACCCCGGCACCTGAGCTGTGGCCGGCATGGCTTCCGCGTCGGGGTGCGCGCCCCGGTTTCTCCTGGGGGGGGGGGCGGCCAGGGTGCCAGGAGCTGCTGCTGGTAGCCGGCAGGCCCCGCCTCCTGGGCGCCCCTTTGCTCAGCGTCTCCCCCTGCCTCCTCCCCGCACGCCTCGGGACGAGCGCTCGAACCCGAGGTGCCCGGGCCTGGCAGGATTCCGCCGGCGCTGCCCCTACCCTCCCCCCCCCCTTTGGAAGACGCGGACGTGCGATCGATCCCCAGGCTCGCCCGGAGCCCCGCGCCCTCTTCCTGTCCTCCCCGAAGCCCCGGGTGGGAGCGGGTGGAGCGGGAATCGGGGCAGTGGTGGGAGGCACCGAACCTGCCGTGGAAAAGCTCCCCGGGCTCGGGTTTTTTTTTTGTTTTGTTTTGTTTTAATCTGGCAGTTACTTCCTCGTCGGCGCAGGGCTCGGCCCCATGGTCTCCCGACAGGCCAGCTCTCGGGACTGTTTTGCAGCTCCCCGATCTGCACTTCGGGGTGACCCGGAGCTGCCTTTGGGGCTTTTTTTTTTTTGTTGATAAGTTGGAGATCTTTTCTTGGGAGCAGTGATGCGGCTGCTGGGTGAACCGGGGGTGCTCTTTTTGCACCCAGCTGAGCTACTTACTCCCTCAAAGCTCGGTGGGGGGGGGGGGCGGGAAGGTTTTGTTTGGAAACTTTTTGTGTTGGAGCTTGGCCGCTTTTGCAGGCTTAGCAGTTGTGTTTTGTGATTCAGGTAGTTCATTACTGGGATTCGGGATTATGCTGTATTAATTTTGCTAATGTGGGGGCAGAAATATCTGAGTTGGGGCAAGCCTCTGTAGTTCCCCATTCTAACAGCAGCCCTGTTAGATACTCTGGTGAGGTAAGGGTATGAAAAATGGAGTGGGAGAGTCTTTTGAAATTTAATATAGATCAGCAGGCAGAACCTAAATATTCTCGAAGAACTTGTTACTGCAGGCATTTTATTCACTAAATAGTAATGTATTTTGTGAGATTTGAAGTCCTGTAGGTTTCTGATGTTCATTTTTCTTTCATCAACAGTGTTAGACTGCTTTTTTCTTTTTCTTTTTTTCCTTTCTGGGTAGACTTGTAGCTGGCTTCTGCTTGCCTTTCGCTGCTTTGATATTCTTCCATGCTGTATAAGAAAGGCTGCTAGGGCATTCAGGAGGTTTTAGTGGGGCAAAATCGTATTTTTCCTTTTAAACCATCCATGGATATGAGTGTAAGGATAATGATTATTAAGACAAGGATTTGAATCTAAATGCCTCTGCGCTTGTTTTAGAAGGCTGGGGGGGGGCCGTTGAGAATGACCTTAGATATAGTAATTCACTCTTGGAAACTGCGTATTTGAGAGGGTGTGTGTGTGTGTGTGTGTGTGTGTGTGTGTGTGTTGTCCTGAAGTATAGTCTGCCCTAGCTTTTTGGTTGAGGTTTTGTTTTCTATTTCTTTCACTGGTTCTTTGCTCCTTTGTGTGAATTGCTAATGAGCTTTGCACCTGAAATGGCTACCATTTCACTTTGTTGTTGTCTGGACTCCAAAGGCACAGAGTTTTGAAGCTCACTGAGATGCTGAACATTGTCTAAACTAAATCCTGAATGATAATACTATTGAGCCCATGGAACTGGGTTCTCAAACCAAGTTAAAAGTTGCAATGATTACTAAAGCAAAGTTCTTAAACCTGTGTTGAAAGTTTGGCATGATGCTGTCTGGATATAGAAGCAAAGGCAAGTTTGGGCTTTGAGAATAAATTTATGCTTGTCTTGTACGTTTATCTAGAAACATAGGTAAGAAAAGAGACACAACAAAACTCAAGTTTCCTTAGATTTTCTTAACTAGCTTGCAGAATTATTAATTGTTATGTTCTGAGGTTCTATTCGTGACAATAACTAGAACTTACTGTTTTATTTTCTTGTTTTCTTTGATGAGATTTCCTTTGGAGTCTGGGCATGTGGACCTTTCCAATTTGCACCACACACTGTAGTAAACACAACTATCCTCCAATCAAAAGTGTTCTTCCTGTACTCAAGGGTGGAGTTTGCAAGCAGCTGGCCTGTGATTGGGCAGCTTTTCTTTCAGTTACATTTAAGATGTTTTAAGGCACGCTTGGCTTTGAGTAATGTGTAGCAGGGCTTCCCAGGTTAAGGATGAGTAATTGGTGGTTGGATGAATGAGTTTCTGAAGTGATTGAAAATACAGTTCTCAATTTTAGGCTCTACTAATAACCTCTTTCTAAATACTTTTTTGATCCAGAAGTCTCAGAATATAGTACTGATAAGAGTTGTTTGGGTTTTTTTAAACAATACCAATGTACTGCGTTAAGATGTGATTATGAAAGTTAGGTTGCTTTGTTCTTAAGACTCTTTTAGGTAGATATCTTGAATAGCAAATATATCCTGGTAAGTACCTATTGAGATTTTTAGCCAAGTATAAAAGGTTTTTTTTCCCCCTTGTACCTCTTGGCCTTTCAAAACAAGACTTTAAAAAATTCCTATTGCAAAATTGGTGTATGTATTTGTGTACATTTATTGCTAGTTTTCTTTCCTAACTCGATTGTACTCTATGTTCCTAAATCATTATTGGACCTTCACATGTGTAGCTATAGTGGATGAACATACAAGCCCCAAAATGATGGATTTTCATTTTTGTTATAAAAGGAAACGATTTGCAAAATGTCAAGCAAAGCTGTATACATGGAAAAAAAACAAAAATCTTCATCCTCTACCAGCTCTACTTAACAAAAAAGAATACATTATTTTTACCTTAAATATTTGACAAAAAAATGAAAGCACAAAAAAATGCTGTTTTAGCAGCCAGCCTTAAAAAATATTAGCAGTATATCATGGTTAGCTATACATCGTGTGTGTGTGTGTGTGTGTGTGTGCGTGTGTGCGTGCGCGCGCCAGTCCTGGGGCTTGAACTCATGGCCTGGGCACTGTCCCTGAGCTTCTTTTGCTTAAGGCTAGCACTGTACCACTTGAGCCACAGCACCACTTCCGACCTTTTCTGTTTATGTGGTACTGGGGAACTGAACCCAGGGCTTCATGCATGTTAGGCAAGCACTCTACCACCAAGCCACATTCCCAGCCCTCAGCTATTCATCTTAAGACCCAACACAGTCATTCTCTTGCTGAAAGTGAATTCCAGGGCTTCGCAAATAGGCAAGTACTCTAGCACTGAGCCACACTCATAATAATAATTTTTGATAACCTCCTTATATTTTATAGAATCAATATAACATTCACTCATTCCTCCTTTTGGTGAACATTCAAGTTATTTAAAGGTTTTTTTGGGGAGGAGGGCAGAGAGACACTAGTACAATACTACCATTAATATACTTGAACATTTATCTTTTGGTAATTTTACTCCTATTTCCTAGAGAGCAGGAAATGTTTTACCCTTCCCCCCCCCCATTTTCCCTACTTTTTTCTATTACACTAATATAAAGCCTTGCTGAAACTTTAAAAAACGAAGTATTTAAGAGAAGGCTGTTAATGGAGCCTAAAATTGAGAAATATGTTTTAATCACTACAGAAACTCATTCATCCACCCTTCAATTTCTCATCCTTGACGGGTGCCCTGCTCTGCATCCTCTCATAAACAGTGCGTGCAGTGCTTGATTTCTTTCCCCCTCTTCATCAGAGATGTCATCAGTGCTTCGTTTTTGCCAATCTGATAGGTGAAAAATAGTACATAGCATTTTCATAACTACTTTCTGTACTGACATTACATTTCTTCCTTTCCATTCTCTCCCCCTCCTCTTCCTCTCCTTTTCTCCCTCTTCCTTATTCTCTTCCTCCTCCTCTTCCTTCATTTATGCACTAGTGGCTCATACCTGTGGCTCAAGCCTGTAATCCTAGCTACTTGGGAAGCTGAGATCTGAGCTTCTTGGTTCAAAGCCATCACAGGCAGAAAAGTCCACTAGACTCAGTCCTCAACTAACCAGCAAATAAATTGAACCTGGAGGTGTGGCTTGAGTGGTAGAGCCTCTGCCCTAAGGGAAAAACCAAAGGCGGGCCTAAGGCCACCCTCCTCTGAGTACCTAACCTAGAACTGGCACACGCGCGCACACACACACACACACACACACACACACACACACACACACGAAGAAGAAGAAGAAAGACACTTTTTATGTCTTCATAACTCTCAGGCTTTTTCAAATGGCGTGAGGAAAACTACTTCAGAAACTTGCCTGACTTATTTGAAAACAACTCTCCCAGCTTAAAACCTTTATGGATAATCTTTAAATCTTTTTAATATTTTCATTTATTTTTATCTTTGGATCTTTGATCCATCTGGAATATTCAATAAATTGGCATGTGAAATTGAGCTTCTAATTTTTTTTTTCCTAGTGAGTATCCGTGTGTGTGTGTGCCAGCAACAATTTTATTAAACAAAAATATTCTTTTCTCGCAGAAAAACTTGAATTAAAAGGTTTTGTAAGTGTAGCTTCTCAGCTGCCCAGAACTTACTAGAGGAATGAAAGCATATCTGCCTTAATTTTTTTTTTTTTTTTTAAATCAGTTGTGGAGCTTGAAATCAGACCTGGGCACTCACTGTCCCTGAGCTCCTTTTGCTTAAGGCTAGAACTCCACCATTTGAACCACAGCTCTACTTCCAGTTTTCAGGTGGTTAATTGGAGATAAGAATCTCCTGCCCAAGCTTGTTTTGAACCACAATCCTTCGAGCTCAGCCTCCTGAGTAGCTAGGATTACAGGTGTGAATTACTAGTGCCTGTCTCTGCCTTAATTTTTTTTTTTTTTTTTTTGCCAGTCCTGGGGCTTGGACTCAGGGCCTGAGCTCTGTCCCTGGCTTCTTTTGGCTCAAGGCTAGCACTCTACCTCTTGAGCCACAGCAACACTTCTGGCTTTCTCTGTGTATGTGGTGCTGAGGAATCGAACCCAGGGCTTCATGCATGCAAGGCAAGAACTCTACATATTCCCAGCCCTCTGCCTTAATTTTTTATCCCTTAATCTTTCATCTCTATCAGAAAAAGATGGACTCTAAAATGCTTTTTTTCCTTTGATTCCAGATAATGTAATAATTGTATCACTGTCTAGTATCCTGTTACTTCCATCTGGAAACCTACCAAGAGGAATGAAACTGTATCTAAAGTTCTTTTGTGTGTGTGTGTTGTTGTTTTTTTACACCCACCTTTCTTTCTTCTTTATCTCAGGGTAGAGTGGGCTAACTATAAAATACTTCTATACTTTGTTTCTAGATAATGTAATTGAACTCAGGTTCAGAATAGTACCATATTTTTAATGTACAATCCGTTCTTATTCTCCACCTATGTTCAAAATTAGAATTTCACCCCTAATTGAAATGGAGTTTGTGCTTCTAAAATGTTTATCCTAAATGTTCTTTTCTTATAATTCCAAAAGTGAAATAAAAGTGATTATAAAATAGTACCTCTTTTGTGCTTACTAAAAGTAAACAACATGTTGAATTCTGAGAGAGCTTTAAAAAGTAAGATTAGTTGGTAAAAATGTATATTGTTTAGTTGTGAGCACTTCCAAGTCTTATCTTAACATCTTAACTCTATCCTTATACCAGCAGGCTTGTTTTTGAAACATGGAGCCACAGTTAAAGTTTTTAGGTACTCAGGTATTTTGTATAGTTCTTTTTTCTTGTGCTAGTTCTGGGGCTTGAACTCAAGGGCCTGAACTTTTTTGCTCAGGGCTAGTGCTCTACCACTTGAGCCACCTCTCTATTTCTGGCTCTTCTGGAAGTTAGTTGAAGATAAGAGTCTCACTGACTTTCCTGTCTGGGCTGCTTTCAAACCACAAGCCTCAGATCTCATTCTCTTGAGTAACTAGAATTACAAACATGAGCCACCACTGGTACCCAGCTTGCATAGTTTATTTCTAATTAAACATTTTAACTGTACTTTTTTTTTGTGGTCTTTAGTACTGGGGATCGAACCCAGGACATTGCGCTTGCTAGCCAAGTGCTTGGCCACTGAGCTACATCCCAGCCCTAATTAAACATTTTTGATAGCTGGGCACAGTGGTAATACATAGCTGTCATTGCAGCTTTGCAAGAAACTGGAGATCTGGAGAATGCAAGGGTCAGGAGAATTTTGTTTCTGCGCCAGCCTGTTCAAAAATATCTATGAGACCCCCCACAGGAAAAGCTGGACATGGTGGCATGCACCTGTCATCCTAGATAAAATTTAAAAAATGTAAATAGGATTGCAGCCCACTCAAAATAAAAGCAAAGCCCTATCTCAAAAATAACCAGTCCTGAAGGCATTACTCAACCAGTAAAGCACCTGATGAGCAAACACCAGGCCCTCAGTTCAAACCTCAGTACTGCTAAAACTCTCTCTCTCTCTCTCTCTCTCTCTCTCTCTCTCTCTCTCTCTCTCTCTCTCTCTCTCTGCTTTGGAGATGGGTTCTTGCTATGTTTGCCAGGCTGATCACTCCCTTTCTCCCATGGATCCTAAAAACCTGAGCTCAGTCAATTCTCCTGCCTTAAACTCACGAAGTAGCCAAGACTACAGGCACTTGCTGCTATGCCTGGTCCAGTTTCTCTTTTTAAAAATTCTGTGAATGTGTGTTTTGTTTTTTCTCTTTTGTGACATGGTTTTACTGCATAGCTCAAGATGGCTTGAAACTCATGATTCTCCAATCTTACCCTACCAAGTTCTAAAATTACAGTCCTGTGCCACCATACCTGGCAATATATGATTTTGAATAGTCTGTGTGTGTGTGTGTGTGTGTGTGTGTGTGTGTGTGTGTGTGTGCCTTGCATAGACTAACCACATGCACTACTATTAAGCTACACTGAAGTTCTTAAAAGCCCTATCTTAATTTATCTCTGCATTCTTTACTTCAGAGCAATGCAATGTGCCCACCGGTGATCATCACACGGTACCTTCATTTTGTCAGCATCACTTCCTTCACTATATAATCAGATCTTTTAATTACTCAATTGTTTATTAGGGACTTGGTGCACTTACACCTCACCAAAGGCTTGTTCTCTCCTTTAGACTCACTTGATTAGTTCTCATCTGCAATTTGTTCTAGTTGATTTAGAGTCCTCCTTCCTAGACAGACTCAAAATGGGGCTAAGGAACATGGCATATTCTGTTGTTGGTGATTTACTTAACAACAGCTTGGATGGGTTCCTGTAGGCTTTGTTCCTCAAGGCCTGGGGGACCCAACACCTGTTACTGCTTCTCAGTTTTTCCACTGCCTTTGACAGGATGGTGTTTTTTAAAGCTCTCCCCACTCCTCTACCCTCATTTGCCAGTTCCTTTTACCCTTATTTTATACATTGGGCAAAACTAGTCTGGTTGTTTAATAGTGACTCAAATGGTATGATCACATTGTTTTTCAAGGCAGAAGCTTTTTCTTTTTTAATAGTGACTTTAGGGGTAATCGGACCCAAGGGGAGTGACTCTCACTAAAACTCTCTAGAGACTGATTTGAAACCTCATATGCAAGGTTATTAATTTACAGTGGGAGATGTACCAGCCCACTCTTAGTTTCCTCCAGAGACCAAATTATAGGTAAGAAGTATCTTTGTCATGTAAAATATCAAAGAGAAATTGGGCTGAACAATTTTTACAGCAAGCAGCCCTAAGTTGGTGATCCTTTTTTTTTCCTTCCTTCCTTCCCCCCCCCCCCCAGTGGTAGGGGAGTGATTGTCCTGAGGTTTGAACTCCAGGCCTGAGTACTGTCCCTGAACTTTTTTGCTCCAGCTACCCTTCCACTTCTGGCTTTTTATGGTGGTTAACTGGAAATGAGAGTTTCACAGACTTTCTTGCACAGTCTGACTTCAGACAGCAGTCCTCACATCTCAGCCTCCAGAATAGCTACGATTATAGGCATGAGCCACCTGTGCCTAGGTAATCCTCTCTGTCTCTCTCTCTCTGTCTCTCTGTCTCTGTCTCTGTCTCTCTCTCTCTCTCTCTCTCTCTCTCCTCTGTTGTGGAACTTGAACTCTGGGCCTGGATGCTGTCCCTGAGCTCTTCAGCTCAAGGCTAGTGCTGTACTACTTTGAGCCACAGTGCCACTTCTGGTTTTCTGCTGGTTAATTAGATAAGAGTCTTGTGGACTTTCCTGCCTGGGCTGGCTTTAAACTTCAATCCTCAGATCTCAGCCTCCTGAGTAGCTAGGATTACAGGTGTGAGCCACTGGCACTCAGCTAATCCTCTTCTTTACTTTAATTCCCCTTTGCCATTTCGTTTTTCCTCTCTCTCCCTCTTGCTCTCTCTCTCTCTGCCACTAAGAGGGGAGAAGTTGATGTTATGTTCTTATTGGGCTTTCTTTGCTTCCAGCTGGCATGCTACCGCTTGAGCCACACTTCCAGTCCAACTTTTTGCTGGTTAATTGGAGATGCGATTTCTCAGGCATTTATGCCCAGGCTTTATTTAAGTGTAGAAATAAAACTGGCTTGGAACCATAATCCTCTAATCTTAGCCTCCTGAGTAGCTAGGATTACAGGTTTGAGCACCTGGCCCCTAGTTTACTATTTGCTTTTAGCGTTGCCTTCCATTGGAATCCCATAGAGAAAGCCTACCTATTTTTTTGAGTCCATCAGTCCTAGGAGCTGTAGTCTCTTTAAAGCTTTTCTGAATCCTCAGCTTGTTATTATTTTTTTTAACTCTGGGCCTTTCTGCCAAGTGCCTAGCTTGGTGAGGATTTTTTTCCTCTCTTTTTCTCTCTCACTCGCTTTTTGGTTCCAGTCCTGGGGCTTGAACTCAGGGCCTGGGTGCTGTTCCTGAGCTTTTTTGCTCTAGGCTTGCACTCTACTACTTGAGCCACAGTACCACTTCCGGCTCTTTCTGTGATTAATTGAAGGTAAGAGTCTCCAGGTGTTCCTACCTGAGCTGGCTTAAAACCATGATCCTCAGATCTCAGCCTCCTCTGAGTGCTACCGGTACCCAGCCTTGGGAGGATTTTTTTTTAAGTATAGTTGTAATTATAAAGTATTAGTAATGTTATTTTTGACTTTTTTTTTTTTTTTTTTTTTTTGCTTAATGTGACAGTTGTCTTCTCAGTGCTGAAAACTTTCATGGGGAATTTTAATTTTCTTGGTGCTTTTCTATATTTTTCACAGGTAGCATGTTTTCGTAACTGAAAGTAAAGCTAGAAGTGCTTCATAAAAATATTTTTGGTGGGCTGGGGATATGGCCTAGTGGCAAGAGCGCTTGCCTCGTATACATGAAGCCCTGGGTTCGATTCCCCAGCACCACATATACAGAAAACGGCCAGAGGTGGCACTGTGGCTCAAGTGGCAGAGTGCTAGCCTTGAGCAAAAAGAAGCCAGGGACAGTGCTCAGGCCCTGAGTCCAAGCCCCAGGACTGGCCAAAGGAAAAAAAAAAAAAAGGATGTGTACATAAAATTCTTGATATATAAAAAATTTACTTTTATTTTTCTCTCTTTTTTCTTTCTTTAAAGGTCATACCAATTTGTACTCTGACGGGTAATATGAGTTTGCTTAAGGAATGAATGTTTATCAGGAACCAGTTTTCTGCTAGGAATTTTAATATTTTAAGTAATCCTAGAGGCAATCCTTTGAGGTTCTTATTGTCCCTATTTATAGACAAAGGAAATGAGGTTCAAACAGGCTAAAGAAACTTTATACAGAGCTAAGCCTTGGAGGAGTTGGGATGCATATGTAGATCTTTGTGATTCTACAGCCTCTAAAAGCACTGAATATATTTAACTCCCCCTCTCACCCACTTATGGGGCTTGAACTCAAGGCCTGGATTCTGTCTGAATTTTTTTGCTCAAGACTAGTGCGTTAATCACTACCACTTCTGGCTTTTTTGGTGGTTAATTGGAGATGAGAATCTCACATACTTTCCTGCCCAGACTATCTTCAGAACCCCTTTCTCAAATCTCAGTCTCCTGAATATCTAGGGTAATAGGCATAAGCCATCAGCACCTGGCTATATTTAATTTTTTATTCAGGCTATCATTGTTATTCTAGGCAATGTCAAATTTATTTAGGTTGTTAAAAAGTATATGTGTTGAGAGAAAATAATGAGAAGGGTAATATCTATCATAATGCATTGTAATTTTAAAAATAGACATGTTGAATAGTAACTGCTTTGTACAATTAATCATAATAAAATACAATTTTTGGAAAAGAAAGTATGTGTTAGGGAGAATGTGGATGTTTGATTAAAAGCTCTCTCGAAAAAGCAAAGGAATTGTAAAGAAACACTATTTACTTTTGAAAATATCAGTATTCTAGACATGTCATAACTTACAGTTTTGTAAAGATCATTTGTAAGAGTGCATATTTTGTTTAGGATATGGGTAGGAAAATTGGAAAAGTTAGGGACCTTGGGAATTTCCATTTCCTTTATTCTCTTATAATCATAACCTTATCGTGTTTTTTAAATCTTGTTTTGTATGTGTGTATCAGTTCTGGAGCTTGAACTTGGGACCTCACATTCTTGCTTATTTTTTATTTATTTTTAAACTGTTTTTATAAAGGTGATGTACAGAGGATTTACAGTTACGTAAGTCAAGTAATGAGTACATTTCTTTTTGTTTAGTTTGGTTTTTGCCAGTCCTGGGGCTTGAACTCAGAGCCTGAGCGAGCACTGTCCCTGGCTTCTTTTTGCTCAAGGCTAGCACTCTACCACTTGTGCCACAGTGCCACATCTGGCTTTTCCTATATATATGTGGTGCTGAGGAATCGAACCCAGGGCTTCATGTATACGAGGCGAGCACTTTACCACTAGGCCATATTCCCAGCCCCCATACGTTTCTTCCCATACATTTCTTTTTGGGTGCATTTCTTTTTGTCACCCCTTCCTTATTACTCTCCCAGTTTTCCTTCCTACCCCCACCCACAAGTAGAATGGCTTATTTTCAGTATAACCTAATGAGTATTTCTTTGCTTGTTTTTTCATTCAAGGCTGGCACTCTACCACTTGAACCAGCTCCACTTCTGCCTTTTGGTGGTTGACTGGAGAGACTGGAGAGACTTCTCTGTGTAGGCAGGCTTTGAGCTACAATCCTCAGATCTCAGCCTTCTGGGTAACTAGGATTACAGTCAAGAGCCACCAGCAGCCATCCTCTAATTACCTTTTTTTTTTTTTTGCCAGTCCTGGGCTTGACCTCAGGACCTAGAGCTCCCTTTGCTTAAGGCTAGCACTCTACCACTTGAGCCACAACTCAAGACTTCCATTCCGTCTTTTTCTGTTTATGTGATACTGAGAAATCGAATCCAGGGCTCCATGCATTCTAGGCAAGCACTCTACCACTAAGCCAAATTCCCAGCCCCTCTAGTTAACTCTTTTTTTTTTTTTTTTTGGCCAGTCCTGGGGCTTAGACTCAGGGCCTGAGCACTGTCCCTGGCTTCCTTTTGCTCAAGGCTAGCACTCTGCCACTTGGGCCACAGCGCCACTTCTGGCCATTTTCTGTATATGTGGTGCTGGGGAATTGAACCCAGGGCCTCATGTATATGAGGCAGGCACTCTTGCCACTAGGCCATATCCCCAACCCCCCTCTAGTTAACTCTTAACTGAACTTTGTTCATATAATCTTACTGGTTTAAGCTTGTTGGTTGTTTTTTTTTAATTTTAACTTATTATTGTTTTTAAATAACCCTTCCTCCATTTTGTTCCCTCTGTGATTTCCAGGCTGACTCCAATGTTAATTCTTTCCTTTTTAAAAAAGCTAAGTATACTGTATAAACAATATGTTAATAGATTTATTAAAGAAAAACATCTGGTAAGGTTAAAATACTATTAACTATCCCGTTCTAATCCTGATCTCCCTCCCTCCAAATGATCAGATTGCTTTTATTCCCATATAATATATCCACATTAGGCTGATAAGGAGATCTAATTTTTAAAAGTTTGTTTATATTATTTATTTCGTAGTGGAAGTCATTTATCTTTTAGTCATTTACCTAATTATAAGATGTTTTGTGTTTCAGTTTAGTTTCCTATTTGACTAGAGCTGTGTCTCTCTGAGAAGAGCAAGTTGCTTGGTAGGAATCGGTGGACTGGATATGGTGGGGGCGGCCCCCTGAGAATAGAGTGAGCTGCTTGGAGTCCATGAGGAACCCTCTTCTGATCTGAGTGTCTTCACCTGAAGTTCGTATAGCCTGTTATCAATGTCTTATGGAAGCTACCTTAGAGTTAGTTCTTTAGCTTATTCAGACAGCTTACAGTTAGCTCACTATCTTATCCAACCTTAGGGTTGGCTCTTTTGCTCATGAGCATGTCACAAGTCCTATTAGCAGGTAGCATATACTCAAATGTATCCAAAGACAAAGCTTGTATCAGAGTACCAGTAATGATCGAAATAGCTGAGTTGGAACTTGAGGCCCAAAGTTCAAATCCCATACTGCCAAGGAAGGAAGGAAGAGGGAAGGAGGGAGGGCAGGAGAAAGAATAAGGGGTTGAGACATCACTTAGGTGGTAGAGTACCAGCCAATGACTGAAAGCATCAGATACAGAGTTCAGGTCCCGGTCTTGAACAAAAAAAATTGAAAAAGGAATAAATATTTAAAACAAAAGAACAAATACAAAATAAAAACAAAAACAAACCCACAACCCTACCAGGTACTAATGGCTCACACCTATAATCCTGGCCACTCAGGACGCTGAGATCTGAGGATCATGTTCAAAGTCAGCTGGACTGAAAAGTGCCCATGAGACTCTTATCTCCAATTAACCACCAGAAAATTGGGAGTGGCACTGTGGCTCAAAGTGGTAGATTGCTAGCCTTGAGCAAAAGAGCTCGGGGACAGCACCCAGGCCTTGAGTTCAAGCCCCACACTGACCAAAAAAAAAATCTCAACAGGTAAAAATTATAAAACAATTTTTGTGTGTATCCTAGGGCTTGAACTTAGGGTCTAGATGCTGTCCCTGAACTGTTTTGCTCAAGGCCAGCACTCCAACTCCTGAACCACAGTTCCACTTCCAGCTTTTTGTTGCCTAGGCTAGCTTTGAACCTTGATCCTCAGATCTCAGCCTCCCAGGTAGCTAGGAATATAGTTGTGAGCCACCTGTGTCCAGCATGTGGCCTTTTTAAAGAGGAGTTGAAAATAAAGTACATTTAACTTACCTAACTAATAAATAAAATATTTACTTCTAAGGTATACGTGTGTGCACATGTGTACATGTATCTATGCTTGAACTCAGGGTCTGGGCAGTTTTCCTTAGCCTTTTTTGGGGTTGGGGAGGCAGTCCTGAGGCTTGAACTCAGAGCCTGAGCACTGTCCCTGGCTTTTTGCTCAAGGCTAGCACTCTACCACTTGAGCCACAGTGCCACTTCTGGCTTTTTCTATATATGTGGTGGTGCTGAGGAATCAAACCCAAGGCTTCATGCATGCCAGGCAAGCACTCTACCACTAAGCCACATTCCCAGCCTTCCCTTAGCTTTGTCATTCAAGGTTAGTGCTCTATGGCTTGAGCTATAGCTCTACTTCTGGCTTTTTTTTTTTTTTTTTTGCGGGGGTGGGGGGGGTTGTCAGTTGGAGGAAAGAGGAGTCACAG
The DNA here is from genome assembly GCF_023159225.1 of Perognathus longimembris pacificus. Classification (NCBI taxonomy): domain Eukaryota; kingdom Metazoa; phylum Chordata; class Mammalia; order Rodentia; family Heteromyidae; genus Perognathus; species Perognathus longimembris. The sequence continues at coordinate 9,423,149 of NC_063182.1, read as the reverse complement.
ACTTTCTTGACATAAGCTGACTTTATACCTTCAGATCTTAACTTTCTTAGTAGCTGGGATTATACGTATATAATGGGTGGTTTGTTAACCACTGGGTGGCCCAGCTTAATTCTTGAGTTCTAACTATAGAACTTGTTACTTTTACTCATACTTCTAAAACTTAAACTATTTCATTTGTGCTCTGTTACCCATACTTTGATTATCTTTGGTGGACAACTATTGACTTCATTGACTTTTGTTAGTTTGTGTCTTTTATTGTTTTTTCTAGTCTTGTGGCCTGGCCTACTACTATTTTAAAAGTTTATATTCTATCTATTTTGATTTGAAATGGCTTTTTACCTCTGTTTTCCAGCTTCTTCCATTTCTTTTTGTTTTGTTTTGTTTTTGTTGCCAGTCCTGGGGCGTGGACTCAGGGCCTGAGCACTGTCCCTGGCTTCTTTTTTTCTACCTCTTGAGCCACAGCGCCACTTTTGGCTTTTTTCTATATATATGTGGTGCCGAGGAATCGAACCCAAGGATTCATGTATACGAGGCGAGCACTTTACTACTAGCCATATTCCCAGCCCCTCTTCCATTTCTTTTAACTGAGAAGTAAGTCATATTGTTGAGAAACATGTTCACATTTATCTACATTTCATATTGCTCACAAAACAAATTCTTATTCTTATCTTGGAGCTATCGTTCTATCCCAGAATGTATAGTACATCAAGTTAAACACTTCCCCATCTTTTGCTCAGGAAGATTAAGAGATAATTACTCATAAGTTAGGTAGCAGCCAACTCCCAAAGCTTCAGCCTTTTCCTCATGTTTTCAGATATGTGATGATAGAATCATTATTAGCTTTGGGGAGCGGGGAGCGGCAGTACTTGTGTTAGTAGCTGTTTCTTTCTTTCTTTCTTTCTTTCTTTCTTTTTTTTGCTAGTCCTGAGACTTGACTTCAGGGCCTGGGCATTGTCCCTGAGCTGCTTTTGCTCACAGAACCCCTTCTGACTTTTTTTAATGTGGTCCATGCATGCTAGACAAGCACTCTCCTACTAAGCCATGTTCCCAGCCCATGTTATTAGCTTTTTAAATGTCTATGTACAAAGCTTTAGCACAGTGATTTACCTTATTGCTGTTATTGGGGTGTTTTTCTGTTTTGTTTTGTTTGGCCAGTCCTGGGGCTTGAACTTAGTGCCTGAGCACTGTCCCTGGCTTCTTTTTTGTTCAAGGCTAGCACTCTGCTACTTGAGCCACAGCGCCACTTCTGGCTGTTTTCTATATATGGTGCTGAGGAATCAAACCCAGGTCCTCATGTATACAAGGCAAGCACTCTTGCCACTAGGCCATATTCCCAGCCCCGTTGTTATTGTATTTTTATGTGGGTGTGACTTAAAATTTTCTGGTTCCTATGTTGATTTTCAAAGAAATTGGCACATTAGCTTGGTGCTAATATGAGTGATGCCTTGTAAAATACTCAGTCACTAAATGTCATACCCAGCTTGGGCATTGACCATTCCAGACTGCTTTGTATGACTTACAAGGTTTTGTCTCTCCTCACTTGATCTTTTATCTTTGTCTTTTTTTTTAATTGTCATCTACTTGTATTTTCATAAATTTCAATATTTCACAAAACAAAGCTTTAGTTAGCTTTTGTTAAATCAACAGCAATGTCTAAATTTTTATTGTTATTATAAAGGTGATGTACAGAGGGGTTACAGCTACATAGGACAGGTAAAGAATGCATTTCTTTTTGGGCAATATTGCCACTTCCCTTGTTCTCTCCCAGTTTTTCCCTCATCCTACCCACAAGTTGTTTTTTGTTTTTTGGGTTTTTTTTGCCAGTCCTGGGCCTTGGGCTCAGGGCCTGAGCACTGTCCCTGGCTTCTTTTTGCTCAAGGCTAGCCCTCTGCCACTTGAGCCACAGCGCCACTTCTGGCCATTTTCTGGATATGTGGTGCTGGGGAATCGAACCCAGGGCCTCATGTATATGAGGCAAGCACTCTTGCCACTAGGCCATATCCCTAGCCCTAGGGTCTTGCTATGTAAGCCAGGCTTTCCACAAACTCATAGTCCTCCAGAATGAGCCTCCTGAATGTGGGCATGATTGGCATTTGTGTGTCCTGCTTGTGCTCCCACTACAAACCATGTAAGAACTCCTTCCTACTCTCTCACTCTACCTACCCCATAAATGTTAAATCTTTTAGCAGCAATTGATACTAACAACCTGAACTTGGTAACTAGATAACCCCTAGTTTTGTTTGTTTTCAAAGAGATAAGGTTCTGTTATTTCCTAGGCTTGGTGTACTGAACTCCTGGGACCAAATGGTTCTCCTGCTTCCGCCTCCCAAGTAGCTGGATCTGTACCCGTGTACCACTGTGCCTGGCTTATCCTCCACCCAATGTGTGTCAGTATGAGTTGCACATTTCAGCAGGGCTACAATTAAACATTACTGAATAACTGCATAATTCCCTCTCCCTTAATTCTGTTCCCCTTGTTAAGAGTAAGGCTGAGACCAACTTTCTGGTGCTAAAATAACATCTGTTTTCATTAGCATCCTTTAAAGGAATTTTATAGTAAGTTAGTCGAATTTTTCCTAGTTATTCAAAGCCTGAGGTGTCATTTTTATGTGTCACTCTGTGATTTTATATCCCTTCCAAACTGCTTTTAATCTCCCTTTCACAGATCTTTGTAGAATTTGATGGTTGTAACTGGAAGCAACACTCCTGGGTTAAAGTTCATGCTGAAGAAGTTATTGTGCTTCTCCTGGAAGGGTCGCTTGTATGGGCACCACGGAAAGACCCAGTTCTTCTTGAAGGCACTCGAGTGTCAAATGCACAGTGGCCAGCTCTGGTGAGTAGATTTTTTTTTTTTCTTTCTAGCAGTGCTGAGGGTGGAACCAAAACCTCCTAGAGTCTTGTGAAAGTATAGCCCTGGCTCTTCAAGTGGCTTTTGCTGAATTAATTAATTTTTATTATTATTATCTTTAAATAGTTGTATAAAGAAGTTCCCATTTGACAAAACAGTTTATAAATACAATATATCTTGATCAATGTCACCCTTTTCAACATCTCACCCATCCTTCCCAACCCACCCCTTCTCTCACTTTTCTTAGTTTTGTAGCATATATGTTAAGTTTGTGAAGTGGCTTTTATTGGGTAGGAATATATTTGAGTTCTCTTTTGTTATAACAGTAGTAAATTTCCAAATAGCTAACTCTTCTTCTGACTTGCAGAAATTACATGCTAAACATACTTTCATTCTGAAGTTACAAAAGAAAAAATTAACAGAGCTTTTCTCCTGTTTTCCAAAACTTTCAATTTGGTCATATTTAATACTTTAAAAAAATCTCAGACCTAAAGAATTTTTTTACTTTTAGTCTTTTCTCATTTTTCTCAAATAATGTAAACTTCCAAGTTTTTTTTTAAATCAAGCTTTGTTTTGTGAAGTAAGATGACAGTGTTATAAAATTTATGACTAGTCAGGTACCAGGTAGCTTACATCTGTAATCCTAGTTACTCAAGAGGATGAGATTTAAGGATCAAGATTCAAAGCCAACCCAGGTAGCCACATCTGAGAGACTCTTAGCTTCAACTGACCAGCATTAAGCCGGAGTCCACCTTGAGCAAAAAAAGCTAAGTGGAAGTTTGATGCCCTGGTGGCTCAAGCTTATAATCCTAGCTATTCTGGAGGCTGAGATCTGAGGATAGCAGTTTGAAGCCAGCCCAGACTGGAATATGTGAGACTCTTATCTCTAACTACCAGAAAACCACAAGTAATACTGTGGCTCAAAGTGGTAGAGCCATAGCCTTGAGCAAAAGAGCTCAGGGACTGAGCCTTGGCCCTGAGTTGATTCAAGCCCCACATACCACCACCACCACCAAAAACAACAACAAAAATGGAAGGTCTGAGTTCATTTCCTGGAATCAGCACACAAAAATAATAAATAAAACTTAAAGCTGGGTGCCTATGGCTTATGCCTATAACTCAGGAGGCTGTGTAGCCAGCCAGGGCAGGAAAGTCTGTGAGACTCTTATCTCCAATGAACTACTCAGAAAAGGCCAGAAGTGGCTTTGTGGCTCAAGTGGTAGAGCACTAGCCTTGAGCAAAAGAAGCTCTGGAACAAAGCCTGGGCCCAGAGTCGAAGGCCCAAGATTAATTAAAAAAAACACCAAAAACAGAAAGAACTTAATCCTGAGAAAGTCCGTTCATTTCTATCTGTCCTATTAGCAGAATTCTTGCATAAATGATAATTTCTTAAATTCTATACTCTTGCCAACTAATTACCAAAAATACATATATTGAATAAATAATATTAAAATAAAACTTTCTAGCTGTACGTATCATCACTTACTAAAACTTTTTTTCCCTTGTGTGTGGGTGGGGTTTTTTTGGGGGGGGAGGGTGACTGTGGTAGTTTCACAGTACAGCCTGGGCTGGCCTCAAACTGGTCACCTTCTTAAGCACTAGAATTATGAGCATGAAATACTGTCTTTCATTTGTTTTTTTTGTTTTGCTTCAGTTTTGTTTTGCCGTCCTAGGGTTTGAACTCAGGGCCTGGGCACTGTCCCTGAGCTTCTTTTTTTGCTCGACTAGCACTCTTACCACCTGAGCCACAGTGCCACTTCCAGCTTTGTCTGTTTATGTGGTGCTGAGGAATCAAACCCAGGGCTTCATGCATACTAGGCAGACTACGAAATTATAAAGAATTTAACAAACTGGTCATGGTGGCATCTGCCTATAATCCTAGCACTTGGAATATTTGGGAGTCCAAGGCATAAGGATTATGGGTTTGAGGCCAGTCAGGGATACATAGTAAGGCCCTCAAAAACAAAAAAAAGAGAGAGAGAGAGAGAAAAATCTCTGCATGTTTATTTACGTCAGTAATTACAAATCCCATGACATTTTCAGAGAAGTAAAGTATAACTGATTTTTCCTTCTTGAAATCTGACAAGATGAGTCAGATCCTTAGGAAAAATGAAGAATTTCTTATTTCTATCTGTCCATAAATGTTTGAGGGACAGATGTTGAATTAGAAATGTTGCAAGGGACTCATGCTTTAGCTTATCTGTATTGATATGGATATATTTAGAAATAGGCACTTTCCCTGAACCTAGAGATTGATTGAATGGTTACCTATTTTCCTTTCCAAGTTCTAATCGATTTCTTGTCATTGTATTTCACAGACTTTCACTCCCTTAGTAGATAAATTGGGTTTGGGTTCTGTGGTGCCAGTAGAATACCTTTTGGATCGAGAGCTTCGTTTCCTGTCAGATGCTAATGGATTGCATCTGTTCCAGGTATTTTATACTTGTTGTACCTTCAACCTGTTATATTTCTCCTTGCTAATTTCTTTGTTGGTATAAATATGAATATTTATCCCTCCTCTCCATTTTCTTTTAAGATTTTCTCAATAAATTTCCTAGTGTGTTTTAAAGTTTCTTTGCTTCCTTGGAACGCGCATTTGGTGGTTGAGGCTTTTTTTTTTCTTTTTTAATATGTATCCCTATTCCAACCTAAAGTCACTCAATACTTAAGACCACAATTCTAAGGGTCCCTACAGAAAGGTGGCTTCTCTGACTGAGGTAGCTATTACTGCAACTTGAGTCTGAGACATTTATGATTACCTCAGTGACAGGTAAACTGGGAAGAGTGTGGGCTGGTGCCCAGAAACATGAAATATTGCAGAGTTTAGGTATGTCTTTAGTTACAAAGGAAAGGAGTAAGTGGTTTAAACAAACTAGCATCTCAGTTGTAGTTTTGGAATTTAAGAAAGCTACTGTTTTTTGCTTGCAAGGGTTGCTACCTGAAGGATAAAAACTGAGAGTCTTTGAGTGCTGGTGGCTCAAGCCTACAATCCTAACTGCTCAGGAAACTGAGATCTGAGGGTCCGGGTTTAAAGCCAGCTGGGGCAGAAAAGTCTGTGAGACTCATCTACAGTGAACCAGCAGAAAGCCAGAAATAGAGTTGTGGCTCAAGTGGTAGAGCACTAGACTTGCGGAAAAAGCAAAGTGAGAGCTTGAAGCCTTGAGTTCAATCTTCAGTACTGGCACCAAAAGAGAGAGAGAAACTTCGAAGAATTAGACGGGTGTTCTGAAAGTTTTAATAGGGATTTATTTTAATATAACAGAGTTAAAATAGGTAAAAATAGAAAAAGAAACATTTTCTGCTCTAGATGCAGAATACAGAAGTTAAAGACTAGTTTTACTCTTATTATTGAGAATAGTATTTTCTAAGATGTATTCTGTAAGAGATTAATGATTTCTTTTTGCTATATCTTCCTTTCTTGCTAGGCAACCTTCTTTTATTCATCTTTAATGTTTATATGAGATGACACTAAATAAGTCCTCCACAAATACTAAAATAAGCAAAAATTTGCCAAGAATAAAAATATTTTATTAGTCAAGTAAGTGTGAGAAACATTGGCCTAAGCTGGGTGCCAGTGGCTCATGCCTGTAATGTGAGCTAATCGGGAGGCCAAGATCTGAGGATCATGGTTTGAAGCTAGCCCAGACTGAAAAGTTCCCAGGAGACTCTTACGTCCAAAAAACCAGAAGTAGAGCTGTGGCTCAAAGTAGTATAGCCTTGAGCAAAAGAGCCCAGGGACAGTGCTCAGGCCCTGAGCTCAAGCCCTACAACCCGCAAAGAAACAAACATTGGCCTGAACAGGTTTCCTTTTTTTTCTCTGTGACGTCACAGAACCATATGTTGTATGCAGAAGGGGTGTGTGATATTTGCCAAACTTAACTGTTCCTAGCGTGTTTCATTTTTTGCAAAGAATCTTAATAGAGTTCTTTTTCTTTTTAAGAGCTGGAAGTCTGTTCTTTAATGAGCCATGAGGTGATTCGTTTATCAAGCTGCTCTTGTGTGGCCATATAGTACATATTTTGAGTGACACAACTACACTTTATACAGATGTTCCCACCCCCCTCCTACCCCAAGACTAGAGTTCTACAGATCCTTTTTTCCTTTTGCCAGTCTTGGGGCTTGGGACTCGGCCTGGGCACTGTCCCTGGCTTCTTTTTGCTCAAGGCTAGCACTCTACCTCTTGAGCCACACACCACTTGCAGCTTTTTTTTCTGTGTATGTGGTGCTGAGGAATCTAGCACAGGACTTCATGCATGCTAGGTAAGCACTCTACCACTAAGCCACATTCCCAGCTCCTACAGATACTTTTAGCAAGTGCTCTTAGAACTTCTCTGTATGTGATTTTTCTCATCTAGTTAGGTGTTGATGCCCGTTTGGGGGTGGGGGAGTGTTTTGGTACTAGTATTAGGACTTTAACTCAGGGCCTGGGCGCTGACCCTTAGCGTTTTGGCACAAGGCTGATGCTCTCCCACAGCTCCATCTCTGGCTTTTTGGTGGTTATTTGCAGGTAATGGTCTCATAGACGTTACTACAGAGCTGGCTTTGAACCACAGTCTTCAGATGTTTAACTTCCTGAGTAGCTAGGATTATAACATGATCCACCAGAGCCTGTCTGATGCTATTCATTTTAATATTAGGTGTTCTCTTTTTTTTTATCTTTACCAGATGGGAACAGATAGCCAAAACCAGATCCTTTTAGAACACGCTGCACTGAGAGAAACAGTTAATGCTTTGATCAGTGACCAAAAGCTACAAGAGATATTCAGCCGAGGTAAGAACAAGTAGTCTTCTGACTTGAAATCTGAACCAAGTGGATAGTCGTGTCGAATGATAGAATGGGACACCATCTAGTTTTGGGCTTTTTTTTTGTTTTGTTTTGTTTTTGCCAGTCCTGGGGCTTGGCCTTAGGGCCCGAACACTGTACCTGGCTTTTTTTTTTGCTCAAGGTTAACACTCTACCACTTGAGCCACAGCGTCACTTCTGGCTTTTTCTATATATGTGGTGCTGAGGATCAAACCCAGGCCTTCATGTATACAAGGCGAGCACTTTACCACTAGGCCATATTCCCAGCCCACCATCTAGTTTTAAACATTTGTTCTTATTGTCTTTTTGTGAATAGAGTCTTGAGTATCTTCAGTTAGCTGGATCTCCCAAATAAAGAAATAGGCTCTCAAGTATACCAGTATTTCTTCTTCATTCCACATTTTGTAACATGCTATTTTGTTGTGAGTTTAGTTTAATTTTCTTTGATTTTTTAAATATGTACTAAAGCTGGGTGCTGGTGGCTCACACATGTAATCCTAGCTACTCAGAAGGCTGAGATCTGAGGATCATGGTTTAAAGCCAGAGGGACAGAAAAGTCCCCTTGAGACCCTTACCTCCAATTAGCCTGCTCAAAAACTGGAAGTGGAGCTGTGGCTCAAAGTGTTAGAGTGCCATCCTTGAGCAAAAGAGCTCAGGGGCAGTGAACAGGCCCTGAGTTCAAAGACCTACAACTGAACAACAACAACAAAAAGTACTAAAAAGACACTATGTTAAGGCAATAGGGACACTGCCATTAGCCAGAATAGCTAGAAAATGTTAAGTTTTGTGGACATGACTATTTGAAAGTTTCTTAAGAACTTCAGACTTGACATCAAAAGATGTAGAATAAAATGTATATTTTTAGAATACTGTGTCCACTGACTCATTCACATGAACAGATTGTTATCTTTGTTTTCTTTTTCTTTGTTTTTCTGGTCCTGGGGCTTGAACTCAGTGTGGGGCACTGTCCCTGAGCCTCTCTGTGCTCAAGGCTTGTGCTTAACCACTTGAGCCACAGCACCACTTCTGCAGAATGTTATCTTTTTTTTTTTTTTGGCCAGTCCTGGGCCTTGGACTCAGGGCCGGAGCACTGTCCCTGGCTTCTTCCCGCTCAAGGCTAGCACTCTGCCACTTGAGCCACAGCGCCGCTTCTGGCCATTTTCTGTATATGTAGTGCTGGGGAATCGAACCTAGGGCCTCGTGTATCCGAGGCAGGCACTCTTGCCACTAGGCTATATCCCCAGCCCTGCAGAATGTTATCTTTAAGAACCAGAAAATGAGGGCTGGGAATATGGCCTAGTGGCAGGAGTGCTTGCCTCATATACATGAAGTCCTGGGTTCGATTCCTCAGCACCACATACATAGAAAAGGCCAGAAGTGGTGCTGTGGCTCAAGTGGCAGAGTGCTAGCCTTGAGCAAAAATAAGCCAGGGACAGTGCTCAGGCCCTGAGTCCAAGCCCCAGGACTGGGGGAAAAAAAAAGAACCAGAAAAAGAGGAAAAAGGGGAAGGACTAGTGGGGAGGGGAGGAGAGGAACTGTGGATATAGGTGAGTAGTATAATGTTTACCTAATATTCATAAGGCACCAGGTTCATACCTAGTACTAGGGTTAAAAAAATTATTAGCTTTTCTCTTTTGTCAAGTCTAAACAAATAAAGGTAGGAAAACTATTGGGTAAAGTTATGGGATATTTTGGCCATATTGGGGATTCAACTCCAGGACTTGTACTTGCTAGGCAGGCACTCTACCCTTTGATCCACTTTCCAGCCCTGTTTGTGTTATTTTTGAGATAGGATCTCATATTTATTTCCCAGCCAGTTCTGGACTACAGCCCTCCTGTTTGTGCTTCTCTGCTTGCTGGAATTACAGGTGCATGCTATTACACCCAGCCATTAGTTGAGGTGCAGTCTCATGAACCAATTTGATCTCCACCTCTCAAGTAGTTAAGATTCCTGGCATAATTCACTGTGCCCAGCTAAAGTTATATTTAATCAAGTAATAATAGAGAAGAAGAAAGAATATGAAGGAAAAATTGACATCAGAGATGAAATTTGAGCAGCCAGAATGCAAGGAAAGGACTATGTGAGTGTGTATAGAAACATTTTAGAAACCTAATTATAGTGCTAAGAGAGAACCATCTAAAATTAGTAATGCTTTAGCTATAGCTTCAAATATACAATATGTTGAAGAGACAACTGGCCTTCATGAAAGGCCAACTGAGATTGTAGAGTAACATTACCTGTTGCTAATATTACCTTTGACTCTCTGTGTTCCTATGAAGACAGGTGATATGTTTGTTCAGACTACTACTTGTAGAGAGATTAAAAATCACATACATTGAACTCTACATTGAACATACATTGAAAAATCAGATAGCAGAATTTTAATAGTCAAATATCATTCCTGTGATCATTTGATGTAACACCACGTTAAACTTAGTAGCCTCCTTTTTTTATGTATGTATCAGGTACTTGAGTATATTTCCGTATTTCCTGTAGGTTTACCAAAAAAGGTATTGTAAAGGTGATATAGAAAGGGGTTACATGAGTCAAGTAATGAGCACATTTCCTTTTGAACAGTGTCACCCTCTTCCTCGTTCTTTTTTAGTTTTTCCCCTTCCGACTTCCCTACTCCCAAAATTGTATAGTTCATTTCCAGCAAAGTGTCTACTGCTTCATATAGTTTTGACTTGTAAGTTTTTTTTTTCTCTTCCTATATTACTTCTAGAATTTTAAGCTGAAGAAGAGATGGAATTGGGGGCCTGGGAGTTTCTAAGGAATCATCAATCAAATGAAAAATTTATAAAGATTATTGGGGAAAATTATTTTTTTCTTAAAGTTCTGAGTATGGTAAAACTAGAATTGCTCCTTTTTTCAGCTCTGTATTGAAAGTGTCATGCATTTACATATATAGTTTGCCTTCTACTTTTAGAATTGATTATAAAACTTAGTTAAATCCAAAATATTCAGCTGATTGGTCTCTTCTTTAGGTCCCTACAGTGTTCAAGGTCACAGGGTCAAAATATACCAGCCAGAGGGTGAAGAATGCTGGATCTACGGTGTTGTAAGCCATCAGGATTCAATCACCCGTCTTATGGAGGTATCTATAACAGAGGTGAGGCTCTATTGTTCTGTCTAAAATCCATACATCTCCTTACTGAGGATAGTGTAGAGAAAGTAAGCACTTTCAGTAGTTGTAAGATATGGGTTCCATCCGGCTTTATTTATGTTATGGTTGTAAATAACGGCCCTGCACCTTTTTTTAACCTCACTACTCTCATCTGTAAATTAGAGGTAATTATGCAAATCTCCACTGACCTCACAGCATTCCTTTGAGGACTGACATAATGTACTTGAAAATACTTTAGAGCCAGGCATGGTAGTGCCTGCCTGTAATCCTAGCACTAGTGAAGCTGAGGCAGGGTGATGGAGAGCTTGAGACAAGTATGGACTACATAGTGAGACCCTGTCTATAAAAACAAAGCAAGGCTGGGAATGTGGCTTAGCGGTACAGTGCTTACCTTGCATGCACGAAGCCCTGGGTTCGATTCCTCAGCACCACATAAACAAAAAAAGCCGAAAGTGGTGCTATGGCTCAAGTGGTAGAATGTTAGCCTTGCGCAAAAAGAAGCCAGGGACAGCACTTCAGGCCCTGAGTCCAAGACCCAGGACTGGCCAAAAAAACAACAACAACAAAACAATGAAATAAAACAGAACCAGAAAATCCCCCTTTTAATTTGTAGAAGGATATATAAATGTAAGTAGTAATATTGTATTCATAATGGATTAGTTGTTAAAAGACTAGTTCAGTTAGCATTTGCTTTTGTGCTGCTTCTGCTACTATATCATTGATGCGGAAAAAATGAATTGTGTCTAATGAAGTAAACAAGAAAATGGCATCTAGAGATACCTATAGAACTATTTAAGAGAAATGTACATGAGTGTTTCAAGGATGACAAATAGGTGTTTATGGTATCTTTGGTTTCAGACTTGCTATTTTATGTGTGTGTGCCAGTCCTGAGGCTTAAACTCAGGGCCTGGGTGCTAACCCTGGCTTCTTTTTGCTCAAGTCTAATGCTGTACCACTTGAGCCACAGCTCCATTTAATGGCTTTTTGGTGGTCAAATGGAGATAAAAGCCTCACATACTTTGCTGCCCGGTCTGGCTTTGAACTGGATCCTCACATCTCAGCCTCCTGAGTAACTTGGGTTACAGGGGTGAGCCACCAGCACCCAGCCCAACTTTTTTTTGTTGTTGGTGGTCCTAGGGCTTTAAGGACCTGGGGACTGTCCCTGAGCTTTTTCACTCAAGGATAGCTCTCTACCGCTTTGAGCCACAGCTCTACTTCCTGTTTTCTAGTGATTATGAAGATGAGAGCCTCACAGACTTTTCTGCCCAGGCTGGCTTTGAACCGTGATCCTCAGATCTCAGCTTCCTGCATAGCTAGTATTACAGGCATGACTTCTGACACCTGGCCCAGATTTTCTCTTAATATCACACAAGCCAGGCATATTTCAAAGCCAGCCAGGGCTAAAAAGTCCCCATGAGACTCTTGGGAAAACAATACAGAGGTGCAATGCCGATGTGCATCTGATTGTATGAAATCATATTTATCTAAAATGAACTCCAGGAAATGGAAACAAGAAGTTTTTTCTTCATTGTTGTTTTTATTTTCTTTTGGTCTTGTTATTTGTCTGTCTTTAGGAGGGTAAGGGGGGGGCATAGAGTTAGGGGGAAAGGGTGAACAATTACAGCAGTGGTACTTGGTACTCACTATACACTATGTTGAAAATGAACTGTATAACTTGTGGGTGCAGATGGGAGGGAAAAACTGGAAGAGAGTGAGGAAAACAATGACATCCAAAAAGAAATTTACTCATTATCTGACTTATGTAACTGTAATTCCTCTGTATATCACCTTTATAATAATAATAATAAATTAAAAATATAATATGCCAAATAGAAATTATTTAAAGATGCAGAATTTGAAATGAGCATCCTTGAAAAGACACACTTAAGGCCTCTTCACTTTAATCAGTTCTTTTATTCATTAACTTAACAAATATTTGAATATTACCATGATCCACATCTCATTTCAAATGTTACTCTAGCAGTGAATGAGAGAATAGAGACCCCTGCCCTCATGGAGCTATTCTAGAAGAGGAATGGGAACAATACATAGTGTGTAGATGAGGAAAATGCATAGTTATATCTTGGTAGATAAGCCATTAAATATCTTTTTCCCCTTTTTTCTTATGTTCTGCTATCCTGCTCATACCACAGAGTGGTGAAATCAAGTCAGTAGATCCTAGACTTATCCATGTGATGTTAATGGATAACGCAACGTCTCACACCGAGGTATTGTAATAGACTGAGTATTTCAGCAGATTCACGAGCTTGTATTCTTTTGTTATGCTATCTCTCTCTCTGTATGTGTGTGTATGTATATATATACATATATACATATATGTATATATACATATATATGTACATATATATGTATGTGTATATGTACATATATATGTATATATATGTACATATATATGTGTGTGTATGTATATATATATACATATGTTTTCCATGGATACTTTTTAGTTGTTTAACTCTTGCCACTACACCTTTTTTTTTTCTTCTGCACGATATATATCCAGCTAAGGGAGGATAATCTCATGAAAGAGACCTAGTTTGAACAAATACTTTCAGTCATGGCTCCATTCCCTAGCTGTTATAAAATCTAAGCTCTATCTGTTTCTTCTTACATTTCTCAAGACAGGTATGTTTGAAAGAGATAGCAGATAGTTAAAACTGTGATAAACAGTAACAATAATCATGGCCTACTCAGTAATAGAAATTGAAGAAAAAAGCTAGGCATTAAAGGCTCATGCCTGTAATCCTAGCTACACAGGAGGCTAAAATCTGAAAATCAGGCTTCATAGTCAGCTTGGCAGGAAAGTCCATGGGACTCTTATGTCCAATTAACCAACCAAAAAAGGCCTGAAGTGGAGCTATGGCTCACATGGTACAGCACTAGCCTTGAGCAACAAAGCTCAGAGACAGTGCCCAGGCCCTGAGTTCAAACTCAAGGCTGGGAATATGGCCTAGTGGTAAAGTGCTCGCCTCGTATACATGAAGCCCTGGGTTCGATTCCTTAGCACCACATATATAGAAAAAAACTGGAAGTGGCGCTGTGGCTCAAGTGGTAGAGTGCTAGCCTTGATCAAAAAGAAGCCAGGGACAGTGCTCAGGCCCTGAGTGCAAGCCCCAGGACTGGCAACAAAAACAAAACAAACAAGCCCGAGGACCAGCACACAAAAAATAGTTTTTGAAGAAAAAGCACACTTTTGTTTTGTTTTGTTTGTTTTTCTGTTTGATTTTACTTGTTTATTTTGCCATTAAGTGGTAGCTCCACAGGAGTCTGAAATTCTATATTTCCAACTAGAACCAAATCAAACAGGTACCTAATTTTATGCTTAGCACACAGTAGATTCTTTTATAATTATTATAAACCCATGCAAGTTTTGATTCATTCTGAATTCTAGCAAGGAATTTGCAAAAGAAGGTAAGTTAGAAATATATGCCTGAACCAATCAAGGAATACTGTGTGAATAGTCTTCAATAAGCCTTTCATCTGTCCACATATTCCTCATAGTGCTTTAGCACCTCTATAAATACTGTTTTTGGGGCCACCCCTGCTGAGTGGATAGTTGTTCATCGACTTTTTAATGTAATTAGTCTTAACTAGATAAAACAAGCAGGATGGGAAAGAAAGAAGCAGGTTTAATAGCTCTTATATTACCACGAATAGGGTGTCTTGACTGTGTTTGCATGACTGAAAACACTTATTACTTGGATGGTGTATTGGGTCTCATTTTCATTCCTTTCCTTATTTCATTTGATAGGTACTTATTTATACCAGATACTACTCAGCAGGCCAGCTGTAACTGCAGAGCACACACTGACCTCAATGTCCTATCCTGCCTATTCATATCCCACCTGCTCACCGTAAATGTGATATACATATTCTAGTTGAGGAGGTTGATGTGAACCAGGTTTTGTAAGTTGGGTAGAAGAGTTAGAAGTAGAAATTGTGTTTTTTTGTGGGTTTTTTTGTTTTTTTTTTGCCAGTCCTGGGCCTTGGACTCAGGGCCTGAGCACTGTCCCTGGCTTCTCTTTGCTCAAGGCTAGCACTCTGCCAACTTGAGCCACAGCGCCACTTCTGGCCGTTTTCTGTATATGTGGTGCTGGGGAATCGAACCCAGGGCCTCATGTATACAAGGCAAGCACTCTTGCCACTAGGCCATATCCCCAGCCCCCAGAAATTGTGTTTTTAAGTAGTAAATGTAGGGTTCTTTCTTACTTTTTCCCCCAAGTTACTAAGGTTTGAGCTCAGAGCCTGCTGCTTGTCCTGGCACTTTATCACTTGAGCCATGCCATTAACCCAGGTTCTTCTATTTTTTATTTTGCAACAAAGTGACTATTTTCTTGGCTGCTTGCAATTATTATTGACAGCTTGTCAAGTTTAACAGTAATTCCTCTTAGAGAGTCAGGATTACAGTTTCCTTGAAGTGTTTGAGTGAAGGAGCGAAGGATAGATCTTAATGAACATACTTCTGTAGTTCAAAATACTGAAAACTAGTCCTTGCTCTGTAGGCTTACACCTATCATCTTAGCTACTCAGGAGGCTGAGATCTAATGATCGCCATTCAGAGCCAGTCCAGGCAGACAAATACAAGAGACTGTTACCTCAAATTAGCCAGCAGACAGGCTGGGAATGTGGCTTAGTGGTAGAGTGCTTGCCTAGCACGCATGAAGATCTGGGTTCCATTCCTCAGTTGCACATAAACAGAAACAAACGAAAGTGGCACTGTGGCTCAAGTGGCAGAGTGCTAGCCTTGAGCAGAAGAAGCTCAGGGACAGTACCCAGGCCCTGAGTTCAAGCTCCAGGACTGTCAAAAAAAATAAAAAATTAGCCAGCAGAAAGCCTGAAGTAGAGCTGTGGCAAGTGATAAGAGTGCTAGCCTTGAGCTGAAAAAACAAAAGCTAATCTAGGGTTTGAGGCCCTAGCAGGGCACGAGTGGCTCACACCTGTAATCCTAACTACTCAGGAGGCTGAGATCTAAGGATCACATTTGGAAGCCAGCCCCGCCAGGGTTGAAAAGTCCCCATGAGACTCTTACCTCAAGCACTAGAAAAACCATAATTGGAGCTGTGGCTCAAAGTGGTCGAGTTCTAGCTTTGAGTAAAAGAGATCAGAGATATCACGTAGGCCCTGAGTTCAAACCCCACAACCAACAACAACAACAACAAAAGAGTATGAGGCCCCAAGTTCAAAAACAAAACAAAACTGAGAAACAAATGATGATAGCAGTGACAAAAAAATAAAAGTTTGTCTTTTTAGCTTTGTTTTGTGTGTGTGCCAGTCCTGCGGCTTGAACTCTGGGCCTGGGAGCTCTTGCTGAGCATATCTGCACAAGGTTACTTACCCTTTGAGCCACAGTTCCAATTCTGGAGCTTTTTTTAGTCTTATGTGGGCACTTTATTGCCCCAGGCTTGCTTCTAACTGCTATTCTGACCTCAGCCTTTTTTTTTTTTTGACTTGTAAATTTCAACTTTATTTACAAAAGTTCTCCTATAAACAAAGATGCCATTCTACTCCTTTAAAATATTATAGCTGATCATTTTCTTTTTTCTTTTTTGGCTGATCATTTTCATGAAAACCATTTACATACTTTTAATCTTTCTACATAAAACTTAATTATAGGATGAGCAAACAATATCACAGGGTAGTGACATAAAAACAAAATTAAAAATTAAAAAAATCATCTAGAACAAATGTTAGAAAGAACAGAATAAGAATTGAGAATCGGGCTGGGGATATGGCCTAGTGGCAAGAATGCTTGCCTCGTATACATGAGGCCCTGGGTTCAATTCCCCAGCACCACATACACAGAAAATGGCCAGAAGGGGCGCTGTGGCTCAAGCGGCAGAGTGCTAGCCTTGAGCAAAAAGAAGCCAGGGACAGTGCTCAGGCCCTGAGTCCAAGCCACAGGACTGGCCAGAAAAAAAAAAAAAAAAAGAATTGAGAATCACATCCTTTAATGTACTATTGCACCAAGAATTGGAAATGATCTTTTTTTTTAAGGTGGCAAATGTTCTTTTAACACATATAGTTTGTGACTTTAGGATTGTTCATATAGGCAATTTATGCTGATTTTATAAAATAAGTCATCACTGTAAAAAGGGCACAGACTTTGCTACATAGTTTCATTATGATATCATTTGGGCCAATTTAAAATAAATACATAAAAAGAACTAACAACAGCAACAAAAAAATGATTGATTGAGAAATTGGAATTCCTGAAGTTAGAGAGCATTGCTCCTTATAGTATCAATACATTTGAATTCTTCATAGCAGAGATAATATACAGCTTAAATAACCAAAGAGTATGGAATAAGATAGTCCAAATTATCTACTTATCATTTATATGTAATAACTACTTATTTTAAATCCTTTAAATTTTAGTTAGTGGGATAGTCACTTTCACACCATAACGAAGCCACAAGGAATTTTAAAACTTTGGAAAACACTGTATCCCTGAGCAGTGGTAGAGGAAGTGACAGTCTTGTACCCTTTTAACAATCTTTACCACAGCATGAACTCTTAACAGTCAGCAGTCAAATGTATCCCAATCCCACAGCACCACTGTTTCTGATCTTTTTGTAATGAAACAAGCGTAACATTAAAAAAAAAATCAGATAAATAGAAACTCTGGTTTTATTGTCAACTCTGTAGTTTTTTTTTTGTTTTGTGAAGTGCAAGATCAGCCTGCTAAGAAATGTTCTAGCAATGACTGATGCAATAACTTCTGTTGGCATCTTGTCTTCTGAGTCTTCATTTCTCCCACTGATGTTCAGCCAAATAATAAAAGCAACACAATAGTAATTGAGTTTACTATTATCAGTGGCACTCTCATCACGGTTCTTACAGATCAAATAAGGCTCATTAGCTGAGATTTAATTCCTGGCTCTTCTCCAAATCCACCAGTTCCCTGGTCTGTTCCCCAGCCGATGTTCTTAAGAAAGCGCTCCTTCTGCAGTACCGCAATGGCGTTGACGCAAAGCAGGGCGGCCTGCAGCAAAAAGGCCATGATGGTTGGAAGCTGGCCGGAGGCCCAACCGACTCCTCTCTCCTGCCGCCGCAGTGGACGTTGATCTCAGCCTCTTGAGTAGCTAGGATTACAGGCATGAGCCACGCATTGGTGCCCAACAATGACAGAAGTTCTAAATGAGGATGAGGATGAAAGCAATGTTGAGCAAACAAATAGTTCTTGAATGAAAGATTTAGGAAACTTAGCTAATATTACCCTAGTATGATATTTAATCATAATAAAAAATACTATTACTCTTACTTGTGGCTATTATCTACTTTATTTATTTTTTGCCCGTCCAGGAGCTTGAACTCAGGGCCTGAGCACTGGCCCTGGCTTCTCTTTGCTCAAGGTTAGCACTCTGCCACTTGAGCCACAGCACCACCTCTGGCCCTTTCTATATATGTGGTGCTGAGGAATTGAACTCAGGGCCTCATGTATATGAGGCAAGCACTCTTGCCACGAGGCCATATTCCCAGCCTTATTATCTATTTTTGAATCTTACATAATATTATCAGAAACAAGAGGGGAAAGTAAAGGAAATCTTAGCTTTCTGTAGAAGGAAAATATAAGAAAGAAATTGAAAGAGAAACAGAAATGAAAGCAACAAAAAGAAAAATTTAGAATTCGAACTGGCAAGATGAATTACAAAATTTGAAAAACATTGCCATTATAATACTGAATACAATAAACAACATAGCTCTGTAAAGAATGTAAGTGTTATAGACAAGAGTAGAATAATAGGCTGGGATGTAGCTCAATGGCAAAGTGCTTGCCTAGCAACTACAACGTCTTGGGTTCATTCCCAAGTACCAAAATAGAAGAAAAGACAAAAAAATTAAGTTAAAACGAACAAAAAAAGAATGGATTAACTAAAATGGTAAGAATTACTGGCTAAAAAATTGTGTTCCTAGCCTAATTACCACCCTAACTTCTCTGAATAAACCTAAAACAAATACCTGCTTTGTAGCAGGATACCAGTATAAAAATGTTTTACATGTTAGGCCTTGCTTGAGAAATGTTAGCTATATCCCATGCCCCATTCTCCTTATCCTTCTCTGGGAAGGATGAGAATTGTTTCTTCTAATCCACATCTTCTTAATTGTCTGACTTCTCAAGGCATAAGTAAGATTTCATGAGACTGAAATTACCAGAGAGAAAAGAGAGATTTTTTTTTTGGCCTTTACTGGCCTTATTCTTTTTTTTTTTTTTTTGGTTTTTTTTTTTGTTTTTGTTTTTGTTTTGCTCTGTCTAGATGCTTTGAACCAAGGTTTGAGGATCAGTTGTGTCTTTATTCTTGTGTCTGTGCAATTCAAACTTGTCTTTGTTGGGTTCATTTTTCCTTTGGTCACTGATTCACAAATGTTGGTTTTGGTGACTTCCAGATACTTCAATTCTTGAAATGCAAGTGTCTGTCAAAGAGAGGAGATAAGTATATAATAAAGCAAGTTATTTCATCAAAGAATAAATTAGCTCCCAGCTAGCTGTGGCAGTTTGTTTTATAAAAGAAACTCAAATATTATTAGAACCCTCAATAGTGTATTTTAGGAAGCCATGTATTTTATGTAAGAATTACTTTTTGTAACTATTATCTTGAATGTGTATGTATAAAGTGAACAAGAAAATGGGAGTATTCTGACAAAGGGAATGTCTTAGAACTGGCATAGGAACTTGACAGTCTGTACCTTCTTTGTCTGCTTCTAGAGATGGGAAAGCTCTAATGGATTGTAGTGTTCACAGTGTAAAAGGTCCCTTATAATAAATCTTTTTTGAATTTTGTTTTGTAGGGGGGTACGTTAAAAGCAGTAAAATCTTCCAAAGGAAAAAAGAAGAGAGAGAGCATAGAGGGGAAAGATGGCCGGAGGAGGAAAAGTGCTTCGGACTCTGGGTGTGACCCTGCATCAAAGAAATTGAAAGGAGACAGGGGTGAAGTAGACAGTAATGGGAGCGATGGAGGTGAGGCAAGCCGAGGGGCCTGGAAAGGAGGTAATACCAGTGGAGAGCCAGGGACGGAGCAGAGAGCCAAGCAACCACCGTCTACATTTGTTCCCCAGATTAATCGCAACATTCGCTTTGCTACTTACACCAAAGAAAACGGCAGGACTCTGGTGGTGCAGGATGAGCCTGTAGGCGGGGAGGCACCTGTACCTTTCACTCCATATTCTACAGCTGCAGGTCAGGCACCTTTGGCTCCAGAGGTGGGTGGAACTGAAAACCAAGAGGCAGGAAAAACACTGGAACCAGTTGGCCAGGGAGTGGTGGCTGCTGCAGGTGTGGTCACTACTGCCAACTCCACCCCAACCACGGTGAGGATTTCAGACACTGGCCTTGCAGCAGGGACTGGGCCGGAAAAACAGAAAGGCAGCTGGTCGCAGGCGGCAGGAGAGGTGAGTTGCTTCAGGGGCAGATTTGTCAGATTTGGGTTCACTCTTTCACCCTCCTTTATTGTTATCACGGTGAAAGCATTTCAGCTATCCCAAGAAAGCAGTGTTTTTGTGCTTAAATTGTATTCTCTGGATAGGACTTTACTGTTCATTGGTCAAATGTATAGGATAGAGTGTGTGTGTGTGTGTGCGTGTGTGTGTGTGTGTGTGTGTCTGTGTGTGACAGAGAGAGGGAGAGTATGATTCTGGGGTTTGAACTTGGGCCCCTTGCTTGCTCCACCAGCCATGCTTCCAAGCCCTAGCTTTCACTGGTTATTTTTCGGATGGGTTCTTCCTTCCTTCCCACGTATGCCCAGAACCATAACTTGCTTCTGCTGGGGTCATAAGCTTTGGCCACTGCATCCAGCTTCAGTCCTCCCATTCTCAGCCTCACAAGTAGCTAAGATTACAGGCAGGAGCCACTGGTACCTGACCAAATGTGTATATATTTAACAACTTTATAAGCTCTTAAAAGCTACCTGGACAATGAGGCTAGTCAAAAATGGTTATACAACCCAGTTTAATGAGATGTTACAATAGGTCTGGTGGGAATTTTTGTTGGTGGTGGTCGTGGGGCTGGAACTGTCCCCTTAGTTCTCCCTCCCCTCCCCCAAATACCCCCTTTAGCACCTCAAGGCTACTCTTACCAGTTTGAGGCACAGTTTCACTTCTGGTTTTCTAGTGGTTAATTGGAGATAAAAGTAGACTTTCTTGCCTCTGCTGGCTTTGAACTGCAATTCTCAGGTCTCAGCCTCCTGAGTAGCTAGGATTACAGGTATAAGCAACCAGAGCCTGGCTTGGGGAATCTTTTTAATTCAACTATCTATTTGGTTGAGCATTCGCTGGACATATAAAAGGCAAAGTTAATGAATTACAGTGTTGATAAGAGTGAACAGTATAATTAAGGCTGTGTATGCAAGCTACCATTATCATTTTATCAGTTTATCATTTTCTGTGACATTTTCCCTTGATGTTGGGCTGCTTTCCATCATTTGACCATAAGATTTTTGTCCTTGCTAATTTCATTCTTTTATTAATCCTTACTTGAAGAATTTGATGTGTTTAATTACAGTAATAACCAGGTTACTCTGTTCTTTATCTGCTGTGTATATATTTTTGCTAAAGGAGGCAATATAAAAGTCATTTGTGCAAGAGAGTCCAAGAGACTCTTATCTCAAAAAAAAAAAAAAAACTACTCAGAAAAAGCCGGAAGTGGCATTGTGGCTCAAGTGGTAGACGGATAAGCCTTGAGCACAAAAAGGCTGAGGAATGGTGCTCCAGCACTGAGTTCAAGCACCAGGATCAGCAAAAAAAAAAACCCAAAGACAACAACAAAAAAAAGTGTCAGTTGTACCGTTTTTAACTAATTTTTGCTACCAGAATATAATAATGGGCTACTGGTTATACTTTCTTTTCTTTTTCAAATAAGCTGTTGATTGAAACTAGAATATAAAATCATTTATTTTTTGTTGGTATTGGGGTTTAAACTCAGAGCCTTTTGCTTGCTCTATTGGCTCTTAGCACTTGAACCAGGCCTTCAGTCCAACTTCTTGCTTTGCTTTTTTTGTTTTGTTTTGTTTTGTTTTGTTTTGTTGGTTGGTTGGTCATGAGTCGCTTGGATTACAGGTGTGAGCCACACAGCAGTGGCTTGCTTTGCTTTGCTTTTGTATTCTTATTCCTGGGGCTTGAACTCTGGGCCTGAGCCCTATTCCTAAGCTTTTGTTTGCTGGAGGCTAGGGCTCTATCTTCTGGCTTTTGGGTGGTTAATTAGAAATAAAGAGTCCCACAGACTTTCCTGCCCTGGCCTTGCTTCAAACCATAATCCTCAGATCTCAGCCTCCTGAGTAGCTAGGATTATAGGCATGAGCCATGGGCACCCAGCCTCTGCTTGCTAGTTATTTTGGAGATAAAACCTTACTTTTCTCTTCAGGCTGGCCTTGATATCCTAGATATCAGTCTCCTGGTATTTTGTTTGTTTTTTGCCAGTCCTGGAACTTGAACTCAGGTCCTGGGCACTGTCCCTGAGCACTTCAAGGCTAGCACTCTACCATTTGAGCCACAGCGCCACTTCCAGCCTTTTCTGTTTATGTGGTGCTGAGGATTTGAACTCAGGGCTACATGCATGCTAGGCAAGCACTCTACCACTAAGCCACATTCCCATCCTCTATATCAGTCTCCTGAATCTGTAGGATTTATAGGCATGATCCTCTGGCTCCAACTTTGAAATACTGGTTTGGGGTATGGTGGTATCTTTTTGGTTTGGGTTTTTCTTTTTTTTTTATGTTTTACCAAGGATTTATTTTAGTGTAACTGGGTTAAAGTAGCAAGAAATTAAAAAGATAGAATGTGAGTTAAAGATTTAAGTGGCTGTTTCTCTCTGTAGCTTTTTTACTTTCTAGACAGTCTTTTAATAACTCACAATCCTTAAACAATGGTTGAGATTGGGACAAGGAGGGTGGAAGTAGAATGGGTTAGGCCATCTCCAGAGGCTTATAATAACCTTTGGGACTTTGTTCTGCCAGACATACCTTTCACTTATTCTTTGTCTACCCATTCATGAGGAGTTCCCAGATTTTTTATTTTTTTTTGCCAGTCCTCAGGCTTGAACTCAGGGCCTTGACACTGTCCCTAAGCTTCATTTGCTCAAGGCTAGCACTCTACCACTTGAGTGACAGCACCACTTCCAGCTTTTGCTGTTTATGTGGTACTGAGGAATTGAACCCAGCGCTTCATGCATGCTAGCTAAGCTCTCTACCACTAAGCCTCCTTCCCAGAGTTCCCAGATTTTTTACATTCCAGAGGGGAACAAATGGCCCCTTTGTCTCCTACTCAGTATTTAACATCCAGTTTGGAAATGCTTAACTTTTAAAATTTATATAAACTGGTGTGGCATAAGCCTATAGTCTCAGACTAGGCTGGGGGATTGCATGATAACTGAAGTTTGGGACCACCTTAGGTAACAAAGACAAAGAAAAAAAAAAAGGTGTTCTAGGTAGAGCTAGGAGAATAGAGATGTAAGGCCAGCTTGGGCAAAAGGTTTGGGAGACTCTACTTCAGAATTGTAATCCTAAACTGGAGGTTAAAGTAGTATCCCAGGACCTATTCTTGGCAAAAGCACAAGACCCTATCTGAAAGATAAAGCAAAATAGGTCTGGAGGTATGGCTCAAGTGGTAGAACACTCAAAGCCCTGAGTCCAAACCCCAGAAATGTCCCCTCCCTCCTAAATCCAAAAATAAGTAAAGTTTATATAGGAAACTACTGTGTGCTAAGTACTGTCCTTAAAAATCCCTCTTTGAAGGAGCTCACATAATGCAGTGGGAGCATTTCAAATGTAATCGTGGCAGTTAAAGCAAGCCAGGCACCAGTGGCTCACGCCTGTAATCCTACCTACTTAGGAGGCTGAGATGTGAGGATTGGGATTCGAACCCTACCCAGAAAGGAAAGTGTAAGGTTTACCAAAAGGAAGCTGCCACATAGTTCAGGCAGAAAAGATTTTATTTGGGGGGGTGGTGGAGAGTAAACTTCTAGCCCACATGAGATGGAGGTAAGGGGAGACAGAAGGGAAGGAAAATGAGAAAAAGAGGAGACCTGTGTTGAGCCACTGGGCCGGATTATATAGGGAAAGTCGAAGTAGGACTACAGCAGATGTGGAAGTGATCTCAGCCTCACTGTCCTAGGGGGGCGTGACTGGGGCAGTTCAGGAAATGACCTCAGCTGATGAGGAAGTGACCTCAGAGCCTGGGATCCTTTGCTGATTCACAGTCAGGTGATTAACTGGTTTCAGGCAGGTGAAAAGGAAGGGAGAAGGGCTGTTCTCCCTGGCAGACCTAACAGAAAGTCTGTGAGACTCTTTTCTCCAGTTAATCACAGAAAAAGCTTGAAGTGGCACTGTGGTTCAAGTGGTAGAGTGCTAACCTTGAGCAAAATATAAATTTTATGCTGTTCGTGGTTTGACTAACATTCACAAAAGACCCAGATAAAGCTGTTATGTCTAAGTCATAACAATTCCTGAGTTATTTAAAATCTGCTCCTGGGGCTGGGGATATAGCCTAGTGGCAAGAGTGCCTGCCTCGGATACACGAGGCCCTAGGTTCGATTCCCCAACACCACATATACAGAAAACGGCCAGAAGCGGCGCTGTGGCTCAAGTGGCAGAGTGCTAGCCTTGAGCGGGAAGAAGCCAGGGACAGTGCTCAGGCCCGGAGTCCAAGGCCCAGGACTGGCCAAAAAAAAAAAATAAAATAAATAAATAAAATAAAATCTGCTCCTGGTCAAAGGCTGTGAATGCATGTGGGCCTATAAAGTGCCAAATTTTTCATCAGTCAAGAGATCCAGTGAATACTACTATTCTTAGAGTAGCAAATCTGATAATTGAGATGTGGATCAAATGAGAATTTCATCAAGTGAATTAGAGAAATGTCTGTGACTATCAAGCCATTTTTTAAATGCCTTGGCCTATTTTCTAGGATGATTTAAAAGAAAACATTATTACAATGTTTACTCTAGAGAAATGACCACCAAGAAATTTCTTACCTCAAGAACTGACTTGAGGGGCTCGGAATGTGGCCTTGTCGTAAAAGTGCTTGCCTCATATACATGAAGCCCTGGGTCCGTACCACATATATAGAAAAAGCCAGAAGTAGTGCTGTGGCTCAAGTGGTAGAGTGCTAGCCTTGAGCAAAAAGAAGCCAAGACAGTGCTCAGACCCTGAGTTCAAGCCCCAGGACTGGCAAAAAAACAAAACAAAGAACTGAGTTGAAATCTGTGTACCAGCAGTTTGCTGTAAGGTAAAGATTTGGAGTTTAAGCATATAAACAAAAGTGAAAGACCATCCAAACTACTTTTCATTCATATGTGTTTATTTTTAAATGGTAACTTTGGTAGGGAAATATGAGTTACTTGTACAGGGTTTCTCTCAGTCATACAGATGTTAAGGCTCATGGCCAGTTCTGCTTGTGAAATAACAACTAATTTCAGGGCTTTGTTAGTCCATTCTCCTTCCTGAGGAGAGGGTTCTAATTGATACTTGTGTGGTTTGCAGAAAGACAAACTTAAAATTTAAAATTGTTATTACAAAGGTGATATACAGAGGGGTTACAGTTTCATAAGTTAGGTAATAAGTACATTTCTTTTTGGATAGTGTCACCCCTTCTCTCCCAGATAAAACTTTAACTCTGAAGTCCCTTGAAGTAGTCTTTGTAGCACATGTGAAATGGAGGAGGTTCTTGTGCTTCCTTTTTTGTTTGTTTCTTTTCTTTTCTTTTTTGCAGGTCCTCAGACTTGAACTAGACACTATCCCTGAGCTTCTTTTTGCTCAAGGCTAGAACTCTACCACTTGAGCCACAATGCCACTTCTTGCTTTTTTCTGAGTACTTTATTGGAGATAAGAGTCTCATGGAGGGCTGGGAATATGGCCTAGTGGCAAGAGTGCCTCATATACATGAAGCCCTAGGTTCGATTCCTCAGGACCACATATGTACAAAATGGTCAGAACTGGTGCTGTGACTCAAGTGGCAGAGTGCTAGCCAGGGACAGTGCTCAGGCCCTGAGTCCAAGCCCCAGCACTGGCCAAAAAAAAAAAAAAAGTCTCATGGACTTTCTCACCTGGGCTGGTTTCAAATCTGAATCTTGAGATCTCAGACTCCTGAGTAGCTAGGATTACAGGTGTGAGCCACCAATGCTGGACTTGTTTGTCTCTTTTTATTTTTTATGCTGGTACTAGTGCTTGAATTCAGGGCCTGGGTGCTATCCTTGAAGTGGCACTCTACCACTTGAGCCGCAGCTTCATCTCTGGTCTTTTGGTAGTTAATTGGAGATAAGTCTCACCAACTTCCCTGCCTGGGCTGGTTTCAGACCTCTATCCTAGATCGCAGCCTTCTAAGTAGCTAGGATTACAGGACTGAGCCATTGCCTGCCTTGATTTTTATGTCTCTATGCCATCCTCAGGGAAATTTACATTTGTAACAATTTAAAATATATAATTTTGTCGTGTTTGCTATATTCACATTATGCAATTCACAATTGTCTAGTTACAGAAAATTTCCTTATAGCTGGTGCCAAAACCCAAGAACTCAAAATATTTCCTTATACTCACCCTCAGAGAAAACCTTGTATCTCTTAAGCAGTGAGGGGATAATGTTTATTTCCACTGTTGGACCTCAAGGCCTCGGCGCTGTCCCTGAGCTCTGTGCTCAAGTCTAGCTCTCTAGCACTTGAGCCACAACTCCACTTAGGAGTCTCAAGGACTTTTCTGCTGGGGCTGGCTTTGAACCATGATTCACAGATTCATAGACCTCAACCTCCTTGAATAGCTGGGAATACAGGCATGAGCTACCAGCACCTGGCTATTTCCAGCATTTTAAAATGAATGTTTAGGTATACCATCCTCTACTAAAGCTCTTTTTTTTTTTTTCCTCAAGGGCTCTATCATTTGAACCACAGCTCCACTTTCTGCTTTTTTGGTGGCTAATAGTACATATGAGAGTCTTACAGACTTTCCTGCCTGAACTGGCTTGAACTCCTCAGGTCTCAGCCTCCTGAGTAGCTAGGATTACACAAGGGAGCCAGTGGTGGCTGGCCCTAAAGTTTATTTTTTAATGATTTGTGGTTTGCAAGTTTAATGCTAAGATTTGAGTTTTATTCAACGGAATCAACACCGAGTGTCTAGCTACTTAGGAATGTCTCTGTCTATGTGTATGGTACATGGTATATATGAAAATATCACACACACACACTGGGAAAAATGGAAAGTGTTTTATTTATCCTCTAGTTTGTTATGTTAAATATTTTTGTTTGATTAATGTGCCAGCATATACATTTTTCCTTTCTGGAACCTTGTTAGAGCCTAATTATAACAAAAGGTCTAACTAAGTTTAGGTATAATGTTAAGTGAAACAGCTATTCAGCTTTTAGGTTGACTTGAACCCATAAGTAGATGGCCAATTTTCAAAAGGGTTCATATTAAAGAATTTCCAATTAATAAAGAAAATAATTTGCTGTAACTTACAATAGTTTGTTATGGGAGTTAAGTCACTCCAGTTGGGCTATTTGCAATAGCTTAAATAAAAAAATTAACAGAAGTTTCTAAAATCATTTGAAGTAGATTGATTTTATAGGGGTCAAAGTAAGAGTTTGCTCAATAACATTTTTTGCCAGTTTCTTAGCGAAGTTTCTCTCCTCCTGAATACTATAGATATTAAGAAGCTCATATAGTTTCCTAGCAATGCCAGCCAGCTGGGAAATAACAAAGGGACTGGCAGGTTGACAGGCATTCTGCTCTCTCTGGCTCACCTTGCTTCCTCTATGGTCTATGGGAGGTTTCTTCATCATTGCTGTAAATCTAGAGATAAGAGTAGATTCATAGGATTGACTCAACATTTTACTAGAAATGTTGATTTAGTCATAGCTTGGACAAAACAAGCCATCATTAATTAGGTTGTTGTGAAAAGCCAGCAAAACTAACACAGGCTAATTTCCCTTTCAGAATTCAAGAAATTCTCTTCTGGCCTCTTCTGGATTTGGAGTGTCTCTTCCAAGTTTGTCACAACCATTGACTTTTGGAAGTGGGAGGAGTCCGTCTAATGGAGTTATAGCCACAGAGAATAAACCTTTGGGCTTTTCTTTTGGTTGTAGCTCTTCTGTACCAGAGTCTCAGAAAGACTCTGATCTCTCCAAAAACTTGTTTTTTCAATGTATGTCCCAAACTTTACCCACCAGTAACTACTTCACTACGGTTTCAGAGAGTCTGGCTGATGATTCCTCTAGCCGGGATTCATTCAAACAAAGCCTTGAAAGCTTGAGCTCGGGCCTGTGTAAGGGTAGGTCTGCTCTTGGAGCAGACGCTAAGGCAGGCTGTAAAGCTGGCAGCTCTGTGGACCGCAAAGTGCCTGCAGAGTCCATGCCCACTCTCACTCCAGCCTTCCCACGGAGCCTCCAAACCACCCGCACCCCAGAGAACCATGAAAATCTATTTTTACAGCCACCCAAACTGTCCCGAGAAGAACCTTCTAACCCTTTCCTGGCATTTGTGGAAAAAGTTGAACATAGCCCTTTTAGCAGCTTTGCGTCTCAGGCCTCAGGAAGCTCTTCTGCGACCACGGTCACCTCCAAGGCACCACCCAGCTGGCCGGAGTCTCATTCCTCCACAGATTCAGCATCTTTAGCAAAGAAGAAAACTCTCTTCATTACCACTGACTCCTCCAAGTTGGTGCCTGGTGTTCTGGGCTCAACCATTACCACTGGGGGTCCAAGCCTCTCTGCCATGGGGAATGGCCGCTCCAGCTCGCCCACCAGCAACCTCACCCAGCCCATTGAGATGCCTACTCTCTCCTCCAGTCCCACAGAAGAGAGGCCGACTGTGGGGCCTGGGCAGCAGGACAATCCCCTCCTCAAAACCTTTAGTAACATCTTTGGCAGGCACTCAGGCGGCTTTCTTTCCTCCCCAGCAGATTTTTCACAGGAGAACAAAGCTCCTTTTGAAGCTGTGAAAAGGTTCTCACTGGATGAGCGAAGCTTGGCTTGTAGACAGGACTCGGACTCCAGCACCAACAGTGACCTGTCAGATTTGAGCGACTCAGAGGAACAGATTCAGGCCAAGACTGGCCTGAAGGGGATTCCGGAGCACCTGATGGGAAAGTTGGGCCCCAATGGGGAGCGCAGTGCTGAGCTGTTGCTGGGCAAGGGCAAAGGGAAGCAGGCTCCGAAGGGCCGGCCTCGGACTGCTCCCTTGAAAGGTGATCCTGTGGGTATTGTATAGATGGCTTTGCTCTGGCAGTGTCCTCCAGTGTTTATAGCAGAGGACCGCAATTCTATAACTTCATAGAATTAAAGCCAGAAGGACCTGCAGAGGCCCTTCATGAGACCTCATTCAAGACAGGGTGGCATCTATACCAGCACAACTGCAGGGTTTCTGACCACAAAAGAAGTTTCTTGATCTTCATCAGTTATTTTTGCTTTGGAATTATGTCCTTGTGTTTATCTTATTCCTTTTCTCTTTAGCCCATCTTTTTCTTCTCTCTATTTTTCTTTATATCTTCCTTCCTTCTTTCTTTCCTTCTTTCTCTTCCTCTTTCCCTCCTTCCCTCCCTCCCTCCCTCCTTCCTTCCTTTCTCTTTTTTTTTTTTTTTTTTTTTTTTTTGCCAGTCCTGGGGCTTGACTCTGGGCCTGGGTGCTGTCCTTGAGCTCATTTTGCTTAAGGTGAGCACACTACCACTTGAGCCACAGTGCTACTTCCAGCTTTTTTTGTGATTAATTGGAGCTAAGAGTCTCATGGGCTTCCCTCCCCCTCTCTCCCTCTTCGTCTCCCCCCTCCTCCCTCCCTCCCTCCTGGTACTGGGGCTTAGACTCAGGGCCTCATGCTATCTCTTCTTGTTTTCCATTCTTGGCTGGCACTGTACTGTTAGAGCCATTGCCTCCAAGTTTTTGCTGGTTAGTCAGTTAAGGATTTATATGCCCAGGTTGGCTTCAGGCTGTGATCCTCAGATCTCAGCCTCTTAAGTTGTTAGGACTATAGGCATTAGCTACCAGCACCCAGCTACTTTAGCCCATCTTTAAATTTACTTCTGGGAGTTAGTAAGAACTGGGCTGATGGCATGCTTGTAATCTTAGCAATTGAGAGACTGAAGCAGGAAGATCATGAGTTCAAGATCAGCAACAACTACATACAGCAAATTTAAGGCCATCCTGGGCTTTGTAACAAGACCCTGTCTCCAAAAGATGTTCATTCCCACATAGCAATCCTTTGTAGACTTGATGAATCTCCTCTGTTTGCTGTTCTCCAAAGAATACATAAGACTTTTAACACCTACCAAAATCTATTTATGATATTAGGTTATGGTCCAGAAGTGGGTAAACCAAAGTGTAGTGGCAAAAGTAGCTGTTTTAGTGAAGAACTGATATCCTTTGGGAGCCCAAGAGGCCTTGACTAAAAAATAATAATATCCTGAAGGACTAGAGGAGACGATGACCACTTTCTCCCTGCCTGACTTTTCCACACCTATGCAATTTTCACTGCGTAGGGAACTTCCCACGGTTCTTTGTGTACAGCTGAATGCTTTGTGCTCCTTCACTCCCTTTTTGGGCACCAAGAGTAGTCCATGTCTCCAGAAGGAGCATTTTGTTATTAGTTCCTGTGTCAATCTCTCATGAAAGCCTTTCTCCTCCCTCCTTTGCAGTTGGCCAGTCAGTGCTGAAAGATGTAAGCAAAGTGAAGAAGCTGAAGCAGTCTGGAGAGCCTTTCCTTCAAGATGGATCATGCATCAATGTGGCACCTCATCTGCACAAATGTCGGGAGTGCCGCCTGGAGCGGTATCGGAAGTTTAAGGAACAAGAACAAGATGATTCTACTGTAGCCTGCCGCTTCTTTCACTTTCGGAGGTACCCAAATTCTCTCTTTGCCTTTCATTCCCAGCTTTCATTATTGAAAATACCCACTCTTTCTCTGGATCTATAAACATATCTTCTTCCTTGCATTCCTTACCATTTGCTTTCAGGGTCTGTACAGAGGCTCTGTCATAGTAGTCACTTAGTTGGGATTTGAAATGAATTGAAGTTAATCAGTCTTTGGTGCAGCTCTGTGCTGTCCCTTGGGTTTCATTGAAAACCAATGATATATCAGAACTCCTTTTTTTTTTGGTGCCCATCCCAGGGCTTGAATGCAGGGCCCAAACACTGTCCCTGAATTTATTTATTTATTTATTTTTTGCTCAAGTCTAGCGCTTGTGTCAAGTTCCACTTCTGTTTTTTTCTGAGTAGTTTATTGAAGATAAGAGTCTCATGGACTTTGCTGCCTGAGCTGGCTTCTAACTGCAGTCCTCAGATCTCAGCCTTCCCAGTAGCTTTTGACATTTGAAATCACAGCAAATTTAAAAGCTGATTTTAGATTTTAGAATGCTGACGTGGTGGAAAAGAAAATAATGTATGGAGTAGATGCATAACTCAAGTGGTAGAGCACCAGCCATGAGCAAAAAAGCTAAGTGAGAACATGAGGCCCTGAGTTCAAGTCCCCCAGCCAGTACATACATGTGTGCACACGCATATAATAGAAAGGGAGGGAAGGAGGAAAGGAAGAAGTGGGGGGTGGAGAATTAAAAAGAGAACAGAATTAGTAACAAGGTACCTCTCTGGATTGGGGAAAAGAAGTAAAATGTTGGTAAAGATACTGGCCTTCACTGGGACCTCATCATGGTAGCAGATTAGGTGGGAAATGGGCCCATTTGCAACAATGTGGCATTGTGGTAAAGTCAGCTTCTACTCTGAACTCCTACACACAGTAGAATAGGAAATAAGTTCCTTCTAGGGAAGGTCATATTGGAAGTTTGGAAAGATACAAGACATGAAACTGCGTGCCATCTAATAGAGTGTACCAGGAAACTGTATTATGACTACTGGACAATGTCTTTTGTGCATGTACATCAGTACTGGTGCTTAAATGAAGGGCCTTAAGCTCTCAGCTTTTTTTCACTCATGGCTGGTGCTCTACTGCTTGAGCCATCCTTCTGTTTCCAGTTTATGCTAGTTAGTTGGTTGATAAGGTTCTAGATAACTTTCTACCCAAGCTGGCTTTGAGCCTGGATCTTCAGATCCAAGCCTCCTCAGTAGCTAAGCTTGTAAGGGTAAGCTACTGGTGTCCAGCTCTACTTGATAATATTAGAGCCCACCGGAGAGAGAAAAGTATGACATCGAGGGTAACTTTTTTCCTAGTCACATTCTTTGTCTTAGTGTAGTTGTGGAACAGGTGGATGGGGAAACTGATAACTCTGGTGACAGCTTTTTTTTTTTTTTTTTTTTTGCCAGTCCTGGGCCTTGGACTCAGGGCCTGAGCACTGTCCCTGGCTTCTTTTTGCTCAAGGCTAGCACTCTGCCACTTGAGTCACAGCACCACTTCTGGCCATTTTCTGTATATGTGATGCTGGAGAATCGAACCCAGGGCTTCAAGTATACGAGGCAAGTGCTCTTGCCACTAGGCCATATCCCCAGCTGGTGACAGCTTTTTAAATAATTGGGACATACTAAGGTTTGTTGTTGTTGTTTTTGTCAATCGTTAGGCTTGAACTCCAGGGCCTGGGCGCTTGCTGTCCCTGAGCTCTTCAGTTCAAGACTTTGTTCTGCCTCTTGAGCCACAATGCCACTTCTGGTTTCCTGGTGGTTAATTGGAGATAAGAGTTTCACAGACTTTTCTGCCCAGGCTGGTTTGAACTGTGATTCTAAGGTTTTAGCCTCCTGAGCAGCTAGGATTACAGGCATGAGCCACAAGTGCCTGGCCATACAAAGTTTTAAGTAGAGATACATAGAGTTAGACCCCCATATCTGCTATTTCCACATCCACAAATTTAACCAACCATGGATTGAAAGTATATTTAGACTTGCAATGTTTAGACTAAACATTCAGATATTTTTTGTCATTATTTCTTTTAAAATACAGTATAACATAATGGGCTGGGAATATGGCCTAGTGGTAAAGTGCTTGCCTCATATACATGAAGCCCTGGGTTCGATTCCTCAGCACCACATATATAGAAAAAGCCGGAAGTGGTGCTGTGGTGCAAGTGGTAGAGTGCTAGCCTTGAGCAAAAAAAGAAGCCAGGGACAGTGCTCAGAGCCCTGAGTTCAAGCCCCAGGACTGTCAAAAAACAAAAATACAGTATAACAATTGTTTACTTAGCATTCAAAATTGTACATAATCTCAAGATGACTTAGAATATTTGTTAGGATGTTCATCTATATATATATTTGTGTATAATATGCAAATACTATATCAGTTTATGAAAGTCTTGAGCAACCACAGGTTTGGGTAACTGGGTCTGGGAAGTACAGCCTAAAACCATTCCCCTCCATATCCCAAAGGACAACTGTATTTGACTTATCTATTTTCCTGTTTCAGGTTGATCTTCACCCGAAAAGGAGTACTTCGTGTGGAGGGGTTTCTAAGCCCTCAGCAAAGTGACCCTGATGCTATGAACCTGTGGATTCCTTCTTCCTCTCTAGCAGAAGGGATAGACCTAGAAACCTCAAAATACATCCTTGCCAATGTTGGGGACCAGTTCTGTCAGCTCGTAATGTCCGAGAAGGAGGCCATGATGATGGTAGAACCACATCGTAAGACACCCTGCTGTTTATCTTCCCAACATTCCTAGTTGGAAATTTGTATTTTCTTTCATTTAAAGGGAGATTGGTGGGAGTGGAGGTTGGCCTTTTCTATGATAAGTTAAGATCCATAAGACTTCTTGTGTAGCAACCAATAGCTAATGTCTTAACAATATCCACCAGACCTCACTGTTTCAACCTTTGATAATTAAGCCCAAAACTCTGTCTCTGCTTCCACTTCACTTTGTCCACAGTTACCATATGATACATAACATTTTAATTTATTTTGAACACATTCCTATAAGTAAGCAGTGCGCTATGGTTTGTTAATAGATGAGGTGATACTTTAGTGCCACATTTCTTCTATAGAACCCAGTTGATTACAGATAATATTTCTTTTTCTTTTCTTTTTTTTTTGGCCAGTTCTGGGCCTAGAACTCAGGGCCTGAGCCTGTCCTTGGCTTCTTTTTGATCAAGGCTAGCACTCGGCCACTTGAGCCACAGAGCCACTTCTGGACATTTTCTGTATATGTGGTGCTGAGGAATCGAACCTAGGGCTTCATGTATGTGGGGCAAGCACTCTTGCCATTAGGCCATATTCCCAGCCCCTACAGATAATATTTCAAGTCTATGAGAGTCTATCCTCTATTTTCAGATCAAGGAAAATCAAACTTTGCAATTATACCCTAAATTTCAAGAGAGGAATTCTCTTATTTCAAGCTCTCCGCAGTTGAAAATTTTATATTATGGTTTCTTTTTCTTTGAGACAAAGTGTTGCTATGTACGTAGTCTAAGCTTGCTTTGAATTGATTATTCTTCTGCTGCTGCCCCTAAGACTTTACAGCATCTTAAGTAACAAATTTTTACAGTAATTTCCTATTGGCTTTAGCTTAGCTTCTCTAAAGCTTTTGAAATGCTATAGATTCCTTGCATTTTGTTACTATTACAATAGAAACAAGCTTTGTGAATCTTTCAATTTCATTGCAGATAAAATGGGTAAATGGGGATCAGCGGTTCTGGAGTCTTTTGCTATATAGTCAATGCCTCTTCTTTGTTCCACCAGAGAAAGTGGCATGGAAGCGAGCTGTGCGTGGTGTTCGGGAAATGTGTGATGTATGTGAAACAACTCTCTTCAATATCCACTGGGTTTGCCGCAAATGTGGATTTGGAGTCTGCCTTGACTGTTACAGGCTCAGGAAAAGCCGTCCACGCAGTGGTAAGGAAATATATTGTCCAATGCAGTTCTAAAGGTAACCTGAAGATGTGTGTTGAGAGTTGGAAATTGAAGTAGGTATCTGAGGCTCATGTTTATAATCCTAGCTACTCAGGAGCCTAAGAGCCAGAGGATAGTGGTTTGAAGCCAGCCTTGTTCTTTGTTCATTTTTGTTGTTTTGGGTTTTGTTTCTTAACCTAAGATCCAATTTATTTTATATGTTTTATTGTTATTATAGAGGTGATTTACAAAGGTGTTATAATTGTATAAGTCAGGTAGAGAGTACATTGCTTTTTGGACAATATCAACCCCTTGCTCTCTCCCAGCTTTTCCCTCCCATCCCACGCACAAGTTGTATAGTTCATTCTCAACATAATGTCTAGTGAGGACCCCTGCTGCATTTGTTCGCCCTTTGTCCCTCCATTTCTGTGTCCCTTCTTACCCTCCCAAAGATAAACAAACAATTAAGACAAAAAGAAAACAGATATGGCAACAAGGAAAAAAGACCTCATTTCCATTTTCTGGAGTTAAAAATAAGACTCTTATATCCAGAATAACCAGCAAAAATTGGGGCTGGGAATTAGAAAGAATAATATGGCATTTGCAGGGAAGTGGATGGACCTAGAACAAATCATATTAAGTGAGATAAGACAAGCTCAGAGAGACAAATGGCCCCTGTTTTCTCCCATATGTGCAAACTGGACCTATTTGAGGTCTAGTATGTATTTTACATGGGGACATGATAAATCATACAGGATTCTAGGCATTCATGCACAGTGAGATCAAAGAGGATACTCTCAGGAGAGGAACACAAGGACAGTGCCCAAGACCTTAGTTCAAGCCCAGGACACTCACACTCAATGAATAATAATAGTAAGAAGGAGGATGACTAAGAACAATAACCTTTTTTGTATGTACTTTAGTAATGGAGTTTGAGCTCAAGGTCTCACTCTCACTTGGCTTTTTTTGTTCAAGGCTAGTACTCTATCACTTGAACCTCTACTTCTGACTTATTGCTGGTTAACTGGAGGTAAGAGTCTCTGTGACTAATCTGCTTGGATTGGCTTTAACCTTGACCCTCAGATGTCAGCCTCCTGAGTGGTAGGATTAGAGATGTGAGCCACCAGCACCCAGCAAAGTAATTTTGAAATTATACTTTCAAGTAAATGTACCACTTTACAGTTTCACCAGTAATATATTCAGGTTCCATTTTTTTTAATTATTACCAAAACTTGTCTTCTATTAGTACAGCCTTTATAATGTCTATAAAATAATATCTGGGGGCTGGGAATATGGCCTAGTGGCAAGAGTGCTTGCCTCATATACATAAAGCCCTACGTTGGATTCCCCAGCACCACGTATATAGAAAACGGCCAGAAGTGGCGCTGTGGCTCAAGTGGCAGAGTGCTAGCCTTGAGCGGGAAGAAGCCAGGGACAGTGCTCAGGCCCTGAGTCCAAGCCCCAGGACTGGCCAAAAAAATAGTATCTGATTGTGTGGTTTTGATTTGACTAGTGATGTTGAATAGCATGTCAGCTTGTCGTCATTTACTTTGTTTGGAGAAATGTATATTCAAATTATTTCCTTTGGTTCTAGTTTCTTTTTCTTTTCTTTTTTTTTAGGGGGGGTTAGTACTAGGGCTTGAACTCAGGGGTTCTCACTCCCACTTGGCTTTTTTTTGCTCAAGGCTGGAGCTCCACACTTTGATCCACAGCTCTACTTCTGGCTTTTTGTAGTGTAATTGGTGATAAGAGTCTCTTGAATTTTCTGCTCCAGCTGGCTTCAAATTGTGATCTTCAGATCTCATCATCCTGAATAGCTAGGATTATAGGCATGAGCCACATGCATCTACCTTGGTTCTTAGTTTCTTATATGCTAAAAGTCATTGACCCTTGATCTTATTCTTCTCTTAGAGTCCAGTGTAACTATTATAAAAATAAGGTTTTGAGTTGATTGGGATTTATTTTTCTTTGAGATCCTTTTGACTCAGATTCTTGAGTGCTGAGATTACAGGTGTATACCACATCCAGCCTAACAGTGGCTTTGCTGTTGTTTTAATTTACTTATTAGAGCTAATGCTACTGGGATTTGAAACTTGTACATCTTAGTACACCAGCTATGGTAACTTGGGCTAGTTACTTCAACCATCAGAGCTTCAGTTTCCTTAGGTATAATCCAAAGATATCCTATCCTCAAAGCAGCTATTGAGTTATTATGAGTTTAAATGAGTTATGAAATACTATGAGTATTAAATGAGTTTTTTTTTCTATAAAATGGTTGTCTAGGACCTGATACCCACTAATTACTCCCTAAATGTTAGTTGTTACAGTCTTTTTCACTCCTGCTCATTAAAGATTTAGCTGCTACAGGAATTTCCCTTCTGTCATTAATAACTAGAAAGCTAGGTAAAATGTATGAAATCCTAGTTTCAGGCATTGCTCATTAAACTGTGCTTCCTGAAGGAAGGAAACAAAGAGATGATCACAATTGCTCCAGCTTACTATGCAGGGGCAGTTTTCAG
This sequence comes from Perognathus longimembris pacificus, assembly GCF_023159225.1. Lineage (NCBI taxonomy): Eukaryota > Metazoa > Chordata > Mammalia > Rodentia > Heteromyidae > Perognathus > Perognathus longimembris. The sequence continues at coordinate 9,386,112 of NC_063182.1, read as the reverse complement.
CTAACACAGGGAAAAACTCCTCACCCCAGTGAATCCCAATATCCCTCGTGAACACAGTTGTAATTATATTTCATAAAATTTAAGCAAATTTAAGTCTAGAGATATATAAAAAGAATAATGGCATCATGATCAAATGGTATATACCATTAGAGGAAGGTTAGTTTAACAGTTGCAGGTCAGTTATTGTAATCTGGTATGTTAAAGTAATAACCATATAATTTTTCTCAAGAAATGCAAAGAAACTGCCTAGATTTTAAGCAAATTAGGTCATGGATGAAAGAAAGGTGAAAATTGGTTATTAAAAGGGAAAGGAAATCTAGGGTACAAGTTACATATCCTTTGTTTTAAATGTGTAGACAGACAACAAATGTTTGAGATTTTAGTTTTCAGCTATTACAAAGTGTGCCATACAATTCACAATAGCTAAAATATGGAAACAACCCAGATGCCCCTCCACAGACGAATGGATCCAAAAAATATGGTACTTATACACAATGGAATACTACATAGCAATTAGGAATGGTGAAATATTGTTATTTGCAGGGAAATGGTCGGAACTCGAACAAATAATGTTGAGTGAGACAAGCCTAGAACACAGAAAACAAAGGGGCATGATCTCCCTGATATATGACTGTTAACAAAGGGAGACGGAGAGAAAGTAGAGACCAAGTCTGTGAATACTGTATATGTTCTTGATACATTGTATATTGCATATATGTCAACCTGACCTAGACAAGGGATAGAAAAACAGGTTGTAAGATATCATAAGAAATGTACACACTGCCCTACTATGTAACTGCACCCTCTTTGCACAACACCTTGTAAAAAAATTTATGTCCAATTAATAAAAAAAAAAAAAAGTGTGCCATAGTTGTTACAGATTAAACCCAGAATACTATGAGAAATGACTTTGGGTTTAGCTCAGTTGTAAAGCCTTGCCTAGCATACACAAGTTCCTAAAACTTAAAATGCTCCTAAGTTCAAAATGGTGTGAACGCGCAGTTTTGTTTTGTTTTTTAAGTTAGCTGTTACTCTCTTTAGCCATGAGAAGAATGACCTTTAAGGTTCTGAAACTTCCTCTCACTGAGAGGACTCCACCTCGTAACCCTCATAAGTGAAAGCATTCCTTTCTGTTTCAGAGACAGAGGAAATGGGTGATGAAGAGGTTTTCTCCTGGTTAAAATGTGCAAAGGGGCAGTCCCATGAGCCAGAGAACCTCATGCCCACACAAATCATCCCTGGTACAGGTAAGAAAATTCCTTTTATAGATTTGGGGTGGGGGGAGATGTGTTTTATTTAGTTTTGTTCTGGTTTTGTGGTGCTGAAGAATCTGGCACGTGCTAGAAAAGCACTTCTGCCACTCATTTACATCCTCAGCCTGAAAAAAACGTGTTGTTTTTTTTAATTAAATTTTATTGATAAGGTGATGTACAGAGAGGGTACAGTTATATAATAAGGTAGTGAGTACATTTCTTGTCCTATTTGTTACACCCTCCTTCATTTTTCTTTCCCTTCCCTAGTTCAGATAAGCTTATATACAATATCCAGTGTACCAAAATCATATACAGTGACCACAGGGGGTACGTCAAAGGAAATTCACCTAGTACATTAAACATAATGACAACAGTAAAATCCTCCTGTATCCATCTCTTGGAGTTCATTTTGCTTAGCCTTATCTTATATAATCATATGTATGTAGCTGTTGAGCTATTGTGCTCCTGGCAGGTCTATCCTAGACCTTTTTATGTTTATTTAGTAATTGTTTGGTTTTAGAGACATGATGTAAAGTCGCTGACCAAACATGTAGAAATACCATTTGAAAAGAAGTTTGTTATTTTACAGACATGATCTCTACTGTTCTCCCCTCCCCCTCCACAGCCACATATCAGGGAGACCATGTGCCTTTGTCCTCTGTGCTCTAGGCTTGTCTCGCTCAACATTCGTTCAAGATCTGACCATTTCCCTGTGAATGCCATTATTTTATCATGAAAAAATGTTTTTGAGATATTCACAATACCATAAAACTTAGTGAAATGATTTTATAATTACATCTGACAAAATAACTTTTTTAAATTAAATCTCACCAGATTTCTCAGCATTTGGTTATATAGATGTATATATGAGAGTACATACAGCTACAGCATATTCTGCTCCACCTTTCTGATTATAGTTTCACGTTTCTTGTCACATTTCCACATACACTCTTTCTTCACTTAGGAAGCTTGGAACATTCCTTAGATCTGGTGTAACTCATGCTTCCAAACAAAGGCTTCCTGGGGGTTGGGAATGTGGCCTAGTGGTAAAGTGCTCGCCTCGTGTACATGAAGCCCTGGGTTCCATTCCTCAGCACCACATATATATATATCAAAAGCCAGAAGTGGCGCTGTGGCTCAAGTGGTAGAGTGCTAACATTGAGCAAAAAGAAGCCAGGGACAGTGCTCAGGCCCTGAGTCCAAGGCCCAGGACTGGCAAAAAAAAAAAAAGGCTTCCTGGGTGCTGTGGTAGGATGCCTGCTCCATGCTGGTTTAAGCATGGTTAGATGTACATGTATATGTACATGTACAGTTTACATTGATTTTTTAACTATTTTTTTGTATTGCTAAGTATAGCTTGCAGTAAAGTATACAATATTTAAACTGTTACCCATTAAGGAATCCACCAACAAAAAGCAGGAAGGGGAAGTGCAATTGTGGCTCAAGTGGTAGAGCTCTAGCCTTGAGCAAAAAGCTCAGGGACAACATTCAGGCTCTGAGTTCAAGCCCCAGGATGGCTGACATGCATGCGCACACGCACACACACACACACACACACACACACACACACACACACACACACACACAAAGCAGTTACACCAGTGAAATATTGGTAAGGACTAAGGGAAATAATATAAAGAAAACATGGCACATGCAAATGTCCTGATAAACTAACTGTTATCTCTTATTGTAGCTCTTTACAACATTGGAGACATGGTACATGCTGCTCGAGGCAAGTGGGGAATTAAAGCAAACTGCCCTTGTATTAGTCGGCAAAACAAATCTGTGTTGAGACCTGCTGTCACCAATGGGATGTCACAGGTAAGTAGTAGGTGTGGGTATAAATGAGTAAAGCCCCATTTTCAACAATGTCCCAGGCTTTATAAGAGTTTCTGGGGAATTAGGGAATGGTAAAGCTTTGTAGAAAAAGTCTCAAAATATGTATTCAAGGGATATTCCCTCTGTCTGATGCAGTTTTTCTTCATCTTTGAATCAAGCTTGGTTTATAAGTAGCATGGAGATTCTTTTATCTTGTCAATATGCATACTTTAGCTAGGCCTTGGAGACTCAAGCCTGTAATCCTAACTATTCAGGAGGCTGAGATCTGAGGATAGTGGTTCAAAGCTAGCACAGGCAAGAAAGTTGGTGAGACTTTTATTTCCAAGTAAACAACAAAAGCAGAATTAGATCTGTGGCTCAAGTGGTAGAAGCGATAGAGAATATTGTGGTTTGACAGTAACTGTTACTTTATCTTATTTTATTTTTTTGCCAGTCCTGGGGCTTGGACTTAGGGCCTGAGCACTGTCCCTGGCTTCTTTTTGCTCAATGCTAGCACTCTGCCACTTGAACCACAGTGCCACTTCTAGCTTTTTCTATGTATGTGGTGCTGAGGAATCGAACCCAGGGCTTCATGCATGCAATGCGAACACTCTACCATTAGGCCATATTCCCAGCCCCAGTAGCTGTTATTTTAAACAAGTTGGGTTTTGTTTGTTTGTTTTTAGTTTTGTTTCATGTTTGCTTTTGGTGCTGCTCCTTGGGCTTGGATTCAGGGCCTAGGCTGTGTCCCTGAAAATGTTTGCTCAAGGCCAGTTAAGGTTGGCTTTTAAGTTTGATTCCTAGAACTCCACTTCCCAAGTAGGTTTCTTGTTTTTGTGTTTTGCTAGTCCTGGGGTTTCAACTCCTCCTGGATACTGTTCCTAATCTTCTTTCTTTTTTTTTTGCCAGTCCTGGGGCTTGAACTCAGGGCCTGAGCACTGTCCCTGGCTTCTTCTCACTCTGCCACTTGACCCACAGCGCCACTTGTGGCCTTTTCTATATATGTGGTGCTGAGGAATCAAACCCAGGGCTTCATGCATGCTAGGCAAGCACTCTACCACTAAGCCACATTCCCAGCCTTAAGTAGCTGATTTTTTATTGCAGAAGTAATCTCAGTCATGCCAAATCTTTAATTTTAGTCTTAATTACTTTGGTTCCTTAGGATATAACCTAGTTTCTGGTATATTATAAAATTCAACAAATGCATGTTGAATTTATAGAATAAATGAAATAATTTATGGGACAGTATCAGATTTTTCTTCCCAGACCTATGTAACGTCAGCGGCCATTGTGATGTTTTAGTTTTCTGTATCCAGCTCACCACTCCAAACATGCTTCTAACTAGCACTCTTAACTTTTCATGCTTTAGCTTCCTAGCATAAACCCTAGTGCCTCTTCTGGAAATGAAACTACCTTCTCAGGAGGAGGAGGAGGAACTACAGCAGTAACAGCACCAGAGCCCGACCATGTTCCCAAAGCCGACAGCACTGACATCAGATCAGAAGAGCTCCTGAAAGCAGATGGTTCAGCATCAAATAGCAATAGTGAGCTAAAAGCCATCAGGGCCCCGTGCCCGGACACTGCTCCTCCTTCCTCTGCCCTGCATTGGTTGGCAGATTTAGCAACTCAAAAGGCTAAAGAAGAAACAAAAGGTGAGATGGACACCAGCCTCTGCCCTACCTCTCTGTGAGGAGTCCTTAGATTATTCTCAAACTCAGACATTACCATCCATATTTGTAAAATATGCCCCTTGCTTTCTATGACTAGTCACATAAAATGAGGGAATGTTTTTCTGTTTCTTTCTAGAAGAGCTATTTTAAAAATGCATGTATCTGGGCCCTCCCTCGACCTCTTTAGTCAGAACTGGTACAAAGTTTTTAACAAGCTTTCCAGGTGGTTCTGTTCTGCAGCCAGAATTTAGAGATAGGTTTAGAGAAGTCATTTAAAATGGAGATTGTTAACAATGCACATTCCTTCATCCCATTTAGAACCTTTAAGTCAGAATCTCTTGGAGTAAGACTAACAATCTCCATTCTTAACAAACACTCCAGATGAATACAAGTATTCTGAAGATCTACTTTTCTAAGTCTTAGAAAGTGAGGAATCTGTAATAGGAACAAAAGGAAGTATATGCAATTCCTGTCAAGAAAAGTAGGAGAGTTTTCCACTGGTGTTGAGACCTCCTGTAGATGGTTACGCTTGGCCAAAACAAACCTTACACAGTTTGTGGGGCAGGCGAGTCTTTCCTCCCTCCCACTTAGCTGATTTTTACAAGTCATTTGTCTGCTGGATATTCCTTACTGTACCTAATACTCTTTTTGGTTATGTTCTTACAGAAGCAGGGTCCCTGAGGTCGGTGCTCAATAAAGAGTCTCATTCACCCTTTGGGCTGGACTCATTCAACTCCACTGCAAAAGTCTCTCCATTGACTCCAAAGCTTTTTAACAGTCTGTTACTCGGTCCTACTGCCTCCAACAACAAAACTGAGGGCTCTAGCCTCCGAGACCTCCTTCACTCCGGGCCTGGAAAGCTTCCTCAAACCCCCTTGGACACAGGCATACCCTTCCCCCCGGTCTTCTCTACATCCTCAGCAGTAAGTGTCCTCTCTTTGCTGCTTTTCCATGAAAGAACTATGTGTTGGAGGGTACCCTGGTACATAATCAAGCTAAAAATCTCCCTCAACATTAAGGTTTGATAATTTTTCAGTTTTTTTTTTTTGTCAGTCATGGGACTTGAACTCTGTGCCTGGGCACTGTATCTGAGCTCTTCAGCTCAAGGCTGGTGCTCTACCACTTTGAGCCACAGTGCCACTTCGGGTTTTCTGGTGATTAATTGGAGATAAGAGTCTCACAGACTTTCCTTCCTGGGCTGGCTTTGAACCTGGTCCTCAGATCTCAGCCTCCTGAGTAGCTAGGATTACAGGCGTGAGCCACCAGCACCCCTCTGAGATCTTTTTAAGTAGTAAACTTTTTGTACCATGTTAGTAAATCAGTAAAAGTTTAATTATTGATATTTTTTAGTCACTACCAGAAAAGTTATTATATTTATTCACTTGATTTTCTTGCAAATACTCCTTTTTCGTTTTTTGGCCAGTCCTGGGGCTTGAACTCAGGGCCTGAGCACCGTTCCCTGGCTTCTGTTTGCTCAAGGCTAGCACTCTACCTCTTGAGCCACAGCGCCACTTCTGGCTTTTTTCTGTATATGTGGTGCTGAGGAATTGAACCCAGGGCTTCATGTATGGGAGGCAAGCACTCTACCACTAGGCCATATTCCCAGCCCCTCATTTTTTTTAACCTAGGCAGTACACTTGTAGTATGCTCTTGAAATATCTGAGAGATAGCCTTATACCTTTGGCACATCTAGATAGGCCTGTGTACATGCTCTCCCTTAGTGTTCATCCCTTGGCTAATGGCATCTCCTGAGCAACTGCTTATCCCCAAAATGCTGGAGTCATTTGGGACTTTCTTCTTTTATATTTCATATGTAATTTGTCAGCACATCTTTTGTTTGACCTCCAGATGTATTCACAATCCACCTATTTCTCAGCAGATCTACTTCCTTTCTGATCTGAACCAACATCCTCTCTTGCCTAAACTTGTGTGGTAAATTCTTTATACATCTCCCTGTTTGTACTCTTTACAGCCTAATGTTCAACAAAGCAGTAATTCTTTTACAGTGTGAATCAAATCAGGCCACCTATGCCTAAACTCCTCCAAAGTCTTCCTATTTCTTCCATAAGCTGATTTTCTTTGTGTGTGCCAACTTGTTGTGCATGCATGCGCGTGCACCCACATGCAGATCCTGGGACTTGAACACAGGGCTTGAATGCTGTCCTTGAGCGTTTTGCTCAAGGCTAGCACTCTATCATATGAACCATAGCTCCACCTCCAGCTTTTCAGTGGTTAACTGAAGATAAGAGTCTCATAGACTTTCCTCTGAACTGGCTTGGGATTGAAATCCTCAGATCCCAGCCTCTTGAATAGCTAGGATTACAAGCATGAGCCTTTACAGTGGACATCAAGGCTTTGGCAGTATTTCTCTTTAACTCACCTCTCTGACTTTACCCTTCTTCCTCTTGTCACTCTGTTCTAGCCATTCTACCCTTCCTTTTGTCTTTGAACATAACATGCTTCCGCTGGCCTTTGCACTTGTTATATCGTTCACCTAGAATTCCTTCTTATATAGCCACAAGGCTTGCCTAATGGTCACCACTTTCTTGTTCCTCCTGAAATGTCACTTTGTTTCAGTATAGCTATCTTTTTGGGGGGGTCAGTTGTGGGGCTTGAATTCAGGGCCTGGGCGCTGTCCCTGAGGTCTTTTGTTCAAGGCTAGTGCTCTGCCACAGTGCCACTTCTGGCTTTTTCTGTTTATGTGGAATTGAATCCAGGGCTTCATGTATGCTAGGCAAGCACTCTACCACTGAGCCACATTCACATTTTATGACTTTACAAATGGTCACTTTTGTTTTTGAGCCTGACCTTTCCCATCAGCTGGAACAGATAAGAAATGCTTAGTGTCATGGTTGTGGGGAAGAATTGGAAAGTATCCAATTCCTCTTGAACACCCTAGCGCATCCATTGTTAATGTAGAAAACTACCACTTTGCTATTTCTCTTCAGTTACTTAATTGAAGTATCCTATCCCTTGGGCATGCAAAGCCAGAAAAAAAGGATACATTTCCCCCCCACACCCCACCCCTGCCAGACTAAATGATTTTTTTGAAATGTAGTTGTTTGTGTCTCCCATCACAGCACCTCTTGTCCCCGTCGTGTCTTGGGCTCCTGCTCATATGCTTCTGCCCTTGCAGTATACATTTCCACTCAAATTTTTCTTCCAACAATGCCCTGGATACCTGCTCAATTAATGAAACGAGCTGGGTTGGCACACCCACAAATCATTAAGCAAGCAGGCCAAAGCCACGGGGAAGAAATATAGCAGGAAACCCATACTATAAAACTGTCCCCCAAGAGGGAGATCATTTTTTTTTGGTTTTGTTTGCTTGTGTTTTTGTGCTGGTCCTAGGGCTTGAACTCAGGGCCAGGGTACTGTTCCTGAGCTGCTTTTCCTCAAGACTATCACTCTACCACTTAAGCTACAGCTCTACTTCCAGCATTTTTTGGGGGGTAGATTATTGGAGATAAGAGTTTCACAGACTTTTCTGCCCAAGCTGGCATTGAACTGCAATCCTCGGATCTCAGCCTCCTGAGTAGCAAGGATTACAGGCGTGAGCCACTGGTGCCCAGCTAAGATAATTTTTTTAATGCGCTTATCCTGGTGCCTCAGTCAAGCTTACCTAATGAGTTTGTGTCTGACAGGGTGCGAAGAACAAGGCCAGTCTACCAAACTTTCTTGACCACATAATTGCCTCGGTGGTAGAAAATAAGAAAACCTCAGATGCTTCAAAGCGGGCCTGCAACTTGACTGACACCCAAAAGGAAGTAAAGGAAATGGTGATGGGGTTGAATGTACTGGACCCCCATACTTCTCACTCCTGGCTTTGTGATGGGAGGCTTCTGTGTCTCCATGACCCCAGCAACAAAAACAATTGGAAGATTTTCCGAGAGTGTTGGAAGCAAGGTCAGGTAAGCAAAAATTAGTATTTCCTAGGCCAGCTACATGCCTGCCTGCTACAGATCCCAAGAGAATCTCAGCCTCTGGGGGTGTCTTTTGCCTTTGGACATACTAAGTTTATGTTGTAGGTATTCTTGCTGCCACTTGAAGTTGTCCTGGATTTTCAAAATCGAGGCAATTTCTAAAAATAGATGATGTCTAGTTGGAGTAGCTCTGTGATTTGTTTTGCTTTTACTTTTTGGCAGTATCATGGTTGAACTCGGGCTCTCTTGGCTGGCACATTTAAGCCACTCCTGTGGCCCGTGAGTGTTAGAGTTATAGGCTTGAGCCACAGCTGCCTGGTTTGTGTTCTGAAAAGGGCAGTTGAAATTCCTGTTGCGTGTTTCACTGCCGTTGATGGCAACTTGGAGAAGCATCCTTAAGTTTGATACTGGGGAGGATGGAGGTGTGGATAAAGGAGGGTAGTACTTTTTCAGATGTTTGAGAGCTCCAGAAATGTATCCAATAGACTAACTACACTATGATTCTTACACCTTCACAGGTGCTTGAGGAAGCAGGAGCTTATGGAGTTGTCTAGACATTTTTTCATTTACAATATGAAAAAGTGCTTTCAAAGTTGTATTTGTCAGCTTTTGGTCCTTTCACCTCAAAAATAGTGGTAGATACCAGAGCATCAGCAGTGGCATGCCTCACAACGTAAGAATCCAATATAGCAGTAGAGTAGAGACAGTTCCCATTCACTTCAGTTGATTTGTAGAAATCCAGGGACTATAAAACTGGAAAAGAACAATAGATTTTCATAGAGAAGAACATTCCTCAGGAAACTTTTCTTTTGCCCTGAAGCTAACAGTCTAGCTCTGATTGTAATAATTCTGTTTTCACAGCCAGTGCTGGTATCAGGAGTACATAAAAAGCTCAAGTCTGAACTCTGGAAGCCAGAAGCCTTTAGCCAGGAATTTGGAGACCAGGATGTAGACTTGGTGAACTGCAGGAACTGTGCAATAATTTCTGATGTAAAAGTTCGGGATTTCTGGGATGGCTTTGAGATCATATGCAGTAAGTAACTGTTAGATATGCCTTGGGATGTTGGGGTGTCCTCATAGGATTAAGGACACCAACTCGAAAGGAACTTGGCAAAGCAAAGTTTACTTCCGCACGAGGGCGCATCAACAGCCAGAACTCTGGCAAGCAAGCACACAGAGCAGGCAGGCTGCTCACTTTCTATCGCCAACCCAGCAGGCTTTGCCCCTCTGCTTGGATTGGCTGAGCTCAGATTCACAATCTACAAAAGGATATGGCCTAATTAACAGGAATAGGATTGGCACTAAAATTCACAGCCTTGTAACCGGATGTCTTAATTAAAGTATAGCAGGAAAAGGATGTAGCTAATCAACAAGGACCAAGCCACCTGGCCAAAGCAGAAACTTTTCAGGAAAACGATCCTCACATGATTGACAGAAAGGAAGCAACTCACTTTGATAGAAAAGATGGCTTTTCTCACAATAACGTTGATAGCTGATGGAATGATGGCAGACTATATTATGCTCTCTTGGCAAGAGGAGCCTTCTATACTGGTTCCAACAGTGTAGCTTACATGGGAACCCTTTGGCTCTCAGAGCAAGTCTTGGCTTCAGCATGTGAACTGTGTGATGTGCAGAGCACTTTCACTCTGAGGAAAGAAGACACCACAGCACTAAGTAAGGAAACAGAGTCCATCTAATATAACCTATTAGATTAGCAGATCTGAAAGAAGAGGTTCTGAGCCAAGTGCCGGACTGTAATCCTAGCTACTCAGGAGGCTGAGATCTGAGGATCACGGTTTAAAGCCAGCCCAGGCAGGAAAGTCCATGAGACTCTTACCTCCAACTAACCACCAAAAAAAAAAAAAAAAAGACAGATGTGGAACTGTGGCTCAAGTGATAGAGGACCAGACTTGAGTTTTAAAAAAAAAACAAAAACTCAAGGACAGCACTCAAGCTGAGTTCAAGCCCTTTAGTCTCCAGAAAACTGGGCAGCAGCCAGCCCAGCAGATATTTACGCGAGTGCTGTCTGTCTTCCAGAGCGACTAAGGTCAGAAGATGGGCAGCCAATGGTGCTCAAACTCAAAGACTGGCCTCCTGGGGAAGATTTTCGGGACATGATGCCAACAAGGTTAGTGACTTCCAGTGGTACCCCTCTTCAGACTTGTTCCTGACTGAAGCAGTTACAAAGTAATCACAGAGAAATAAACTTAACCTCTTCTCTTTCTTCCCCTCTAACAAGCTGAAATAACTATTTCTGCCCTTTTGTAGGTTTGAAGATCTGATGGAGAACCTTCCTTTGCCAGAATATACCAAACGAGATGGCAGGCTCAACCTGGCCTCTAGGCTACCCAGCTACTTTGTAAGGCCTGATCTAGGCCCCAAGATGTACAACGCCTATGGTATGAAAGAGAGGCCAGAATTACACCTTTGGGGGACTATTGTTCTCACTTCACAAATAGATGGACATCTGTGATCAGTGTTGTGTGTAGAGATGATTGAGGAGAGGTGATAGGTGATGGAGAAGATAGTAGTATTCAGAGTGGTTTTGAATTGTTTGCTTTTGTCATTACGAATTTGGGTACCATCCACATGGGCCCAATACATAACTTATGTATTTCTAGGAATTAGGTTCTACTTAAAAAAAAATCTATGTAAGGAGACATACTCTGCCAGGAGCTGGTGGTTCTTGCTTTATAATTCTAGCTACTCAGGTAGCTGAGATCGGAGGGTCACTGTTCAGAACTAGCCCTGGAAGAAAAGTTCAGGAGACTTTTTTTTTTCTTTTTTTTTTGGTGGGTCATGGGGCTTGAGTTCAGGGCGTTGGACACTGTCCCTGAGCTCTTTTGCTCAAGGCTAATGCTCTACCACTTTGAGCCACAGCACCACTTCGAGGTTTTGAGTGGCTGAAGGTAAGAGTTTCACAGGGACTTTTTTTTTGCCAGGCCTGGCTTTGAACTGTGATCTTCAGATTTTAACCTCCTGAGTAGCTAGGATTATAGGCATGAGCCACTGGGCACCTGGCAGTCCATGAGACTGTTAGCTTCAATAACTAGCAGAAAGCTAGATGGGGCATGGTGGCGTCCCTATCTGAGGACTAGCCTTGAGCAAAAACGTCAAGCCACCACTAAGAGGGCTTGAGTTCAAGTCCTACCACCAGTACCCCCAAAAAAAGACAAAAAAGATACATAGCCGGGCACCAGTGGCTCACACCTATAATCCCAGCTACTCAGGAGGCTGAGATCTGAGGATCGTGGTTCAAAGCCAGCCCAAGCAGGAAAGTCCATGAGAGTCTTATCTCCACTTAGCAACCAGAAATCTGAAAGTGGCTCTGTGGTTCAAGTGGTAGAGTGCGAGCCTTGAGCTAAAGAGCTCACAGGACAGACTTCAAGCCCCATGACTGACCAAATAAAAGAGAGAGACATATTCTTGGGTATTTTTTGTTGTTTTGTGTGTATGTGTCTGTGTATGTGCCAGTACTGGGCTTTGAAGAATCTCACAGACTTTTCTGCCTGGGCTGGTGTTAAACTGCAACCCTCAGATCTTAGCCTCCTGAGTACTCAGGTTGATAGGTGGAAGCCAGCAGGACCTTGGCATAGCCTTAATTATGAGTGATTTGATAAAGTAACAGGGAAGAAGGCTGAACATTAGGCTACCTAGCCATCGTTTTGTGAAGTTCAGAAACGATTATAAAAGTTAGGCTTTATCTGAATGTCCCTACTATCTGTTTTGCTTTTCAAGGAGGGACTTTGTGTGTGTGTGTGTTCTAAAGCTTGAACCTGGGGCCTGGGAGCTGTTCCTGAGCTTTGGAACTAGTGCTCTACCTCTTTAAGCCACAGCTCCATTACTGGAGGGACTGTTTTTTAGGAAATGATTCACCAGTGCTTATGATAGTGTCATCCAAACTAGAAATAAACCCTAATCAGTATAAGAGAAATGATGAAATTCCTTCTTTTCCTTCCTTCCTTCCTTCCTTCCTTCCTTCCTTCCTTCCTTCCTTCCTTTCTTCCTTTCTTCCTTCTTTCCTTTGTTTGTGTATGTCTGTGTCTATACAGATTGTTGGAGATGGAACCTAGGGCCTTATATATATGCTAGGCAAGCACTCTACCACTAAGCCACATTCCCAGCCCCTGCACTGACTTCCTGATAGACACTCTTCACTGTCCCAGTGGTACTCATTTAAATACCCTTGAGCATATTTTCAGTGGTAGGATCTGTATGGGTTGGGATATTGTTACTTTACCTTGCTTATTTTTTTTTTTTACCCTTAGGATTGATAACAGCAGAAGATAGAAGAGTTGGCACAACAAATCTCCACTTGGATGTGTCTGATGCTGTTAATGTGATGGTGTATGTTGGGATCCCCATCGGGGAGGGTGCTCATGATGAAGGTATGATTTCTAGAGAAATTGCTTCAAATAGTAAGGCTTGGCTTCAGAATTA